>NC_081249.1:85789730-86414730 GCF_030490865.1 Poecile atricapillus
AGAAGAGTGTTTTTTCATTTCTGTTTTCTTTTTAGGTAAAACTTTTGCTATGCTCACTACTGTGCAGTTTATAAAACAGCACTGTCTCTAAGTACAGCACTGCCTGAATTCCCATAATGCTTTGAATTTTTAATCTTTCTGAAATAATTCAATATCAGAAATGCTTATATTAGTGTTAGCTCTTCCAGTGCTTTAGAATACAATTACTGGTACACCAATCTCCTCAACAACAGGTGACGCATTGGAAATGCATTTTTCCATCATTATTCCCCTTGCTTCCATTCTGTGTGATGGCAGAACCTAATATTATTTTTGGTACGTGCTGAGACACATTGGACTGGAACCTTCCTCTAGAAGCTACTCCTTATTTTTCTCACCAGTCACAGGCCATCAACCAGAAATTCTACACAGATTAAATGAATGCCTTGTGAGAATTGAAACAGGTTAGAATCAGGTGGAGAGAAATGAATCTGTAATTACATGGTTTAGTAATAATTCGAGTAAAGTTGTCCTGTGAGTTGAGAATTAAAGGAATATTGCAGGGGGAGGAATGCTGCTGTTTAACTCTGTGCACCTTCCTGCCAGGAACCAGAGAGTATTAAATTTTACAGAGGCATATTATGTGAGGACAGGCCTGTGAGCCAGAAACTGAAGTAAACCTGAATAGTGTGTTTCCAGTGTAAATTGATATTTAAAAACATGGTTTTGTTTGCTTCAAAGCATTTAGGAAATTTGAATTGGAGCTTATGCTTGGAATCAGCCCTGTTGCAGGTGTCAGCCTTTGGGCTAACTTTGAAAGGCTTTGGCTGATCTCAATTTCTGCGGGTCTCAGACTGTGAAAATGTGTTTTCTATTTCAGAATGATCTTTCCATGTTTGATTCTTTGCTTAAATTCAGAGAGCAATATTTTTCAGGGCATCTTAGGTTATGCATCTATTTTCAAAGACTTGGCGGTAAATGTATAATTTTGGTTGCTGTTAGGGCACCAAAAAAGCTGAGCAACTTGGTCTAGTGGGAGGTGTCCCTGCCCATGGCAGGGTGGGGTTGGAACTAGTGTCTTTCAGGTCTCTTCCAGTCCAAACCACTCTGATTCTGTGGTACAAACTGGTGAGCACAGTGTAAGCTGTGAGGGAGAGTGAAACTCCACCTAATGCGCATGCTCTGTATTTGGGATCTCTGGCTCCTTTCCTTGTATTGCTTCTGAGCCATCCCATGTTGGCAGAACATCCTTTCTCCAGAATGGCTCGCCCTATAATATTTGCACTTTGTCCTTGGTTTTCATCTGCTCAGACAGCTGTTTCTTTGGATTTTGCTCAATATTTTCCAACTATAAAGAATATCCTAGACAAATCCTGACCAAAGGATTATTGACTTGTTGTTTTTTTTAACTTCCCATCCTCAAGAAGCTCTTCTTGCTGTTGATTATTTTTCTTTAACAATCCATTTGCAATAGACATTGCTGTTCTGGTTCTGATTTTTAATGCTGCTAAAAGTTGCCCAACAATGCCTGCCCTGTTCTCTGACCATACATTCAGACATTACGCCTATCTTCGGGACAGTCTCTCTCACCTGGTCCCTCCATTAAGAGTAAGTTGGACTTTTTTGGTTTGGTCTTTGACATTTGTTAGAAATATTGCCAGCCTCTTCCATCTCTGTCTGTGTACAATTCTAAAAGGTTTTTCTCCTGTGCACCACGGGAATTAAATTGTTACTATATGGGATTTGTAATATTTTGGAGAGAATAGTAATATTATTGCTCTCAATAATTTCAATTCAATAATCTCAAAAAGTGAGAATAGTAGGTAGTTTGCTGGTTAGGTAAGAATACTTTGGAGGGCAGGATTCCTGGGAGTTTTCTGTAGCTCTGACTGTGTGTGTGGGAAACACCTTTGTAGATCTTCTAACATTTCACTTATGTTCTACCTGAACAGTTCAGTCTTGGGTGAAATGTGTTCCATTCTGCTTTGCAACATGTTTTTCCTGCACGGAAGTATGAGTGGGATTGAAGTTGGCTGTAAGTCTTGTCACAACTCATAAAATGAGTGGTGGTTTGTGCAGTCTCAGATTTTCCTTGACTTGACAGTGTCAAAGTTAATGGATGAGGAAGATGTTTCCCTCAAAGGGATGTTGAAGTTTAACCTGAAGATTTCTAGTGCAAGTGGATTGTGAAGTAGGGAGGATTAACTAACAAAGATGCATGTTTGAAAGCCTTGGTATAAATTTTGTATTTGAGAAATGAATTGGAGCTCTCAGTTTCTTGTTAAATAGATGCCAGCATTTTGCAGTGTTATTCCTTGTGTTAGACTTTCCTCTTGTTTTTTTTGTGTGTATTCCTTCTCGCTTAGTTGCCAGGTAGAAAGCTGGTGTCATCCGCTGTCTCTCCCAGTATTACCCCACATGAAGATCCTTCCCAGCAGTTCCTGCAACAGAGCCTGGAGAGGGTTTACAACTTTCAGCACCTTGACCCACAGGGCATACAAGAGCTGCTGGAATTTACAATCCGGTAAGGCTTCAAGCTGCCCTGTTTATGGAAAGATGTGTTAGGATGCTCAATTACTCTGATGCTTTACTTCTGAATATGAGCGCTGTAATTTGCTGTCCAGTGCTTAACTTGAGCCTTTCTTTAGAGGCTGTTGTGATAAAAGAGTGTTCATGACCTGTTTAAAATAAAATTGATGGTCTCAGGTCTGGCACAGCCCCCCAGCATAACCAGTGTGCATTTTGGGCATGGGGTGTCTTTACAGAGCATAGTAAGAGTTGGGTAAGGGTGTTCTTTTTGGACTGTTCATTTATGCTAAAATGCACACTCAGCTTTTATGGTTTATGGGTGACAGCCTTGTGTCTCATTCTCAGTTTTGTGTCCTTGTAATTTTGATCATGTTATTTGTAATGTACATGCACAAGGTTTTCTTGTTTTGCTTTTGTTGGGGGGTAAGGTGTTGTCCCCTTTGCTCTTGCATTTCCTGGGTCCTGTGGCCTTTCATTCAACAGGAAAGGACCTGCTTCTGGTGGTTTGGGTTCTCATTGCCAGTCCTGCTTACAAAGGACTTGGCCATTCCTCATCAGTTTTCAAATCAGAGAGCTTTTCCAGGAATAGAAAACATTCTTGCATGCTGCTGTCTGCTGCTGTATAGATAAGGGTGTGTGGTGCTGCTTCTCAGTGTGGGTTTTGTGCTGCCTCTTGCATTTCATCTCTAGACTGATTTACACAAACAAAACACTTGAAAAGGATTCTTTCAATGTGATTCCTCTGCTTGGAAAGAGCAAAAGAGCCTTATTTTAAGAGTTAGAAAAACTATCCAAAATGCTTTGTTTGGAATGTGGAATTTAAAAAAAAAAAAGCTTAATTCTTTTTATTCCTTCAAAATAGCTGCCTTCTGTTGTGTGTATGTTGCTGTGAATCACTGTCACACCCATCTGCAGCAGAGAGTAAACAGTGTGCTCCTCACTGAAAACCCAGCTGTGGGAACTGTGAGGTTTGTCCTCAGCTGTTTTGCAGCTGCTGTGTGCCAGCCTGAAGTACAGACTTGAAACATTTAATACACTGAACACTTGAAACAGGTAATCTCTAGGGCAAGCATCCAGAACCTCTCAGTTATGAGGGTCTGGGAACCTCTCAGGCCATGACTTTGATTTGATGGAAATTTTTGGCTTGGCTTTTTTCCTGATGGAATTGCCCCCCAGGAAATTGTACAAAACCAGCTGCTATTTTCCATCCTTAAGACAAAGGGAGGATTTGGACAAAGCCAAAAAAAGTGTTAAAGGTTATTTTGCAGAAGGCAAGAGATCCCTGCACCAGCAATTTAGTTGCTGAGAGCAGAGGGATAGAAGCAGCTAACAGCAGTGTCATGGAATATAACTCCCTCCTCCTTTATCATTGTCATCCACAGAAATAAGAGACCTTATGAAGTTTGTGTCTACTTGGGACAGTTTAGCTGCAGAGCCTGGGGGGGGAGCATCAACCTGCAGTGTGGTTAGAAATGTAAGACAGGCTGTTTAGCGAATTTGTCTGTGGCTTAGTTTCTTCAGCTACAAGAAATAACTTTTTTTTCTTACAGAGATGTTGGAATCTGTTTAAGATTTGTAAGGAAATAGAATTAGTGGAACTGGGAACTGTGTAAGACTGGGAAATGGAATATCTGCCTAGTTGTTAGCTGAGAGATGACATCCTGTTCCCCATTAGTGTGTTGTGATGGATTGTGACATGGGAATTAAGCACCCAGGGAGCCTCCTCTTCTCTCTTCTCTCTGGAAAAAGATAAAATGGAATCTCTGTGTAAGGTTGAGGCTGGCTTGGCTGTTGGTGCATTGTTGAGAAACGCACAACCCCTTACTATGAGAGACATTGAGGTGCTGGAGTGTGTCCAGGGAAGGGCAATGGAGCTGGGAAGGACTGTGGCAGAAGTCTGATGAAGAGCAGCTGAGGGAGCTGCGGGTGTTTATCCTGGAGAAAAGGAGGCTCATGGGGAACTTAACTCTCTACAACTGCCTGAAAGGAAGCTGTAGCCAGATAGGGACTGGTCTCTTCTCCTGAGTGACAGGGAAGAGGATAGGAGGAGGCAGCCTCAAATTGTGCCAGGGGAGGTTTAGACTGGATAGTAGAAATACATCTTCATGGAAAGGGTTGTCAAGCACTGGAAAGGGCTGCCCAAGGAAGTGATGTATTGACCATTCCAGGAGGGATTTGAAAGACCTGTAGATCCGGTATTTGTGGTGGGCTTGGCAATGCTGGCTTAATGGTGGGACTGGATGATCTTAGAGGTATTTTCCAACATAAACAATTCTTTGATTCTCTGCTTAGGAAAGATTTTCTTTGGCTGCATATAATACAGATAATCTCATGGATTTTTGCAATGTCTCAGGGCTCAGCAACTTTCTGTTTTGGCAGAACCAAAATTTCACAATTTGAAAAGACAAATCTAAAACAAAAGAAACTGATCATCTGAAAAAATTAATAATGCAATAGGAAATGTGGAAGTCGAGTGACAATTTTAATAGACTTTGTATTGAAGCAAAGTGTAGAGAAGAAAAGGCACATGTTGAAACCACATCATCCAACCTATTTTCTGTTCTGTAAGAAAAATTAATTTTGTTTTTTTTAATGCACACTTTAGGAAGACATGGCTAGGAGTAGAGAACTAAAGCCTTTTGGGTTCCATTAACTGACAATTTTTTTCTATCATATTAAAAGCTGCTTATATTGCTGTATGATTTACAAGAAATACCAGGCAACACACACCATCTAGTTGGGAAAATATCAGTACATCAGATTCTAGCTTGGCTTAAAAGGGTAGCTCTGTTTCAGTTACACTTCATTGCATGAGCCTGACACGTTCCAAACAACCTTTCTTAGCCAACATGAATAGTTTGATTTCCCAGCAGTGTAACACAAATGGGTCGTTAGCTGCTGTGGAAGGCTGGAGTGTTTTAAGTTAAATCTGGAGCTGCCACTCTGTGTGGTTCCCATGGGGCTGCAGAGTAATGTGGGTTGACAGACTTAGTGCCTCCACTGCTGTGCTGGTGTCAGCTTCCCAGAAGAAGGGACATGCCGAGTCCCAAGGTGCAAACTGGTTTGTAGTGTGTGTTTTGCTGCTGTTTCTGGTGCTTGCTCTAATAAAAGCAGGCAGCAGGAATAGCTGGCTTTATTGTCACTGCCTTCTGAGTGTGTTTGGATCAAACTGTTCTCTGTCTCAAAATTATTTTGCCTTTTTGTTTTTTTTCCCCCACATGCTTCAGTGATCTTCAGAGGCTTGGAGAGCTGCAGTCAGAACTGGCAGGGATGGCAGATTTCACTGCAACTTACCTTCAGTGTCAGCTGCTCCTCATCAAGGTTTGACTTCATCTGGGTTTTTTTGAGCTGTTCTGCAAAAATGCCCCCAGTCCATCACAGTGGCATGCTTTCACGTTTTGATGTTCATGCTGAAAAGTGATGTGTGATGAAAGAGCAGGTTCTGTGGATTTCTGATAATCCTGCTTCCCTCCTGTGGCAAATAATTTATGCAGTAACTTTGCCAATGCAGACCTCTGCTGCTGTACCTAGGGCTTATGTTGGTTCATGAGCATTTTGTCAATGCAGAGTTTATTATGTGACGGAAATCACACTGAGGGCAACTGTGTTAGGAGAGTAACTTTCCCTGCTGGTGGCAACTGGAATGTTTTTTGTTACTCTGCTGCCATGAGTGCCATTGTTATAGATGGTGATTGGCAGATAGCTTTATTGGCACCAATGCCAAAGGAGTTCTTAAGACTTGATTGAAGTAAATATCAGTCATGCATTCTTTTATAGTTCTGAAATTATCTGTCTATTTAGTATTAGCAGGTCAAGTGGCTACTTAGACACCATTGCAGCAGCCCTTTGCAAAAGCTCCTTTCCAAAATCAGCTTCTTGCTGTAAACAGGAACTAATTTTTTACTTCATAGAAAATCTTGAGTTGGAAGAGATCCTCTAATTCCAATGTCCCTGCCATGGTCAGGGATTCCACTGGATCAGATGGCTCAGGGCTGTAAGCTGGCAGTAGTATTTAAGTTAGTCTCTTGGCATTCTTTGGTGTTTAACTTACACACACATAAAGCAAGAGCTAAAGCAAGCAGCAAACAGTTTTCCAGAAGGAACTCAATGAAAGCTTTGTTATGTAAAACCAAAGAGGGATTTCTGTTGCTTTGCTAATGCATAGCTGCCAGTTGGCATATCTCATGGCAGGCCTCAAATAATTGGAATATATTTATCACCCAAAGGTATTTCAGATGAGCAGTGGTACAGTTCAGTACAATCCAGCTAAATCCAAAGTGAAATGTGCTGTGCAGGCAGAGGACTAGCATTTGGAGATAGCTTTGTTGCCCTTCTCCAGGGTTTGACTGGAATGAACCAGATGGTTTTTGCATCTGGCAGAGGTGGGCTCTGTTTGGAAGAAGGGTAAAAGCTGCATCAGCCATTCTTGGCTTGAGCTGTGGAACAGTCAATAGATCAGTGGTGCAGAGGAGTCAGTAATCTGCATGGAATGAAAAATAGCTGATAATATCAGGAATCACAGAATATCTTGGGTTGGAAGAGATTTTGAGAATCATCTAATTCCAGATCCCTTCTTACAGGGAGGGACACCCTCCACTCCGCAATACAAGTAGAAATTCTGATACTGCAGAGAACCTGAATGTCCGAGTAGCCCCTTTCAGTAGATTTTTTTCCCAGTTGCTTCTTTTCCCAACAGAGAAAAAGCTGCTGGGGGGAAAAGTATCTTCATTCCCCAGCCTCTCAAGGCTCAAAAGGTTCCATACCTTTAAAGGCTCTACATACCCTGTGATTTTAGGGGTAGTTAGCTGGGATTCTTGGGCCAGCCTGCGTGAAGTGTACAGTCGGTATGTTCTTGAGCTTTGGCTACAGCCAGCCTTGTGCATAGCTGTGTCAAAGGACAGGCAGCTTCAAAAAGGAGGCAGTGCTATAAATCATCCAGTCAAGCTTTCTACATTTTTTTTTTTGTAAACATAAAGCAAATAGGGTATGGTAGGTGATTGGGGTTTTTTGGGGCTTGGTTTTTTGTTTTGTTTTTTTTTTCTTTTTTTAATACCAATATCAGTGGCTGAATTAGACACAATATTCTTAGTAACTCCAGGATCTTTGGTGGAGCAGAGAAAAGTTCAGAAATGTGGCTGTGGAAGTAAATGTGTTTCTGGGGACAGGTGTTATTATTTCCACTTTCTGTCACCATTGCCCCGATGTTGGTCTCAGGGGGTTGATAACAAGTGTGCTGTTGGTTTTCTTTATGAAGTACAAGGAATTTGGCTTGATGAGTCTCTCATCCACAGCTTTGTTAATATTAGTCTCAACTTCCTTTGTATTTTCTAGTTGTATAGGTATCTCTGTTTCTTTATAGAACACTGTATATTTTGGAGGCCTTGGTTCCCTATGTTGTATTTAAAAGCACAAAAGAAAGCTTTCACATGCTTTTTCAACCAAGTATTTAGATTGAGTTGGATATTTATCATCATTTCATGTTTTTTTTTTTCTTGTAGGCCTTGCAGGAGAAGTTGTGGAATGTGGCAGCTCCCCTGTACCTGAAACAGAATGCATTGGCATCTGCTGCAGCAAAGCAGGTGAGGTGGAAGCAGCTGAGCCTGTACAGAGGCCAGTCCTTGGGTTGGAGTCTTTCACTGGCCATGGAACAATAACACACTTCTGACCTTCCACTGCCATAGTCTTCCAAGTAAATCTTAGTTCCCCAAACTGGGGTAATTTCTCTTCTTTTCAAAGGATGAGTGGTGAGGGAGGAACCCCACTGTAAGAAGGCAAGTATCACACTCATCTTCCAGAAAAGAAAGAAGATCCAGAATACTGTGGGCTGCTTCTCCTTGCCTCTTTCCTGGGGAAAGTTATGTACCAAATACTTAAAAAAGCTATTCCAAGACAAAATCAACAAAGCTACTTGGGAAAGCCCAAATGCATTTTTCAAGAACAGATTATGGCTGACCGCCATCATTGCTCTCTATGGTGAGGGGACTGGTGCTATGAACAAGGGGAGGGCAGTGGAAGTTACAGTGCTTGGATACAGTCTCCCATCATTTATTTTTCTCCAGACTTGCAGGGTTGTGGCTGAATAAATAAGTGATAAGGGTTCTGCAAATTGAGGAACCAGTTGGTGTGTTGGAGGGCATGGCTGCTGGTCTGAACAGACTGGGGAGCTGGAATGAAGGGAACCTTCTCATGTTCAGTACATTGACTATAAGGCACTGCAAGAGGCCAGCTGCAACTGGGATGACTTGGTTTGGGAAATGATCCACCTCTGGGGAGATGCCACCTGGAGGGCTGTGTTGTGTGTTGGCCTCCCCAGTAGAAGGAAGATGGTGACAAACTGGGGCAAATTCAGCAGAGGACCACCAATATGGTCAGGGGCTGGACTACATTACCTGCAAGGGAAGGTTGAGGGGGATGGAATTGTCCAGCCTGGAGAAGAGCAGGCTTCAGGATGGATTTACTTCTGTCTAGCGCTGTATCATTACAGGATATAAATGAGATAGAGCCAGACTACTGTGGACAAGAGGCAGTTGGCAAATGATGAAAAATTTTGATCAGCTGTAAAGGGAAGATTTCCTGTAAGGATGGTTAAATACCATTGCCCAGAGAGGTGGGGGGAATCTCTGTCATTGGAAGTGTTTTCAATTTGATGTGGCCCTGAGTTACTGGATCTAATGAGACCTGCTCTGGGCAGGGAACCAGGCTAGATGATATGCGGAGGGCCCATCCAATCTGAGTTATTCTGATTCTGTGATATAGAAGTGTATGAATGATCAGATCCTGGAAAAACTGAAGCTAAGCCCTAAGAAAAGGTTAGGAAGCAAGCAAGCTATTCAATAGTCTGATAACAAATCCAGGGTAAAAGCAAATTCATAGATCTTGCTGGTATTTTGAGTCTTCAGATAATTAGGATGTAACAGACAGGTACTGCTGTCCATGAAAGCCTTCTCTGCTGGTGATGAGTAGAAACAAAAGCCATCCAGCTTTTGAAATTTTCTCTGATTGAAATGTTTGTCTTGGGTGCCCTCTTGAGTAGCATGTGAATCCCCTGGAAAGTGTTTTCTGTTGTGATGGTGAATGTAGGTCACTTGCTATCAATGCAAGGTAAAGAGAATATTCCCTGTTAAATAACTTAAAAGTTCTTGGCATCTGCACAGTCATATTGAACTCAACTGTATTGAATTGAGCACTTCCTCTTGCTTCATGTGTTCCTTGGTATGAGATAAAAATACCAGAAGCTGGTGATTGTGTTGTACCAGGGCTTAACAGTCTGATGGGTTTTTTATCCTTGTGGTGTCTGTCTGGCAGATCCTGGAAGAAACTTACAAAATGGAGTTCATGTACAGCGGAGTGGAAAGTAGACAAGTGGTCATTATTCACCACATGAGACTGCAAGCAAAGGCCTTGCAGCTGATAGTGACTGCCCGCACCACCAGAGGGTAAGGATGACTTGGTCTGAGGATCTTCTTAGGGTTAGCTCTAAGATTACTGTCTTTAAGCTTTGTTTTAAAAAACAGCAAGGATAAAATAGACACATAGCAGGGTAGCATGCCAATAACCATTTGGTAGAGTAATTCAGAACAAAGAACCTTTTGCCTTTGATATGGCTGTATAGGGACACAATCCTGAATTAGATGACAAAACTATTGGGAAGATGAGTTTTGGGGGTTGAGTTCTCTCATTGATGAACATATAAATAGATTAAAAACATTGTAGGGTTGATATTTGGGACCTGTTTAACTGAGGAAAAGTTACATATCAAAAGAATGCACCAAACATGTTTGCTTCATTAAGTATTCATTGCTGAATTTTTAGGATCAGCAAAGTATTGGCCTCCTGACTGATCTGCAACTGCTTAGTGTGACTCAGACATAAACTGCTCCTGTGCAGGCTTGGGTACATGAGAGGCTCTGAGTGTTTTGTTTTGGCTGCTGAAGTTAAAGAAGTGACACATGGTTGTAGAATGAAAACTGCAGCTGGTGGAATTAGAGCACATCAGTTATTGTCCTAGTTTGCTTCTGTTTCAGGTCCGTTGCCATCAATTTACTGTGTTACCATGGAGGTCCTTAATATATTTGCCTTTTAACCTCTTGTTTTGTAGGTGGAAAGCGAGTATTTTCTAGCAGTGGCTTTGGGAATTTAATTACTGCCTTATGCAAATGTTTTTGGTTTTTTTGTGAGAAGGGGATATAGATAAGTGAGGAGCACTTTTTTGGTTCAAAAGCTGTAAGATCTTCCCATTTTTAGGAGGTTTAATGGGATTCCAAACCACCTAAATGTCTATATCCAGAAAGCCATTTTTCTTTCTTTAAAAGTCATCCAAGGAATATTATTTTCATTACAGAGTGGAACCTCTTTTTGGGATGTGTGAAAAATTCCTCCAAGAAGTGGATTCCTTTCAGAGGTGACAAACTCCATTGCTTCTTCAATTTTTGTTGAAAAAAATGTCCACCACCACTGTCAGGGGATATTCACTTTGTTTTTTATCTCTTCACATCTCCCTTCCCTGCTGTCCTACATTGCAAACTATCATGGGATAATAATAAAGCAAGAAGTCCTTAACATGGGGGTATTATGCTGGTACTTCAGAAACACGTGCTCTGAATTAATTTTTTATAGAATATATTTTTTTTTCTTGTATTTATAAGAGATATATTGTATTTATTTATCTACTTTGAGTGGATGCTGTTTTGATAAATACTTAATTTTTTTGGTTTTGTTTGTTTGTTGGGTTTTTTTGGTTTTTTTGTTTACTTTTGTTATTCTGTCTCCTGGAGTCCTGAGAGTGTTTCAACCTTTCAGAGATTAATAAAAAAGCAGATTACCCTTGATGTACTCAACATGTAGCAATAAGTCAGACAAGAATTCTGCAGTATCTTTCCTGGCCCTATCTGCTGCTTTTGCCACCTCTTAGTCATCTTTACTTCCAGGGAGAATAGATATACTAAGTGTCAATTTGATGATCATATTGATTCTAGTGAAAGGCGTCCCTGTCCATGGCTGGGATGTGGAACTAGGTGTCTTTGAGGTCCCTTCCAACCCAAACCATTCTATGGTTCTGCTTCTGTGAGATAGTGATGAGTTCTGCTGTTCCTGAGATTCAGTGCAAGGAAAAGGTATACAGAAAATGACCAGTTCTGTCTTCCAGCTCCAGCTGGGCATTAGGGTAGGGCAGATTTGGTCCCCTTTTCTTATCGGTTAACCAGCCACAGCTGCCAAGCTTATGATAAACGTGAATTTAGTCACAACTAGAAGTAAAATTCTGCTCAGCCAACTAAGGATACCTGTGTCTCTGGAGTAGCTATTCAATTCCCTGATGAGTCGTAAAATCATAGAATCACAGAATCATAGAATGGTTTAGGTTGGAAAAGACCTTAAACACCATCTTGTTCCAACTCCCCTGCCATGGGCAGGGACATGTTCCACCAGACCAGAGCTCCATCCAGCCTGGCTTTAAACACTTCCAGGGATGGGGCATCCACAGCTTCTCTGGGCAACCTGTGCCCGTGCCTCACCATCCTCAAAGTGAAGAATCTCCTTCTAAAATTGAATCTAAATCTTTCCACTTGTAGTTTAAAACCATTCTCATTTGTCCTGTCATGATCTGCCTGTGTAAAGTCTTCTTCATAAGCCCCCTCTAACTACTGAAAATTTGCAATGAGGTCTCCCTGGAGCCTTCTCTTCTTCAGGCTGAACACACCTATCTCTGTCAGCCTATCTTCAGCTCCAGCCCTCTGAGCATCTTCATGGCCTCCTCTGTCCTTCTTACACTGGGAACTCCAGAACTGGACACAGTACTCCAGGTGGGATCTCGTAAGGGCAGAGAAGAGGGGGAGAATCCCCTCTGACTTGCTGCCCACACCACATAGCCCTTGATGGTGTCAGTTTGAGCACAAGGCACAGTTCCAACATAAGTAGCCAAAGTCATCTCTTACATGTGAGACAGATCAGAAGAGGGATGTAGGTATCTAATTCTGTCATTATAACTAAATGTAAGGATTAAGTAGCTTGAGTGAAAATAACAATACTGTGGAAAAAGTATTTGATTTTTAATCTATTCTTGACACAGATGTTTCATCTCTGAGCTCCCACATATGCAAGGCAGTTTTGTAGATAAATTGCTGGACTTAATGCCCAGACTTGTGACATCCAAACCTTCAGAAGTGGTCAAGATTCTCCAGACAACACTCCGGCAAAGTACCTTCCTCCACCTTCCTCTTCCAGAGCAGGTTGGTTTAACAGAAAATTAAAATGCAATATCTTTGAGGACTTTCTTGGAAACTGACTACTTTCTATATGCCGTGAAGCTTTTTGAATTGAGGGTCTTGGTCAGACACAAGTGTTATTTATTTCCTCTTTGTCTTCTTACCTAGAATCCTCCGGACTACTGCTAGGAGCATGAAAAACTTAGTAATTCCTGTCAGTATAAAAAAAAAAAAAAAATCCAGAGTTTATGAGCATCTCTGTTAAGAGCAGAAGTAATTACGATTTTTTTTTTTCTTTCTTCTTTCCCACACCTGATTTTTGCCAATCACTTTACCCCTGATAGCTCCATAGAGCCACTGCAAATATCATTGAGCCTACTGGTGAATCTGATAATCCCTTGAGGTTTACGTCAGGATTAGTTGTGGCACTGGATGTTGATGCAACTCTGGAACATGTGCAGGATCCCCAAGGAACTGTTAAAGTTCAGGTAAGAAGTCATTTCACATAAATGCAAACAAGATTATATCTTGGGGGGAGTTTCTTTAAGGATGTCACTGCTTTTAGATTCTGAATAATGATATGCTTTATTAGTAACAATGCTGGATTTCTGCGTTTTGACCAGTCATTCAGAAACTGGTTTGTCTGTAGTGCACTGAGAGTTGACTTGGGTGCAGTTCTGAGAGTTTGCTTTGAGTGCTTGGATGTCATTCTGTGCTTCCATGTGCACTGTGCGTGTCATGGACATGAGCACCAGTAAATGCTGGCGAGCTTCCAGCTGATTTAGGGAGAGGAGGAGCAAAAGAAGTTGTTCCGAGTGGCACAAAAATATGCAGGCTCTTGGCTCTCTGTATTTCCAGGTTTTATTCCTGCTGCTGAATCACTAATCTGAGGAGGTCCAAGTAAAATATGCAGCATCACTGCTTAACAAAGAAACAAAAACCTCAGGTACAATGCAGAGGAAGAAACCTATGTCAGTGTGGCCTTTTTTCCACCTGTGGGTTTGAATGGCAGCATGTGGCTGTTATATTCAGGGCAGTTGAACTCCTGGCTCCAAGCTAAAGCCTGCTGGTCTTGCCTTCCTAACTCAATCAGAAAACAGCCAAGTAATGCACTATTCCATTGTGCAGATCCCCAGTGCAGTTGTCATTCCTTTGTTGTTTTCTTTTCTTTTCTTCTTTTTTTTTTTTTTTGTTCCCCTCCAGGTGTTGTATCCAGATGGACAAGCACAGGTAATCCATCCTAAACCAGCTGACTTCCGCAATCCTGGCCCTGGGAGGCACAGGCTGATAACTCAGGTTTACCTCTCGCACACAGCCTGGACAGGTAACATTAATGATACACATTAAGTGGCTGCACTTTAATTAAATACGAGTTACATACCCACAGTCTGGGGGGCTCTGAGGATCCTGGAGTCTGCAGCTGTGGTTGGTGCTGCCCTTGGTGTTGATCAGGCCTTTGAGTAATTAGAGCTCCCTGATTACCAGGCACTGCTGCTCTGTAGGGAAATAGAGGGGCTGCTGTCTTGGGAGAGCCCTGGGAGCCTTCACATGAGAGCTGTGCTCAAGGTGAGGTCACCCACACGTCAGCTCTTGGAGCCAGGTCTGCAACCTCAGGTCAAGGCAAGGGATCATGGTAAACTGACTCCTTCCAAGTCATTGTCTCGGGTCTCACAGGTATCTGAGCATGGCAGAGAACAGTACAGCAGTACAATTTCATTGCTGATTCAACTCTCACTCTTAATGCCCTAAAAACCCCCTCTTTAGCTCTGATGATGATGTGACTCACACATTCGCCTTCAGTCTCCGCTGCTGTTTGCACTTCCCCATGGAAGCACTTCAGTAATTGGCTTCTGGACTTCAAACAACAAAAGCAGAGTGTATTTCATTCACAGCTCCCTTTGTTCTGATTTCTTTTAATCCCTTACCTTTACTCAGATATGGGGATTTCCTCTGAGAGGTTTTTTTTCTGAGCAGTTTTTCATTGGATTTGTTGACCTTTTTTTAACTAACAGAATTTTGTTTATTGCTGTGTTCCTTCACATACCTTTTTTTTTTATATATAGTACTTCCATGGTGTACTCACTCATCCTGCTGTCATTGTTTTGTTTTGGAGAAGAAAAGATGGTACTGTTTCTAGGACTGGAAGTATCTGGGTTTAAGGGTTGATCACGTTACTTCACCAGAGGGAGCTGAAGTCCTTATTTCTACTTTTTCAGTGTTCACTGGAAGGACATTTTAAGCATGGCCCTGAGGGATTCTGTTCTGGTGTCTCCTCTAGGCATTATTTTAATCATTAACTTTGACATTGGAACTTAGACATATAAAACAGGGGGAAGACACTGAGCTGGGAGGGGCTCAGGAAACAGGGTCAGAATTCAAAGTGGAGAAATTGCCTTAATTCAAGACAATGAAACTTGTTAAAGGCCGGTAGAAAGAGTGTGCTCTGGAAGGAGAATGCCCAAGTGCAAAGCACTGATTAACTGCCAGGTGTAGAGCAGAAGTGAAAGAGGTGACTGCAGGCTGCAAATAAGAACTGGTGAAGTAACTGTGCAAAAGGGTTATTTCTTGTGTTCTGTCTGGTGCTGATGATGTCTCAGCTGGAGACCCCTGCAGTTCTGGACATGGCATCTTAAAATCCTGGAGGTTTCAGCAGGTTTCATTTAGGTTTCAATATTGTGGTCCTGTTATGGGTTATCCCTGATATACAGTAAAGTCCTGCACACCACCTGGTGCTTACTCCCCACTGGGACAGGTAGAGGATCAGAAAGGCAATGTGAGAAAACTCACGGGTTTTTCAAAACACTGCAGCAATAACTACAACATCCGTGTGTTACCAGCATTATTTTGGTCACAAATCCAAAGCAAGGCATCTTGGCAAGCTACTATGCAGGAAAATTAACTTTCTAATTAACTATCCCAGCTCAAACCAGTACAGTTCATAAAGAAAACCTAAACAAATCTATTACTCAGTCTAGAAAGGAGAATTGTTTTGGGTATGTAAATCCAGCAGTAAGTACGGGCAATACTATGTATACTGAAACCCTTGTTCTGCTATGACCACTGTGAGAAGAGTAAAGTGAAATCATCCTGTTATAAATGAAATCAGCCAAATTTTATCAATAAGGATTTTATTGAAAAATTTGTAAAATTGAATTTCAGAACAGCCACAATCAAAGTCAGCATCGAGTCCGGGGTCGGCGCTGGGTGAACTCTGAACCAGCCTCAGTGGCACTGGCTCCCCCAAGTTCACAAACTGTCTTTCCGAGAGCTGAGTTTTATACAGCTTTTTATATAAGCTTTTTAACTTTTTATATAAGTTTTTTGGCCTGAGGCTAGGCAGCTTCAGTTTCTTTCTCTTTCTTGTGTTGTTACATATTCATATTTCTGCTGCTGGTCTGTTGAGTTTTCGAGCAGGGAAGAGAGTTTGAGTAGATTTTTGGGAATTGGACATTGAGATATATGGTCTTGAGGATTTCGACTAGATCAGTATCAGGCGTTAATTGCTGGGTTAGTTAGTAGGCTTGTCTTGCCTGGGTGGACCCATCTTTTCTTGGTGCTATCTTTGTTCTCTTGCAAATTACTCCTTTTCCTGGGTTTCCAGCGGCTACTTTTGCAATCTCAAGTTGTTTGTGTTTTATACATAAAACATGCTTTATACTTGATTTTATATGTGTACAATAAAACGCGAATTATACCAACATATATTACAATCCTATGGATAGTATTAGGAACCTTGCTCTGCCCAGCTGCATAGCTGTCTAGTGTGTGAAAAATTCCAGCAAAAGACAATCTTCAAGTAATCTCCTGTGCCACAAGTCTTACCAGATGTCATCTGGATTGATCCTGACAGAAATACAGTGAGCAGGGCCTGCTAGTTCTGTGGGGGTTTTAATGATTGTTATAATTTCCAACAGTTATTTTTTAAAGTTGCAAGTTAGTGTTGAGATTTTTCAAGTGATGACAAAGAGCGAGGGGGATAAACCTAGAACAGTCCTTAGTTCTGCTGTGCTGAATGTAATGCCAAAGGCTTGTTTTCAGACACCAGGCTGGATTCTGGTCACTCCAGAACATCTATACATGGAATTAAAATTCATTTGATGTTGATTGTTCACTATGCAATGACAATCACGTTTGGATTGTTCTATTTTTTTCTCTGCAGAGCCATGTCAGATTGAAGTGCGATTGCTGCTGGCTTACAATTCCAACAGGAGCAAAGCATCTACCAGACTTCCTAAATCTACCTGGAGTGAGAGCTTGGAGGCTCTTCCACCCTCTGAAAATGGCATAGAGGGGACCATCCCCTTCAGCAAACCTGTCAAGGTGTATATAATGCCCAAACCTGCCAGGCGGTGAAGGCTGGCACTGAAAAACCTATTTATGGGGTTTGTTGGGTTATATGAAAGAAAGATGCTGTGTCCAAGATAGCAAACCAAGCCAAAACATCCTAAAGGGAGTCATATGTCAAAATAAAACTGAAGAACAGTTGGTCTCTTAAGCAGCAGGCAAATACAGGAGTTCCTTAGCCAGTTAGGAGTGGTTTCAAGAAAATACAGGGTTTTCTATATTGACTCAATGGAAACAGGACAGTTCTCAATCAGCATTCCAGTAGTAATTTCACTGTGCTGTACCTTCAGTTTTTACGTGTCAAAAGTCTTTCTCCAAGGCCTCTAGGTTTTCTGCTATGTATTTATTACGTAAATGCTTGGGCACATAAATCAGTGTTATTTTTACAGTACTCTGAAGTGAAGCTGAATTCAGCATTTTGTGGGGGCTTGTTGATTTGTTTCTGGGTTTTTTTGGGTTTGGTTGTTTTGGTGCTTTGGGTTTTTTTTTATGTCAAAAACTTACATTTGTGCACTGGTACCTAATTTCTTAACAGAAAAAGTACTATTCTAAAAAGTACTATTGTTCTTGTTTGGGAACAGCACCTAGGAAGGAAATTGCCAAGTGCTGTTCTACATCCTCTACAGCTGTACTGAAGCTGGTCCAGCTTCTGGGGAGAGCACAGGTTGTTCATGGTACAGGGGCATGAGGAACCTCATGGTGCAGGTGGCAGAACTTCAGTCAGCAGGACGTGGAGTTTAACTGAGCTACAGCAACAAAGCAGTTTGTGTCTTGTTGCACCTTTGTGCAGCTTGAGGAGCAATGTGATTAAGTACCAGTTGGAAAATTCCTAACCACTAAGTTTTAGAGGATCTGTTTCTGTGTGATGATCTGGCCTGAACCAGTCTTAGTGGGCTGTGAAAATCTATGACTTTTAATTCAGCAGCACTTTGGTACTCAAAGTCTTTATTGTCAGTCAGAGTAGCCAAACACAGTCCACTCAGCAGCAGTTGGGCAGCTAGTCAGTGCTCCCCAATGGAGGTGAGCTGGGAGTACAGAGGGACAAGAATTTAGTTAAAACGTGATCCATCTGCCATTCCTGTCAGGAAGTGTGTCTGTGCATTGCTTCTATATGCCAGGCTTAGTGGACTGAGGAGCCTCCTGTGATTTGTAGCAATCCTTTGGTAGGATTTTTTAGGAGAACCTAATGTGTGAAACATTCTAGTGCAGGGGTCAAATGTTGCCTGTGTTCAAGAATTAGTTTGGATTTTTTTTTCTTTTTTAAAAAAGGTGTATTTTTGCCAAGTAAGCAAAACAGTGAAGAAATACTTTCCAGTTGTATTTAGTGTAAATAACCCCTTACATGCTTTCCTACAATAAAATTGGAATATTCATGCTATTCTGTTTCTTTTTTATAATATGAGCAAACATCGATGCCTGCATGGTCCTTGGCTAATAAGATCATTGCATGTTTCTTGTGATTTTAATTTTTTAGCACTGGTAAGTTGTAGCCCAAAGGCTCATAGCCATAAAACTTTGCTGCTGCTTTAGGTATTCTTGAATTAAATTTACTTTCTTATTGTTTCTGCTCTTACAAAGTGTTTTTTGGTGTTTTACCTTTAGGGCACTGCTTGAAAATCTCCTGCCCATCTGACAGCTGAGTTGTTATCGTCTGACTTGGCATACTCAGTTCAGTTCCCAGCAGACAGGGTTGATGTATCTCTCATTAGGAAGCTGTGTCTGGGCAGATACGTGACAAGTTGAGTGGGCTCATTACAGACTTCTTCCTTTTTCTTCCTCACATTTTTTGCATTTCACCAGTATTTTGTGCAGTTTGTCATCTCAGTAATGTTTCTAATTTAGATTGTGTCCATAGGCTCCAGGCCACAATGTGGTAGGCACAGCAGATATTTTCAATATCAAAAGTTTGGGACCTTTCTCTCTTTTTCTAAGTACTGGATCAAATTTCTACTATTTTGTACTCCTCATGCTATCCTTGTCCCCCTTCTATATAACATACCAGGCAAAGAGTGAATGCCTTCTGTATTGCTGCCAAAAATCAAATACTGCAGGATGTGGAAAAGTTCTTCCAACTGTAATTTCAAGATGCCTAAAACAAGCTGAAAATGTAAGGCTGCTATGAACATTTCCAATCTGCTAATGAGAGCAGATTCTGCAGTTGGCTTCTCTTCTGTAGATTTTTCTCTGATTCCTGGTTTGGATCATGGAAGAAATCACAGCTTCTCCTTTCCTCCTTCAGTTTCACCTCTGCAAGCAGATGACTAATTCATCATCTAATCTAAACCTTCCTTCTTTCAGGTTAAAGTCTTTAAAGTCCTACCACTTCATGCCCTTGTCAAAAGTCCCCCTCTAACTCTGTATAACCCCAGGTACTGGAAAGAGCTCTTAGGTTTCCTCAGAACCATCTGTTCTCCAGGCTGAACAACCCCAACTCTCTCACTCTGTTTCCACAGCAGAGATGCTTCAGTCCTGTCAGCATTTTCATGGTCTCCTCTGTACTTACTCCACACATCAACATCCTTATGTTGAAGGCCCCAGAGCTGGATGCGGTCTCACCAGAGCAGAGCAGAGGGGGAAGAGTCCCCTCCCTTGGCCTGCTGCCCAGATGCAGCCCAAAAAGGCAGCAGAGCCCTTTGGGCTGCCAGGGCACATTGTTGAGTCATGTTGAGCTGCTCACCCACCAACACTCCCAAGGTGTTGCCCCTCGGGGCTGCTCTCAAACCATTCTCTGTGCAGCTTGTATATGTGTGTGGGACTGCCCGTTTCACACCATGTTCCAGCATACGGGGAACTGGAAAATAAATTTGAATAAAAAGTGGGAGTTACTGTAGTTTTTGAAATCCAGATGTTGACTTCTTTCTATCCCCAGGTTTGAGACATTAAGGATTTTCTGCTCTCGAAAACATCAGAGTTCATGCTCTTTGTGTTGTCTCAGAGGCATTCATGCCATTCACCCGTTGTCCTTTAATTCTGGATAATTGTTAGGCTTCTGCACTGCAATAGCCTATAAGATGATTGATCTCAGAATGAAAAGAAAAACAAAGGGCTGTAGTCACACACAAAGATAATTTGCATATTTCATCTCTGTTGAAGGGGGAACAGAGGACTTCAGATGACAGTCACCCAAGTATGGGGAGTTTCTGCTCTCTCAGATGGTTCCAAGTGTAGGAACAGTGTGCCAGTACAGCTGCAGCCACAGGGAGATTGAGCAATCTATGAAGGAAGGGCAAATAATTTGATAAGAACCAATGATGTTGAAACACCCCTCACCTTTGCATCGTACCTCCTAGTTAGATGGAAGCAAGAGGAAAAATAATCTAGCAAAGCAAGGAAAATGCTGGCCTCATGTGAAAAGGGGTTTGAAAATATGTTGTCCTATTTACCACTAACTTTCTGGATTTAATTTATGTAAGGCATCTGTGTATGTGGGGAACCGAACTTCGGATGCTTTTAGTGGGAAATTCATATCCAGATTGCTGAAGTACACTGAAATACATTATTGGAAGTAAATAATTCAATTACTGAGTCAAGAGCTTATAAAACAATACATAAGTGTATTTGGAACAAAGTTAAAGCTTATGAGACATTAACTCAGACCTGGTGTGGCTTTCACCTATCTTATTTTAAAAAGGACCAAAAAAAAGGAAATGGGCAGGGACTCTCACTGCAAAAAGTACAAAGTGAATTCTTGGAAAGATGAAAAAACAGGGCCTGCATTTAAATCAGGACTGCATGACATCACTGAATCATTTAGGTTGGAAAAGACCTCTGAGATCATGGAGTCCAACCATAAGCCCAGCACTACCACACCCACACTAAGCCATGGCCCCAGGTGCCACATCCACACGCCTTTTAAACACTGCCAGGGATGATGACTCTACCACTTCCCTCGGTAGCCTGTTTCAAAGCCTGGCAACGCTTTTGGGAAAGAGATATTTTCCTAATATCCAATCTAAACCTCCTCTGGTGCAACTTGAGGCTGTTTCCCCTTGTCCTGTCACTTGTTACTGACCCCCCACTGGATAAAATCTCCTTTCAGGATAGGGTCCCCCTGAGCCTCCTTCAGGCTAAACACCCTCAGCTCCCTCAGGCTGCTCCTCATCAGACTTGCACTCTCCACCATGCTGTACTGGTCATCATCTTGGGTTCAAGCCCACAGAGATGGATTTCCTCTGGAATCCTGTCTTGCTTGTCTAAGTTATAATCACTTTTTTCATCTTATTTCACTGGCATCTTCCATTTTATTCTTAGTTACAGGCACTGGGAATGCAGAAAAGGCTGTCCTTTTACTTTTCAGTTTGCTAACGTGGTATCAGTGGGACTTCAAAATATAAAGTTTTAAGGCTTGTGGAAGCCAGGCTTTGCACAAATGCTTCCCAATGTCCCTTAAAAATGCTGGTCATGTTGCATTTGGTGTCTGTGGGCCTTTTATGGCCTGTTTCTCTTGGCTGCCAGCTCACACATGCTGCTTCACAAAGATAAAGGCTGGGGACTGACCCACTCGGCGGCAGAGCAGCTGGGGTGGAATCTTCCTGGCTCCCAGCCCAGCCGCAGCTCGGCTTTAATTTCAGCGTCAGGGTGGGAGTTCACTGCCTACTGGGAGATCGTTTTCCTGGTGGGAGGCAGAGCAGTGGTGTATGTAAGAAATCCTGCCCTATAAAAGTGCATTCCCATGATTTGGGCTATGAGCCCGTAATTTTAACAAATTATTTATGGCTCTAGCTGAAAGCAGCAATTTAACAAAGATACCATTTTGAGCTCTGCTGGAATTTTTTGATGAATCAATCCCAGCTGCTTCCACCATCTAGCAAAGCAATTTCAGACACCAAGAAGGAAATCGGGCTTTCAGTGACTGGAGCAGCCCAAGTGGAACAGATGCTGTTGTGGGAACTGACAGTGCTGACTCAGGAAGCTGTGACGAGTGCAGCAAGAGAAGACATGGATGGAAAAAACTTGCAGCAGGTAATCTCCTTGTTGACACCAAAATTTCGTACTGGTGGTGGTGAAACTTAGCAGTTTAACTTTAAAAAAAGAAATCCATTTCTTTGCGCACTGCAGCTCCCTGTTTTGGAAGTGGAATCTTCTGCATCCTACCAGTTGCCAAATGAAGGGAAGAATTAAGAGGCTGCAGCACAAAGCTGGGTAGGGTACACCTCAGTCACCTGGCAATGCAAAACGGGCTCTGCTCCCTGCATGCCTTTTGGGAGGACAGATCATGTGGCAGGAGCAGTGTGAGGAGCCCACAGCATTTGTCTCAAATGGAGGACCTGAGCTAGGCAGTTTTGGTGAATGTGGCATCACCATTAATGTGCCACATTAACATGAAAATGTGTTACAAAAAAAAAAAAAAAAAAAAAAGTAGTAAAAAACAGACCTGGAGGAGTAAGATAAGATGTTTGCTCAACTTCTCCTAACAGTGTAATGTGCATGGTTCCATTTTTTGAAGTACTGCAGTGTTCTCTCAGCCAAAGCATTACAAAGCCTTTTCCCATTTGAGGCTGCCTTAAGGCCCAGAAGCTCATAAAATAACACAAATACATGACCACAATCAAGAGAGTGAAACCACCTTCACTATCAGATAACATTTAGTGCAAAAAGTCTCCACACTCTGCGGGCTGGTAGGAACTCATTCTGCTAGCATTCCCTTGGGATGACCACAGTCTTCTGGCTCAGTAGTCCACCTTCTCCTTCACACCAGGCAAGTTATGCAGAAAAATGTCACAGCAGCTACAATGAGCATTATACCAGCTGCTGTGTCAGACAACACAGATGCAGCTGGAAAGGCAATTCCTGCTGGGTTATGTAAGATTTTCCCTCAAATGTAGCTACACTAACAGAAAACATTGCTGTAATTAGGGGACTGCAAGATGAAACTTTCAAGTATTCACTTTGCCTTTGCACCACCTTATACTTCATCAGATAAAAAGTTTTAAATGATTACTAGAGCAAATAACAGAAAAAGAACATAGTATTTTGTGTGTCTTGGAAAAGTTACTGTGCTCTCCTATCAATCTAAACCTCTCTACTACTGCTTGGATAGCTCCAAGTGCCTCAGGGCTTTTAAAGCTTCATCTTAGTACTTTTATTAATACACACAGAATTAATATGTACAGAACAAGAAACCATGAGCATGGTGGGACAAAATTTCTACAGTAGTTAACTTGTAACTGGCAACACTGATAGAAGCCCATCAAGAACAGCAACCAAAAGAACAGTTTAAATATTCAGTGTAATAATGCACAACATTTAAATCATCAGATAATGATGACCAGTAACAATTCTCACATGCATCCCCAGCTTGCCAGCAGCAATTCAGACTGATTTAAAGATCAATTTTTTATGCTGCAAACTCTAGTTTTGTAACATGCCTTTCTGATGATTTTAAGCATGTAAGAACTTCTGTATAGATACGTATTAGACAACTAAATCCTCACAACTAGCAATTAATAATAAAATTCTTCAAGGCACAGGTTTTATGCTTATACCCTGATGACATTTTCCCCTTCTTCAGGCTCAACGAAAAATTTTAAAATGCTCTGTTATGTGATGTTCATAAATTGGCAAATACCCTGACTGAGGTCACCTGCAGGAGGTAAAGTTGTATGTTCTGGGCTTGCTTTTTAATTTATTTTATTTTTAACTTATTTATCCAGTGGTGGTAAAGTGCTTCTTTATATCTACTTCATATCTACCATTTGTTTGTGCTCATCAGCTATTTTATGGCTGCATTCCAGTAGCCAGTAATGTAATTTTGGGCCATTTTCTAATAAAAGTATTTAAAACATAATCTCCTGATTTAGTCAACAGGTGAAAAGTTAAGTAACAAGACTATGGACAGCCTTCAGAGGAAAATTAGGTCAATGTCAACAATACATGGAAATTATTCTGTAATTGAACAATTTAATTACATTAACAGCCTCGCCTTTTGTGAGCCCCCGATTTGTTTAAATCCTGAACTAATAAACTGTCTTTGCATTTTAGATTGTCAGTGCATAAATGCCTTGGCACTTAAGCTCACCCTCTGCTGATTGCAATTTGATTCAGCAGAGGTGTGTCCGTGATTTGGCTGCGGGCCGGGAAGGTGGAATGAGCTGCGCTTCAGCAGGTGGAATGGAAGACCCCGCCTACTTTGACACCCTGAGCGGCCAGGGCATTGTACTCCGCCACAGCCTTCTCTGTTTGCAGCACCAGCACGTCAATCCCGTTCTTCTTCAGATAGTCCACGGTGGATGCTGGAACCTCGGATGTGAAAAGGAAATCACAAAAGCAAGTATCAGATTCTTTTCCCCTTAGACTGTAAGACTTGTAGAAAACCAGGTACTGATGCCATTTGTTAAACACGGCTTAAGTAACTGCCAGTAGCCAAAATGATAATGCTCAGATAGTTGTAAGATTGATTTAATTTTTTTTTTCTCTTCAATAAAGCTACTTTTCTACAGACACCTCTCCTATCTCCTTAGCACACCTTAAAATGCAGTCCTCTCTTACAAAAATAAATAGAATTGGAACTAAAGTAATTTAATCTAAAGAAGGTGTTATTCATCTCACCAGAAAGCTAAAGACTTGCTTCTCACCAAGTAAAGCTCAGCACTTCTGATCTGAGCTTTCTGTAGCTAGTTTATCTGCTGAAACGACACCCTGGCAACAATTGTGACAAGAATGCCTAATTACCAAAGTATTTACAGCAGGCTAGAGAGCCAGTTATAACCTATTGCAAGAGGAGGGGCCTAATGACATTCTGAAAAATTCTTGTTTCAGTTGCTCCTGTAGCAGAACATAAACCTGTTTACTGCTTGACATTGACACTAATACAGGGAAGCTCAAATGATGTTTCTTTCAGGACCTGAGGGACCCCTGACAGCAGCTTATTCACACTGATCCTCAATTTTTTCCCTCTTAGTGAAGCATCATCGATCTAATTTTTTTCCTCCTAATCAGAGGGAGAGGGAAAACAAACAGTTCTCTTTATGCTTGTCACAGAACAAAAACCTACCTGCAAAGCCTCACTCATGCCACGACCAATCACCATAGTTTTAACACCCTTCTTGACGACTTCTTCAAGGTCAGCTGGCTGCACTCCTGGAGAATGCTAAGTGTCAGGGAAGGAAAATAATAGTCTGTGTACTGACAGCCACGAAAGCTGCATCTGTGTGTCCTGAACACAGAGCAGCAAGGTAAATTAGCAGAACCAGAATGTAACACAACCCTCTTCTGTACATACACACAGTAGACAACATTAGAAACTGAAAAAGGTATATAATATGCAGATGAACGATGATAATTGATTGATAGCAAGATTATAGTTCCTTATTAAACAGCCAAAATCAAAAAGATGCATTACACATTTCTAAAACCTTTATGTTTAACTTCAGGCATTTTATAAATATTAACAGTTAAAGTGAAATCAGTAAATTGCAACAATATGCTGTTTGATTTCAATAACAAAATCTACTTGTAAGAAAGATTGTTGCAAACCAAAGTTTACTCAATTGAAATACAAAGAGCTCCTCAGATAATTAAAAATATTAAATAATTTTCTTGTTTAATTTGCAAATCTCACCAAAGAGGACTGAAATGTATTGGCTGGCTTCATTTCAGTTAACAGCATCCATTTCTGCACTATTCTTTATTTTAAGAAAAGAATATTTGAAACCAAACTCCTCAAAGAAAGAAGGAACTTTCACAGCACATTAACAGAGGTTTGAAAGAGTACACCCATTTACTGCTATTATAATTTAAACATATGAACAACACATAAACACACCTACAATGTTAATATAAAACATTATGATGTTACAGTACTTCTCCTGGATTCAGTTTCTATGTATCTTCATGTGGTCAAGAGTAAGATACTCTACATCCTGTGGCTATAATTTGGGCCCTCTTTGGTGTGCATTTTTATTTTTAAAACATTATTTGTCCCTCCCCCTTTTGTTTTTAAGTAGAATGCTGAAGTTTTCTAGAGGTCTGAGTTTCTCACTTGAAGTAGGTAATGCTTAAGCCGCGGTGGACTCATGGAAAATGGAGCAAGTAAGACTTTTCAAGCCTAAACAAACACATGAGCTCCTAAAGTTGCAGGTGAAAAAAGCCTTCCATGGTAGAGTGCTACTTCCAATGAGTGAATTAAACTTTTTCCACAAGAACACCTCAGGTTGGAAGGGATCCATGAGAATCATTCACAGGCCTATCTTAAGCTAAACCACAACTTAAGAGCATTATCCAGATGCTCCTGGAACTCTGACAAGTGTGCTCTGTGATCACTTCCTTGGAGAGTCTGTTCCAGAGCCCAAGCACCCTCTGGGTAAAAAACCTTTTCCTAACACCTCATCTGGATGTCCCCTTGCAGCTTGACTGCACTTCTGTGGGTCCTACTGCTGGTCACCAGAGAGGAGGTCAGCACCTTCCCTGCATTGCCCTGCCTCTGGAAAGTGTAGAGTGCAATGAGGTCACCCCTCAGCCTCCTCTTCTCCAAGATGAACAAGCCAAATGACCTCAGCTGCTAGTCATAAGCCTTGCCCTCAAGGCCTTTCAGCATCTTCATCACCCTCCTTGGAACACAGACTAACAGTCTGATGTCCTTCTTATGTTGAGGTGCCCAAAACTGCACACAGAACTTGAAGTGGGGCTGCTCCAGTGCAGAGCAGGGTGGGACAAGAACCTCCCCTGGCTGTGCTGTGCTTGACACACTCCAGGACATGTCTGGCCTTTTGGGCTGCCAGGACCAAAGGCGGTGTTCCCCTTAGTCCGTTTACATTCCATATCCACACCTGGAATGCAGAATTCACTTGAATAGGCAGAGCTTTCTCAGACCAAATCATTCTAAGTATTTGTTTATGACAGAATAGGCAATGCTTTTCCTTTGGGGTTTTTATAAGTAGACTCAAAACTTAGACAACAAGAATTGGCATGTTTTATTGCAATTACAATAATTAGATTCTGGGGAAGGTTTACTGTCACCTGAGAAGCATTCCTGAGACATTAAATCCATGGAACAAAAGGATTTTCTTTGGTTACACATGACACTTTGATGCCAGTAAGAAACTAGTGTTACTAAAGGAAACATGTAACATGATGAAATAACTCTATCATTGTTGTTCTGACAGCAGATTTTCTTGCCTGTTCTGTTATCCGGCCTTTATTTCAGCAATACCTACTTCTTTTCTTCTGCCATTAGCAGATGGCACTGAAATGCAGCCAGCCAGGGAGAGAGGGTGCCATTCATCCCCAAGGGTTAAGGCCACAATAACTGTTAGCGCTCAGTTACAGAACCTTGCAGGGCCAGTTATACAATTTTCCTGATGAAAGAATGCTCCACTAGACAGCAGTGTGACAGCAGAGGAGGAAAGGAAGCAATTTATTTCCAACTAGAGTGTAGGACATGACCAGCACTGTTTGTTTTCCACACTTCAGTTCCAGCTGCCTCCAGGAAAAACATGCTTAAGAAAAGCAGGCAAACTGTAGTCCATCATTAAAAAAATGGGCAGAAAATGCAGCTGTTGAATCCTACTGTTTCCAGTGCTGACAAAATTAAATTTTTGACAGTCCTTCTCAACATTGGAGATATAGTCTAGAAAAAGCTTAGTTCTATTCTTAATATTTGTTGTTTGCAATTTATTTTAAAAGAAAATCACCTCACTCCTCAGGTGGAAGGATAGAACTGACCTAAAGCAGGAGCTTTTCAAGTGACTTGCATGACATCTTACTTTTTTTTTCCTAGCCAATTATCTGTCCCAGTGCGAGTTCTAATATGGGGAGAATTATCAACATCAAGTTCTAACACAATATATGCTACACTGCTTCTAAATCTGAATACTGCTCCATGTACTTTCATCCAATTCTGATTGCATTTACAGATAAACTTTAAAAATTACAAGGGCAAACACTTAATATATGGCTACCAAGAGAAGTCGCTGTGTGATTAGCCAGACTGTGAGCTTTTCACAGAGAAAATAGTGCATGAGACACTGTATCTGCATATTTTTCATCTGAAATATGTACAAGGGACCCCAAGGAAAAGGATATAAACCAAACCATGCAATGTTGTCTTTCAAACATGCAAGGTCAGTTACTGTCTCTATTTTTTTTTTTACTTATCATAATTTCCTATCTCTCTCAAGATAACTTTTGTTTAGACAGTCTGAAGAGAGGTTGTTACTGGCATCTTATGACAATTGCACTCTTAAGCAGATGAGGAATATTGTTTGAGAGCTCTAAGGTGTGTGTGAGTTGTCTGGTCGGGGTGGTTGTCTGTGGGGGACAGTGAGCCAGCCAACAATACACCCATCCTTCCTTGGAGGGAAGAAACTATTTACTATACAGTTTGCCACTCTCCTTAGGGGAGAAACCTTAGCTGGCCACCTTCGCAGGTGTGGTGAAGCAAAAAGCCACCTGTCCAGCATCCTTTTCAGTTCATGTTAATCCTGTGTTTCTTATTGGTTGTTCCCTTTAACATGCCCTGACCTCCAGGAGATAAAAGGTCAAATTCCTGTAAGCCCAGTAGCATTTGTACAGAGATTTCTTGGGGCAGAGAGCTGGATTAAAGCCTCCAAAGAGATGAAATATGAAGCTCTATCTCTCTTTTTTCTGCGTTGCTGAGAGCTGAATTTCACTCAGCCTTTTCAAAGGCTAAAGCTGAATTCACTGTAGCAGCTGAGAGGTGCAGGGTCTCGGCACTCCACCACCACCCCAGCTGGCTACAGTTGTCAGAACTCATGGCAACAGTTGCTATATCCTGTTGTGTGTAGGATGTTGTGGGACTGCAGCCCTCTGACCCCTCCACAAAGTCACCTCCAAAACATATACTCAGTTCTTCCCAGGAAAACGTAACGGCTGGATGAAAGAAAAAGGCAGTTCGCTGAATTTCTGGCTGGAACTTTGACACTGTCTTCTGGACCATTCTCAGAGTCCTGTTTTAAACGCAAGGTAGTAAAGCAGCAAACTTACATTAGTCCCGGTTTCTCGCCAATCCCACGTCCGACTTCCTCCCGGCCACACTTTGCAGTCCTTATATGTTGTAGAGCAGCCTTTCACCTTCATCTGACCCCAAGAAAGGGAAGCGATTTCAGGGGAAGACATCATGAAGTTGAAACAAAGTCTGGAAAAAGGATATTTAATACTTAACATCAGGCCAACATATGCAGCACATTAATAAAAATGGAAAATTCTGTCCTCGCCCCAAGGAGCTAGGAAGGAAACGCTATTAGAGACTTTATCCACGTGGTTTTGTGACAACAGACTTGAACTGAGGATCAGCAGATTTGTTGAATTACCAGTCCCCTTGGGGATTTTGTGCAGGATTTTGTGCAAATCATTTTACGTGCTAAATCTATTCAAGTATTGGATGTTCAACTTTTAAAACTATCAACAGGGATCAGGTCCCAAAATATCCTCTCACATCTGGGTTTTAATCTTCTCCCTAAAATGAACAATGAGGATGATAATAATTTCCTAAAATATCAGAAATCTGCACTACTTGTTTGGCCACTTTCTTCTTTTACCATTAAAGTGGTAAATGAGGTTAAAAGGAAATGCCAAACAAACCCAACAATAAAGCCATGAACCAAACAGCGTAACTCCTATAGAAAACAAGACTTTCAGGGATGCAAAGGGGTTGACCCTTTTCCCAGACACTGCTGACAGAGACCAAGTCTCCCAGGATAATTACACATTCACATAAGAACTTGTCTAATTGTTTGACCTCCATCTTCATTGTTTCAACTTAAATCCATTATTTCTAATCCTTTCTGTTGGGGACAAATAGAACAGCTTAATCTTTGTCTTTTTCACCATATTTTTTTTTTTTCTTGAGGATTTCACTCAGTATTTTTCTTGTATTTCATTTAGATTAAATAAGCATCCCTTCAGTCATGTTTTCCAAGTGTCTGCTTATTTTCTCCCTTTTTCTTTTAGCAGACAACCACTGGTACACATCTTCCTTTGATGTCAGTTGCCTAGAACTTGACAGAGCCTTATCAGTGCCACTGTAGCTCAACTGCTTTTTGGTGTGTGCTGCAGAGATGTTGGGATCAGCTTCCACGATCACTGCTGGGTACCAGCAGGGCAGGGACTCTGCCTCACAAGGCACCTTGTCAGCAGCATATAGGAAGCTTCCCCCTCCTCACAATCCCTCAAGTGCTGCAGCCTGATTGCTGCAGTGATTCTGGCAATGGAAAGAGAGTAACCACAGGGTGATGATACCGTGGAAATGCTTTGGACTAGCATGGCAGTCCACTGACACATCTCCAGGGCAGAGTTACCTTTCTGCCCTTCCAATTCACATGGTCTGAAATCCACATTTTGAAGAAAACTTGATGTTTCTCCAGTAAAAAGAGGTCTACCTCTGCCTAATCCAGAAAATCTCTGTGGCAGATCCTTTCAGATACACAGATTCTCATCCTTTATTTTTTAATTGTTTACATTCACCAGGAATTGAATAGTTTAAATTAATTATATAAACCCTGGAAGCACAGATTAAAGGCACTGCCCTTGCAAAAGATAAATCTTTGGATGACCATGCTTCTAGTCCTCCTGGAAGCCTCCCTTCCTGTCTTGCACGTGCTACAAAAGATGCAGCACTGCCAGACAGGACGTGCTCTCCATGGATTGCCAGAAGCAGATCTCAGTATCCCACCTAAAACATTACATGAAGGAAAAAATGCATTACTTTGGATTCATCACAGGACTGAGTTTGCCAGAGGTGCTTCTCACACAGGATAGTGGGGCAATTCTTTTCCTTCTCAGTCCTGTGTGAAGTTAGTGGCACATGTGTCCTGTCAAACAGGAAGCAAGGGAAGCAGCTAGAGGGGACTAAAACTTGCTTGGATTCATATATTCCAAATTCTCTCATCTCACATCCACGATGCAATCGTGGATTAGAACAAAAATTTGTAAGATTATTTTTCCAAAGGTCTGCCTTGAAGGGAGATCCTAGCTGAAGAAATAACCAGCAGTAGTCCCAACAGAATGAACTCAAAGAGCAAAGGCTGAATAAAGCACCCAGAACATGGCTCTGAAGAATGAAAATAATTTTTGCCTGTGCTGCTTTTCAGATGAAATGGTAGAATTAGACCTGGAGGTTAGACAGAAGTGGATGAACAATAAAATGATCAGGAATATCACCTTCCCCAATCCAAACAGTATCACAGGACTGGAACTCTGCAATCAAACTGGCACAAACTGCAGATGGGAGAGCAAGGATTCCATGCAATCTTTTCCTAACAGCATAAAAATAAGTAAATAGCAGAAATGAAGCAACAAAACTTACAAGGCACAAATAAAAATTTATCATCTAGTACTATTTCCCACAGTACTGCCAGAGATTATCAGTAAGGTCAAGCCACTTGAATAAGTAAGAATAACTTAGAGTAAGAATGCACTCATTGACAGAAGCTTTGGGCATCCTTTGATGTAGAGTATGGTCCAATCACTGAGGAGCAGGAAAATAGTTCTCGAACAAATTATTTTTTAAATTATTCACTGTGAGAAATGTAAAGTATCAAAATATACAGTAACACTTAAGATCAAAAGAGACCTTGAATTAAATGACTTGCAAGTACAACCTAAACCAGCAATTTCTGCAAACTGCAGTAGTCCAAACACAAAGAGACAAGGAGCAGAAATGGCTCAGGACTCTACAAGCAAAGTCATGAGAGTTTAAAAACATCAGAAATAAGGGAAGCAGAACTTAAAAGGTGGGAAAATGCATGTTTATGCCAGGGGACTATACTGAAAGAGATAAATGAAGTGGTGGATAAGGATGGCAGAAGACAAAAGTAGCTGGGAAAGAAGCGGAAGAAAACTGAGATTGAATTGCAGCTGGGCAAGCTGGTGGACTTTAAAATTGCCAGCACACCTTTGTTCTGTGGAGGTAACCAGCAACAAAAGGAGTAAGAGGTGAACGGGAACAGTGCACCAGATAATATTTGATTGAGACACTGCAGAAGGAAAGGACGTTTTGTAATATCCAAGGGGCAACCTGAGACTGAAGAGGATACAAGGGGAAGAGTAAATCGGTGTACGTGAAGTTTTGGGCAGAACAAATTCTTGTAAGGTGTCAGAAGACAACGTGGCTCTCCAGCGCTGTCTAGGAGCAGGGTCAGGAGGCAGGCGACTTCTCATTCCAGGGGCTACAGGAGCCAGAGGAAGGTCAGGATTGAAAACTGACAGCAGCAAGGCAAATAGAAAGGACGGGAGAAGTTTAGATCAACTGCGTAGGGAGGGGGAAGGTGTCAAGTTCACGAAGGAGGAAAACACACTTTGGGAATTCGGCAATTCCATTTCGCTGGGGAGCCTTGTGACGGCACTTAACCGGGGAGGTCACGGGGATCTGGTAGTAAGAGAGAAGGGAGAACAGCACTTTGTGAATACAGCGGAGAGAAGCATGGAGACGAGGACAGAGAACCCTGAGAAGCACGGCGGGGGGATGGAGGGAGGGAGTTGGGAAGGGAAGGTGCAGTTCAGGACCCCCCGAAACGCGGCCTTTTGGTGACGGGGCACAAGGACCGGGACTGCCACCGGCGCCGGCCGCGCCCTCCCGCCCGCTCCCCTCACGCCGAGGGTCCGTCACGCGCCCGCACTCACCGCCCCGCGCGCGACCCCACTGCCCCGCCAGGCTCCGCCTCCGCCCGACCCCGCGGGGAGGGGGCGAGGCCTTCGCGCTGCCACCCTCCCATTGGCCAGGACTCCCAGCCGGCCCCGCCCCCTTCCCGTTCCGATTGGTCGGTCCCTGGGCCTATCCCCGCCTCTTCCCCGCCTTGTTTTCATTCCCCCTCGCCGCGCGCGGCGGAGGGGAGCCGGCTCGCGCCGCTCTGGCCGCCGCCCCCTGCCCTCCCCTGCCTTCATCGCTCCCCCCGGTGCATTGTGGGATAGTGGCGGCCCGGCCCGGCAGCGCCCCCTCCTCCCTCCCCCTCCCCAGCTCCTTCTCCATCCCCAGGTCCAAGATGGCGGCGGCGGCGGCTCCTCCGGCCCCATCCCCGCCGCCCCCTGCGCCGGCGGGCCCGCGCTGCCCGGGCTCCTGGCCCAACTTCGCCGTTGTCTGCTCCTTCCTCGAGCGCTACGGGGCCCTGCTGGACCTGCCCGAGCTGCCCTTCCCCGAGCTGGAGCGCGTCTTGCAACCACCGCAGGAGCCCGGAGACCAGGGTGAGCGAGTCCGATACCACTCCCGCCCGCCAGCTCCGGAGCGGCCGGCTGAGGGGGGCCCGGGGGGCGGAGGGGGGGCCGGGGCTGTCCCCCCCCCGCCTCCTCCCGGCCCCGGGGGTGGAGCGCGCCGAGGGAGAGGAGGGGCCTGGGATTCCCGGGGGGAGGGGAGCCCTCTCTCCCTGCTTTTTTTGGGGGGGGAGCAGCTGTTTGTGTGTGTATATTGGGAGGGAGAGCTGTCTATGGAGGACTTCCCCCTCCCCTCTCCTCCCTCTCAGTGCCGCCTGTGACCCCCCTCCGACCCTCCCTTCCCCCTCCCTTTCCCTGGGTTCGTTCCCGAGCTCTGTGCGGGTGGGACTCCTTGCAGAAAACAGGGATAAGACGAAATAACTATTTTCGTTCAGCTTGGCGCTGGTAGCCGGTCTCTCTACCACCTCCTCCCTTCCCCACAGCTTGGGGGGCGCTTTACAGCCTCTTCCCCACACCCCGTCCCCCTATATCTCTGTTCGTTTTTACCTCTCCCCCGAAACAAGAAGGGAACACACGCACACACATATACAAACACACGGGAATGTCCCGATCCCCAGTGACCCTCCCCCCCTACACCTCAGTTTATCTGGGATGAGGAATGGGTGTCACGGAGAAGCCCTGAGCCCCCCCCCCCACGGCTGCTGTTGTGGGCCGTCTCCTCCCCACAAACACAGACAGCCATTGTGTGCCACCTCCATCCCTCTTTTCTTCCCCTTCCTCCTCCCCCATCCCCTCTTCCAGTTGCGGGGGGAACAAGCTGTGGCTGCTCGCTGCTGCTCCCCCGCCGCCACCTGAGACGTGCGAGGTGGAGGGATAGGTTATGCACTCCGCTGTTTGCTTCGAGCTGCTCTCGCTCTCCTCTCCTCCCCCTCCCGTAGCAGGTTTGGTTGCCAGACTCTCTAATCCCAGCTGCCCGCGATGGATGCGGGAGGGCCCGGGCCAAGAGAGCAGCCTGGGGAAGGAGGGCTGAGTGGAGGCGGCCGCAGGAATACAGAGGGGAGGGAGCTTGTTGCTCTTGATCTCTTGTCTCTGTTATTCGTTTGGTTGTTGCCTCTGCACTCTTGCCACATAGGGAGCCCGAGCAGCTCATGGCGCATGCTCGGCAAGGCCCCTTGGAAACTTCCTGCTGCTGGAGAATCCCGGCTCAGGGCTGCTTTTGGTCCGAAAGCCCCTGCTTTTTCCCCAAAACGCGCTCTCTCTCGCCTCCTCCATCAAGCCCACCCTGACTGGGGAGGGGAAGAGGGGTGTGTGTGTGTGATTAAATCGGCGTGTAAGTGTTTCCTCATATAAAGGAAGTTGTATTTTGCTAAGTGCAGGTGTCCTGTCTGTGAATTCACAACAGCCACTGCTGAAACAGAATGAAACATGATTAATGTGTTTTCTCCTCATGTTGTCTGTCAACATGAAAGAGACAGCTGAAATCTACAAAATTCTGTGGAAAACATATTTAGATTCAATTTCCCACCACTCCTGTACCTCTTATTCTATATAAAGAACTGTCTCAGTCTTGAGAAACTGTTTAGAAAAAACGTTGTTCTGTTAAACTGTTGCAAAACTTATGAATAAAAACACCAACACATTTAAAAGTTTGAGTTTTTAGTTAAAACAGTCATTTTTAAAGTGGTATCTGCAAAGAAAACTAATGCTCTTACTGTGTGGCACAAAGTGAATGGATATGTAAGAGTAGTTTAGTTGTGTGAACTGCAGAATAAATTAAACTGAAAAGGTGAGATAGTGGCCTGTGTTTTAAAAGTAGGCATTTATTAAAAAATATCCAAACACTATAATTTCTGATGAGTTTTAGTTGCACGGTGGGGGTTGTCAACAGGGTGGTGTTTACTGGATGACTCTTTTCTAAAAAGATTTCAAATGACTTGTGTTACAGTTTGCTTTATGGATTGATTTGATACTTGTCCAATTTTTAAACTTTGTATCGCCCTTCCTGTTTGGCAAGGGACATTCTCCCTGCTTTAGAAGAGCCCCCTCAAATGGGAGCAGATGCACCTTCTGAAAATGTAATGTGTGAAGTAGTGGGGTTCTTTGCTTGTGCTTGGTGTAGCTGATGTAATTGTAGAGATAATTATCTTCTCTAAGAAAGAAAGTCTGATAATTGGTGGGTGTCTTGGATATCTTTTCCTTTGATAAAACCAACTCATTTGGCTTGGTCTGTAGTCTTGGTCTGTGGTGCACACTATTACCTGGTGCATTTTTGGAAAATGACTGCAATGACTAGTTTTCTCTACATGATTTTTCCTTCAAGTAGCCCTCAAGGTGGTGCTTGTAAGGGTACAAGTTATAAAGTTGCTAAACACTGATGGAAAATTTAAGGGGTTCTTTTATTTCTGGACATTTGTTATTTACAATTATATGTAGTTTTCCTTGTAATGCAAAAGGATTTTTATTTCAGTTTGTAATGTACAGTTAGTTTTGCTTTTGATACCAGCATTGCTTAACAGTGTATTTGCAGTGACATAATAAAATCTAGGGAAATAGCTACAGAACCTCATAATGTTGGGGTTTTTCTCCTGAATTTTTAGAAATTAAATCTTAACTGACATAACACCTATTTGTAACTCCTCTTCATATTAATCTTGCAGTGAAGGAAAGGAATCAGTAGTTTGAGGGTTTTCTTAATTATCTTTAAAACTTTTTTGATAAAACAAGTTTAGATACTCAGCAGTTTAAAAATGTGGGATTTTTTTGTGCGTGTTGTTGTTGTTGTTTGTGGTTGGTTGTTTTGGTTTTTTTTAAGCATGGCCTATATTGTCTTGTCTGAAGAGTTACTCCTGGGAGATGACAGCAGAAGTTACTTCCTTGGCATTAGGAGCCCCAAGGAGAACAAGGAGCTTAAGTTTGGATGTTGTTCAGTAGTTGTATAACAGTCATATTTTCTTTCCTGTTAACAATTAGAACAAAGTACTTGCTCATTATTAAGGAAGCAAGGTATAACCTTTCTGTACAGGAAGGGATGCTGAGCAGTTGCTGACAGCTAGGAAGCTATCAGTTATTTCTTAGAGGGTTTTTAGATTTTTGTAATCACATAGACAACACTTCGATGTATTACCTCTCCTTAGCTGAGAATTTCAAGACAAATAGTAAGGACAGCAGTGCTCAGGTATGAATAGTTTTCAATACTGGTCTGACTAATTGCAATAGCAAATTAACCCGTATTAGTAGCATGCTTTAACCTACTGTACACAGGTTGGGATTTAGTGAGTAATGTAAAACATACTTGATTGGGAAAATAAGGATGTATGGTGTTGATTTCACCCATTGCTATTGAATAACAGGATAAACTGAGAGATCTGGAAATAGTCTGCTACTTACAAAAGCTCTGTGATAAAATAGCTTAATTTTTCTGCCTGGTAGCTCATTTAAAAGTTGTAACCATTGAAAAAAAGTAATATGACCTATAGTTGTCTGGTGAAGATTTTATGAAGAATAATTATCCTGACTTTATGGGTGTTTATTCTTGCTTTAAGTACAATGTTGTGATTTGTGTCGCAGTTTTGACAATCTTGAATGTCTTAGAAAAGGGTTAAAGTTGAGTGTCTGTCAAGATGGTGACAGTGTTAGCTCACAAGATTTGCTAGTTGATATGCCTCTGAAAGTAAATTGTTTTTTATAGGGTTTATTAAAAAGCAACTGCTGTGGTTTAACCCCAGTTGGCAACTCAGCCCCTCACTTACTGTCCCTATGGTGGGATGAGGGAGAGAATCGGGAGGATAAAAGTTAGGAAACCAGTGGGCTGAGACAGGCAGCAGGAAAAGGGAAAGTAAAATGAGGAACTTGTTCACCACTTGCCATAGGCAGGCAGGTGTTCAGCCATCTCCAGGACAGCAGGGCTCTGTTGTGTGTAAGGTGATGGCTTGGGAAGACAAACGCCATGGTTACCAATGTTCCAGTCTTCTTTCTTCTTGCCCCAGCTTTACATGCTGATCGTGTAGTCTGGATATCCCTTGGTTTCATTTGGGGTCAGCTGTCCTGCCTGTGTCCCCTCCCATCTCCTTGTACACTTTCATCCCCCTCGCTGGTGGGGTCGGTGAGGAGCAGTAGAAGCTTTGGCTCTGAGCGCAGCTCAGCAACAACAAAATGAACTTGATATTCACAGGAACAGGTTGCCCAGAGAAGCTGTGGCTTCTCCATTCTCTGGAAGTGTTCAAGGCCAGGTTGGTTGGGGCTCTCAGTTAGCTGGTCTAGTGGGAGGTGTCCCTGCTGATGATAGGAGGTTGGAATTAGATGATCCTTAGGGTCCCTTCCAATCCAAATCATGCTAGGATGATAAACACTGTTTGAGTGCAAATCCAAAACAAAGCCCCATACCAGCTACTATGAAGAATATTAACTCCAAGTCAACCACAGGGACCCAGTATATGATTTTAGCTGTAACTTCTGCTGGCTGAGAGCTGTCATTACAACCATGTTGCTGTACTTTTAGATGCAAAACTAAGGTAATGATACAGATCATCCTACCTTATGCTATGGTACTGCATTTCCTTTGCTTCTGCTTGTTTCCAAAGGCAAAACTGCAAACAGGAACAAATTATCACAGGAAAGCAATACTTGTTCTCCTTGTTCTTACAAACAAATGCTGTAGTGGCTCTTTTGTTTGCTTGGGATTTTTTTGTTTAGTTGTTTTTTTCCTTTTGGTTTGGTGGATTTTTTTGGATTTATTTTGGAGAGAGTTATTACTTGCAGTAGAAGTTGAAAATTTAAATAGTAAAAAATGTGGTAGAGGGAGGCAAAAACTATATTTGTATTTAGGACTGTGTTTAAGGAACCATGCTAACAAGTCACCACCTCCTTTGTGTCAGTAAATAGCTTGAGAATCGGTATAAATGTTAATTAAGCACTTGGTCTCTTGTGAATGAAAATATTAGTAGAATGTTAGCTTGCACAACAGAAATCTAATTTTACACATGACTACGCAAAACACTTGCTGGTTTGCCAGGTTCCCTGGTGTGTGAATGGGAGAACCTCTCCCAGAGGTGAATGGCATCTTCCAAAGTGTGCTAGGCTGCATTAGCTCATCGATTTTTGCAGGCTTTTCTTAGCAGTGTGGTGTTTGATTTGTTCTTCATTGAAATGGTCACAAATACACATACTTTGTGTGTTCTTTCAGTAAAATTGCATTAAAATCTTGCTGGTGAAGATCATGCGAAAGATATTCTTGAAAATAGTAAGTGAATTTTGTGTGGATTTCCAATCTGAAGCATTCTTCCATGCTCTCACTGCAGCTCAAGCTTCTTTATCACCTTTGACTCTTGACAGTCGCCCTGACAGACTGACCTAGCCTGGAAGATTGTTGCTTAATTGCAGCATGAATGTGTTATGTTTGACTAGGGTGTTGTAATAAAACTACTCTGCCCGTGTTGACCAGGACTTCTGATTTAAAGAAAGACATGGTGAGATGCAAATGCCTGGTAGGAGGTTAATTTTTCTGGATCTCTTCTCCCCTTTTCTGTCTGTATAATGAATGCTTAGGTTAATGGCAGGCAGCTTATGGAAAATCTGTGTAAACTATTTTTAGGGTATACCTGAAAAAAAAAAAAAAGTCTTCAGGGCTACCATGCTTCAAAGCAGTAAGTTATGTTTTATAAGTTGCTCTATTTTCCCTGAATCTTCTGGACACCTAAAAATTTTTTTCAAATTAATTTGGATATTGAAATAGTTTGTTTTCAGTAGGTTATGTTCGTGATTTTGTTATTGTCATTGCAATACCTGGAAAGTAATACAATGGTAAGCTCAAGGGCTCTTAACCATTCTCTGAAGAAGTTAACAATTAAAGTTGACTTAAACTGCTGCTGAATATATATGGGAGAAAGGTACCTGAAACTTTCTAGCTGCTTAATATAACAAGCAAAGGCAACTCTATCTAATCATAAGGAGCTTGCAAGACTTTCAAGATCAGCTGTGTTCCCAAGGAAAAGGGTAGTGAAATGGTGTTCTGTTAATGTGATTTGATTTTTCTTGTATTTAATGTTTGATATCAGGTGTGTTTGTGTACTGTTGATCAGACATTACAGGGTTTGATGTTACTCTTAGGTAAAAAGTTGTGATACATTGCAGCAACTTGTAATACCCACAGTAGATTTGTTAGTATTAAAAGTAGGTGATAAATGTGATATGGAAGTACTGTCAAACATTGCTTCACTTTAAATTTAATAATTGATATTGTACATAAGATTTATTACTTGATTTCAAGGAAGAAGGATTATTTCATGCAGCGTCCTCTTATGTAAATGGCCAAAATCTGACATATAATATTTGTAGTGTCTGTAGTGCTGGGTGGGTGGGGTTTATTCTCACATTATATATTGCTGCATCTTCTTCATTAACATATTAAGTGTGTGGCTATATTGATATTAAAAGGTTTCTTCTATCCTAAAGCTGTATCAGGAGGTAATGCTTTTCATCTTCTCTGCAGGCCTGAGTGTTCATGTCTTTTCACACCCTTTCTTTTGTGAATAAGAAATTTTAACTGCTGTTCTGAATCAGTCAAGTAGTTATCACCTTAATGCAGGCTGACCTGACTGTATTTGTGGAATGTAAGTATATAATAGTGCCTTCCTGCTGCATCTAGGGACTGAACCAAAACATTTATGTCAAAGCCATTCATCCACCACCTGTTAGTAAAATGCTGCATTTTTAACTAAAGAACTAACTAGTGGAGAATAAAAGCATAGCTAGTGAACGTTAGAACTTGGTGTATTTTTTCTGTGCTTCTTTCATTTTTTATGATGGAGGCTACACACTCATGTTTCTAGACACCAAATTGGATAATTTGTTGAAGGTAGACTTCAGTGACTTGGAGCTGATATCCTCAAACAGCATAACAGGTTGAAATCTGGAGAAAATAAGTAGCAGGGGATCATTCTTGTGCCAACTTCATGGGAAATAAGTCTCTAATGCAGAATAAACTCACCTGGTCTGCACTTCAGTTAGTGTAGATTGATCTGATGTTAAGGTCAGTGTGCTACATCTACACATGCTCTTCAGTTATTCATTTAAGAAGTGAACTTTACATTGGAAATAGTTACCTCATAACTATTCCTATTTTGTTAGTTTTTCCATGGGGAGAATTTACACCTTTATGTGTATTGAGCTGGCATGTCAGCTCATCCTAGTGTGCTTTTATATTTATGCTGTTAATGCAGTTTTAGGTAGACTCCACATCTCATGATCCAGCATAGAAGCCAGGAAAACACTATTGCTGGTGAGAGAAGCAATTCAGTCTCTTTCCAGTAACACTGTCCATCTGAAAGAGATGGCAGAATGCCATATAGAATGGAAAAAAGGAACTGGGGATACTGCTCTCTGGGCACAGATGAGCTACAGAGCATCTGAAGCCCCCTCGCAAAGCTCAGCCTTCTTAGGGATTATGCAGATTCAGTTGGAGCATGTGGCTTCATTGAGGAAGAGTGGTATGCTTTTAGTAGGTGGCTATATTGAATTCCGACACAGTTTGGCTGGTACAGAACTGGAGGAAAAGCTTCTGATATTATTTCCAAGTCACAGTCTTAAGGTTTATTTCAGGACAAGTATATAAGAACCAGGAATGTAGGTGGAAATTCTTGTGGCCAGTGTGAGATGGTGTTCAGTGAAAGAAGCTCCATGGCAGTGCTGTACTGTGGTACATTTGTATTGAAGAACTTCATAAACATCAAAATAAGTTGTGTGTGACCCCATTATTGCATGTAAGGTGGATGGTTTATCCAGCAATCCATCACCACTTTGCCTTGGCCAACTTCTGAGGTCTACAGAAGCTCTAAGAGTTTCTCAGAATATTCTCCCTGCACCAATTGTTGTAGCTCAGGGTCTTCCTTAGTTTTCAGCACTTACCATGAACTTCTTTTCTCTTATGTGGGATTACTTCAAGCTGTATTGTCTAGTGTAAGAACACTTAGCTGATAGATATGTGCAGTTATTAGTGCCCACTGCCTGGTACGTACCCTTCTGAGCTCATCCCAAAGCTGACATTTACATTATAGAATCACAGAACAGGTCAGATTGGAAGGGAAAACAGTGGGTTACCTGATCCAATTCTGTGTTTAATCATGGTTATCCTAGAGCACATTGCAAAGGATTGCGTCCAGACAGTTCTTTAATATCTCCAGCGGGAGACTCCACAACCTCTCTGGGCAGCCTGTTCTAGTTCATGATAAAGAAATTCTTTCTCATAATCAGGCGGAACTTCCTGTGCATCTGTTTCTGCCCATTGTCTTGTGTCCTAGTGCTTGGCACCACTGAGGAGAACCTGGATCCATCTTCTTGGCACCCTCCCTTTAGATACTTACATACATGGATGAGATGTCTCTTCTTGAGGCTGCATAGGTCTCAGCCTTTCCTTCTAACAGAGATGCTCCAGCCCCTCAGTCATCTTCATAACCCTCTACTAGACCTCCTCCAGGAGCTCCATGTCTCTCTTGTATTGAGGAGCCCAGACCTGGACACAGCATTCTAGATGTGGCCTTACTGGTGTAAGCCTTACTGGTGTGGCCTTACTGAGTGGAGGGGCAGGATCACCTCCCTCATCCTGCTGGCAAGGCTTTCCTTAAGGCATCCCAGGATACCTTAGGGATGGCCTTCTTAGCAATAGGGGCAGTGCTAGCTCGTGGACAGGTTGTTGTTCACCCTGTCCAAAGGACCCCTGGGCTCTTTGGAAGGAGGAGGGCTCACTTCCAGCAGGTCAGCTCCCAGCCTGTGCTGCTCTGTGAGTTTATTCTTTCCCAGGTGCAGCACCCTGGGTTTGCCCTTGCTGAATTTAAGAAGGTTCCTTCCTCTCTGTCCATCTCTCCAACCTGTCAAGGCCCTTCTGAAGGGCTGTACAGCCCTCTGGGGTGTTAGCTGTTCCTCCCAGCTTTGTGTCACCAGTGAGCTTGCTGCACAGGCATCTACCCCTCCATCCAAGTAATTGATGGATGAGTTATACAGTACTGGGCTTAGTATTGAACCTTGGGGGGACACTGCTAGTGACAGGCCTCCAACTAGATCCTGTGCTGCTTTGGGTTCAGCTGTTCCACCTTGCTGTCTACTCATCCAGTCCACACTACCTGAGTTTGTCTATGAGAATATTGTGAGAGACATTGTCAAAATCCTTGCTGAAGTCAAGCTTCACAATATCTACTGCTCTCCCCTCATCCATCTAGGTAGTTGTTTCATGGTAGAAGCCAATTGGGTTGGTCAAGCATGATTGAATGAATCTATGCTGATTAATCCTGATCACAATGACAGAAAGAATTCCTGTGTGTGGGGTGAAGCAGAGGACAGGAGCTACCGAACAGTCAGGGAGGGGCAGATGATGGGGAAAATGATGAATAGATAACCTGATAAAGAATGCTGTGGCTATATCCTCACTGCTGCCTCAAAGTGAGTTATCTTGCAGTCCTTTGGAGGTGCCCATTTTAATATCAAGGTCTCTCTCTGGGCTGTACAATGCTTCTTGGTACAGCTATGTTCTTCCACATTCATAACAGCTGGGAGTTGGTGAAGGTGTTCAGGACTTGGTGTTATCTGCCATAGTTGGGACAAGTCTCCTCTGGTATCCTCCTAGGACAATCTCTGTTGTGCTCCTCTGGGAGGGAAAGCAGGTGTATGGCTGGTGAGAGGGCTGAACTTGCATTCAAGGAGTATCTCCTGACACAGGCAGTGTTCCCTGGGAATGCAGTGTGCACTGCAGGGATCACCCATCCCATGGTGGGGGAACTGCCAGGCCGGCTGTGTGGGCTACAGTGCTGTGGAGCACCCTCCCACTGTGCTGCAGGCTCTTCATTACTCCCTACTTGAGCAGTGATGATGGGGCAGAGCAGTGCAGCGGAGTTTAATGGTTGGCTGTTGATGTTTCTTGAGTTCAGTAAAATGTTTAAACCATTGAGAAATAATAAAATTTGTAAAAAGTGTGTGTATTTTTTTATTTCCTCCAGCCTTGCAGTAAGAGCACGATGTTCTAGTTGTGGAATAGCAAGGTCTGTGGCTGTTCATAACAGTAAGCTGATCTTTCCACCCTATTTCATTACCCTTTCTCCTCTTCCATTTTTTCTCCAAATCAATGAACTTTCCTTTGCTTCAGCTCATTTATAAAACTAGACAAACATTTTAGCATTAACAGGTATTCCTTAGTAGCCTCTAGCATTTGTCAGTGTGTCATATATTCCCCAAGAGCTAAACAAAGCTCTTAAAGCTCAAGGAGCAGAGAATTTCTCAGAACTACTATAGATATCCTAACCATATTGATGTCTAGTGGTCTGGGGAAAACAATTTCTCTAAGTGAGAGGAGGCCTAATTTTCAAGATTCCTATGTTTCAGCAGCTCTTTTTTAGTATTCAGTTTCTTTCCATTATGATCATTTAGGTCTTTTGGTACTTTGGAGAAAAATACTGCTTATACCTTTGAACTCACAGGCTTGGTTGATATTTGAAGGATGGGTATGAAGCAAATTATACCTTACCTATCCTAATCTTGAAAATCCTCTTTTCCAGGAAAATGGTGCTTATCAGCATGAAGCTCTGCTGTTTTTTTGGTTGTCTAGAGCTATACAATTTTTTTCTCCTAACAGTTGTCCTGAACCAGTAGTATGCTGAATAAAGATGGTTGATTAGATTTGTGTGTAAGTAAACACTTTATTTTCTACTCTACTCAGTGTCCCTCTGGTACTGCCCTGGCTATTTTCCAACTTATCTACAGCTATCTAGGAGCACCAGTGCCAGGGCACATTTATTTCCTTTTAGTATTAATGACTACCAGGATTATAAAGGTTTTCTCTTGAGAACGAGCTGTGATAGTTCACAAAAGCTGTATTAATTAGTGAATGATAAAGTGTAGAAATTTTAGTTTGATCCCAGAGCCTGCAGTATGTTGTTCTTGTAGTTATCAACGATATATTGCAATAAAGCATCCGAGCTGTGTGGTGGGGTGCAACAACAACAAAAAGGAACACTTAACCCCTCTCCCAGTATTGACTGGAGGTGGTAGTTGAGAGGGAACCAGTTTAAGCTGGTATAGGGTGGCGATGTGAATGCCCTGCTTTGCAAAAGACACTTCCCTTAAGTGGCAAAATTATCCCTTGAAATGTATATTTAAGCTTAGACAAAATCTGTAGCAGACAGCATTAGCTGACCTCCTAAATAACATGTTAGCACTGTTTATCAAGGTTAAGAAAGTTTAGCAGCAGGTAAGAAAAATTGGTATGGCAAGAAGGAGGCTTTTAGAAGACCTAACCTTAATAAAGGGAGACCAGAAAGAGTAGTCATAAGTCAAGGAATAAAAGCACTATCTCCTAGATGATAGAGCATGCTCACAAAGCTAGTAGATGTCTCTGAATACAGGTTGGACAAATGGGAGTAGGATGGTGAGGATAAGCCTGAGGGCTAAGGGTCAGTTTGTATGCCGAGTAGAAATCATTTGAAAGGTGGAAATTAACCCTACTGAAGTCCAGGAGGAGAATGTATTCATAGCCAGCAGTAGAAAGAAGGAAGCTGAAATGTCCAAGGGGAATTTTCAGAACATGTGGGCAGAAAAATGTCTTACATAAAAAAAAGAAAAATCTAGGAGACATGGATGGCTAAAATCATCAGCCACAATACAATGATTAAAATAAGTATGTTACTGTGAACTTAAATAACCGTTTTGCATAAGGTGTTAATTAGGCTAATTTTTGATGTCTTGGTTCTATTGCCTTTCTGGTAAAAATGATGAAATGTGGTGAAACTGATGTATTAGGAAATTATGTGGAACATGGTTAATAATGTGGAAGCATGCTGAATTGCCTGGATTAGGTATTAGCTTGGCTTTCTGAAAGTTTAGAAGTACAGCTGGTAAAAAAAAATACAGGTGTGTATTTGAGTAAAGAAATGGAAATCAGAGCGACTAGCGTGTTTTAAACACTTTAGCAAAGATTGAGGAAATCAAAAGCAAGGAGCTTTTTACTTCTAGTTTTGATGAACTTTATAAAATTGTAAATTCATAGTTCTAATAGTTGTATTAGGTATTCTCCAGAGACAAATACTCTGCTGTTTTCTTTTGAAAGCATGGATAGTTCCTCCGAAGCAAAGATAGATGGCTCATGTTTGACATATGCTTACATACAGATGCAGTATTTTTAAGGAGGTCACTGATTAAGGTGGTTGACTTGGCATTCCAGAGCAACCTTACGTGGCATGACCCAGATAGTAACTCTCATACCCAACCCTTTCTTTGACGTTATTCTTTGTGGCAGGGGGAATCAGGTGAGGCATGGAGAATGTTTTTAGCCTGTGCAGTCTACAGCCCAGCATGTTAATGCAAACTGATGTTACCAGTGGTTTGTGTTCTTGCTGTTGATTTTAAGTCAGAACTTGCCAAGGAGGGCCTTTGCTTTCTGTCCAGCTCTGACAACCCTACCTGGCAGAAGGCTGGCAGAACATGAGGGAGTGCATCTCTCTAGCCAAGTCAACCACTGAACGTGAGCCAGCATCCAGAGTGGCCATCAGTTCAGAGGGAAAGCACCATGATAAACCTTAAACTGATTAAATAACAGGAAGTTGGTTAGAACAATAGTTTATTTTGTATTGGTCACTGTAGTATAAATAAAGTAGAATTCCTAATTTCTGTAATTTTGTTTTATAGCATGAGCAATTAATCTCATTTGCCAAGAAGCTAGAAGGGCATGAGTTGTTTTTTTAAAAAGATCAAGGTGTAAGATGGCTAATTCAGCCTAAGGGGAAACAGTGCTGTCGATAAAATAATATTGCCAATGGGCAACAAAACTGCAAGTGAAGGAGAGTTGTAAGTATGCACGCATCATAAAGGAAAATGTTTATAACAAATACATCCCAGAGTATTTAAAGTTAGCTGTTAGCTCAACAAAATACTCTAGGTAGTATGGTGATAAGTCAGGAAAGCAACCTATTAACTCGGACATGGAATTTAAAAATTAACAAAATAACAGCATGAGGAGTGGGCTGAGAATCATGCTGAAACTTGGGGGATATATTATTTTGAGTATGTGTATCTGCCTCAGATACACATACTCAAAATACTCATACATTCTTAATGGCAAAATATCTAAAAAATTCCAGGAGTTGGGTGAAGACATGAAAGCTCAGGCTCCTTTCCACAAGAATTATACTTTCTCTACTTCTTTCCTTGGTCCCTTGAATTTTGCATTTCTCTTCTAATTGCTTACCTTCCTTCTGGGCCACCCTCTTAGGAGATGGTGTTGTAATTTTGGTCTGAGAGTAAATGTTTTGTCATTCACTTGTTTGCTTGTTTGATTTTATTGCTCAGCTGTGGCAGCTCCACCTTGGAAGATAATGCGGAATGTGGAGGAAGGAGGACTGCATGACAGCTTATACTGTTGACTTCAGAGGGTATTTTTAAAAGTATCCACAGCAAGACTCCTAGAGTTTTGCATTCCTTTTATAGTGTAATACCAGAAAAATAGTGCATTGAATGAAACTCAAAAATAATTGAGATTTAGATGCCTTTCACATGTTCTGTAATTGCAGCTGATTGCTGCAAATTATTATTGAGGTCAGAACCCAAAAATATTTAGAAACTGGTGAACATTGAGTTGTAGTGAAAATATTTTAAAATAAAACTAAGAACATGAAGTTTCTTGTTTTTATGTTAAGCCAGGCTCTGTGAAAAGGTGACTTAAAGCTAACCTAGGGGCAGGTAATTTTGTTACATGTGCTGTAGATTTTCTTTATGCATGTTCTGAAACAGCAGCTGGTGGTCACTGGCACATTGAGGGATACGCACCGTGGCTCATCGTTTTCTTTTCCAAATGCCATGCACACTCAGCTGTTTTTACTGCTCAGTGTGTTTACCTTCCTTTCTGTTTTGTCTTAAATGGGAAGGGAAGGAAGGATTTGATGGCAGAAGTATTATGCTTTCAGATACTGTTGTGTGTTTGGGTTACTTTGTGACACTTTCCATCTGTCTGCAGCCCAAGCCGCCAGGTTCTTCCCAGGTCCAGATAGCATGTGTCTCTGGTTGTGTAGGTTGGAGGGTTTGTATCTCAGACATGCGGACTCAGTGATGGCAGGCATTGTAGAAATGGTAGCAACAATTTCAGTGTCCCTTCAGGCTGTTACCCTTGTCTTACTTTCTAGCTCAGATTAAAAGCTGTGTAAGAGGTGGCTGATGGCAGCTGAGCCTGAGTTTGAGAGGCAACAGGGGAGGCAGCAGTGCTGCCAGTCTGGCAAAGGGGTCTGAGGCTTTGAGGTTGCCTGGATAGACAGGAGATAATGTCGACCCCGAAGGTAACAGTCTTGGCTCCCCTGGGAAGCTGCAACGGCCCCAAAGTTACAGCCATTTCTTGCAATTAAAAGAATTATTTTAATGGGGGTAGATATTTTAATAGTGTTGACAGGTCAAAACATGAGTTTGCTCTTAGAAATTCGTACCTAAGAGCTGGGCATTTCAAGGAATGAAACTTCTGTGAATCTTCACTTAGTGCATGGTTTGGTTACCAGTTCTCAAGAGGATATGAGTGGTTTGCTTTAAGTCTAAGTCATTCTTCATTTTAGATCTAGACTTAAGGGAGTTGGTGAAAAACCACACTGTGTTTTTATGTACTACTAACACTTTGTCAGATAACTGTCTTGGACAATTCTGCTTCTTAAATTTCTATTCTCATATGCTTCCTGGGTTTCTTAAGACATAAGGGACAAAAAGTTGCTACTAGCTCTGAAACGATATAAAAGAACCTTCAAATTCTGTGCTAATTGGGTTCAAGTTGTAGAATTCTTTGTTTGGGATCATGAATTAATCTGTAGAATAACTTTCATTCAGCTGTATGACTGCTACCTTTCGCAGAAATCTTTGTCAGCTGCTGGAAATGTTGCTCTGTTATGATTGTTTTGCCCAAGTCTCTGAGATATGATGCATCTCATTCTGGATATCTGATATTTTTATAAACTATTTTAAATTTTCACTTGCACTGCTGATAGATTAATGAACTCATATTACCTTAGAGCAGAACAAGCATGAAGTTACTTATTTCCAGTTGACAGGGAGCATGTTCTGCATTGCAGAATGACATGCGTTGGCTTCACCTTCAAAGTTTGCTTATCCCGATCCTTAAAAAAACCTAATGTTCACATAATGCTGCTGCTTGTCAAATACCAAATGCTTATTGAGTAGTACTCAAATGTTTCTGTGCCAGTTCGTCACTGCCGGATGCTTTGAAAAGCATAAAATGTGTGTATTTTGCACTGTAGTTTTATTCTTGTACTTCTTTAGGGTCCAGTAAATAAAAAATAATATGAAAAAGATTACGGTTTGCAAGACTAGGCTTTCAAAAAAAAAAAAGGTGTCTGCAATATTTGACAGCTACTGAGAAACTACAAAGAAATACTTGCCTGTTGCTATGGTTCAGTAAAATTGTTAGTAAATGAAAGATAAAATGGCGAATCCCTGAGTATAAATGAGTTTTATTTGAAATACAGGTTGGGTCACCAGTGACTGGAGAAAAAAATGTGCTGTTTTAAAAATTAAATCTGAGAAAGGACAGAAATGTCTTTGTAGTAGATCTCATGTGATGCGTGGAAGAGGATAAATATCTGGGGCTCTTGGGTGTTGTCAGGCTTGGGGTTGTTTCTTTTTGGTTGGTTGGGTTTTTCCATTTAAAGAGAAGATTGAAGAATTATAATTCCTCATATATACCATTCTTGGTAATGAAACTTGCTTTAGAAAGGTGCTTTTTATTCAACTTGAGTTTTTTAATACTGCCTATTTATTCAAGTGAGAGATGTGGGAGAAAGTAATTTTGTTGTATAATCAACATCCTCCCCCTGTTAACGCTGTTAATATTCACACTTGGACAGTACCTGAGAAATGTGGCAAAATTGACACCAGAGGGGTGTTTCTAGAAACAAAACAGAGTAAGGGATTAAAATGCATTTACTTATTTTCATATAATGAAGTGAAAAAGGCCTTTGATTCAACTTATCCTCTTACAGAAAGTGTTAAAAGTAGCTTGTTATGTTTATTAAATGAATAAAGCTAAATAAAGCTGACAGCTTCTTAACTACTGATGTGTACAACTCTATGCTCATGTGTACTAAACACTTCACTGCACTGAGGATTCTTTAGTTTAACATAGCAGGATATAAGCTTTCATCTGAAGTTAAATGCTGCCATGCTTAGACGTGATTTTGTCTGCTGGAAGTGTTTGTGCACAGATAAATTGTAGGAGCTCAAGTCATATCTGCAGTGGTAATTCTATGTGTAACGGGGAGCGTAAGAGCTTAGGGAAGGGTTTAAGAAAGAGATGTACCCACCTCCAGTACCTTATAATACTCCTGTATCTTTAAGTCCTTCCCCCACTGAAAGAGGTGGTTTTTCTGGAAAAAGTTGCCAGACACTCTCTAACAAAATTAATCTCTCCAAATGTATTTAGCAGAGCTCAGATGTTTTACTTCAGGATGAGCTGACTCTTTCTGAAAGTGTTTCTCTATATGGGTTGTAAATGGATTATATGGAATTAGCTCAGGTGTCAATATCTACATTTGCTTAGATGACTCCTACTGCTATGCTGCTGCCCTTTCCTATTTCTTAATGGCAAAATATCTAAAAAATTCCAGGAGTTGGGTGAAGACATGAAAGCTCAGGCTCCTTTCCACAAGAATTATACTTTCTCTACTTCTTTCCTTGGTCCCTTGAATTTTGCATTTCTCTTCTAATTGCTTACCTTCCTTCTGGGCCACCCTCTTAGGAGATGGTGTTGTAATTTTGGTCTGAGAGTAAATGAAGACACTGAATTAAATTTTATTTCTTGAATGGCTGTGCAACTTCTTAGTGTTAGATCAAAAGGTGAGCATGGTGAACATTGCCATCTCAGCCTCTTTTGCTTACACCCTTTCTGCAAGAGTGAATCTCCACGATTGTAGTGGCCAGCAAGTGCCTCCGTCCAGACTGACATCTGGGTGTAAATCCTCCTTTTGCTACTGACATTCCTGGAGAGGGCTTGCGCTTCTGTATATGTGCCTTTTTAGCATTTCTTATTGCAGAGTTGGATCAACCCCTCTGATCAACCTGCTTGTTGTTTTTGTTACAGCTCTTAACTCCACTTGTGCGTTCTGTCAGACACCTTTGTGCCTAACACAAACAGAGTGGGCAAGTGTATTCTTCATCATGCTCCAAAGGCTGGCTCCTAGTGCCTGAACTGGGCATGTTGATGCCAACCACTGCAGCTCATCTCTGCTTGCTTCTTGTAGTGGAAGAAAAAGCTGACTACTGAAATTTCTCTGAAGTGATCTTACCCCAATATATCGAGAAGCCATGGAGTTGCATAATAGCACTGAGGAGCTTTGAAGCACTCTAGAATCCTCTCCTAAAGTGTAATCTTTACAGTAACTTTTCACCTTTGTCATACCTACACCTTGAGAATTCTAATTACAGAGTTCAGGGCTAAGGAAGGAAATGAGGAGGATTTTCTGTTCATGGTTTAAACGTCTTGGTTGTATTGGAGACTGAGATGCATCAGCAGGCAGGAGGGTCCTGGAGTAATTTTAGTGTCCTGTTTGTACCAGCTAGAATGAAAGATTCTTGTACTTGTACTGCCATGTCTTTGCTTTCATGGGGTGTGGTTGCATCAGTTTCAGTCAGGGTTTGCATATTCCCAAATGACAGATCAGCAAGTCAAGTGCACTTGACTTTAGACGGTAGAAATGTACAGTGTTGTCACTGCATGTGAGTTAACTGCCAACAATGGCAGTCTGACTATTTCAAATGTTTTCAGTACCCGTTTTTAGGGGCAGTCTGCTTGTTTGCATATTGCTGCCACAGCTTGATTTGTCTTACTTGCTCTTCACATGTCCTAAGTTTGTGGACTGGAGCCCATTTTTTATTCAATATGTTTTTTGAGTCAGTAAACTGGGCTTTCATTTGCTGTCTTTCCTGGACTATTTCCAGTTTCTAAAATAGATTCTGTGCTATTTTTTCCTGCATTGTTTTAAAAGTAATATTCTTTTTTCTTCTACCTCCTATTCTTTTTCATTGCACAGTACAGCATGCTTTTCTTGCTAAATTTTATTCTTTATTCTAACATCAGTGCTGCTTTTGTTATCCTTTCTGCCGTTCCTTATAAAATATTAGCTTAAAAAGTCCCTAACATTCCTAGGCACTTAATAGCCAGAGAATGAAATATGGGGCTTGTGAAAAATTAAGTCATCTTCTATCTGCTAAAGGGCTGCTGAAGAACAGCTCTCCAGCAATTTTGTTTACTTTTGTATGTTTAATTCCAGCTCCAAGAGTTATGCCAATGACAATGAAAGTGATTTTTTTAATCTCAGTTTCATATACAGTGAGAAGGTGACTGATGGTAGTGTGAGCATTAGAAAGCAAAGTGTATTGAAGCAGATTGAACGCTAAACAAGAGAAGATTGTAGAATAAAAGATATGGGAAGAAAGGGTGCTCAAAGTGGTGCTATGGGTTTAGGAAAGTGTGTTTGTCAATCTGTTTCTTCGGAAAGGACTGGGGGGTGTTGGTTGATAGCCACTGAACATGAGCCAGCTGTGTGCCCAGGTGGCCAAGAAGCTCAGTGGCATCCTGGCCTGTTTCAGCTGTAGTGTGGCCGGTGGGACCCAGGCAATGACTGTCCCCTGCACTGATGAAGCTATACCCCGAATCCTTTGTTCAGTTTTGGGCCCCTCAGTACAAAAAAAGACATTGAGGTGCCGGAGTGTGTCCAGGGAAGGGCAACAGAGCTGGTGAAGGGTCTGAAGCACAAGTCTGGTGAGGAGCAGATGAGAGAACTGGAATTTTTTGTTCTGGAGAAGAAGAGGCTTGGGGGACCTTATCACTCTGCAACCACCCGAAAGGAGGTGGTAGCCAGGTGGAGGTTGGTCTCTTCTCCCAAGTAACAAACAATAGGGCAAGAATGAATGGCCTCAAGTTGTGCTGAGGAGGTCTAGTTTGGATATTAGGAAAATTTCTTCATGGAAAGGCTTTTCAAGCACTGGAGCAGGCTGCCCAGGGAAGTGGTGGAGTCACCATTCATGGATTTACTTAAGAGACGTGTAGATGCAGCACTTGGGGACATGGTTTAGTGATGGGATTTGGCAGTGCTGGATTGGACTGATGCAATGAGGTCAGGATGCAACTCTGCTAGCAAGGTCTGTTATGCTGGTGATGTAATTTACCGAAAGAACTGGGGGTAGAAAAGGCATTTTGGTCCCAGTTGAAAACACTTGCCATGTTGGTCATGATTCATTTGCAAGTGGCAGTGAAAGAGGTGGTGTGCTGGGTTCCTCTCATGGGAATGTGTAGGAGGGAGTTTACCAGCAGGATAAAAATCTTACCTTTGCTGGCTAATGTTAGAGTGACCTGTGCTCTGAATAGTCCAGGTAAGAGGAAAGTCTTCTAATACGTATTTGTACAGATTAGAGAGATAGATGTACTCGGATATTTGTGTGAAAATGATCTAGCTGGTGAGCATCCAGATTTCAAAGTGCTTTCCTAGGATAACAATGTCATTTAAATGTGAGCGTGGTTTGTTTGTTTGTAATGCCTGCCAACAATCTTTCTAGGAACAGGATATAAAACTGCTACTTGGTGACTTGTTCGTTCTGTTTTGATCTGTGGTTTAATTACAGCATGTTTAATTGCTCTTTTCATTCACTCAGGAGGCAGAGCAGTTTCATTTTTTCCCCTTTCCTATGCGTCTTTTTTTTTTTTTTTTTAGACACACTGTTTGGTAGGATAATACTCATCAAATGACTCAGAAAATAAGATATTTAGATTGTCCTTTAAACAGGAACAACTGCTCTTTTTCTCATGAGGTCACATGATTCCAATTTATTATTTTTATGCCAAGCTTGCTGTGTTAAGGTGTGGAGCTCCTTATTGCCACAATTTTTTATCAGAGGTTTACTCAAATTTTTTGTCTGGTTTCAAACTAGGGGGTTTTGTCTTTCCATTTATTTCTCATGCGAAGTTCATACCAAGGCTGCCATTTTTCTGTGATCTATAAATTTCTATGAATAACTAAATTCATCTCACTTTTCCCTTATACTGAGTTGAGGTAAGAAACAAATTAGATAGTTCTTCAAGAAGAATATTATAAACCAATGCTGGTGCTAAAGGGAAGATACTATTCTCTTTCTTTTAGTCAGTGTTTGCTAGTTGTTTAATGAAACAGATGAGAGACTTCTCTTTGGTTAAAACTAATCTAGAAGACAAGATGTTTGCTGCCTCAGACTGCTAGTGGGACTTCAGACTTCACACAGAAATGAAGGAGAGTATTAAAAATGCTGGCAATGTGGTCACATGTCAGTTGGGGACTCTTCTGCCTTTTGTAAGAGATGCAGCTGACTGATTTTAAGCAAATTTATGCCTAAGGATCTGTCCGTAAAGGGAATTAACTGCATGGTTAGTGTGTGTTGGGCTAAGTGGAAAATTACCATAGAATGGTTTGGGTTGGAAGGGACCCTAAAGATCATTCCAGCCACTATGCTGTGGGCTGGGACACCCTCTCTAGACCACACTCCTCCAAGCCCTATCCAACCTGCCCGTGAACATTTGCACGGGTGGGGCATCCACAGCTTCTCTGTGCAGCCTGTTCCACAGTGGCCACGTACTGACTCTTTCCTGATGTCTGAGGAGATGCTCTTGCCTTTGCCTGTGCTTCCAGGACAGCTCCTTCTAGCACTCACAGCAGAGCAGTTTGAACAGGGTGGAAACCATCTTCTGTTTGCCATTAAACTCCGTGCAGGGTGCCAGTAGCTAATCCACATCAGCTGTGTGCAGGTTGCTGAGAGCTACCATCCCTTAGCAGAAAGGAGGTGGCAGATCATTAATGATCTCATCAATTTCAGCTGTCCTCTTGCTCAGTGGGGTGTTATTTGACAGTGCAGTCATAGCATGCAGAGGTAATTTTGGTCAAGGCAGAAGAATGGAAAAGAACATAATGGTTAATGGAAATACTTGCCATATATGTCTTATGAGTCATTTTATTTCCTCCACTTGCCAAAACAAGTTAGCATGGAAAATGGTTTACTAGTGTAACTGGGAAGACCTGTTTGTGTTCATGAAGCATGAAAACTGCCAGCGGCCTTTGCGTCCCAGAGTTTTATTTTTTGTTCCTTTCACCCCAGGTCCCCCCAGCACTAAGAGTTCAGTGTTCCCTTACGGGGTCCCTGAAGGAGGACAGTAGGCATAGGCTTTGCAATCCACATCAATATCAGGTGCTCTGTGTACGTGATGATTCTGATCCTCCTGTCTGTGTCCAGCACTCCAGATCTGCTCTGATACCAAGGATTTTTTGTTTATAATAATTTTCAAAATAACAGATTCCCCCATCCTCCATCTGGACTCAGGATTTTGTAATGTTTTCTGTTTTCATCCACTGTTTCAGGCTTTTTTAGGTGAGTTGTAAGCCTTTTCATTTTGGCAGGGAAAATAAATAGGGGTGAAATGGGGTTATGGTTACATGCAAAGTTGTCTTTAATCTGTGGTGTTGTAGATGTTTGGAAGTTACAGCTTTTCTAGCCAGGTGATGATGGGGTTTTCACATATTTATATGCTTTCTCTTCCATTTCAATTATTCTGATGTTCCTAATATTAGACATGTGACTGATGTATAGGATGCTCCTTGAAATGCTGGAGTAGACAGAATAGTGTTCAAAGGCCCATATGACAGCCTGCCCTCCAGGGAGGTACAGGGCTTAACAAACAGGCTGAACTCCACCAGAAGTCTTGAAATTGTATATAGTGACTCATTCTTCCTGGCTTATGACTTCTTCCTATGAAAAGTATGTATTTTTGAATATCTAGCAGAATGCACCATGCTTTAATTATAGCCAATTCTTTGAAACAGTTATTTTACAGAAGTGCTGTACAAATGCTATTAGCCCTGTTCATAGTCCTGGTGTTTTCTCCTCTGCGTAAGCATATTCTGAGAATGTTTTAGAGAATTCCTTATTGCTCTCCAGAGAGATCAAAGTTTCGTAAAAGTTGGAGAAAATAATTCAGATTTAGAGGGTTCTTTTTTATATGTTCCATCAAGCTTTTTTGACCGAAACCTCACACACAATGACAATTATACAAGAAGGATGCTGTCCATTGTTCCTTCCCTTATGTAAAATTTTTAAAAATGCAGAACATTCTTATACAAGTTCCTGAAATGAGTGATGCAGGTCTCACATGAATGGAGATGAAATTTTGCAAAGGAGATAGTAGTCTACAGTTGTTAATTGCTGAAACAACCCTAAATAGTTATATTATGTCCATTCTCTTTGGTGTTATGTTCTTTCTCTTACATGTAGGGTAGAACAGTGTTGTAAAAATGGTCCTTACTGATGTCTCAATTCAATGAATGCTTTTCAGGAATTCTCTGTAGTCTGAACAAAAGTAAGTTAATTTATAGTTATGCAGGTTCAATGCATTTCTGAGAGGACTGAAGTTGTGTTTACTAGTGCAGTTTTACTCCCTGCCCGCTCAGTGCTCTGGGAGAGATTTGCCACCACTCTTTAGCCTTCCTAGGCCATCTCCCTTAGCTGGTGTTTTTTGGTAAGTCAGGTGTACATCCTGTATTATTTACAGTTACTTTGGATTTAATACAGAGTTTGTTTCTCAGTGCTGTAGGCTTCTGCTCCTGTGGTTGTTGGGGCACATGGCTGGTCAGGCTGCACTCCACACACTCCCTAGAGAGCAAACTAGACATCAGTTTCTTCTCCAAACCTCCTGCCTCCTTCATTACACCAGGAGGTTACTGTGGGATTCCTCTCAGTGAAGGGAAGAGGCAAAAAGCCAGCCTAGAAATCCAGTCATTAATATTGTGTAATACATGAAAAGCATCTTGAAAGGGTAGTAAACAGAGAATGGATGTGAAGTGTTTTGTGAAGTCTGTAAAAGTAATCACATTGATACATCCTGAAGATCCTAGAAATACAAGAGCTGAAATGCTGAAACTGAGAAAAGTGAAGTTTCTGTAGATACTGATACACCTCAGGATGTGCTGACCCAAGAGTATGCTATTAGTCCAATTTTTAAATTTTTTCTCAACAGTAAAGCTGTAGCAGGGGTTTTTTTTGGCGACTGGGAATTTGATTATTTGAAACAAATCACTTGTGCTTCTTTAAACTAAGACTCCTACCAGTATGTACCCATAAAAAGATGTCTGATTAAAAGCAAGCAAAATAGGATGCTGAACAAAAGCTTTGATTCAGCAAGATTTTGAATACTCTGGCTCAGTTCCATGTCACAAAAACACAAGCAGAGGTTTAATTGTATGACTTAACATAGATAGAATTGCTCATGTGTATAAAGTGCTTTGTGCTTAATTTTGTTAGTGCCAGCTTCTTGGCACTTATTGGGGTTAAGACCTTTGATCTTTTTCTTTTTAAAATAGACGTTAGTTCAAAATCATGAAAATCATCAGTTTTCAGGAAAAGCAAGGAGAGGTACTAGGTGTCTTCAGTATGTAATGGAAATATTATATGCAAATGGAATGAAAGAGAACAAGTCAGGACTTGTTGCTTATGAATTATCTACACTGAAAAGAGGTTTCTTTGAGGGTACCAGGCTGGTACTTTTTATATTTATTTATTTATCAAAGGAGTTTGCATATAAAATTTCTTTATTTCTGAAACAATACAAGCATTTTTGTCAAACTGATTTTTTAGCAACTCAATGTATTCACCTGACAATCGAGGCATTTGATTGAAAAAGGTTGGGTGAATTCAAATTAGGCATTGAAAATATTCACACAAGTAATGTATAAACAAGTAAAAGAGCAAACATCTCAGTGATATCTAATTTAGAACAAAGATATTTGATGTCTGAGTTGTTTTTCCTGTGTCAAATAAGCAGAAAAATCATAATCATAAATTATGAGAATAAAAATTTTTGGGTTTAAAGCTTTCAATGTGTGTGTGCTTGGAGTGCTGAAAATGCTTTTAGAACATAAAATTGTATGCAGAGTAGAGAAATAAAAATACTTGAAAAGTTGATTTTTGATGTTTTTCTCAACAAATTACAGATGAGAAAGCTGATGTCACTGGGCATTCAGAGTTGCATTAATAATTATCAATTACATCCTTTTTAGGAGTTATGATACTCATTAACTTACAAAATAAATGTTCTGCAAATTTGCCACTTGGTGGTGCCAAATTGATTTATAAATCACAGATGTGAGCTGAGACAAGCTGCTTAAATTGTTTCTGAGGAGTGTACGCTAAGAGATACATAAGTTTGGTTGCAAAACTTTGATTTTGTGACAGCAGTGGTGCAGCTGTACTCCACAGCACTTCTGGCAACCATTCCTCAAACGCCGTATCTTGGTATCTTGTACCTCTCTGTCCCTCCAATACAAGAGAAAGTGTATAGCAAAGCTGTGTCTGTGAAAGCAGAGTTTCAGGAGCGTTACTTCCATACCATGCACCTGGTGAAAAATAGTTTGGATCCAGTGATATTCCAGGCATAGTGTAGAATATGGCTTTGGGGTTTCTGGAGGCAGCTGCAGGTGTGATGCTTGCAGTATTATTTTTGTAGGTGTTTGACTGGAGTAGTTCCTGTACAGTTGTGATTTTAACACTGCCAGAATTTCCACAGGTTCATCACTGACTTTTATATCCTTGAATTGAAGGGTGATGATTATCCTAAATGTAAATCTAAACAAAAAGACTCGTAATTAAATTAACCTTTCTTCATTTCTCAGTTGCATGGCAGCTCTTCAGCAGGCTTGAAGGCTCTGTTTTATTAAAATGTCTTAATTTGTCACAGTGTTTCAGTGTTATCAGTGTTTAGCATTGAAGAATATTTGCACCAGACTTAATGACTTCTTTTTGTATTTTTCTTTCTCTCTGTCTCAATATTGCAGTACCAAAAGAATTGGTGGAGCTTCACTTGAAACTGATGAGAAAGATTGGGAAGTCTGTCACAGCAGACAGATGGGAAAAATACTTGATCAAGGTACAATATGCATGTTGTATTATTCTGCGATGCTGGAATATGGTTGTGATGGGCAGTTGTGTGAGCAAGCCCTAATATGAGCTACAGGAGCCTTGGGCTGTGCTAGCATTGACACGCGTGCATCAGATCCCAGCTTAACTTGCAGGCTGCCTAGGCTTGTGGAATAAAGTCTCTGAAAATAACCTCCATCTTCTGCATGTGAAAGAGTGTCCACCCCCATAATTGGCAGGAAAATACTTTCTTGGCTACTAAGACCCTAAATAAAGAAGATTTAGAAGCCTGCAAATGGGCTAAATTAAGCAGAGATTTATACAGTAGCAGTTCATTTGTATGTCACTTGTCCAAATATGATTTAATTACTGTGATTTGGCTGCTATTCATACAGGAACCGTACAGAGGTCTTGTAGCATGTGTTAATAATAAAAGAAAGTATTGCAGTGATTTATATCTTCATGCTCAGGATGATGGCACAGCTAAGATGAAAATGTAATTATGCATCAGTAAAAATAGAGCATCCCATTGTTTTACATAATTCTGTCTTGGTATTTTAATTGCAGCTGTGTCTTTGTTGATACTTTACATACAAATAGTTTCCAGTTTAAGTAATTTTCTCTGCTTCAAAAAATGAAAATATATAGATAGTAAAAATTAATAGGTTACCATGTCCCCTCTGGATATGTTTCATGTGTCTTTTAATCCACAGAATTGTAATATTGTTATTGTCTGTACAGTCGTGGTCACATCTTGCGTAGAAATACAGCATCATGGTAATAGCAACGGTACAAATAATGGCACTTGGCAAATCCAGCTGCAGATCTCCCCCTTAAATGCTGTCTATAAGCTCTACATATGTATGACTTGTCTTGAGGTTTGTGTACCCTTTAAGATGATGATGTTTTTGGGGCTCAGAATGCATTGAGAAATAACCTGCTAAAGGGCCTTTGTTAATTTTTACCTGTTAACCAATTGTAAAGCATTGATGGTAATTTTTAAAAATAGTAATGTAATGGCTTATATAACTTGTGTGTACTTTGTGTATTACCAAGTACTCTGGTTACTGAATTATGTTAAATTCCTTAATAAACCCAAAAACCATTGCAGCAAACTGAGAAAACCTAACTCTGACTCATGATCTTATGTACCCCACTGGAGCCACTTACCAGTTGTGTGGTAAGCAGAAAGCAGGGTGATAAAACAAGTTTGAGGGAGTAGTTTGGAGAATCTTCCTCAAAGCAAAGAAAGAAATTCTTCTTCAGGGAAGCAGTAAGGAAACCCTCCCTCACACCCCTGTTAAGACCAAGTAAGTGTTAATAAATTCTACTTAATTTAACAGTCTCCAGAGCTAACTTGAAGCTTATTCTGGCCAGTGGTTCAAAGGAACCTTGAAGAACAAAGGAATTTGAATATAACTAATTAGAAAGGTATGCTAATATTGTCCCCATTTCAAAGGAATATGATTAATTTAGAAAAGCAAGGAAGAGTATTGGGAAATGCCACAAAAGCCAGGAAAAACTGAAAAGATGTGGAACCACTGAGAGCATTTTTCCTTGATGCCTGCAGAATTGTTCCACATATTATTTATGACAATCTAAGAGGCAAAGTTGACCTGTTTTTCCTTTGTTAGAAGGTAGTGATGTGTTGCTTTGATAGAACAGGGCTTGATATATTCTAGATGTTCTTATTTAGGCAGAAACTTTAGTGGAGGACATTCAGACTTACATGCTCTTAATATTAATTTAATAATAAAATTAAATAAAATTATATTTATATTATATTATTTCTATTATATACTTAAATTTATATTAAAATATAAATTTAATATTCAGTGTGTGCATGTATATATTATATTTTGTCTATATACCAACTAATTATAAAAAGTGCTTCACTTGACTGTTGTGCATATGAAGAGTATCATAAAAATTGTCTCTAAACTGTGGCTGGTGTTTTGACAGATGGATATATTTTGGGATAGGGAGTGAACATGGTAGTTGAGAGTTCTTTCCCTTCCCTCTTCTGGTGGCGAACCACCCGAGATGGATCCACCAGCATGTGTACTAGTCTTTTATGGAAGAAAATGGCTGTAGGTCTCTGTGAGTCTGACTTTCCTCCTCTGCACAAGGAATGTTTTATGGTCATGTATGGCTGAGGTAAAAAAATGCCTGGTCCTAAGCATTCCAACAACTAAGAGGAAGTGCCTAGCTTAGCTGATTTTGAGAAGCATGTAGTGAGGTCACATTGCACTGTCTTCTGACAAAGTGTTTTGTTCAACTATTGTCAAATGTAACTTACATTTTTATACAGAGAAGATTTCTCTGCACTAGTCCATCTGAAACCTTCAACCCAAAATCAGTACTTCTTCAGTACTTCAGTAATTCTGAACACATTTCTCATTGTTAGAATTCACATGTCTATAGTCCCACTGAAGGAGACTCCCCTGTCAAGGAAGGAGACTCTTCTTTCATGTTCCTGTTTTCCTTGTTTAAAGTGAACATTTGGAATGTGGTAATAGTGTTGGATGCCATCACAGCTGCTTTGGAATTACTCGAGAGAAATGTTTTAGCATTTCTTTCAGGGTGGAAAGCTACTGACCTTAGCATGCAAAAGCCAGCAGTTCCTGCAAGCAGCAGCTTTGTGATCAATGTGAAGCATCCTCTCTGGGAAGGCAGAGACTAATATTTCACAGTAGAGCCTGGATCAGTGAGATCTGTAGTTCAGGGTTGTGACAGTACTTGTCAGGAGAAAGCACAATTATCTGGTTTTTAATTGTCAAAATGTAGTCATTTCAATTTGAACAGATGCTTCATCAGCTCTGATGTCTCAAAGCTTTTGCTTTGACAGTCACACACTTCATAGCACATGAAGCTTCTTATTATTGCTCTCATACTTAATGAGTAAGTAATGAACAGCAACTGGCATATGACCTGAGCAAGGGTTTTGACACATAATTTCCCAGTGTTCTTCATATTACATGGTTGAAAAGGAGAGAGAAAGGGGAGTAGCCTCATTTTGTGAGCGAGCAGTGATTGTCTCCTGCTGTGAGCTTTGGCTTGGCATCAGAGAAATCCCTGTGTAATATTCCTTAACCTTTGAGCAGGAAAAACTGCTCTTCAGCAGGAGCCCTTGTGACCAGAGTGTTTGGCACTGTTCTCTGTAGGTCACAGCTTAAAGTCAAAATATGATTTATGGTTTGGCTGAACTGGCCTAACTGCAGGCTTACCCTTGTGCCACCTGAGAAATGGTGTCAGTACTAGGGGTAGTGGAGGGTTGGTAGTATGGCTTTGGGGACAGGGGAGGGGTAGCAGCCACGTTGCTTGGTTGGAGCCCAGCTGGAGTTTTACATTATGAGTCATTTAACCTGTACTTTTGGTGGCTGAAATTTAGGATTATTTTTGATGCTGTTTCCAGAGAAAGCTGTATTCAGATGTGATTGGAAGATTTCTAAGCAGCTTGGTAACTGTGTCTTATGCTTTATAATGATTTCTTGATTGGGAGACTGCACTGTTTTGCTTGAGTCCAGCCTTGCAGGCTGAAGAGCAGTGGCACTTCAAAATAATTCCAACTGGATGTGTAGCTATGATCAGCTTCTGCCTCATCATGGATATTTCCACTGGAATAGCCTCATTGACTGGAGATCCCACCATGTGTCCTCAATTGATGAGCAACTTACCTCTTCATGAAAGTTGTCTTAAGCATGTTTGTTTAGGAAGAGAGGGAATTTCTTCTTCACCTTTATTATTGGAGCTCATGCTGGTTCAATCTATTTCTCCTCTACTGCTGCTTTTTCTGGTGATAGGATTCTTTTCCCCCATATTGGTGTGGTTGAATATTGAATTGGTGTGGTTAAAATATTTTAAAATACTTGTCAAGCAGCTTGAAGGTCAAGATATTTTGTAAAGAATGATAGTTCCACAGTGTGGACTGACTAGCAGCTGCATTTGTTATCTGCCATAAAGTTGAAGGACTTAGGGGGCCCCAAGAGACCCTGGCAACTTGTCTGCTGAGTGCTGCGAAGACATAGAATATGAAGTTGTGTCTGCTTGAGAGAATTTATATTCTAGATAGACAGAAATAGAAAAATATGAGGTATGTGCACAGCAAAGACAGCAATACCCTCCCATTCCAGAGTCATGCTACCTAATTTAGGATGTTCAGAGAATGTGGTGGTGATCAGGACCTCGATGATCTCCTCTTCATGAAAACTCAACAGTGCCTCAGTTTTACCTTTTTGTTTTTCTGTAAAACTTTCTGACTGCAATCCCAAAGAGATCATGTATTGTTAATTACTGTAGTAAGGTACTAGTAATAAAAATATTTAAAGTTGATTTTTTCTCTTAACCTTAGAAATCTGCTTATTTCATTTTTAACAGATATGTCAAGAATTCAACAGCACTTGGGCTTGGGAGATGGAAAAAAAAGGATACCTAGAAATGAGTGTTGAATGCAAACTGGGGATTCTGAAGGTACACATTCATCAGCTAAGGTTCCAAATTACTGCTTCCTCACTCACTTGAAGGTCTTGAAAATTTGGCTTGACTGAACCATAAGTGCATATATTAAATATAGAGCTGATCTTGGAACAGACATAGTATTTATTATTCATTGTAGTGGGTTGGACCCAAACTGCATGTAACACTTTGCATATTTTTCACACTTTGTATGAAAATAGTCTTGTGCTTACTGTTTTGTCAAGAGCTCTTTGCCTGTGCAATGCACGCTTTAAAATGTGTTACCTTGCTGAATTCTAAACGCAAAATGGGATTCATCTTCTGTGGCCTTGACAAAATTGTTAGTGTTGGTTCCAAGTTATGTATGGGTTCTATTGTAGAATGAGATAATTTGTACTATGTAATACAAATTGACAATAAACCTTGTAAGCGAGCCCAGGTTAAAAAAAACCAAAACCAACCCAAACCCTTGTATCTCATTTTAAAACAACATGGTCTGGAAAAAACTGATAGCTACAGCCTAAAAACAAGTTCTAAATCACACTGAAATGAAATGAGCTGATTTTCTTATTTCTGTTTATATTTTTGATATCTTACCAGTCTTTCTTCTTTTTCAGTATCTCTGTGAATGTCAATTTGATGACAATCTAAAGTTTAAGAATATCATTAACGAGGAGGATGCTGATGCCATGCGTCTGCAGCCCATTGGTCGGGACAAAGATGGCCTCATGTATTGGTATCAGCTGGATCAAGAGCATAATGTCAGGATGTACATAGAAGAACAGGATGACCAGGATGGATCCACATGGAAGTGCATTGTTAGGTATTCCTTCTTTTTATTTTGGGAGGTTTTAGCTATTTTTGATTCAGTCTCAGAAATATATTTCAATAAATCTTCATTTCTCACACAGTAGGATTCATGACAGTGGGATTTTCTGCATTGACATCTATGTTCTAGTGAAAAATCATGTACAGAAATAACTCACAGTTTTGTTGGTAGCAACCATCACATAATTTGTTTCCTGCTAGTTCAAGCTACAATGAATATATAGAAAGGGTAGCAAGAGACGACTGTCTTGAGGATGATGGCTCCATGTTGCTTACTGGCCAGCTAAATGCCATAGGAAATGGAACACTCTTGCTTCTTCAACTTCAGCTTTGTTACGAAAGCTACAAGTGGACAGATTTATTCTTGGGGAAACTATATTGCAATTACTCCTGTTGGAAGGAATCCAGAGGAGGCCAAGGAGATGCTCAGAGGGCTGGAGCCCCTCTCTAAGAAGACAGACTGAGAGACTTGGAATTGTCCAGCCAGGAGAAGAAAAGAATCCAGGGAGAACTCAGAGCCCTTTCTAGTACCTAAAGGGACGCAGGAAGAGGGGAGAGTGATTTATTAAAGAGGCATGTAGTGACAGGACAAGGGGGAATGGCTTCAGACTGATAGAGGGCAAGTTTAGATTTGATATTACAGAGAAATTCTGTGTGAGTGGTGAGGCAGCAGCACAGTTTGCTCAGCGAAGCTGTGTCTGCCCCATTCCAGGAAGTGTTCAAGGCCAGATTTGACAGGGCTTTGTGCAACTTGGTCTTGTAGATGTCCCTGACCATGGCAGGGAAGTTGGAACTGGATGGTCTTTGAAGGTCCCTTCCAACCCAAACTATCAGCAGGTTATTTACATTGCCATGACTTCAGTAACTGAGGGAATCGTACAAAAGTGTTTAAACCACTATCAATGGCCCATAAAATGATAAGCATTACTGTGAGTTATGTGTAGACAGCTGTTGTGGGGGAATAAAGTAAATGTATCCAAACAAACAAATCAAGAGCTGATCCATGCATCATCCACCTCTTCCATGCATTATAGACTCCAAAATGCATTGCCAAAAGAAGAAGAAACCAGGGGTCTGCTGGGAAGGTTCTAGCACTCCACACTCACAGCAAAAAAACACATTAATACATTTAGAAACCTGAAATGGTTTTAAATCCCATGAGACTCCACATACTGGGATTGTTCTAGGCTTCCTTTCTTTCTGTAAACCTGGGGAAAACAAATTGCTGAACATTGACTTGGAAAAAGAGATGTGAGAGCCTTATTATTCTAATCCATTAAGAAAGCAATGCCTGTTCAGTCATGGCTCAAATTCTTTATAAATTAAGGGTTTTTTGTAGTTGGATGTGCAGTTTAAATAAGGAGTTACACCGCACTGAGATTCATATTCATACACATGTGCACCAGCATTTTTTGCTGTCATAACTTGAGTTGATGGAGTTCTCTAGAAACTTGGTGTTGTTTGTTGCATGTGTTTAGGATAAGCACTTGCAAAAAGTACCTAAATTAATTTGTTGTTTGCTTTTCCAAATTTCACTCAAATGATATGGTTGCTTCTTTGGTGCATGAGCAGAGAGCAGTAGCTTGTTCTCTGCTGAGAAAAAAAAAAGAAATAACAAAGAATAATCAGTGATGGCTAACAAGAGGATTGTAAATAACAGAATAATAGTAGCAGCTTGGATCCAGACCCAGCAGGAATTAAGATAGATAAGTAGATAAGGTCCTTCCAGAAGCATAATTTTATTTTGGTATGGATAAATTGAAAGGTTTCTGACTGCAAAGGTGCAGCCACTTGTGAGACAAGCATTTCACTGTGCTTATGTTTTCACTGTATAACTCTATAATGTTTTCAGAGTAATTAATTTAAGCAGATAATGTTTGTTTATTCTTTATGAATCCCTTTGGGGCAAGTAAGAGCTTATCAGACAGTGTGTTTTTCTCCTCTAGAAACCGCAATGAGCTTGCTGAGACCCTTGAGCTCTTGAAAGCACAAATTGATCCTGCTCTGTTGAAAAACAACAATTCTCAGCAGGAGAATTCATCACGTGAAAGTCCAAGCATAGAAGATGAAGACACCAAAAAGGGTGAAGAAGACACCAAAAAGGGTGAAGAAGACACCAAAAAGGGTGAAGAAGACACCAAAAAGGGTGAAGAAGACACCAAAAAGGGTGAAGAAGCTGCACAAGGTTTTCTGCCTTCTTTTCTCAAACTTTGAGTGTTTTGCTGTGGCAATGTTAGAATTTTTAGCTTCACAAAAAGCTACTGTGTTAGATTAGGATTAAAAAAAGTAAATCAAGTAAATATTGAATACTTTGAAATTCTGAATATATTTGGAGGCTTTTCAGTACATATTTAGTCTCAAACATTTATTTATAGGAAGGGAGCTGTGCAAAAAAATGTTTTCTCAGTAACTTTTTTTTTGTACATTTTTTATAATATTTTAAATGCTCATTATTGTATGTTTTTGTGGGGCATTGAACTGCTGCCAAACTTTTCCTGTTTTAGCAACATTAAAATTTGGAAAAGCAAAAAATGTGCTTGTGCAATGCCATGATTGAAATCAAGGCAGTATTGGGTGTGATGTTTATTCTTGCTTTAGAGTTAGAAACAAAAAAATATAGGTTATTTCCTCAAATGTCTCACAGTTGACACGATATTTCAAGAAGACATGAGCTGAAGTTAAAACAATTTAAAATGCTATAACATTGTAGAAGTGAGGCTGTCCTTATCTGCTTCCAATATCTTGTTGCTATTAAAATCACAGAATTATTTAGGTTGGAGCAGATCTCCAGGATCAAAGCCAAGAAGCTTTTTCCTTCCTTATTATCATGTCATTGCACGTATTTAGTAACTTGCCTGACTTACTGGTTTGTGCATTGGTTTTGCTAAGTATCAGTCAGCCTGAAGTATTTGACTTTTTAAGAGTCTGATCTTCTTTCAGGTCATGAAAAACTAGAAGCTTGTTACCCAAGTAATTGTACCCAGTTTTACTACCTGACCCTACTATTTTGTTAAAATATAGGAAAATGTTTTTGCAATCAGAAACAAAATTTTAAATATTACAGTGTGTTAGTAGGCATTTCTGCAAATGTGTCTAAGTTAATTTGATATGTGGAATTAGCCAAGGCTTGTCTTTGTTTTGAGTATCAGAAAGAAGGAATTACTATTCTGTTCTTCTTTGCAACAAGCAGTGTAGAACAGAAGAAATAAATAAACATTTAGATAAAATTGTAGTTGTTGTGGAAGTACTAAGAGATGATTGTAGAAATGGCAGTAAGTTGTGACAAAACCTAGAAGAATTGTCTTTCAGTCTAAGGCATTTCCAGTATCTAACTCTGTATGTAAGTGCCAACACAACCTGCATAGTTACCAATACTGTGGAATTAATTCCATGTACTGATCATGTTTTTATCTCAGTCAGGCCAACTCAAATCATCTGATTGAGACCTCTTCTTCAGGTGTTCATTTTCTTTACATTGGATTCAGGAGCAGCCATTTGAAAGCATTTTAAATGTCCCTAATGGAGATAATTCCCCAAATCCTGTGGCACACTCACCTGGCTCAGTCCTTGCATTAGGCTGTGTATTGGTGTAAAATCACCTCTAGGCACTAGTTGCAGAATCATAGAATAGCTTGGGTTGGAAGGGACCTTTAAAGGCCATCTAGTTCAACCTTCCTGCAATGAGCAGAGACATCTACTGGATCAGTTTGTGCAGAGCCCCATCCAGCCTGACCATGAACACTTCCAGGGATGCAGCAGCCACAGCTTTGTTGGGCAACATGTGCCTCACACCCTCATGGTGAAGAATTTTTTCCTAATATCTAGTCTCAATCTCCCTTCTCTTGAAGTCCTTCCTCCTTGTCCTGTCACTCCATGCCCTTGTCAAAAGTCTTGTAAGCAACTCCCTTAAGTACTGGGAGATGCTATAAGGTCTTTCCAGATCCTTTTCTAGGCTGAACAACCTGTCTCTCAGCCTGTCTCCATAGGAGAGGTGCTCCAGCCCTCTGAGCGTCTTCATGGCCTCACTCCTACAAGTCCATGTCCTGTGTTAGGTAATGAATAATGAAATTATTTACATTAGCAGTGATTTGAGTGCTGTCAGTGTGTTCTAAGAATATTCCTTAGAGCCTTTCAATTGAGAAACTGTAGCATTTCCTCCTTGTAGTCCAGGGATTGCACTGAAAGCCCTACTAAGATGTAGGGAAAATATGCTGGAAGCCCTGACACTTGTTGGCTTTGACATTTGTTCACGTATCATTAAACTAGTACATGCAAATACCTGGTAACCTAACCCAATGCTTACGTGTTTACTGGCCTGACTGATTGACTGTAGTTGCATTAGGAGAGCTTGTGCGTTGGCCAAGTCATTTTGTGTATATGTGAAATTTTTTGTGATTGGTTCAGGGAGTTGAACTATAGAACATTTGCTGATTTTTGGTATGGCGAGGTTTTGGGATTCTGGTGGTCCTTAATGGATTTTGGGAGAAAGCAGTAGGTGATGGGAAGAAATGGCTGAACAAAGTTGAGACAGACAGAAATAAAGGGAAAGTGGAAGAATATGGACACCGAGAAAATACCTCATTCTCACTGTTACAGACAGGTATCTTTGCAGAGGCACTTACAGGGGCTCTGATGGGGTCGCTTCTGTGAAGGGGGGAAGGCCAGCCATGAGCCTTCAAAACGCGCTCCTCTAAAGCAGCTTACCGCTTCTGGAGCCTTAGAGATGCATCTTTACTGTATTGATACTGAGATTTATATGGATACATGCCTTGTATTTGAAAATACAAGATCTGTGAATTTCTTCTCACTATTCTAAAACACTTAATTTCTTTGATGTAATTGCTACCTGTCCCGACATTTCCCCTGTATATTTTTAACCACATTCAGAAGCTCTCATCGTGCAAAAAAACTACACTAGCTCAGTTGGAGAGGAGTGAAGTACAAGGAAAAAAGTAATATCTTTTTGTTTGCAGTTGTTGCACACTTGCAAAAGCATCTTCCAGGTGGCAGGAGCTGCTGTTCTGGTATATACAGTGCTATTGTATTTGCTTTTTCTAATTAGTTCTATTTCTGGCTGATATAAAATGGTTGGTAAAATACAAAAACCTGAAGTCTCAAGAGGCTGTGGTAAAAATAAATAACAAGCTGAAGTGCATAGTGACAAAATAGCTCTATGGTTTATTCTGAATGCTAGGACTGTACTTCAAGCCCTAGTGATCTAAAACTGAGTTAGCAAATTTGAATTCTTCTGATTCTTTAAGCTCTGCAGGTTTCCTGGGATATACTACTACTCATTGCTTATTTTAAAAACAGCATGAATTGAGTGTAGAATGTTGTCTGCATGTACGAGATCTAGTCATTGCCCAGAGAACCTGGATGAATTTTGCCGTAAGCCATAATGCTGAATGTCTTTTCTCTGAACTGTTACAATAGCTAAGTATATCTTGAAATAAAAACGTGTACAAACAGGGGACTCATTTCTCTGAGCAGTTTCTCTTGAAGGCCATGGAATCTTACACTATGTTCTGTTTTCTGAAATAGTCTAGCGACTCAAGTGAGATTTCATGCCTCTGCCTAGGTTTTATGTATCCTCTGGAAGTATTGTGGTAATACTGAAGAAGGGACTGAGATGTGTGTTGAAAGAAGCATAAACCTAGAGTTCTGCTCTTAGCTTCTGAAATTTAGGTTTATCTTGGTATATAACTAGACTGAACAGTGGTTCTATATCTAAAAATTGTCAGCCCACTTATTTAATGACAGTGTTAGACAAGCCAGATTTCTACTGATTCAGTGAGAGAAGAGTCCTTTCTGCACGACTTGGACTGTTGGGTTTTTTAGGTATGCCTCTGTTTTGATTAAGTTCTTTGTAATCCTGTAGGTCCCTTGGTTGTTTCATAGCTGTTTTTCTCTGTCAACAGAAAATCAATTGAAAATCAAAGAAGAAAAAGAAGAGGTAGAGGAACAGTCAGTGGAATCAGAAAGCCTTCCTCCTCCTGTGGTCAAAGAAGATGAAAATGCACTAAAAATTGAGAAAGTGGAAGAAAAAGAAATTATAAAATTGCCAGTGATAGTGAAATTAGAGAAACCTTCAGAACACAATGAAGAAAAGCAAACTGTCAAGGAAGAAAATGACTCCTTTAAGGAAAATGTCAAGCCTGTTAAAGTAGAGGTGAAGGAAAACAAAACAGAACCCAAAGACCTAAAAGAAGTAAAAAGCTGTGTAGACAAAATAGTTCATGAGCCAGAGAGGCTAGAATTTTGTGTTAATGTCAAAACTCCACAAGAAATTGTGGAGAAATCTGTGGAAGAAAGTGAAAAACTTAAAAATGACCAGCAGGCAAAAATACCACTTAAAAAGCGAGAGATCAAACTGACAGATGACTATGATAGTCCAATAAAAGGGCCCATGTGTAAATGTGTTACTCCAACAAAGGATGTCTTGAAGGAAGAAGGGAAACCAGAAGAAGAAGCTTTTAAGAGAGTCCCTACCATTACTGCTCTATGTCCTGATGGGAAAGTTCTAGTAAATGGAGAGGTTAGCTGTGAAAAAGTAACCCCAAGTGTCATACAAAATAGTAAGTCAGAACACTCTGCTGGTGCTATGGAAGACAGCCCCTCATTAAAAGAGAAAAATGGAAAAAGTGGGGAAAAAGTATCAGACTCCCTAAATTCTGTTAGTAAAATTATAAAAACATGTGAGATTGAGAAAAATGCAGTAACTGTCCTGAAAGAGATCGGGACTGTGGTCTCTGAGGTTTCTAATCAGAAAGTGCCTTCAAAGGAGGAATCTAGTCCTGTGGAAAAAGAGTCTCTTGACAGCACAACTACTGAGACAGTAGCAGAAGAGTCTTCAAAACCTGAAGACTGTGCCAAAACAACTGCAGAGAATCAAGCCACTGATCTCAAAAACGACAACCTGCCACCACCCAAAGAATGTTCAGAGAAGCTAGAGATGTCCCCAAATTCATCTGTTCCTGCAGAACTGCCTGAGCCTGCAGTGGCTGAGGAAGAGACTTTGAAAAGTAAAGATGAGCCTGAGGAGAAAAACGACTTTCCAGAAGCTGCTGAGATACCTCCTGCATCCACTTCACCTGTTACAGTAGAGAAACCTGTTTCGGAAAAGGAGGACTCCGATAGTAAAATGGCTCTACCTGAGGAGAGCAAAGTAGAAGAAAAATCCAGCCCTGAAAAACAAAAGGAAGAACCAGAAGCTGCCAAAACAGAGCCAGATAGATTAGATGATGCCCATGCATCGAATCCAGAGGACTCCTCAGAGAGTAAAAAGGAATCTCCAGTACCTAAAAGCAAATTTAAATACAAGCTGGTTTCTGAAGAAGAAACCTGTGCAACAGAGAATAAAGAAATAACTTCTGAAAGACAAAAAGAAGGAATTAAATTAACAATCAGGATCTCTAGTCGGAAGAGAAAGACAGAAACACCGCCAGAAGAGGTCAGCATTGGCCGTACATTAAGGCGGTCACCAAGAATATCCAAGCCTACTCCGAAAGTTGTGGAGACTCGGGATCAGAAGCCTGAGAAGAAGCGACCTGAAGAGGAAGAGGAGAAACCTGCAGCACAAAAACCAGAACGAAAAGAAGATGCAAAAAAGCAGGAGAAGGAGACAAATTCTAAAGTTAACAAGGTAAATGCAGTTTTATTACTTGGAAGTAAACAAAACCCCCAATCTTATTTATAAGGAGAATACTCTTACATAGGAATACTGAGGATTATGTTCCTTTGGTCTTTCCTTTTGCAAGAAACTAACTTTCCAATCCAGTTAGTGGACTCAACCAATTTAAAAACACCCCCTGGGAGAGTGCTAATATCTGTTGACTTTTTATAAACTTTGACAGTTTATAAAATCTGTCAAACCAACCAAAGTAGACCAAATCAACCTGAGTGAATTTTTCTAAAAAATGGCATGATCAGATGTGATTCTTTCTGACTGTGTGGCTGAATAGAGACTTGTAACCCCTCTGGATTTACTAGGTGGATACTTACTGGTGTCTGGTTGGTCAGAGTGATCATAAGCTTAAAAGGAACTAACAAATGGGGAAGAATAAAAATATTATAACTTCTCTTTCTAAGTGAAGCTAAAGGTATGGTTGTGGTGAATTCATTATATAATTTAGCTTTTCTCACATATGTGATACATATTTTAATGTGGGTACAGATGGTTTTTTAATATTAACTTTTGTTTATGCAGAATAGATCTTTAAAAGTAAATGAGGTAAATATATCACAGAAAATTAAACATGCATTTGTATGGTGTTTTTCTGAGACTGTGTATAAATCACCCTTTATTCATTTATCTTCTGTTTTCTCTGGATAAGCAGCACAAAACAAAAGAGGAATAATGAGTTTGTATTTTTAAGTGCACTTTTTTATATCAACTTGTAAAATCCTATTAATTTTCCACTACAACGTATTTTTGACAGATGTAGCATTCACTCATTTAGCAAGTTTCTTTCACATACTGCTATGTTGGATAATCTTAATAAAATGAACAAACAGTTGATTTTTAAGTGAGTGGTAACATCTATACTGAAAAATTCTGTCCCAAGCATGGAGAAATGAAAAAAAAAAATTCATTTAAGGATTTTAATTAACAAAGAAAACATGTGAAAGTAAGAGTGATTGTAAGTCCTAAAGTCATTACAATTTTGAAGTACTATTGCTGCAGGTGTTTTAACTGTTTTAACTTGATCTCTATTTGTGAAAGATCAAGAGATCTAAAGATGTTTACTTTTCTAGAGAGATTTTAAAATAATTATGATGGAGGAAGAAGTTTGAGGCTGTTAAGCTTCTATCATTTAAACAGGATGAAGAATACCAGGATCTTTAATAGCTTACTTTATATCTTGGGGTTTCTTTTCTTTCTAAAGATGGGTCTTATAAAAACCTGATTTGAAAATTGTGATGCTGTATGATGAATCCGTAGCCTAAACTTAGACTATCATGGATTTGAAGTACCTTTGCTGCTAAAGCTTAGGGAAGAGTAAAATCTCTAAACAGGTAGAAATGGATATTAAGAACAACGAAACAAAATTTTGCCAATATGACAAATACTGCCTTGGTATGAGTCCATCCTGCAGGAGAAATTTTGTGCATTTTAGTTTATTCAACTTATTCAGGTCTGTGAATCATTTAGTCAAAATTCAAAAAGTGTTTGTGTGAGAAAAAAAATGTGAGAAACAAGTTGGCCAATGGGAATAAAAGTTTTTTCAGTTTGACATGTTGCTTTAAATCTAAAATATATTATTTGCACAAAGTAGTTTAAATAATTCAGAATAGTCTTTTGAATTTTAATTGAAACCTGTTTTTCATTCAAAATGTGGTAATACATATATTCAAAATATTTTCATTCATTATATGGTATATGATAAAAGGGGGAAGATGCCCCTTTGATAAGCAGAAAAGAAGCACCAATTGAATTATGTTTCATGTAAGAAAAAATAATGAAAAAGTATAAATGTGAAAGAAGACCTAGATAGAAGTTATGCACTTAAAAGGTGCAGTGATCTTATTTCAAAAACAAACACATTTTCTAAAGTAAAATAATATGTATAAACTTGTTGGGGGACAGGGGGAGAAAATACGATTCTCTTTGGGTCGAAGCAAGTTTTCGTGAAAAAGTCAGAAGGTTTAAGTGTGGAATTTACCATGTTCAGTTGGCTTTGTTAAAATAGAAAAAAAGGGAGCTGAGTAGAAAAATTTATCTTTCTACTTTTAAATCTTACTTGAAAATTTCTTTATACACATAGATGCATTTTTTTCTTTTTATCTGGTTGCATTTTAAGGATCTTGGAAAGACAATATATTCATTGAAATGCTCTGCTGTAAATTTACTGCAGCTGTTCTGGCTGAAATGAATCACTTCACTCTGGAGACAGATATTTTTTTAAGATCTGGGAAGAAACTTTGTGGGCTTCCTTTGTGTTTTTTCTTTGAAATGGTGTCTCACAGAGAAGCAAAGTTCGGTGGACGGGTACACGGACGCGTGGCAGGTGGAAATACTCAAGTAATGAAGAGACTGAGGACTCTGAGAGTGAAAAAAACTCTGAGGAGGAGGAAGAAGAGGAGGAAGAGGAAGAAGAAGAAGCTCCACCTGCTGATGACGATGAGCCCTGCAAGAAGTGTGGCCTTCCCAATCATCCTGAGCTGGTAGGTTTTTGGGAAAAGCTTCTGTGGGTTGTTGTGTCAGATTTGGTGGATTGGCTTTGATGGTGTCTGCAGGCACATCATCCTTCAGGGTGGCCATCTGTAGGAGAGTATGTAGGTTTTAGGTGTTAAACTCAGGAGTAGATGAGTTACCTTTAATAAGGAGGGATGGAAGTTATTTTTCCTGTTTGCCAAAACAAGAATAGCATCTTTTACAAGGTGTAACACATCATAGCCCTTTGAAAAATCAGTCTGGGTGAGGCTTTGAGGTTGTGCTTGCAGTTGCAGTGAACACAGAGGAAGCAACATTAGAAAGAACCCCAGCAGTGTGATGTCTACTTTCCAAGGCATCAATGGCATACCCACATAGCTGCATAGTCATCATTAGATGTAGCTGCATCTCACCCTGAGGACTGAATACAGTGAAATCCCAGACAGAGCACAACAAGATTTTGCTATTTCTCATGAAGTTGTGGTAGATACCATCATGAATTCATCTGTTTGTCCGGGAGATCATCATGTGCAGTCCTGATATGAATCCAGAAAATAAGCCCAGTCTTGGGTGTTTGACAGATATCCTGGCATAGCTGAGAGAAAATTTGACCTTTAGGATGTTAGAGATAAATATTTAAGTAGATATACACACAGCTTATGCTAGCTTTGTTCTCAAGTTTTCTGGAAAGGGATATCTCAAATTTTCCCAGCTAGGTATGAACTTCTAGTGGTTGTCTAGTTGTGGATGCCCTGCAAGCCTGCAAGACTTTGTTCCTGCTGCCCAGGTCATAAAATTATCCTGACTGAGGAAAAAGGCCAGGTTTCCTGCATAAGAGAGCACAGGGAAAACGGGTAATATCATGTCTTGTCCAGATGGAGTTTTCCACTTGTCTAGGATCTGGAAAGCATTGCCAGAATTTACACTAAAGGTACATAGTCTATCTACATAGGCCAGTAGTACTAAGTACTGAGAAGATACAGTAAGAGGAAATCTGGTGTTAGCATGGAAAACGGTGATAAATAAACTTCTCCATAAAAACCACCCTTGGACCTGTAAGTGTGGTACAGGGTAAGTAGTACAGGGCTTTTTTTTTTGTTGTTTTTTTTGGCACAGTCCAAACACTTCTGCCTTGCCTGTAGAAATAGTTCTGGAGCTTGTTACATGTGTATGCTGAAAGATACTCATGACATGTTTTGTCTGCACAGATTTTGTTGTGTGACTCTTGTGACAGTGGCTACCACACAGCCTGCCTTCGCCCTCCACTGATGATCATCCCTGATGGAGAGTGGTTCTGCCCGCCTTGCCAGCATGTACGGTTCCTGTGTGACTTTACTCTTCTTTGCAGCTTTCCTTGTGGTTGTGGAGATTGGCTGGGACTTTAACAAGTCCTTTCTGTAATCTCTTTTGTCTGTTAACAAATGGGCTGGGATGAATGGTAGGACTGCTGATCTTCCCTCCCGTCTGTTAGCAAAACTGAGTTTGTGATGTGGTTTTCTCTTTCTTTGTTCTGCTAGTGATGAGTGACTGTGTGTTGCTGATTTTTAGATGGGAATCTCCAGTCACACTGATTATGTCCCATCTCTGATTAAATCACAAGACTAGTATAGTATTAAAGATATAATGTCTTAATTTTTCCCAAAAGAAACATTTATCATCCAGGAGGCAGAAGCAGTAGGCACCAAGAGATGGATCAGTGGCCAAAGCAATCAGCTATTTCTGAAGTGCTATTCCTTCTTCAGAGACATTTCCTCAGAAGCTGGTTAGAGAAGGCTGCTGTTACTGATGAAACTCAGGGTATAGTTTGTCTCTGCTGGGAAAGTCAGGGTTATTCTAGTCAAGTAATAGACAAGTATGAATCCTTATTCCAAGGTTAGAAGCGGGATTGGTACTTGGGAGTATAAGCAGAAAGTGTGTGATGCTGTGTTGCAGTCTGCAACCTCAGGATCTCGTCCAGGGAAGCAGCAGGGTTCTGCGGACCAGCATGAAACACCAACGAGACGGGCTCCCGTTCATGAAACCATTTATTTATTCAGCATGGGAACAAAGTCGGGTCCAGAACAGAGAGCCCCGAACAGAGGCACAGCAGGGGTTTTTGAGGGACAGAACCCCCGAGGGTTTACACCTTTGAGGGTGGAGTTCAGGGTCAGGGACCATTAGAAACACACCAAGGGAGAACCCCCCAGGGACTCAAACCCAATCAGAACTCCTGGGCCGCCCTTCACAAGGGGTTTGGGGTGGAACAATGTTAACTCTTTGTCTCCCTGAGGCCTCTGCCACAATGCTGCTCTTGTTAAATTAAAGGGAAACCATTTGTTCACATTTTTAGAGTAATCTGCCTGATCCCAACCCCCTTCCCTGGTTTTAGAGAAATTTTGTGCCCAAAGTGCTGTTGCCTGACAGTAAGCTAGTGACATTGGTCTTGATGTGAGATAACTCTATTTGGTGTTGATTTTTACTTGTCTTCTGAGGAGTGTTTTTAGTAGTGATGATTTTGAATATGTAAGAATGTTTTCTTTACACTTGTAGCATATCCTTGTTCTGTTGCTGTTAAAGTAGTCTTCAGTATGTAAAGTGCTATGTAAAAGAGTGAAGAGCATCCTTGGAAATAGTGTAAGGAGGGCATTAACATGGACTCTAAGGCACAATTTGTCCATTAAAAGTAATTTTTGTATACACCTCTTTGAGTATTTGGTAAGAAAATTATCCTAAAGTATATCTCTGCTTTTTGCTGCAGTGTCCACTGAACTCATCTGGTTCCAACCTCTGCCATGAGCAGGGACACCTTCCACTAGACTAGGTTGCTCAAAGTCTCATCCAACCTTGACTTGATGGTGGAGCTCATGTTTTAAAAAGACAGGCTTTATTGTAAAGCCTTGTTCATTGAGGAGGAGCCTCCAGTGTAGCAAGGCTTCTTCCAGATACAGACTGAGTGAATGAAGGGTCTGAACATTAGTTCAATGTGAAAATAGCTGGTTATGAAATAAACTAATGCTGTGTTTCCTTCCTTTAGAAATTACTCTGTGAGAAATTAGAGGAACAATTACAAGATCTGGATGTTGTCTTAAAAAAGAAGGAGCGTGCAGAACGCAGGTACTGTTGTTTGGATGCACTCATAGAGGTGCTGTGCAGGGGGTGGTAATAATTGAGCAAGCATTAAAATAACTGGGGAGAAAAGCAGTGATCAGACTGGGAATTGCTAAGACCAATTTTTAGTTGCCACTGATTATTGCTGGCTCAGTGCTGGGACAGCTTGCGAGAAGGGAGGAAAAGTACAATAATTAGAAAAGAGAAGCAAATACATTTGTACTAAACTTTAGTTAAAGTGCCTGAACATAAATTTGACTGTCTTATACCAATAGTTAAAGGGTTTCCAACACTGGTTCAGCTGACTTGTCAGTTGTGTAGAGTTCATGCTGTAAGCAAGTTCAAGTCTTGACTTTGCTCCAAAAGTCATCCAGATTATTGTGGGATTTGAGAGTTATTGCTTTAGATTTTGTTAAACTCTGCCTAATGTACAAGATTATGCAGCAATTGCAGTAGGGCAGTGGGTGGGTGAAATTTCACAGTATCACAGAATATTCTGAATTGGAAGGGACTCACAAGGATCATTGAGTTCAACTCTTCAGTGAATGGCCTGTGCAGGGATTGAATCCACAATCTCGGCATTATTACCACCCTGCTCTGACCAACTGTCCACTCCTGCCATTACCAAAGGCTAAATGCAAACATTAGGAATAGCAGCCATAACATTTGGAACATGCTATTGGCAGTTTTCAGACCTGGAAATGAGGGACATGAAACACAGTCTGCATAATTTATACCTTTTAGGACATATATTGAATACTTTGCAGAATTTAATAACATCTGTATGTATTATTAAACAAAACTTTGGATGAATTTTATCTTAAAAGGCAAATTTCACCAGAAGATGAGACCCTTTTAAAGAAAGTAATTGTGCAGGCTTGTATTTGTGGCAGGGACTGTAGTATTACATGAGACGTAGTGAGTCAGTGCTGGGAAGATGGGAGCACAGTCTGTGTCTGCTTTCAGCTTTCTTCAAATCTGTTTGTTATTATTGCAACAGCAATGATAATGACAGCTCAAGTACCAACTGTTCCTGATGTCACTACTTCTGCTCAGAGTGTATCTAGATCATACTGTGGTGAAATTATCCATTGCCAATTCTGCTGAATTTGTAGCTGTGGAAATGAAACTATCAGCTGTTTTTATGAGTGAACTCAGCATATACACAGTCTCCATCTGTGCAGGAGTATGGGACACACAGGAACTCTGCTGCTTTGCTTTATGGTGGGAGTGCTCATTACTAGTGAACGGTATTTTTGGACTTACTCTGGTAAATATTCTGCTGGCAAACATTACATGGAATGCGAAGTTTTGCCAGTCTGTCTTGCTTTCTTGAGATCACCAGTGTTGGATAAAAACACAATCTTCTGAGAGCAGCAGGAGAAAATATGGTTGATATCATCACAGTTTTCAGTGTCTGAAATAGATGTTTAATAACTCTTTTACAATTTGATCCTCATACCAAATGAACCTAATGTTTTATATTGTATGTCATAAAATTGAGCTTTTTATTTAGTTAGTTTCTAATTTTTTTTTTCCTTAGAAATAACCTTGAGTAGTTGAATGTTGAAGTCTTCCAACTTAATGCTATATTGTAGCAAATAATAAGGTAAAAAGACTGAAGAATCATAATGCCAGAGAAAATTATAATTGTTATTACAACTCAGTGTATAAGTTAAAGCAGGTTGGTTGCTTGGGGCAGAGACATACTTGAATGCAGTGTTTCTGGAAACTCAGTATGTGGTTGGTGTCTGTCTTTTTGGCAAAGAGAAGAAATCCAACTCTGTCATTATGTATGTGTTTACCTAGTAGGTTCTTTAAACCGCTGTTGCTGTCATGCTCTTTGAAGTAGTGGTGATGTGCTCTTTCCAGCTCTCAGGAGTCTGACTGAGGCTGATTCAGCTGCTCAGCCATGTGCTTGTGCATCCCCAAACTGTTATTTCACTGATGTTTTTAAATGAATCCTTCAGGTTTCCCATTACTTACAAATACATGGATGAAATAATATCTTTCCCCCCGCTTTTTCTGCTCATGAATTGAAGGTGCTACCACAGCAACCTGAATTTTAGCTTTCTCATGTACAGCCTAAATTCTATAATTGTGTCCTACCATCAGCTGGATGGAGAGAGCCTTTTAGGATTTCCCTTTTAATCCATGTTAGATACTCTGAGACTTCTTGATGGAAAATTCCTCTAGGAGCTACTTGTCTAATTATCACAGGCCAAACCAGGTGGAGTACATGCTTTCATACACACTTTTATGATTTCCCTGTAACAGCTTTTGCTGCCGTGTAATTGAGATAACATGTTTTGTTGAATTTGCCTAGGAAGACGTTATAACCAGACAGTGCTGCCTTTGGAGATGTCTTGGTTCAAATGTTTAAACTCTTGGCTAAAGTCTTGAGCTCCTGTCTGCCACACAAGGAATAAGGAATTCATTTGATATAATTTTGTATTTCTTTTCAAAACCTTGACCTCAGCAGGATTCTCTTGTTCCATTTGCTGATTTGTTAAGCAGTGTATACTCAAGCCAGGGAGAAGAACAACAGAACTGGAAAACCTTGCTGATCATGTTTAAAAACAGATAAATTTTTCTCATCTCCTGTCTCTTGATGTTTTGCATTACAAGAAATGAGAAGTTGAGTAAATCATCAAAGACACTTGCTGAATACTAAAATGTTTGCATTTCTAGTTCCTTTCTCATTTCAGTAATTGTATTCCTTGCTTTAAAATGTTATTTTAATTGTTCTTTTCAAGAGCATAGTGATTATGCATAGCATCCTTCCTTCTCATCCAGCCAACCTAATGGTACCCAGTTGGATGAAGATTTCTTTTCATCTGTCACTTAGGAATGTTTACGTTAGGATACATAGGCATAATGATACCAAGTTTTTGAAGTCCCTGGCCTTTTTAGCTGTAAAACAACATAAAATCCATTTTTACTCTTTGTAAGTATTACTTTAGGAACAATGCTTGTTCATTTTATTTATGAATATTATGCTAGAAAGCGCAGAAGGCTACTCAGAAGATCTTCAAAATATACGTAGTTTCTTTAGAACTTAATGGAAGTATTGGAAACAAAATTTTTACACATAGATGCTTCTATTTGCAAAACATAACACAGTGAAGTAAACATATCTAAAATGAATATATGTCTTGGGTATTTTTGCAGTTATATGCATGATGTGTCCTGTTGCAACTCAAGTGTAGTATGACAGACTCATACGAGTACTCCCTGTAACTTCAACAGTCTGATTCTGGTTGATTGAGACACTTCAGTGTAAAAATCCAGAGTCTTTCCAGACTGTAAATGCCACCAACTTTCATTGTGCTCTTAATTTCTTTAAATTACCCCTTGTTTTTCTAGAAAAAGGCTAGTAGGGACCTATGGTGGTGGGAATTTGGTTACCCACCCTAGTCTGCATTGGTACTTGGCTATTCTTCCTCAGAGACTGCTTTTTTGAAACGTCAGTCCAGCACCATGAAGGTCAGCATGTTTGTGAAGTGTTAGGAAATCCATCTCTAGTTGAGACTGACAGATACAACAGTACTTAGAGAAGACTTGTGTCCTTCAGGAGCCAGAGTTGTCCCCAAGGCAATTCATATGATGCAGAATGTCTGTGTTGAGAAAAGCAAACTGAATTTTGCTTCCATAGATTTAATCCTGTAACACACTGTGGACAAGGAGGACAGCCTAATTCTCCTTACAAGAGTCTGTCCTGTATTTGAGTACTTCCCTCTCTCTCCCATCTTTGGACAAGTGTTCTCTACACTGATCCATCCTATTTTTTCAGCCCTTCTCTAAAGGGCGTGTCTGCTACACTCCAGTAACTCCCCCTGTCTAGGTCCGAACTCTTCAGCTGGATCACATGTTTCTTGGAGAATGTGTAGGGCCCAGATGGTTCTAAGTGCTCCAGCCAGGTGTGAACAGGACTGACTGCCATGGCAGGTGTCCTTCAGGTGTCCTGTTGGCTGTTGTCCTGTTTGCACATCCATCTGTCATCATAGTTCTTGTACAGCAATTTGATTCTGCTGATCTTTGCTCAGGCTGTTCTTCTCTGGCAAAGAATTGCTCTGTAGGCAGTTATTTATGCCCTGGTGTTTCTAGAGTTTGTTCTTCCTGCTTGGGTCTCATGTCTGGCATTTATCCATTTTGGATTGCATTGTATCTTTACATATTTTTCCCAATTGAGTGTGGTTCTGAATTCCCATTTTATCTTTCATCACCTTCACAATTGGTGCTAGTTACAGATCTGACAACATAATCTTCATCACAGCATTAATGTTTTTCAGTCAGTTTTTATTTGCTTTTTAAACCCCAAATTCAGTAATTTCTGTGGTGCCCACAATCTTCAAGTACTGTTGATTGTCAGAACTCTTTGGAAAGCTGTTACATTATACATGCAGGAAATGTAATCACATGAGAATTAGCACAGAATCCCAACTTCAATAACTTTTCACTTAGAACTTCCTCTTGGGATATTTCTGCCTAGTGATATAGTAAGATCTTCAGATGGTGCTAATTACAGCATTAATTTAGGTATTGCAGACTTTCTGCAGTCTTATTTTCATTTTCTTTCTCTCCTCAAGAAAAGAGCGATTGGTGTACGTGGGTATCAGTATTGAGAACATCATTCCACCTCAGGTAAGCTAGTGTGTCTATGTGTTATTATTGTTTATTTTTCCAAACTTCTCAGGGAAGAAGTCTCGCAGTACTGTGCCAGAGGTGCTAATAGCATCTTGGAAAGAAAAATCCATCTATATGCAGATCAGAAATAATTCTAGACCCTTCATTTTAGACTGACTATAGCAGAGAAACCAAGGGAGCTTTATGGTGTTTATTAGAGCCACCTGATGCCACACAGAGTCCTCTCCCAGTGAGGGATTGCAGGACTTCCTCCCTGTCCATTACAGTTGGGTTTTGAGGTGAGTGCTCAATAAGTACTCAGTAGTTTATAGAGGTGGGAATCAGTTACTTAACTCTGATGTTTGCTGTGCAGTTATTTAGGTCTGAGCTAATTGTTACAGCTTTCCTTTGGAACTGATGGAAACAAATGTTTCTGGCTTATGATTCAGAGGGAATATGTAGTATCTCTAGGCAGCATAGCATTTGCCTTTAAAGAGTTGATGTTAAGGTCACGTGATTAAAAACTGAAAACATTTAGTGTTTCATTAACAGATGCTTTTGTATGGTTTCCCTTGAGAAAAGAGGAAAAATGCTTTGATTCACATGAAGAACAGCTTCTTCTCACTTAAATACACTTTAATGCAAGTCTCTTGAAGTCTTAGCCAAATGCTTTCATCTGGAATTATATAATCCATTCTTTGCAGTTTAAAATGGAACTTTGTTCATTTTAAACATAGGCTTTTCACTCTGCCTGGATGTAACAAGGGCAGTTTTTCTCCCTGTCTCTGAATAACAGAAAAATTATAACAGATTTTATAAACTTGCAAAAGAATCTATGGCTGAGAGCAAATATTTGAAAAATGCAGCCTGGGGGCAGATTATTTTGCTTTTAAATTAATAACTTGAAAACAATGAAATAAAACTAACCTGCATGAAACTTTATTGAAACTGCATTGTGTAAAGATAGCCCTGTGCTCAGTATGCAGAGGTGGTGGCCACAGTTTGTTCAGCTGCCACATTTACTAGTCCTGGGAGTATCACCTAAGGCATGATCTCAGCGTTACAGCATAAACATAATGATCCAAAAGCCTGAAGCCTTAAACTCTGCGTTTGGAATGTTATGTAGACTGTAAGGATAAAATGTGCAAATTCACCTGAACTGCTGTAATAGGTCACTATTTGACAAGTTAAAATGTGCCGTGTTGGGCATATGAGGTTTCTAGACAGAATGAATAATCTGTATTATGAGTTCAGTTATAATAAGTATGAAGGGAGGGAAGAGATAAAGCTTTTTGACACTTCTGACTTATCTGAACAGGAGCCGGAAATACCTGAAGGTCAGGAAGAAAAGAAGAAAGATTCCAAAAAGCCTAAATCGAAACTTGAAAGGAGATCTACTAGAACCCGAAAATGCATAAGCTACAGGTCAGCAGCTTGTTAAAATAGCTTGTACAGCAAAAGTAATACTGTTATTTCCTTCCTGAATCATCTCGCCACTTCTCATGTAAACTTTTACATTTAACAGAGAAGCCAAACTCTAAAATGTCATTGTTCTTTCCTCTGAATACTGGTTATGCTTGGTGGTTGTGAGAGCATGAGGTAGTATAGTGAAGGGCTGATGCATTAAAAAAAATGAGAAAATGTGTATGGTGTTTTGTTCAGGAATACTGGAGAAGGTTTCAGTGCTACTGCAGTTTCTGGAGTTAAAGCAGGTGAATTAAACTTCTCTATTTTGCAAGGGAGACTTCTGCTTGTGTCAAAGGCCTGCAATTCCTTGCTCTCTTCCCCCACCGTAGACCTTTGTTACATGAATGGGGCATGAAATTTAAAATGTAATCATCACAAAGTGCACATAAAAAGCAAGCATTTAGAAATATTGTGACAAAAACGCAATTAGTAAATGAAAGTGGCAAGATATTTTGACTCTGCATTCTGAAAATAGAATAGGTCACTAAGGTTTTCAAAATTCAGCATGATCTTAATAACAGCTTTTGTTCTCAGTGTATTACCAAGTTCTTTTTATAAACTACTTTCTAAATAATTCCTTGTGACACTTTGTATCACCTTCAGTCCACCAGGCAAGCAGAACGCCCTTGGGGATTAGAAAATAATGTGGTTGGTTACCTGAGTGATTGTGGGGGTTTATCCTGGATGCATTAGGAATGTTAAAATAAACCTCTATCTTTCCAGTAATTGCTGTATGTAGACCTTTATCATCAAAAACTGTAAGTTTCCAGCAATAACCATCGTTGAATTTATAGTCAACCTGGTTTTCCTGCTGAGGAGAGGCATGGTGTCTGCATAGGCTGGGTTTTCCAGCCTGGTCAGAACACTCAGTCTGACTTTGCTTAGCTGTTGGATTTTGGTAACTTTTTGAATGAGCAGCAGAAGTCACACTAATGAAAATGCCATTGCTGCTTTGGGACATTAAGCGTTCCTGTAAGGAATGTTATGCTACAGGCAAGACTACATAGACTGCTATTACATTAATGACAGGTCAGGCAGCATCTGACCAGGAGGAAAAAACCCCTTGCCTGTAGGGTGTGTGTGGCATAACTTCAGCAGGACCTGTGTTGTGCAATGGCAGTAAATTTTTATTGAATATAGTGTTTCAGAAGAATCAGTCTTCTGACAAAAAGTGATAATTTCTTTCACAGATTACATAATACACATAAGTTTGAGCTGGTGAAAATATTCTATGTATCAGCATGTCAGATTTATATGTCTGCAGTGAAGTTCCACTGGTGTCACGGAGTGTTCTGACAGGGAAAATAAATGCTGCAAGTCTTATTCTACTAGGAAACAGATCTGTATTGTGGAGCATCCTGGTTCTCTAAAGGATCTGTAATCCCTTTGTATTACCCATCTGTTGAGTCCTCTCATGAGAAAGTTAGCAAAAACCTGCATCATAAATAAAGCAGCAGCAGAAGAAATTATGTTCCATTACACCTGATGGACAAGCAGCTGGCAGTTTGTGGCTGAGCTCAGGTTATTTGTTAGCAGTGGCTTGAAAGCATTAATTGATTTCTCACATTTTAAAGAGGGCTTTTTTTTTTTTTTAGCTGTGTGGAGGGAAAACAGTGTTTGACTAATGTGGAACTAATCTTACTGGTGGAATAATTTCAGAGTTACTTCCTTGCTGAGTAAAGCTGCCTTGAGGGTGGCATGTAGTTGTTCCTAAAGAATATAAAAATATCAGAAGTCCATCACCTTATTTTTCAAGGAGAAAGGCCTTTATGCTTACTATTGGGAATACAGAGTAAGGTATTAGATTTATTTTTTTTTCTTGTACTACTGGAGGTTTCTATGGAGGATCAAGGTTAATATAACTAATCTTTCTTTCATGACTAAGAAGTGGAATCTTTAATGAATGTATTGTCCAGTTGTTAGTTGTCTGTATCTGAAAAAAATACAAAAAAATAACTTTTTAAAAAATGAGAAGAAGAATTTGCATCTACATAAAAGGTTTTTTCTATATAGTTTATAAAATTTGTACTTTTGCATGTTGGAGTTCAAGGCATCTATTTTTTCAAACAGTTAACAATCCTTTTTTATTGAATTTGAATTCATAACTGAAGAAACAAACTGAGGTCATTTGTGTTGAAAGTACTGTATCTTTTTTCTTCAGTTTGCTGTTCTCTTTAAATGAATTACTGAGGGTGCAGAGATTTATGCAGTTTTATAAAAGCTGTTGCAGGACAAGCACACTTGAAGACTGCTTTTGTTTGTCCTATTCCGTTATGTAACATTACATTGCAACTTGTTTATGTAGATTTATGAGGAACTTTGTACTTTGTGTTTTATCTGTTCAGCTTAGAATGTTGCAGATCCATAAAGTATCATGAGCTTTAAGAGTAGAAAGCAGCTATGTGAAGTCAGTTCTGAAGGAAAATGTGGACAGAATAAAGAATTTAACAATTAGCTTAATAGATGATTCTCAGGCTGTTTTGAAGGTTGGTAGAGCTAACGTGATCTAATAAAGTTGTGAAAAAAGTGATGAATACTTTGTGTAAAAATGCTATTGAAACCACTTAAAGAACTTTCAGATTATATATTGTTAAATTCAGAGGTCTTTTGTATAAAATGGAAGGGGATTTCTGTTCATGTAACTCAATAGTAAGACAGACAGTGGTAAATAATCTGAAAGCAAATAGAAATAAGAAACACAACTGATTATAAAATTGCTGTTTTTTAAAATTCTGGCCCATTATTTTAGTTATTTAATTATGTATCCAGCTCTCTCTCTGTGCAGTGTAATTTCTTCAGATTTTGGGGTATGTTTTTGTAACAATTTAATTAAGGTTCACTTCAAAGTGGTAAATGGAAGCTGTTATTTTTAGGTTTGATGAATTTGATGAGGCAATTGATGAGGCAATTGAAGATGATATCAAGGAGGCTGATGGAGGAGGTATGTTTGTGATGTTACTTGTTTTGCATTGCAATGGTGATAAGAAGTTGGAGAGCAAATTTACTTTGGTATGAGAAGCAACAAATATAATCCTCTCCTTTAAACTCTGTAGTTTGCCAGGAATTTTTTTACTGCTGTATTTTTTGAACTAAATAATTGCCCTTAGGAGTGGCCATCCCACACAGCCAAAAGATGTCAGAAAATTAGTAAGAGTTGATAGTTAAATCCCATCTGTACAGGTTTTTATATATATATGGAATAAGTTTTGGATTTGAGATTGGAATGGCAGCAGTGCTATTGACATTTGTACCCTGTAAAAAGGGCTCACCAATTGGTCTGCAGTTGGACCCCCTAAAGACTGGGTGTACCAAATTGTCCAATAGAGTTTATCCAGCTCTATTAGCACTTTTCAGCTGAACACAAATAAAGTGAAACTCTGTTCTCTGTTGGGACCAAAACAGAGATCTTCAGCACTATCTGAGGGATGGAGATGGATTTGTGCTTCTCTTAACTTGTCTGAAGAAAACAGCCATGAAACAGTCCTTCAGTTGTTTGGCCTTGGCACCTCCACACCAGTTTCAGAGGCTCGTGGATGTATGCAGACAATCTGAAAATTGTGTGTCTGTTGGTGTGTAACAAAGTCCATTACAGTAAACATCACCAAGTCTCAACACTTAAGTACCTTTTCAAAAACTCCACTTCTTGGCCAAACGACAACTGAAAACCTTCATCTCCCAAGAAGGGTATTTGGCATTATGAAAAAGGTGTACTTTCTGGTAATTGCCCTATCAAAAGGCATTGGCATGGTAATAATGTGGGTTGGGGTTGAGCATCAGAATGCAGACACTTAACCATGACCTTCTGCATGGACCTCCATATTTTTCATATATTTTTATTATATTTTCATATATTTAATAATATTTCCAAGTGACCACAGCTGGGCTGTGTGTGTCAGGAGCAAGACTCTGGACAGAGTCTTGTTTGACAAGAAAACATTCTGCTTGACAGAAAATAAACTGAAGTTGAGTAACATGCAAGAAAGATATGTAAAAAGTGAAACAAGAAAATAAACTTGCTATTGTTTCCCCCTTCTGTCACTGATTTCAGGCATTGGCAGAGGCAAAGACATGTCAAATATCACAGGTCACCGTGGAAAAGACATTTCTACAATCCTAGAGGAGGAAAGGAAGGAAAACAAGCGACCACAAAGAGCTGCTGCAGCACGACGCAAGAAACGACGGCGACTAAATGACTTGGATAGTGACAGTAACATGGATGAAGAAGAGAGTGAGGATGAATTCAAGATCAGTGATGGGTAGGTCTGCAATTTAATTCCCACCACAATTCATTGACCTCTACAGGCTCCTGAGACTCTGCAGTGCCCCTGAAATGATCATCAGGAGCATGCTTCCAGTACTGTAATGGCATTGCACAGTACCAGTAAAAATCAAAGAATGATAGCATGTTTTGGGTTGAAAGGCACCTTAAAAATCACCCAGCTCCAAACCCCCTTACCGTGGAGTCCTCCTGGCCCAGGGGAACGTCATTGTACTGGAAAAGTTGCACTCTGGATCCATGTGCTGACATCATCCAATTTGTATTTTAAGCATAATGCATTCTGGAAATGTTACTGGGATGTTTGAGGCCTCACTACAGGCTTCTGTTAGTGAAGGAACCAGGTGGGCTCAGTTCTATGGCTGATGTGACTTGTTGAGCAGAAATCTGTACAAAAAATGCAGCTAAAATGAGGCTGGTTGTTTCCTTTTAAAAAGAAGAGTTAAAGAAATCCTATTTTTGTGGGGTTTTTTTTAGAAAAAATTGACAGTTTTTCTGATTGTTGTTTAGAAATTCGAAGAGGAAAATTTTCATTATTTAGAGTATCCAGATCTTGACAGGCAGACTCTGAAATTAGTTCTTGATTGCTGCTCTGTAGGACATAGAGTTTGAAAACAGTCAAAGAGGTGGTTTGTACTGTAGAAAACAAATACTTGTCATGTGAAGCTTTAAAGTCTAAATTAATATTGGTCTGGCTGACTGAAACTCAGTTTCCACAGAAATTTTCATCAATAAGCCTGGGCAATTACTGAAGTTAGAAAAGTTGTTAATTTTAGATAAACTTTATGCCTCAAAGAAGCAAGTTAATAAAGGAAGCATGAGGCTGTAGGCTCTTTACCAGTAACATTTAAAGCTTTATAGCAATCATTGAGTCAATTTACTAAGTGTATGGAAAATCTATACATGATAAATGCAAATTTTGGGCTTTGTTTTTCACCTGTGACTATGCTGAGGACATTTCAATGGCACCCTGAATAATTGAGCTACATGTGCTGGAAATTTCCGATCAATGAATGTAGCTTGTGGAAATGTAACAGAATTAATAGTGCATTGATCTGTTAAAATGTGCTCATGCATTTTCAACTCCATCCTCTGCTTAGGGCCTTCTGGATCTTACACTGGAATTCAGATTTGGCTGGCAGCCAAATGCAAGTGACTGTGTACCTTCAGTGCTCAATGGTTTTTTAAAAAGCCTTGGCTCACTTGAAATTATGGGAATGTTACAAGTTTATAAGGTTGTGAGGTGCATGTTTTGCATTAGAGACATAGTTTTGTGTTAAGATGCGATATTCTAATTCTCAGAAATTGTGTGGGACAATGCTGGGTTTGTGAAGGAAAGGTCACCTTTGCTAGAACATGGTCAATGTTTTTTTCCCTCCACAGTTACTGCTATGCAGACATTATTACACTGCAGTGAACCATAAGAACACTCTAGGATCTGTCCTATGTTAATGCCACTGGCAGTGTTGGTTTGACACAGTGTTTATATCCATGTGCTCTTCTAGTCTACTGTGTTATGTCATGCACTGTAGAGCCCTATCCCAAACACAGCTAACACCTCATGCCAGTGGTGGCAGCTTGATCTCTCTCTGGGTCTTTGCTCCTCATTATAAGATTTGTGCTGTTTTTTTGTTTTGTGTAAAATGATACTTATCATTTGCTTGTGATAAATACTAGTTCAATCCTTTGGTTGTGATACCTAGCTCTGTTGTCTGGGGTTTTCCTTTGAACAGATCTCAGGATGAGTTTGTTATATCAGAGGAAAATCTGGATGAAAGTGAAGATGACCCACCATCAAACGAGGACAGTGACTCTGAGTTCTGCGCCCGCATCTCCAGGCGACACCTCTCCAGGCCCATGAGGCAAAGCCGGCGGTTACGAAGGAAAACAGTCAAGAAAAAATACTCTGAAGATGATGAAGACGAAGAGTCTGAGGAAAATTCAAGCAGAGAGTCTGGTGAGTATAAGCAATCTGATATTTTAAATACTCTGTTTTGGAGAGAGGGAGAATGGCAGTCTGAGTTTTTGTCATGACTGACACTAACTGATTTGCTTGGTTTGGTCGTTAGATGTCATCTTTGCTGTGAAGCATTTTGCTTCTTGTTCTGCTGTCAGTATTTTTCAGGAAACTGGTATTGAGCGCTAGGTTCTTGGTATTTCTAGGTAATTATGTATTTAAATAAATTCTTGTGCTATGATTTTAGAGGCCACCGTTGTGGCTAGTTGCAGCTACCTCTGTACCTCTCCTGTTTAGCACATGATTATAGGAAAGAGGATGGAGACAAAAGTGTGCTTCTTTATAGCTAGTGGAGGACCTTCTGAACACACTTATGAAAAAGATTCTAAGAGAAACATTTTCTTTCACTTTTACGGAAGAAAACCTCAGCTGTATGGCATTCTGTGTTTTCTGGGAGGCTTGAAAGCAAAGAAAAACACCTTAAATCTCTCTCTTCTGAAATGATCCTTAAAATCTTTAGTAACAGAGAACTCTTGCATCACAGAAGAACCTAATAATTCACTTTATTCTACTTGTCCTTCAACTACTTGATTTTCTGTTGGTATGGTTTGAAGTGTGAGAATAGTACCTGTCCACTACATAAACCTTTTAATGAGATCGGCATCTTGCTCTGAAGACTGTCCTTCTCCTTTCTGCTTCATTTGAGACACAAAGTGCCATGTAAATGAGCACTCATTTTTTCTTACTCTTACTGTGAATTTAAGGTTCTGACTATATTGGAGTGTTAACTTACTGCAGTGTGTGTTAACTTTCCAGTGTTTTATCTGTCTGTCTAGAATACAGATGATGAACATGTTGGAGTAAGTTGCTTTGAAGTATTGATTTCCATAAGAAAGGTGGTTCATGCATGGACAGATGAAGACAACTATGTGGGTGATTAGAATGATTGTTGTCTTCCTGTCCTCATAAGCTCATATCAATGAAGGTAATGGCAGAAGTCTAAAGAGATTGCTTATCTGTTCTGAAATGCACAAGAGCAACTGCTTGTTTGCTGGTGGACAAACATCTGTGATAAAATCAACTGATTCCAGTATCATTCCATATATATTTAAAAGTATAATCTTAACTGTGTGTTTCTCTTTTTCTCTTACCCTCATTATTGTCCTATATATGATCCTGCTTAAAGCAGGATCCTGCTTTAAGCTTGATTTGAGCTAAGGAAATCAGGTGCCCTGCAATAGGCTTTCTTTTCAGTCTCCAGAGATGGAATTCCTTTCTGAAGCTGGTTGTTCTTGCTGACTTGCTCTGTTTCTTTGCCTAATATTTTAGGAAGTAAAGAGGATGGCACTTAGATCTGTGACTCATGTCAATCACTAACTTAGTGTGTGACTTTTATAGAAATGTATCTTGGAATAATTGTTCTGGCATAGCACAGTGAAAAGCAGCTGAAGTTGGGTTGAGGCTGTTTTCAACTGATGTAAATTAATTTAATTTTTGAAGACATTAGCTGCAGCAGACTAGTGCAGGAAGAACTGTGATTGATGGTAAGTTTCTTCTGTATGGTTTCTGTTTTAAGCAAACCCACAATTGAATGAAACTGATTTTTGTTGTTAACTTACATAACTCAGGTCTTGGAGTTTCATCTTGTCAGTCATTTTTCATCTACCTGTTCTTATAAGTCTTCTAGTGAAGTACAATTTATTTAAATTTTAAAAGCAGAACAGACTCACCTGAGACACTGGTAAAGTGCAGCATCAACTCCAATTCAGTAAGGTTGTTTTCACTGTCAGGATTTGCAGAGATGTCTTTGACACCAATAGAGATAAGGCAACAAAAACACTGTATGGAAACTATCTGAATTAGGAAACTTTACCTAAATTTTTTGTGAGGCAGTTTTGCTTTGGTGGAATAATGCACTTCACTGTTTTGTTCCATACAGAGAGTGGTGATTACACAGATTACAGTGACGATGATTACCTGGAAACTAGGAGGAGAAGATCAAGACGGAATCAGAAGAGACAAGTTAATTATAAGGAAGATTCAGAAAGTGAAGGCTCACAGAAAAGTGTCCGATATGGGAAGGAGTTGAGAAGAGTTCATAAACGCAGGCTCTCCACTTCAGATAGTGAAGGTACAATAAACAGTCCAGTCCAGCATTTCCAGGAGCCAGGTGTATGTCAGCATCAGCACGAAGGGAAAGTTATATAATTCCAAGATTTCAGAGAATTGTCTTTCTAGAGTTCCTTGATGTTTCTCAGAAACCCTTTCCTTCTGAAACAGCCCACTGGTACTTTATGATGCATTGAGTCACTTCTCAAATTTATCATTGCCCCTAATCCTGATTTCCAGGCCTGAATTTACTGTGCCTGACACAGAGTGTTTGGATTCCAAAATTGGCACTAATGCAACTGTTTCACCACTTTTCTTTTAGGAGGTCACAAAGCTGCATCCCCCAAGCCTCTAAAGATTCCCTTATGTAAGAGGAAGGGCATTGCATTTGGTACCCTGACTGTGTTTGTGTTGGTACTTCAGACTTATTTAATTTCCTGTTTAAGAAGCTGTGCCAAGTGCAGAGGAAGCCTCTTTTAGTAATGTCAGGCACACCATGAGTGATTGGTGTGCTTTATGATTTAGCTATTTAATTAGCTTTTGCAAAACCAGCCACTGACTTTGGCTGTTTTGGGTTGTGGGTTGTGGCTGTTTGGGTTGTGCTTATCAGACCTTAGGTCTGCCTTTCCAAATGCTGGGTGGTGCAGGTTGCAATGGATACCAGGCTTCCTCAGAAAATGATCTGTCCGTGACAGCCTGAGTGCCTCAGTTTTGGAAGGGCTGTCCTGAGATTACAGGGTGGTAGAGTATCCTCTAGGTGAAGGGAAGAAGTATGTGATGCAAGTCTGTAGTATCTCAAAAACATGATCTTCAATATGGCCTGTTCTCAGGCTCTGTGGTGACTTTTTTTTGCCAGTACTAGTGACAATTCCCTGATTGACATTGTCTTTACTTCATAAAATCCCATTTCCCTGGGTATTTTTAGTACTGTCTTTCCATGTATTAAAATCAGCACAATTTAGAACCTTTCCAGCGATCTCCTGTAGTTCCCACAGTGTATCATAAAACATGTAACAGTGTTACTGGAATTGTAATTATTTTAAAAATAGAGGAACACTGACAGTCTCTATCAACTTGAACCTTCATTAAATAATACCCTTTTAAATTAAACTTTCCATGATTTCTAATGGGAATCACAAAGAGACACCAAATTATGTTTGCTGTTTGATTTTTCAGTTTCCATCTTTTCTCATCACAGCTATCAAAGATCAGTGTGAAGGCTGTCAGTGTGTAGGCAGTATCCCAGTTCGCCAAAACAACAAGCTTCCCATTAAAGAGCAGCAAACCTCAGGTGACAGGCAGCATTCCTTGACTTTAGAAGAAGTTGTATATAATTTGGGGGTGGCAGGGTATAGTACAGCTTTGTGTGTGTGTGTAGATACATGACAGAGTAGCCACTGTTTGGGTTCTGAGTTCCTGTCAGAGTGCAAATAAAGCACATACTTTAGGGTATAGAGATGAGGCATGCAGTTGTGCGGTATTCCCAGGATGGAGTTAACAGTTTCAGGCGAGAACACACCTACTTCCAAAGTCTCCTCAGCTTGGAAACAGAATATCCATAAATTGTTGATACTTGCTACATTAGAAGTTTATTTAAAAAGTAAAAAGAAGGCAAGCCTTTTGGCTTGGCTGGGGAACCTGGGGAAGGAGACAGAAATGTGTGTGCTCAGAGAACTGTCTTGTTGATGTATGTGAAAGATGAAAAATAAATGTTGCACTGAGATTTGCTAATGGCTCTAAGTCTGCTGCTTCTTCCAGAGAGCTACGCATCTAAGAACTCTGAAGATGATGAATCCACAAAGGAGTCAAAGCGATTGATTCGAAAACGTCGGCGAAGTACAGATGACTATTCTGAGGAAGAAGGAGAGGATGAGGAGGAAGAAGGGAAGCCTGTCCGCAAACGCCTGAATCGAATTGAGACCGACGAGGAAGATGCGTGTGAAAATGCGAACAACGATGCAGAAACCCCCGCTCCTGCAGATAAGCTGCCAGCAGCACAAGCCCCCCAAGAAAACCCCAAGAAGCACTGCTACCGGATAGAGAGTGATGATGAAGATGACTTTGATAATGTAGGGAAAGTAGAAAGCCCTTTGGACTACAGCCTGGTGGACTTGCCTTCCACCAATGGACAGAGCCCAGGGAAAACCATTGAGAACTTGATTGGCAAGCCAAGCGAGAAGACCCAGGCCCCCAAGGACAGCACAGCCAGCGCCAGCCTGGCACCCAATGGGACAGGGAGCGGGCAGGAAGCGGTAGGGCCAGAGGAAGATGAAGATGAACTTTTGAGAGTGACTGACCTTGTTGATTACGTCTGTAACAGTGAACAGTTATAAGACTTCCATTTTTGTGCTAATTTATTCCACGGTAGCTCATACCAGCGGGCCAGTTATTAAAAGCTGTTTTATTTTTCCTAGAAATTTCTCCACTACAGTATCACTTTCTAGAAGCAAGAATTTCACCAGTCCTGCAGTCTTTCTGTGAAGTGACCAGTTTTGAACTTTGAAGATGAATTGCTGTAAATTCCCTCTCTTACCCCCCTTCTCCTTCCAAGTCCATGGTCCTGGGTAATTTCACTCACAAAAACCTTATAACAACAAGAGATTTGTATATTTTTGACTTTATATTTCCTGAGTGCATACAAATTTGTGGAAATGGGTGGCCTAAGAAAGCATTCCAAATCAGTCAGGGCCCAAACCGGAACTGGGGTGGGTTTGGCTCAAGGGGTGGGGGGACGGGAGGGGGGTGGTGCAGAAGCACTTGTGCTTTAGCTTTTTCATATGAGATATATATTATATTTAAATGTTCACAACTTAGATTACAACTTAACAGACAGTTGAAAGCAAAATTAATGTCTGTACTGTCGCATTTTGTGAGTTGTAGGTTAACATACCATAGCTCATTTTAGTAATCACCTTCATGGAAGCAGTTTGATTTTAATACTGGAGGCAAACAGAATTATTAGAGGCCAAGAAGGTACCATAAACAAGAACTCTGCTATTCATTATGACTTGCAGACTTTCCTAATAAACATCCTTTAAAGTGTTTGTACAGTGAAGTGTACTGTAATGAAGTTTTTGACAGTCAAAACATTCTAGCCATGAATTTCTAAAGTTATCTCATGCACAGTTCATCAGATGGCCTTCAATGCACAGTGTCTAGTGGGAGGACATATTGATGTCAAGTAAGTCTGTAAGCTGGATGTCAAGTAAGTCTGTAAGCACTGCGAACTTTTACAGACAAAAGAACCCTGCGGTCGCTGCCCGGCCACGTGAATTTCATCACCAGTCGGAGTACTCTGAACAAAATGTGTTTGTACAAACGGCATTGACCACAGAATGACAGTGCATAAGAGGATGGAGGGATTTTCAAATAAATCATGACTGGTCCATTCATGCCCTTAATATCTACTTCAAATTGAAGTAAACAAATGGAACAGTTTTCCTTTTGGAGGTTTCCTGTTTGGGATTTGTGTGTGGTTTTGTTTTGGTTTTACTTATCTGCCTGGATGTATCAGCAGGTTTTGAATGTAGTTGTTGGCCTTTGGCCATTAGAATTTTCTTAAAAATACAGTTTAATAACTGTCATGTGACCAACTGATTTCAAGAAGGCAGAGTTTCTGAGAGAAAACGCTTGACTCCAAGACATCTCATCAACTTTTGAGCAGGAATGAAATGATATGAAGCTTTTATTCAAGGGGGAAAAAAAAGACAATGGAGGAATAAAAACCCCACCAAATCAACATGGGGCACATCAAGAGCATTCCGTTTTCTCTTTGCTCTGATTAAGATGCAGGCTGTAGCATTTGTACATGTTGTAGGACACAGACAGTTCAAACAGATCTGCCAAACATTGAAATCCTAAAAGGTCACAGCTATTAATCCTTTTGCTCTGAGATTTGGATTTTTGACTGGTGTTTATGTCCATTGCCGGCAATGGATGCACCAAAACTGCTGCTGCCACTGAGGAGTGAGTTCTCCTTTCTTGCCCCACCTGATTCCCTTCCATTACATTGTATTTACTAGTCAGTCATTAAGCACTTCTGTTTTCTTGCAATAAAACCAGCATTAGGCCTTTACTAAATACCACTCTAGAAAACCTAGATCCAAAATTTACTTACCTTCTGGCCTTCTAAAGTCTTGGTTTTATTTCCCCACCTCTTCTTCCACAAGGTCAGTCAGAACCACTCCGTGACTCTTACTTGTTTGGGTTCCAGCAGTGCACCTATCATGCTATAAAACTAGGATCAGAAAGATGCAAAAAGATGGAACTTGCTCATTATCTGATGTGCTAAGCAAGCTTGTGATTAAAAACAAAGAGAAATCACTCTCTACATGGCAGTTTGATTTCATCAAAGATTAAACGTTTTCCTACCTTACTGATGTTAACAATTAACAGTTAAATGATTAAAAGGGGGTAGTGAAGAGCCACAGAACCTTAAAATGAGTTCTTAAAAGCATATGTAGCGTTGTAAGCTACTCTAGTGCTTTTCTTCGCCTAGGTGATGTGTAAATGTAGTGCTTCTAAATTCTAATATACTTGTGTGTTAGAAGAAGAACATAAGGCTTCCATGTGTCCATGGTAGTATCTGTTGAGCATTTTTAATACTTGCAGTGCAAACTGGTTCACATCCATCAATTTTGTGTAATCAATGATTCCTCATTTGTTTTGGCAGTGCCATATTTTCTTTTGCTGTCTGATGGAACCTTTTAGTATCTGATCAAACATTCTTGCTTGTAGAGTCAACTACAAAAGCTAAATACTTAGTGGGAATGTACTTGTGTATGTAAGAAATTAAAAAAGTTGCAATTCTGGATATACCAATCATGAAAAAAATTGAGTACTGAGTTAGAGCAATGTAAAAGCAGGAAAGACTGGGAAGCAAAATAGGAGCATTGAAGCTTGCATCAGAAGTGTCATGTTTCAAAAATGGCCAGTTGTTACCAAATTGTACTTTCTATAAGTCTCTTCTTAAAAGCAACTTTTCTGTCTTCTAAGAAGTCACCCTTGGTATCTGATATGTCTTCATCCCACAGGATCTAGAGTTCTTCCTTAGATCAGTGGGAATGGTGTGCAAGAAAAAACTGCAAAAAATTATCTGAAAAGTAATACCATTTTAAAACTTGGTATTTATGTCATTTTTAAGGCTTTCTGCTTGGTGGAAAACATACCATCTCCTATTTGGGAAGATGACGTTTTTTGACAAGAGGCCAGCTATCACACAGGGCTCATGCTGTTACAATATGTCTATGTAATTCCAGAGTGAAAATGTCTTCCTGGTGTCCTTACAGTCTTGTGCCCTTCTGTGCTCCGTGTGAGATCAGAAGTTAGGTGTCTTTGAATAGTGATCTTCAGGTGTAGCTTTGGGCTTAAAGCTCAAACCATATGGGAAATGGGAAACAGACCTGGGATTGATTTTAATGAGAACAAGCTACTGGCTGAGCATGCAGAGCATTTATTCAGCAAACTTGTTTATTCCACAATGATTGTCACTAAAAGCTTTGTCTTTTTTTTACCTGCAAGCTCTTCTGTATATATATTGGGAAGAAAGCTGATTTCTGTACGTAGTCTAAGTAGCACTGCTGGGAAGAAGAATATATAAATCAAGTGGAGGAATGGATGTTCTTTGTGCCACCAAGATAAATGCTGGCTGTTTGCTTCCCTGTGTGGGCCTTCTGTGACTCGGCGACAAAAAAACACACAAGCAGGGCCACTCTGCAGTAATGAATGGGGTGTGTTAATCTGAGCAGAAAGGGGATAGAATTAACTGGGTTGGTTTCACCACAGTCTCTGTCTTCTGTTTGTTGAGTCTGATAAACGTGAGCATATTCTTGATATAAGATAGAAAATGACATCGCATTTAACAACCCTTCATTAGTAAGGTCAGTGCTGAACAATCAACGTTTTGATACTTTCATTTTGTACATGCTGAATTGCATTATAAAATCACTTCATCTTCCTGATTATTTTTTAGAATGAAAAGATTGTTCTGGTCTAGCAGCATTTAGGAGAAACAACAGACTCTTTTTTCGAAAAAGCTCATTTTTGAAGTGTCACCTTCAAGATTTTGTTGTATTAAGTGTCTCGGTTACTCTCCATATTATGGGAGCCAATTACTTAGTTGGACTTTTCTGTTCACTTCTGTTTTCTAATTGCTGTGTCTGAACTCTTGATGAGAGACCTTAAATTGAGAAGCTCGAGGAGCAAAAGATGTATGTTCACAAAAGAAAAATTGTATGGTAGTGGTACATTTGCTCTGATTTCTTTTCACATCTATTATTTGAACTACACTGGTATCCAGATGCTACGACTGTTTAATAATTTTAATCCTTCATTGTCAGGGGGTCCATTTTATACCTCTGTTTTCAGGTGCTTAGGACATGGTTTTCAGTTTTCTTCAGTAGGAAGCTCTAGTCTAAACCTTCAAATAATGATTTCAAATCACATGTTTTTACAAACTTCCTTTATGAAAAGTAAACAAGGAATTTTTATGGCCTCTGTTTTTTTAAATTCACTTTGCACACAATGATTTAAATAAATCATGGCAGTAATGCTTGCCCCCAGAACTGGTCTGACAAAGAGAATTGTATCACCTAATTCAAAAAAGCTTAATATAGACTTTGAAAATTGGGTTTGATACATGTGCAGTGACTACTGTTCACAGACTTGTAATGTGGTTCTGATGTGCAGTGTGTACCCTACTAGGTATGTATTTGCATTTGATGTATGCTTCTGATTTGGTGGGTAGATAAAATAAATATATATAAATATATGTAGAAGATCAAGAATCTTCAAACAAAACAGTAACTTTGGGAAAAAAATTGCATTGAATATGGTATGGGAATCTCTCGAAATAAGGCAGCAGAATTTTTCAAGTCCTTAAGTACTTTTAAAGCTTCCATAGAAGTGTTTAGGATATTGTCTAAGTAACAATTTATAGGATCAAGATCACATTTTCTGGTAGTCTCTTCTGCCTCCCCTTCCCTACAGCATAGGGACTGTATCTCACTTAAAATTTTGGAAGGCAGAAAGTTAAAAAAAATCCAGCAGAAATGATCCTTTTTTTTGTTTGTTTGTTTTGTTGGTTTTTTTTTTTTTAATGTAGAGCTTCTGGAGGAAAGAATAAAACACTCTAAAGTAGATGAGTTTTTATAGTTGGAGCTGTGGTGTAAAGTGTTCCTATTCAACTGCAATTGAAAGCAAGTCTTACAACTTGGGTTTTTGACTATCATCTTGTAAATGCTGGTGCCCCACACCTGAGCTGAGGAGCAGGAGAGGGGACAGCATTGCAGTTAGAGGGGCACACGTGCCTAACAGTAGATCTGCTGTTGCTCCATACAACCCCAAAGGTTGCTGAGGAGAGCTGAGCGACGGCGCGGCTCCGTTTGTTCGGCTGGTTTACTTTGTGCACTTTGCAGCACTTTGTGTATAGTCAGTCTCACTGGTTCCCCAGGTGCAGACAGAGTCACTCACTCCTGCTGTTTGGATGCTTGTTCCAGTAACAGGGGGAGATGGGGAATGGATGGAGGGCAGTGGAATGGAATAGTGTGTATGCAAACTCATGCCATTTGCAATACAGGTCTTGGACAGGCCTAGAAACTACTTGTTACTTGTTCTTTAAAGGGTGGATTTCCAAAGGAAGGTCTCCATTTAGGAGAATCATCCCGATACCCTCCTTTTCTCATCCTGAATTTCGAAGTAACTGGAAAATGTGCTTGATGTCTCCTTCCTTGAGGGAATAAATAATGTCCCTCCATCTGTGCAATGTGGACGTAGAAAAAATTGGGATCAGTCTGTAGAATATTATGACAATGTTTGTCTCCAGGGATGACAGTCAGAGTCCACACAATTTGCATTCTTTTTTGTTCCTCTTACTGTATCCTACACAGCTGAACTTGGATCAGTCTGTCAGAACTGAAGTGGTTCTACAGGGATAAAGTCCTTCTACAAAAACATATGATAGACCTAGTAACCAGTGCACTGTTTGTTAGTTAGAACAGATAAAAGTCCGTAATAGATACTAATCTACCACTCAAGGTGTAGTGGTAGAAAAGGAAGTCAAAATCATAAAGCTGTAAGCCTTGTTTAGTTTTCTATTTTGTACTCGTTATATGGACTCTAAAATCTTGTACAGTACCTTATTCCTATCTTATATTCACTCAAAGGATGCTCCTCCCCCTAACTGCATTAAACTGTTGTGTTTGCCAGTGCAGTTGCTGGTTCCTGCCTGTGTGTCACAGTTCTCCTGCTGCACCCAGGAGACGATGGGACTGACCCAAACGCATAATGTCACCATTCCTGGGTGCAGGGTAGTTCTCCCTCAGACACAGATCCTGTCCATGAGACAGACATTGGGGATTCTCAGTGTCCCATGTGGATGCTTACCCTCCAGTATTCTTTTGAGAACTGAAATTAATCTGCCAGATAGGTCTAAAATTTAAGATACACTTACATGAAATGCAGTTTTGTCTTGCTCCTGTGTGCTGTTTGTATGTTTGCAAGGACACCTTGAGTTCCTTAAAAATGGTTTCCACAGCTGGCCTCATATTTTCTTTTCTTTCTCGAAACAATTAACACAGTAAAGTTGCACAAGTGGAGCTCTTTATTTGTTGAGTTTAATCCTTGCATTTTTTGAGTCCTGAACCTTGTTTTTTTCAGTTTCTCTTCAATCATGACTTGCTACAATATCAAAGGGAAAGGACCCAGGGGACACACACTGTGTGTGTGGGAAGGGGGGGAGATACCTTGAAAAAACTGGAAGTGTTATTGTTGCACATAAATTGGGTGGTGCTTTCACTGTCTTTTCCCTCCTACTGGTAATATCACGTGCATGTAAAACATGCTGCGTTAAAACTTTTTTAAATGGAAATCATGGTGGCATAGTGCTCAAAGGGTTAACTGCAGTTTATTAACAGCTAATGTTTTTAGATTTGCAGTACACAACTGTTTAAATACTGTATTCCTTGTAAATGAAGTAAGAAAAAATGTTAAGGCTGGTGCCAATATTTTTGTTAATGAATTGTTCAGCGTTGTCTCTCACTACAGTCTGGTCAGAACTCTTTGTGTATAAGCTGGGCCTGAAGCCATTTTATAGCTTGTAGGCCTAATTGTGTAACTTTTCTTTCATAATGGTTTTGTTATAATATCTACTGTCATTTCTTTCATATAAATATGACATGTAAATTGTCATAATAAAAAAAATTGAAATAACTTGATGTATAAAGTAGAATGTGTATTGCAGATACAAGTGCTTTTTAATGGGCATTATACATGGACACACCTTTTTTAGTTTTAGAACAAGCACTGAGTAATGCCTGCTGTGTATTGTTCCAGCCTGTGATGGTGCCACTGCCTGCTATGGGAATGGGCAACTCCTGGTTTATGTTGGTTTTGTTATGTCAGCTCAACTGACAGACCCTTCCTTTCTTTGAGCAGCTCTGGCAAGTGGTGAGGAAGACCTGATGGATTTGTTTTTGCAGTCACGATGGTTTTCTGTGCATGTTCCATCTTTTATATACTTTTTATATCTCATCTCATAGTGATGTTGCAGTCGCTTGACAAAAACCAGTGTGCCAGCACTGTACCCAGGAAGGCTGAGCCAGCAGACAGCCATGAGGTGTCCACGTGGTGCTCCTGACAGAGGAGCCATGTTCATTTATTTAGGCTAAGATGTGTAAAACCTGGAAAAAATGGGGGAAAAGATGGAAATCTGCAGAGACACACTGAAGAAGCAGATGTTCTGACACATGGCAATGGCAATGGATGATATTTTGGGACTTTACCAGGAGAAAGTCAGGGAGAAAGAAAATCGAAGAAGAAAGTGGCTTCTCTCTGAATTGCTGAAGCTTGTCAGTCTTTGTTTTGAATGTATCTGTGGCTGAAGTTAGACTGCTGCGTGTTTCTGTAGTGGTGAAAAATTGCTGTGAAATCCATGCTCTTGCTCCAAATCAACTGCCGGAACTTTACACTTCCATTTTTAGCAGATTCAGGGTATCTAAGTCTGAACTGGCCACCTTATGGCAGGCAGTGCTGTGGAGAGAAACAAGCTCCCCTGGATGCGGACTCCTGCCCTCTGTGCTAAGGTGACAACCCTGTGAAGGTACCTGCTGCTCTCCATTGCCTCTGAACATGGCCCTGGTTGATTAAATCACTGTTGGACATCCAGTGTTCAGACGTCAGTGTGGGGCTGGATCCTAACTCACTTCTTAAAGCTCTACAGCTGAAGAAAAGTTTTCAGGTAATGCCATCATGTTCCATTTGAACTTAGAGGAAATGTCTGCCTTCCCCCTCTAAGCTTCTCTTAGGTGCAGCACTCAGTACTCTGGTGTGAAGTGTCTGGATTGTGTAAATAAGGAAGAGACGGATTTCTCGTCCTTTAAAGTCTCATCCTCAAAACTAACTTCCTGCCTGGGCTTAAACTGTCCTTTTTCCCGTTTTCTTTTGGAAGAGTGATATGCCACAGAAGAAAGACTGGCATTTGCATGCAGGAAGAGAAATTAACTCTGTTCTACTCCACTGCAGCAGCTTCAACCAGCGGTAATTCAACCCCAACCACACAGAAATCTTAATTTATAATGACCTAAAGTTGTTGTGTGATTTGGAGTTAACTACAAAGGGGGTGAGAACTCTCTGTGGCTGATGTGTTAGCCACATTAGCTAAGGAGGTGGACATGAACAGGAATGTAAGTGTAGTGAATGGTATTTCCATGTATTTGGATCTCTTCCCACCAGCTGCCATAGTCTGATCCGTGTTCTTGGATGAACTGCAAATTTTTGTTTCCAGTTGACCACTTTTCTTGGTGTGGCAAACTTGAAGATGGTTGAGAAATTCCCTTTTCCTCATCTCATGTTGCCTCTGTTACAGTCTTTTTCAAGCTATTCCAGCCATGCTTAAATATTCACTTCATTGTGGAATTTGTTTTCATTTCAGTCTAGGTGATGATTTGTATGAGTAACAATTATTTGTGTTATTATTTGCATAATTAAAATCCAAAATGGGTAGGCATGGTTGAGCAGCTTTCCAAACCATTGTCAGTAGCTCAGACTAAGAGAACCATGTTATGTTATGATCTTTGCTATCCAAGACCATAGCTAGGAAAGTCCAGGAAGAGGAAAGATCGAGACCTAGTGTTGTTAATAATTGGTTCATGTTTGTGAGAACCCACGTTTGCACACAGGTAGGTAAATGACTCCTAAAAAGTAAATTTAAACTAATGAAAGGGAATGTGTTGCCGCTGAAGATGAATAGATCACACGGACATAGGACGAGGTGTGGTGAAGGAAAGAGAGAGGTTTATTTTTCCCTCCAGGATTTATAGGGTCCTGACCACAGCCAGGGATTGGATGGTCAGGATAACACTTTCTCACTGCACTGGCCATGAGAGATGTCCATCACAAGACGTGTAACAGAAAGAATGTACACATGTCTATGTTTACAGTTACTGTCCTGGGAAAGTCTTTAGGAAACTATGTTAGCAAGCTCAGAAGCTGAGTTTTCAGGGCGACAGGAATGTTAACATCCATGACAAGCTAACAACTTGTATGGGCTTTTGGTATGTTTTTTTATGGCAGAAGCATTTGCCATCCTGACGAGTCAGGGAGAAGGGATGTTTACAGTGATGCTGTCTCACTGATGGCATTAACAGAAGAATCCCCTGACAGAGATGTACTTCACTGATGCATCAGTAATCCCTGTATCTCACTGCAGTAGCAAGACAAATGGTATAAATCTGGGGGAAGAAGCAGGGCCACGAGGGGGTGGCAGCCTTCCACCCCTGGAATGTGCTGTCCTGAGATACCCCCTGCTCACCAGGTACTGCAGTAGTGTCGGGCTCCTGACCCCAACTTCATCGCTGCTGGGGGAAATCAACTGGATACCCTCTAAGCAATTCTGGTACTTGTGATTTTTTTCTCTGTGTATTTATGAGACATTGGGTGCTGGTTACCCACTAGAAATTCCCCTTCCAGCATCCAGTAATGGTAACTGAGCAACTGTTGTATTTGTCTTTCCCTCTGTCACCTGTCCAACCAGACTTACAGGCTAAAATAGACATGGCAGAGATCAAGCATTTAGACAGCGCTATCAAGGCACAAGGTGTAATTCTTGTGGTGTCCTGTGCAGGGCTGGGAGATGGACTCAATGATCATTTTGGGTCCCTTCCAATTCAGGATATTCAGTGGTTCTGTGGCTGCTCTTGGTACTATCAGTAATAGAATCTGAACGTTTTGAGTTGGAAGGGACATTAAACACATGTTCCAAACCCCCTGCCATAGGCAGGGACACCTTCCACTAGACCAGGTTGCTCAGAGCCACATCCAGCCTGGCCTTGAACACTTCCAGGGATGGGATATACACAGCTTCTCTGGGCAGCCTGTGCCAGTGTCTTACCACCCTCACAGGGAAGAATTCCTTCCCAATATCTAATCTCACTCTGCCCTGTCAGTTTGAAGCCTTTTCCCCTTGTCATATCCCTTCACGTCCTTGTCCAAAATCCCCCTCCAGCTCCCTTGTATCCCCCCTTTAGGTACTGGAAGGGGCTGTAAGGTCTCCCTGGAGCCTTTCCTTCGGAGAACAGCTCTTAGTCTGTCCCCACAGCAGAAGCGCTCCAGCCCTCAGCGATCACCTCAGCACTCCCCTTCGCTCCTCTCTTCCAGACAAGAACGACTTAACTCGGACTCGTGGAACCCAGACCTGAGCGCTGCGGGAGCGCGGCAGTGCCATGGCGTCCCGGGGCGGTGACATCGCGTCCAGGGCGGAATCGCATCACAGAGCGGCGCGTTCCGCTTCCGGCGGCCGCGATGGTGGAGCAGGGAGGCGGCGGCGGCGCCATGAGCTTCCTCAAGCGCTTCCCGCCGCCGGCCGACGGCGTCCGCCACCAGCAGCCGGACACGGAGGCGCTGCTGGCGGGCCGCAGCCTGGGCGCCGGCACCCTCTACATCGCCGAGAGGTGCGGGGGACACGCGGGGCTGGGACCCCTCGGGGGCTGCCCGGGACGGCTCTGAGGGGCCCGGGATGGCGGTTCGGGCGAAGGGGCCGTGATGTGAGGGAAGCTCTCAGGGGCTCTGAGGCTCTGCGGGGCGTCCCGCTGCTCCTGCTCGTTTTAAACCAGGCAAGAGGGAGCAGCACGGCCGGGGACCCGGCTGGCTGGGGCGTTCAGGGCCGCGCTGGATGGGACTTGCAGCAACCTGGTCCAGTGGGAGGTGTCCCTGCCCACGGCAGGGGCTTGGAACGAGATAGCTGTAAGGTTCCTTCCCACCCAAACCATTCTCTAAAACGCAGAGTGCTGGAGAAATGTGCACTCGCAGCCCTGAAAGCCAGTTGTATCCTGGGCCACAGCAAAAGCAGCGTGGCCATCTGGGCAGGAGAGGAAATTCTGTCCCGCTGCTTTTGTGAGACCCCACCTGGAGTGCTGTATCCAGCTCTGGAGTCCCCAACATAAGAAGGACCTGGAAATCTTGGAGCAAGTCCAGCAGACACCACGAAGTTGATAAGGGCACTGGAGCACCTCTGCTATGAAGACAGACTGAGAAGGTTGGGGCTGTTCAGCCCAGAGAAGAGAAAGTTGTGTGGAGACCTCATGGCAACCTCCCAGTATTGGAAGGGGCATGCAGGGAATCCAGAGAGAGGCTGTTTGACGGGAACTGTAGTGATAGGACAAGGAGGAATGACTTCAAACTGAAAAAGAGTGTTAGGTTGGTTATTAGGAGAAAATTCTTTACCATGAGCAGAGTGAGACCCTGGCACAGGTTGCCCAGAGAACAGTGGCTGCCCCATCCCTGTAAGTGTTCAAGGCCAGGTTGGATGGGCCTCTGAGCAGCCTGGTCTAGTGGAGGGTGTCCCTGCCCAAGGTAGTGGTTTGCAACTAGACGATCTTTCAGGTCTTTTCCAACCCAAACCATTCTATAATAAAACCACAGCAGCTCTTCTCTTTTGACAGGGGAGTAGATGGGGCTGTTTGGTTTCTGCTGTTAATAACTACTCTGGTTCTGTGAAGTCTTTCATGTTGCATTAATCACGTGGAGACTGTTCTTACTAGGCAGAAATCAGTCTGGTTATTCTAGAAGATGTTATCTGAGCTCTTCATGGTCTCCTTTCAATTCTCCCTGCATTGTATAGCTCGGAGAGACAGCTTGATGATTAAAACAACGTAATTTTCTTTAACCATGAAAAGTACTAATAAAATATGCTGCAATCAAAGAGCATTGTTGGAACAAAAACATAATTTAAAATGTGCACTGAGGAGTGAATTGTCTTTTAAAAATCTCAGACTAGGAAACTTTTATGAAGTGGCCAATATTGTCGGAGTAGTTTTTGCCCCACCTGAGCTTGTTAGTGCTGTGTTGGAGAGGAATCTTTCTTGAATTTTGTTCACTGTTTTATTTAGTTTGGTTACAGCTAACAGCACTTCTGTTTGTGGGATATGTGCTCTGAGGACATGTAATGTTGAGTTTCCTTGTAAGTTGCTTTCAGTAGACTTTTGTGTGAGGCACCTACAGGTCTGCCAGCTTTCTCTCCACATGTTTCAAGTGCATCACAGAGCTTTCACCAGAGTCGCTTGTTGGGATGAACAGAAAACACCAGTGTTTGCAGGAGTGCCATGGGAGAATGGGGCATCCAGGAGCTCAGTGTGGCTCTTGATCCATGTACTGACTCTCCATCAGCAGCTGTAAATATTGAAGACTGGACAGTTGGGGCTAGGAAATAAATTCTTTGCTCCCACTGCACTGCCTTTTGCTCTCAGCTGAATTTTCCAGGGCAAGGAGTCTTCTGTGACCTTTCCATTGGTTTTGTCCCATCACAAAAGCTTGTGAATGCTGAATTTTACACATGTTGGAGATCTTGCTTTCTAGCCCTGAGTATTTCTGTTCACTGTGTGACATCATTGATTACAGGCACCCAAATCTAGTTTGAATTTGATTACTGAGTGTCTAGAAAGATGTTGATTGTTCTGATATGAAGGAGGCAGCATCCTGGTGATGATAACCTGTGCTGTCTCTTGCTGTGGTTAGGGATGACAGTGAAAGTGAGGGAAAGTAGAGGCTATAGTACGTAAGTTGTGAGTGGAGGAGTACCCATAACCTGTCTCTGCTGATCACACAACAGGCTGTTTTTCTACATCCAGGCTATACCCACATCAGGTCTATAATCCTCTAGAAATTATGACACTGGCTCGCCTTTCAGTGTCCTCTTCATCTTGGAAAACTACATTTAATAGCTCGAGTTACAAATCACACTCTGAAACCTCTGTAGTTGTCTTTGGAATGATAGATATCTGCAGGGAGGAGAAAAAGGTGAGGCAAGGAGGGAAATTCAGCATTTAGTGCAAATGTGATAAAGCTGTGATGTGTTTAGGGTTCTTAGCTTCACATTCTTTAGGCAAAGGTGTCTTTTACCTCAGCCATCAGTTAATGCTGTTGCAAAGTCCTGTTTGGGCAGGTCCGGGACTGTGTATGCCTGCAGAGCGGGCCAAGTGCCTTGTCCACAAATATTCACTTTTTGGGGTTGGTTTACTTTTCTGCAGGCTTCAGTCAGGTACTGTGGATTCCTCTGTTAGTTTCTACCTTGTCTCTTCTTTTTCTCCTCCCTCATTAGTCGCCTGTCTTGGCTGGAAAACTCTGGGATTGGCTTCTCCTTGGATTACCCCACCATAAGTTTACATGCCGTCTCCAGGGACCTGAGCGCCTACCCAAGGGAGCACTTGTACGTCATGGTGAACGCCAAGTTCGAAGGTGAGGAGTGTTGCTTGCTGCTCACACGCAGTCCTGAGTGACAGGATTTCCTCTGAAGGAGTAAATGTTGATTTTAAGTAATTGCTTGTGTTTTGTATTTTAAAAGCACAGCTTTGCATTTGTTTGGAGTCACTTCTTCACACAGTTCTGCTCCCAGCTTGTGGCTGTGTACACTGAAGCTGCTGAGAATCAGTCCTGTGCTCTCTTACACTGTTTTAAACAATTTAGTTCCTCTGCCAGTCTCCCTGTGATTCCATCTTGAGTACATTTTTTTCTTTATTGAATTTATGTTAATGTTGATGCCCCCTCCAGGCTTGATGAATTCCTGCTGTTTCACAGCCAGGGAACTTTTCATTCATTTTCTCCCACAGCTTGGTTAAATACAAACAAGAAAAGGCAATAGCTCATGTTACCAGGCTTCAGTGAATCTTTGTAGATGGTCCACAAAACCTACCTTTTTGACCATTCTTGCTTTGATGCAGAGAAAGCAAGCTTTCTGTTTCATTGTTTGTATGAAGATTGTATCTATAGATATAAATAGTTTTCTTCTGGCAGACCTGTTAACATTTTAAGTGTGTCAAAAACTGCCATTGCAATTGAAGATTAAATGAGTGTTAGGTATTGAGCAGGTCTCCTTTTCTCCTTCATGCCTTACTGGTCATCACAGCCAAAGTTAAAATCTGGCATTTCATTTTTTTTAGTGTATCCAGAAAGTAATGACAAGACTCTGAGGAGGTGGAGATACTTTTAAGCTATTAGTGTTCTTCATTATTTCCTTCTCTTATGTTACTAATGTTCTCTGACAGTCTATCACTACAAATAATAAGAGGACATTTGCATACGCCTCTTGGTTCCTCTTCCTCATTTTCCTTTAACTGTGGTTATTTTGAAGTAAAAAGAGCCTCATCTGAAGACAGATATTGTTGGTAGCTTTTAATTCATTCTGATGATGACATTTGAAAATATGGATATTCTGTGAAAGCCTTTATCTAGAAATCTTTAATAGACTGACTTTTTAATGGGTATTTTTTGTGGGTCTGTTTTTTAGTGTACTAACCCTGCCTACAGTAAATCTTCCACAGCAGGTAGATTTTACTTTCCAAAGTCTAGCCCTGGCCTGCAGTTTTAACTGCTGAATAGCGTTAAACCTTTCCACTTAGTTGGCTTCAGCAGTCTTCATTCTCAGTTGTGCAGGGTACATTGCGTTCTTCCTCTGAAAGTTTTGCATGTGCTCTCTGTGTGTTTGTGCCTTGTGCTCGCCCCTTTTTAGAAAAAGGCACTCAGAGGTTGACTGCATTGAAAACAAAGAGCTGGACTCAGCAGTAACAAGCTGTGCCTGCGGGTGTCAGTTGGAAAAGAACTGGATAGCTTCCTTGCACACTTCATTTTTGGGGCAGCTGGCTGGCAGCTTCTTGGCATCTTTGTATTCTTGGTGGTGCCAGTTTTGTGTGTGATAAAAACAACTCTCAGTGGAACAGCCTCTTCTCCTGTAGAAAATAAGTGTGCACTTTTGAGGTTGTCAGTGCAGCGTCCCCAGCCCCAAAGTGAAGAACTACAGCCTTTTTTGTGGGGTTTTTATTCACAGAAAGTGAAACACCACACTGATGCTTATTTATTCATGTACAAGGCATATGGAAGTAAGGAAGCACCGCAGCTGTCACTGGTTCTGGGTGCACTTCTGACATCTTGCTGGCTGACTAGGAATGTTGGAAATGGAGGAGAGATCCTCTGTACATGTCAAAGGCCCCTGTGAGGGGCCACACTGGGAGGTAGCTGATTTTGTGACAATAATGTTAAGGATCCATAAATAATCCATGTGATTTAAAAAATGATAACAACTGAATTGGGGGGTTTTGAGCACTGTTGTTTTTAATAAGAATCTGGAAGTTTTCCTGAAAGACTTGAATACATCGTGTGACCAGTACAGAAATCTTTACTCCTTAAGTTATAAACAGAATTTTCATATGTGTTGCAAGTGTTGTTGAGGTGCTGTGAGAGGGCCTTATATATCCATGTGGGCCTTGGAGTCTCATGGGGTTTTTGGGAGATCGGAGTGGAGGTTGTGCCTCTCTTAGGTTGTTTCTGGTTTGATTATGCGTGTGTTCCTGACAGAATAAACCAATGTGACTTTTTTTTTATTATTATTACAAAATAAACATGTTTCTTTCTAATTCTTTCAACTTTTTAAAGAGGAGACAAAAGAGGCTCCCATGACTGAAGGGGAGGAGGATGACAGTGATGATGACGACGTTGAACCGATTGCAGAATTCAGATTCGTACCTAGCGACAAATCAGCCTGTAAGTGCAAATGGGAATTGTGTTTTACTTCGAAGTCCTGGTTACATGTGGAAGACACTTGGGTGTAGAGATGTAAATACCATGATCCTTCAGTGTCCTTCTCTAGTGACTTGATTCCTGTGTGCTGGAAAGAACAAAGCAAATTGTTTTATCTGGCTTGAAAATGGACTCTTTCAAGCAGCTTCTTCTCAAGGAAAATTCCAATGCTTTAAAATAGAAACTGCTAAGTATTTATGAGATTATCCACACAATGTGGATTATCTCACTTATATACATTTACAGAGAATATGTATGGGAAATGCCTTTTTAATTAGAAATTCAGTGATGTTTGAGTCAGTGACAATTTCATTAAGAAACATGCTAATGCCCTGACACTACCACTGGAAAGCTGTCATATCCTGTCTGGTGTGGAGCTTACAGTTGGATTTAAGTTTTAGAATCTGATGGATGAGATGCTGCAAGGATTCCTGCAGTAGGTAATCACAGACAGAATTGTCCAGAGATAAACCTTTATCATCAATGAAATAATGCAGAAGTGCTGTTAAGAGGCACGAGGCTGGATCTTTGAAACCTAATTTGTTTCTCACATGGCTTTCTGGCTTGTTGGATGATGTTTTCAAACACTAATTCAGTTGTGGTTCTGCTACAGGAGTGTTCTCACTCCCTCTGATCACTCGGAGTGGGGTTCCTTGCCTGGTGCTTTGAGGTGTTGGTGGAGGTTTGTGATTACTTGTGTTCCTGCAGTGGAAGCCATGTTCTCAGCGATGTGTGAGTGCCAGGCCCTGCACCCAGACCCAGACGATGAGGACTCAGACAACGATTATGAAGGGGACGAGTACGATGTTGAGGCCCGCGGTTGGTAACAGTTGCTTCTTTTGAAATACCTGCCAGCACTTGGATACCTGGTATCTGTCATGATTGTTTATTACTCATCTTGCCTAAACACCCCTTTTGTCACAGGCACAGTATAGAAATTCATAAATCTGCAGAAAACCTGTAGTTTAGCTGTTACAAATGACAGGAATTCAGCAAAAGCATTGTTCTGGTTCTCCAAAGCCCACAGACACAAAAAACAGCCTTTCCTGTTCCCAGTGTCTGTCCTAGCCCAGGTTCAGTGCCCGTGCTGCTGTGTGGTCAGTTCATATTGCTGTGTGTATTCTGTACCTGATGTAAGCAGCTTTTTAACCTCAGTCAGTCAATCTGAGCTCAGCTGCTCAGCTGCTGCCCTATTCCTCCACCTCTGCATATTTCTGTCTCCTAAACTTAGGTCTAGTAAACATGAACTTGTCTTTGCAGAGCTAGAACAAGGTGACATCCCAAGCTTTTACACATACGAAGAGGGATTGTCGCATTTAACCGCAGAAGGCCAGGCCACGCTGGAGCGGTTAGAAGGCATGTTAGCCCAGTCTGTCAGCACCCAGTACAACATGGCTGGAGTGAGAACAGAGGACTCCATAAGGGAGTTTGAAGGTAAGACATGCTTTTGTTTTACTAAAGAATATGTCTTCATCAGTGACACAGCCAGTGGGATTGAGTGCACCCTCAGCAAATTTGCAAATGACACCAAGCTCAGGGGTGCAGTTAACACTCCAGAAGGATGGGATGCCATCCAGAGGATCCTGGACAAACCTGAGGAGTGGGTCCATAGGAACCTCATGCGGTTCAACAAAGCCAAGTGCAAAGTGTTGCACCTGGATCGGGGCAGCCCCCGGTATCAACACAGGCTGGGAGATGAGGGGATTAAGAGCAGCCCTGCCGAAAAGGATGTGGGGGTGCTGGTGGATGAAAAGTTGGACATAACCTGGCAATGTGCATTCACAGTTCAGAACACTAGACATGTCCTAGGCTGTGCCCAAAGCAGTGTGGCCAGCAAGGCAAGAGAGGGCAATCTGCCCCTCTGCTCCACTCTGGTGAGGCCCCACCTGGAGTGCTGCATCCAGCTCTGGGTCCTCAGCATAATAGGATGTGGACCTAATGGAGTGAGTCCAGTGGAGGTCATAAAGATGATCAGGAGTCTGGAGCACCTCTGCTATGGAAACAGGCTGAGACAGTTGTGGGGTTCAGCCTAGAAAAGAGAAGGCTCTGGGGAGACCTTACTGAGGCCTTTCAGTACTTAAAGATGGAGATTGATTTTTTTTTTGCTATAGGACAAGGAGGAATGGCTTCAAACAAAAGGAGGGGAGATTCAGATGATAAAAGGAGAGTTTTTTACGATGGGGGTGGTGAGCCACTTGCCCAGAGAAGCTGTGGATGCCCCAGCCCTGGAAGTGTTCAAGATCAGGCTGAATGAGGCTTTGAGCAACTTTGTCTAAGGAGAGGTGTCCCTGCCCATGGCTGCAACGTCCCTTCCAACCCAAACCATTCTGTGGTTCTATGACATGAAAGTGGTGATTCTCCAGTTTGGCTAATCTGTAAAGCAGGACTGAGCAAGTGCGATGCCATGGGTGATACCTCCCTGCAGAAGGTGAGGGCTCACCCACATGCCTATGGGCATCCTTTTGCCTGCTGTGGATTGAGGGCTGCTCTGTTAAAGAGTGAGAACTTAGTGTTCAGAGCACTTGATTCTTCTTGGTATGCTTTCCTCTAAGAGTGGTGAAGTTGATTTAGGACTAAAAAAAAACTAAACTTGTCAGTCTACACTGGGGTTAGAAAGCAGTTTCTACTCTAAATGAGTTGCAGTTTTTATTTGGGTTTTGGTTTTGTTTTTTTCCCCAATACCCTAAATTATAAGGCAACAATTATCTTAACAGAGTTAAGGGTGAATTCTGAATCATCCAAACACACTTAAACAGATTTATTAAAAAAGATCTATTTTTTATGAAGTATGCTGTCTCTTAATTCTATTGATCATGTGTATTTAAGGAGTAAAATTTCTTTTTTGTTTACCTGACTTCTCAGACTCTGTCTTTTCTGTGCGCTGTTTTCACTAGAGCAATACATTATCTGGGAGAAGAACAGTGAAGTAGTTCAGTAGCGTTGCTTCTTTTTTATATATAAGTTGCAGTGCTTTTTATATGCCCTCATATTTTTGAAAGATGGAAAATGATGCAGCAGTTGTGGATTTCTAGAAAATAGTAACTAATTTGTTCTCATCTGCAGGGAGAGGTTTTTAATCTTGTTTTGTCAGTTGTTTTCATGGTTCTCTTTGTTCTGCAATTTTGAATAAATTTATGTAAAGAGAACCATAGGTGATAGGCTCCTGTTTCAGCAGTTCCCTTTGAAAATTTAGTCAGGCTTCTGAATCTCAGAATTCCAGAAATGAATATAAATTGAACACCAAGTATGCCACGTGTTTCAGAGTAATTTTCTTCAGTTTTGTTTACTTTCCTAATCTTATTTGCTACAGTATTGCTGCTTGGCTTCCTGCAATTATAAATATCCCCAGGGCTCAGTTTCAGAGTTACTTTATTTTTTGACATTGTAGCATAGGGCAGTCTTTCCAATGATTGTTTCAGAACAGGATACAGCCTCTTTCTGCTAAAGTTATTCAAAGGAATCATGACATTTGTTACACCTAAACTTAATTTAATACATGGAATAGTTAAAATCCAGTGTTTAAGTCCCTTAATAAGACTGAGTGAGAAGAGGTTGTAGGAAGTGGTGACATCTTTAAATGGCTGGGCAGCAGTGCTGGAGCAAACCCAGAAACTTGTGAGCTCATCAGTGTTTCCTTAGGCTGCTTTCAGAAGTTCAGTGAAGGGGTTTTCTGTCCTGGCCACTTCGTGTCAGAAGAGGGCACCCGCTCTCTTTCCCGTGAAAACATCATCCCTCATCTGTTTGTTTACGGAGCACTGGCTGTTTTTTTCAGATGGGATGGAGGTGGACGTAGCACCGGTAGTTGCTGGACAGTTTGAAGATGCTGAAGTCGATCACTGAGGAGGACAGGAGTTGCTGTAAGTTCTGATTTCTCACATCAATGTTTTTCAGTCCTGCAGAGCCTTCCCTCTCTGTAATTTGGGTAATGTTTGTGATCCTACAAGAAGTGTCTCATGATATCAGGATGATGGTGATATAGAAGAAGGAAAAGGGAGCTGGAGTTATCACAAATGTAGAAAGATGTTTAGTGATTTGTGCCGAAATGCCTACTGGCATAAACTGTTACCCTGCAGAGGCAGCCTGCATGGATGTGCCTGTCTGGAAGACAGGTCAGCCTTTTAGTTGATTTAAGAATTGTCTGATCTCAAAGGCTCTTAGATGCTGATCTATGAATGCTGGAGGCATCCCTGGGAAGTTACTGCCTTTAGTGTCTGTTGTTTTGCCCTTAGTGTGTAGGATTTCCCAGGCTGTTCAAGATGGCAGGAAACTTCACAGCACTGCAAGTCCAGCTCTTCCTTTATTATAAGCAGAGCAGGGGCAGTTCCTGGTAAAGTTACGGAGCTATCTGGATGGGATTGCCGTCAGGAGTGAACAACTTAGAGACAACACCCTGCTCAGGTGGTTATGCTAGAGTGATCCCTTGTCTTCCATCACCTGTTTTTCTCCTCTTAGTAGCATTACAAGATGTGCCAGTGTTTCCTTGGTGGTGCTGGGAAGGAGAGGAAGAACAGCTTTTTCTGGGAGTGTCTGTAGAGATGCACAGGCACAGTGGGATTGTGATGCCACCCTTGCTTCAGCAGTGCTCACTAGTGCTCAGTCTGTACATGCTGCCAAGTGGTGTTGTCCCAGTTCTTCTGTCTGTCTCAGACGGGAGACTGACAGCTCTTACCTTAAAGTGAGTGTCCAACTATCCCACTTGAAATGCCAGAGAGAGCAGCTGTGGAGCAGACAGCCAAAAGCTCAGGGGAGGAAGGAGGAAAGGGACACAAAAAGGAGTGTGACCCACTGAAAGAAAAGTGGGAAAGTAGTTGATTAGGGATTACAGCGTCACAAAGAAAGAGTCTGCAGTCCCTGAGGAGGGCAGTTGTGTAGGGGTGCTGCACAGCTGCATTCTTCCTCTGTTGCTTATTTTTCTTTGCTGCTGCAGTTCTGAAAGTCTCAGAACTTCTCAGAAGTTCTCTCAGAGTAGCCATATGTTCTCTTACTGACCTCCACCACTGCCACTGCTCCTGAATTGGTATTTATTGTCGAACAAGAGCTCAAACTTCTGTGGTAGCATTTCTACCCTAGGAAGGACTTTGAAGAACAGAGAGGAGTTCTTAAAAAAAAAAAAAATCTGTATACTGGTCATCCTGCTATTGGATGGTCCTCCAGTTTGGTAAAGGACACACATAAAAATCAGAGAAGAGCCTTTAGCTGTAGATCAGGTGCCTCTTAGTAAGTGAATGGAAATTTAGGCTCTGATGACTCCATCTCCAAGATTACTTTGGTTGATGGATTACTGAGAAATAAAAATCATGCTGTTGAAAAATACAAATTTGACTGCTTTATCTATTATCCTGGTTAAAATTTAACTGTATTAAGGAGAGTTAGTAGTTGATAGCAGATCTCTAAGAAGCCTGAAAGTGCTGGTGGAAGTGTTGTAGACTGTTCTTCTAGAAAAGGACAAATACACCCAGTAAGAAGTAGTGTTGGTTAGAGGAATTATTGCTCTGCCTGCTGTGGTACAGCATATGGCTGTGGGAGGTGAATGCTGTGAGAGGTGACTGAAGATTTTCTCCTCTGCTTCTGTGTGTGCTGATCACAGCTGAGGGGCTGATCCCTGTCAGAGCAGATCAAGTGACCTGCACGTGCTGTGTCAGGTGCTGCGGTGACATCACTCCAGGTAGCAGTTTGGGATGGCCCTTTTTAGAGTAACCCCCAGCCTGAGTGTGTGGATGTAATTTATGGAAGTTTAGGAATCTAGGCTCTAAGGCAGCAATAAGGAACTGAAGGTAGAAAGTGACAAGGACAGCTCTTGGAGGTCTGTGCTAATCACCCTGCTCAGAGGATGGCTTGGCTCTACACTCAAGTATGTAGGGGTGGAGAAGGAGCACATTGTGATCTTGTGGGTACTCCATGGAGCAGCTTGGCCCTTTTAACCTCCTGAACTGCAAAATGATCTACAGGAATACCTTGCTGGTGATCCCTTAGAGAGCAGTGTGCTGCCCTGCCTCCCAAACAATGCCTTTGTGTGATGCTTATGTTGCATGCCACCCAAATGAGATGTGACAGTTTCCTGCTGAAGCTCCTGGAAGACTTGCTGGCAGTTGGTGCAGAACATTTCCAGTGTTGGTGCAATAAGTGGTGTTTTGTCTGTGGCATCACGAGGCTGCAGCAATTGTTCTGAGGCAACTGGTGTGTCTGCATGTGGGTGCAGCAGGGTCTGCCAGGGCACCCTGGTGCCTGCTGTGAGCACATGCTGTCCTTAGCTGACCTGAATTAGAGCTGCTGCCAAAGGAAAAGATGCTCAGCCCTTCTGAAAATTCATGGGCTTGTAGTAAAGTGCGGTCCTCTGACTGCAACAAACAGATAGCTACTACTCTGTGATGCTTAATAACTTTTTATTTTAATGCCAATTATGTAAACTTGGGTGTCTTGTGTCTTTCAGATTCCTCTTGTGGCACTTCCAGAATAAGCTGTAAAACCGAAGGCATTGCAGTGACTATTGGGAGTTAACCTTTCTTTTATTGACCTAAGTTTAGACATCTAGGTCTGTAAATGCTTGTAGAGATGTTTAAAACAGGGTTTGGCATTTGTGACCACTATGGGGTTATTTAAAAAAACAAAATAAACAAAAACAATAAAACCTCTTGCATCTAACACTTGAATGGGGCTAATCAGGGGTCATTTCATAGAATCACAGAATGATTTGGGTTGGAACAGACCTTAATGATCATCTGGTTCCAACCCCACCTGCCATGTGCATGGACGCCATTGAGTAGATCTGGTTGGTCAAGACCCCATCCTAACCTGGCTGAGAACACTTCCAGGGATGGGGCAGCCACAGTCTCTCTGACCAAACTCTCTGGCCTTTTAAAGAAGTCTTTGTAGGAATTCTTGGACTTCAGAAAAAAACCTGTAAGTAGAACAGAATTTTGGACTGCCCTAGAATTTTCCATATTTTTTTACCTGTTATTGACTCTATGGAGTAGAAATGGGAATAGAAATGTTACGACTGAAAGGAAGTAGGGTTGGCCAAGGATTAAAGGACAAGCTAAATTAAAACCCCCTCAAGTAACTGGCTTTATCATTTCAGTGCTATGCCTTTCATTTCTCTGAGAGCTGAGCTTGGGTGGTAGAGGAGATGGAATAAAGGCTGTAAGGTCCAGACAAAGAGAACTGTTTTGTGTCTTTGTATTAAATGTTAACATTGTTAAATAAACTAAGATTTTTGTATCTCACAACCAGCTCACTGTTGCAGTTCTCCCTCCTTTACTTCAGCAAGCAGCTTGAGCTCTTGAGTTTCAGAACTTTCTTCTGTAAAAGAAAATCTTCAGTGAAGCCAAAGACATTTTCATCATTGACCTGGATGTGAGGATAAAAGGGCAGAGCATTTGCAGAGTATGCCTGTGACAGAGTTAGTCAGACATGTCCCAAATTTAGGAACCCAGCTTTAGATTGGCAAGATGTTGGTCCTGCTGGAGCTTTTCCTGTTTTTTCTCTCTGTGGGGTGGTGATTTTGCCATTGGGAAATATCAGCAAATTCAGGTTGTTCCTCTCTTCTTCCAGTATTGAAATGAAAGTCTGGACCAAACTTCCTCCATTCTCTTTCACTTAGAAGCTGAACTGTGATTTTTTTTGGGATGGAGGGGAGGGTGAGGTATTGCTATGTTGGTATATGAACAGTTTACTGGCCCTACACTCTGCTTACACTTTAGGATGTGATTTGGTTCCAAGGTACGTGACAATTATAACCACTCTTCGTTGAATATTTGTTAGGAATGCCAGTCAAATTAGGGATGTCTTAACAGCGCTGTGAACCATGACATAGCTGAATAAATGAGGTAGTCAGCATGTTATGCAACAAGACATTCTACAGGAATGTCTTTACCAGCCCCTTTGTATACATACAAACTGTTCACGTGAGTGTGTGCATGTTTTTGTTAGGGATTCAGAGTTACAAAGGAGGATACAGAGTTGATGTTTGATACAGAGCACTGGCATTTGGAGAATCTTGGCATCCTGAGATTTTGGGACAGGTAAAACTCTTTAATAGGCATAAAAATTGAGCCAAAAGGCTCGTTGAATTCTAAGTCACCATTCACTGTTGAAGCAGACTGGTGGGGTTCACTAAGGTGTGTGTAAATCAGAGTTGGAGTGGTGTTTCTGTTGTTTTGCACGTTAAATGGCAGCCTGTTACATACCCTGGCAGATGGGCAAGGTTAACTCCAGGGCAGCTGGGCTGTTCACAGCTCCTCACTACATCCAGAAGGAGAATTTGTGTTGTAGTAATGTGGAGATCCTGGAGCAGACATCTTGTAATGCTTCCAGTCAAATCAATGGAGCTAGGCTGATTTAGGTGAGGTGTAAACAAACCTGCATGAACGCTGAAGGTAGCATTGAGAAGTGTCTAGTGGATTGACAAGTTTTATTTTCAATAAAACTTTTGTATTTAGTCTGTGTGTTTAGTGTTCTGGACTTCATAAGCATTCATTACCTCAAATGTAAAATACTCCTTTTTGCCTGCGCTACCAAAACCAGTTAAATTCTTCAGTTCCTAGCTTAAGTTTATTTTTCATTATTTCTCCTACTTTTGTTTTTATTTTCTTTTGTTTTGCATTAATTTAGTCAATTTAAGGCTTGTCTAATTCCTAGTGATTTTTAAAAAAAAATGTGCATTCCAGTGCCTATAAATACAGCAACTACTTGTTAATCACCCAGATTTGTACCAATTGCTTTTAAACTATATTTTGTGCCAAAATAAACAAGCCAGACATGGAGAAGTCAGATCTGATCTGACCTCTTCACTTTATGGACTTTGCTTTTGCAGGCCATCAAAAATGGATGTAGATGGATGTGGAAGTAGGGCCTCTAATCTAACAAATCTTGCTTGCCTGTAGGTTTGTATATCTGCTTTCTCTTTTCTTTGTCTATTTTTATGCTCTTTGAGGTTTATTTTTGAGACCTCTATGCTGTGGGCTCCATGGGTTCAGAGGAGACATCACGTCACGTAGATTTTGAAAGACTTGTTTCCATAAGACATGAGGTGAAAAAGTGGGGGGAATAAAGTTATTAGGTATGGATCACTATAAAAGGAGGTAAAAGAGATAGAAAACAGTAAAGGAAGAAAGGGAATGTAGAAACCCCCCCAAAAATATCTGTTTTAGAAGCAGAACAAGGTATAAAAATATGTATTTTTTCAGGCTCAGTGGGCTGGTGTGTGGTCCATGCCATGGAGAGTTTTAACAAGGACAAATTTCCTTTGGTAGACCTACTCACACTATGATCAAAGAGCTGCTGAGTGATAAACCAGCACTATTTATCTTCATCATACTTATTCTATTTATCTTCATCATACTAGCAGGCTCATTTTTTTGTTAATAACTGAATACAGGGTCATGGATAGGACTCTTGTATGTAAAGCACGTTTTGACTGATTTAATTTTCACAATCTTACAGGTAGTATTGATTTAATTTGCACAATCTTATAGGTAGCTTGGAAAAATAAAATGAGAAAAGATTTTATTGCAACAAGGAAGAAATTACATGGAAATATTTCCTTCCCAAACTCTTGCAAAAAAGATAGCTGACAATAGTAGCTGTTAAAGACTTCATCGGTTTACTGTGAAAAACCCCCATTTTGATTCCCTTTGTCTTAAAATATGGTTTGCAAGGTGACTTGGATGATGAGGTGAGGGATACAATACTGAGATCTTTGTAGAATTTGTTAACCATCTCTTCTTTCAGACCAAGTAACCATATAAAAAACAAAAAACCCCTGAATTTACTCTTAAAATTGAGAAATATATTTTGGCGTGTTTAGAAATTAAGCTGCAGCCAGAAGAAACCTTGTGCTAGACACAGAGCTTCAGAGGGTAGTACCCATCAGTGGTGTTTGCCTCAGCTGAGGCAATTAAGGGCATGCTTGTCTATGTAGCTTTCCTGTAGTTTTTCTTTCTGTTATTCTGCACTGCAGATTCATTTGTTTTTTAAAGAAGTTGGGAACAGCTACATAAAATCAAGGACAAATTGAGTACTGCATGATTCATCCCTATATACTGTGTCTATGTGAAGAGGCAGCAGTAATTGCTGATAAAAAGTAGAGGGTTTTGCCTAAAATGCCATTTGATGTGTGTGTCTACAGAATTTTATGGTATTTTATTACTGCTTTTTCCAGCCAAGGTAAATATTCAACAATGTCCAATGGAACAGGATGGGACAGAGCCTTCCTGGAAGAAGGCAACGGGTTACTTACCTGCACTCAGGTATTATTAAAATAATGTTGGTCATACAGACTTTTAATTTTGGTGTAGGGTGCCTCTAGAATACAGGGGTGGATACTCTTCTAGGAAATAGTGTAGCCTTTCTTCCTCTCAGAGGTAGGTACATGGCAAGTAGGAATATGATGAAGTCAATATAAGAAATCTTCAGCTCCCTTTTTGCAGAGGGGCCTTCAGTGGGAAGAAATCCAATAAAATCAAACCTTGAAAGGACGGGGTATTTCTCTAAAATTAGTTTTGCATGCTAATAAAGGTCAGCAAATGGCACTTACGGCTAAAGTGACAAAGTCTGTGTTTTAACAGTCCTTCACATCATATGGCTTAACTGAAAATGGTGGCAGATATTCCCAAAATTCCAAAATGCATTTACAAAATTATTACTTGAATACAAAGTGGTAAGTCAAATATTTCAAACATGAAATCTGAAAATACAGCATAAAGATGGCACGGAAGTCTGTCAACAGTTCTCTGAAAGCTTTATGTCTGCAGATGTTGAAAATATTTTTCAATGTAGTGCTCCCAAACTTCAGGATTTGATGTCTCAAGATACCTGAGGAAAGATTTCATCCCATATAAAAGCCACAAGTATTGTACCTGAAATGAGAAGTTACAGAAAGGGCCTTTATTTAAATGCATTTGAGGACACAGTACTGGTATGGAAAATAAACATTACATTCAAATATTTGAGTGTCTAACACTACAGCAGGGACTGCATCAGTAGTTTTTGCAAAGGAAGCTTCAAGGGGCCACGCAAGTGCTCCCTGTGAGTTAATAACCTTGTTTTCCTTAGTATGGTTAATGCTTTGATTTGTGAAAGCCAAGCCAAAGGCAGAGAGTTTGGTTGGGTGAATCCAACATGGGCACCTTCCTGTTCCTGATCAGGGCTCCTTTCTTTGTAGCTGAATGTATAAATGACTGAACCAGCAGCTTAACCTCCATCCCTCACCTGAGTTTGTTAGCTGTGTTTGTTTTGATAACCACATGATTTTTAGGTGCTGCCAAGTGAGTATAGGATAGTGGGCTGTTTTGAAGATCATTCTCATTTTGGGTTTATTCTGAAGTTGAAAAAATGGTAACGTTGGATATAGTGTACAATTCTCATAAAGAAACTTCTCTCTCAAGTTGGAAGGGACCCATAAATCCAAAGGGCATCCAAATTTTATTATGACCTTTTCTTTACTGCAGGGAAAAAAAATCAGTTTATTTTTTCAGAGACAAAGAAGAACCTGCTTGATGGTGTTGCCCACACATAAGCTTGTATTTATGAAACTTCTTAGATCACAAAAAAAACCTTATTGGAAGGGGTTCTGTTTAGTCCAGTCTGTCACTCAGTGCAGAACTTTGCCTATGTTGGGTGGGTCAGTGAGGCTTTCCCTGGCTAAGTCCCAAAAACCTCCAAGCTGGAGACTGTAGCATTTTTCCGGGAAACTAATTTCAGTTGCACACTTCCTCCTGAATGTTTTCCTGGAGTCTAAGCTGAACTTCCCGTGCCCCAGTTCGTGGCCTTGCTGTTACTTGTTGCCAAAAAGAATGGTTAATCTCTTGTAACTACTCTGGAAATAATGCTTGACTGTGCTTAAAACAGTCATTTTCATCTTATTTTTGCAGCCTGGTTCCCTCAGCCTTCCCTCTCAGATCAGGTATTCTAGGCCCTTTATCATCTTGGTGATCCTCCACTGCCTGGATCCTGTCTTTTGATATGTTCCTCTTGAACTGGGGGACTCCAAACCACCCATGTTCCAGGTGTCACCTCACAAGCATTGAGTAGAAGGAGGCAATAATCACAGAACCAATTCATTTGGAAAAACCCTGTGAGATCATGGAGTCCAGCCTGTGACCAAACACAACCATTTCTATAGGCCATGGCACTGAGTGCCACATCCAGTCTTTCCTTAACCAATTCTAGGAACAGTGACTCTACCACCTCCCTGGGCAGATCTTTCCAATATCTAATCATGTTTTTGGTGACAAAATTCTTCCTAATGTCCAACCTTATCCTCCCCTGGCACAGCTTATGCCTATGTCTTCTCATCCCATCTCTGATTGCCTTGGAGAAGAGACTGACACCTCCCCTAGCCCAGCTGGAGCCTCCTTTCCTTTGGAGCTTATTTGTGGAGTGATACAGTCCTCCCTGAGCCTCTTCTCCAGGTTAAACAACCCTAGCTCCCTCATCCTCTTCCCATAGGACTTGTGCTCCAGACCCTTCACCAGCTCTGCTGTCCTTCTCTGGACCCGCTCCAGCACCTCAGTGTCCTTCCTGAACTGAGGGGCCCAGACCTGGACACAGCACTCAAGGTGTGGCCTCAGCAGTGCTGAGTACAGGGGGACAATCACTTCCCTGGTCCTGCTGGCCACACCATTGCTGATATAGGCCAGGTGCCATTGACCTTGGCCACCTGGACACATACTGGCTCATGTTCAGCTGCTGTCAACCAGCACCCCCAGGTCCCTTTCCTCTGGGACACTTTCCAACCACTCTGACCCCATCCTGTAGCCTGGCATGGGGTTGTTGTGGCCAAAGCATAGGACCCAGCACTCAGTCTTGTTGAATCTCATGTTGTCGGTCTCTGCTCACTTCTGCAGCCTGTGGAGATCCCTCTGCAGAAATGCTGATCCCAAATTGCTGAATTGTGGTTTGTCTTGCAGAGAGACCAAACTTGTGAACAAACTTCAATTCAGGTCACTGTTAAACATACTGTGGAGTATGAACTCCCAGTTCTGACACCAGCATAGTCTGCATGGTATTGGCCACCAGCCAGGTGTCAACCCATTGATTGTGACATTTTGAGGTCAGTGGTTTAGCCAATCTTTATTCCATCTAACAGTCCTTTTGTGTGACCCCATTTTGAACCAAGAACACCGTGGAAAGTGGTATCAAAAGCTTTACTGAAGTGAAGGTATGCTACATCCCTGCTCTTTCCTCATTCCCACATGCATTCATCACAGAAGGCAGCCAAGCTGGTCAAGCATGGATTACCCTCACTAAATCTGTGCTGACTGTTCCTGTGTGTATCTTTGTATTGTTTAAATGGTTGGAAATGGATTCCAAGACTAGATATTCCATCATCTTCCCACTGACTGACATGAGACCAACTAGCTTGTGGTTCCCTGGCTTCTCTCTCCTCAAAAGTGGGAATAGCATTAGCACATTTCCCATTGGCAGGAACCTCCTCCAACTGCTGTAACTTCTCATAAATGAAGGACAATTCCAACATTGGCCAACTCTATCTTCATTTCTAGGTGAATCCCACTAGAGTCAATGGATTCACAGTCACATATGTTGTTCCTATTTATTGTTCCCTATTTATTGCTTCCTATTCATTGTTCCCTTTTTATTGCTTCCTTTCTAAAACCTTACTGATTTACATACGGGTTTGGGAGCAAATTTTGCTTCGGAAGACTGAGTGGTACCTCAGCCTTTTCCATGCCATCCACTGATGGACCTGCATTTTCTCTGGACTTTTTCAGTCATTAGTATATTTGTAACTCTTCGTATCCCTGCTCTTAGTTCCAGCTGAGCTCTAACCTTCCTGACTTTGTTTCCAAGTGCCTGTGCAAAGCTCTTATACTCCTCCTTTGCTGTCCCAGTTTCAACTTCTTACATGTTCTCCTTTGTTGTAGGGAAGCTCTTTGTCCAAATTCCCAGTCTAACACTGTAACAGATTCCTTCTGCACATCTAAATGTATTACTAAGTTTTCATGAGCTTTTTCTAAAAATCACCTTTTCCCATTTATAGTAGCTTCCAAGGGAATTACTGCAGACTTAGCAATTCCCTCAATAAGCAGAATTTTGTTTTGAAGTCCAAAGTCTGGACAGCTCTGCTATTTATGCAACAGTAAATAGATACCTGCAGTCTTTCTCTGCACCCTGAACTCTTGTGAGAACTACAACTCAAGTGGCCACATTCAGGACCCATTCTTCTCTGTAGGCAGGTCAAGTTCAGCATTACTACTCACTGGCTCTTTAGTATTTGAATTAGACATAATTACAGACAGTTTCTAGGAACTTCAGGAATTGCATCTACTCATTGCATAAGTTTTTGCTCTGTCAGAAGATGTCTGTGGAGCTCAAAACCCCTATGAGGATCAGGGTCTGGGAATGGGAGTAGTTTGTTTTCCAGCTGTTTCTTGAAAACCTCTTTTGCTTCCAAGTCCTTGAGATACTGAACACTTCACTGCACATGGACTTTGAATTCTTGTTTCTTTGCTTAAGTGTTCTGAACTTGCTGGCAGCCTCTGAATAGCCTCTCTTCTGAGCAGAAAAGTCAAAGTGTCACCTTTTCCCTTCTCCCTTGCTTGCTTCCTCTATTTCCATCTACTGCAAAGTGACTGTTGTGGCACTTATTTTCTAAGGAATAGTATTAGTCTTTCTAGTAAAACTGATCTAAATAAGGGGGCCTTGATTCTGCTTTTATAGTATTAGAAATGTAGCAGGAGGCTGGGCCAGGCTGGATGGCTTTGAGCATCTTGGTCTAGTGTAAGGTGTCCCTGGCCCTAGCAGGTGGGTCGGAACTAGACGGTCTTTAATGCCCCTCACTCTACCATAAATTCTGTGATATGCTAAACTGGCACCTGTCCAGGAAAGAGTATTTCATTAGCTGAAAGAGCAGCATTAGCTCAGTCCCCGTCATTACGGATGGTATAATCACGCCTGGACAACCAACATGAAATCCTTTGGCAGTAAAACAGAAACCATCTTTGTTCCACTGGTACTTACTGAGTCCGCATTCACAGTGCAGAACTTAGGCCTGCCTGTGCTAAGTTACAAACACTTGCTGGCATCTATGTTTATTGCAGGAATCCAGAGTTTAATGCTGCTGGAGAATCACCTTCACCAGAACACTGGTGAAGCCATTTTGAAAAATGAGTAATTAACTACAGTTTCAAGATTAAATTCCTGAAAGACCATTAATCACCAGTAGATCTGTTTCTCCTAAAAGAAAACTTCCATTTCATCATTGTCTTGTGAAAGTGACAACCAACTTTCCTCTTCTTCCAAGTGTTCTTTCTAAGAACATTGTTTACAATGTGTTTACAGCCAGATCAGGATTCAGTTACATACTGAACGCTCTCCATATCCTTGCCTTCATGGATTTTTGCTACAGCCATAAATGAGAATATATTGCACTTTGCGCTGGCAATTTTAAGTTTCCTGATATGTTATTCCATGGTCTGCTGTGTGGTAATTATTACAGCAAAACACAAAAAAAACCTTCTGAAAGAATTTCCCAAAATAAGAAAAAAATAATTTAGCCATCTAAAAGACTGATGCTGGAAGAAGTAAGACATCAAGTTAGCATATCATTGTGACTCTGCCAGTATCTAGGAAGTCTGAAACAATATTTCTGCTGCCATGTGGATTCTGAAAGTAATTTTTATAACTGAATTTTAAATATCCTTTCTCTTATCATCTACTTCCATGATTCTGCTTAGAGGTTCTTTCCACAAGAATTTATCATCATAACAGGTAATTTTCTTAGATGCCTCATCATTTGATCCAACAGAAAAAAATTCTATTCCTACTATTTTCTTATTTTCAAAAAGTATCAGAAAAAAGTTCACGTTAAGATTTGTAGATCTGCACTCCTGTATTCATTAACTCAGTTTTCAAATACAGCAATCCCCTCTATACTTCTACCTCAGATACTATATTTGTTTAGAACCCTTGATTTATACGGTCTCTTAAATGTATCCTCGAAACATCCTTGGTCTGTAATGAGATATTTTTATCACCAATAGATTACTCGGTCCTTCAGGTGATCCACAGACCTGAGATCTGTCACTAAATGTTGTCTACAGCAGTGACACTGTGCAAGAAGTAATGTGTCCTGAGTAATCACACCTTTGTAACTGCTCAGTCTGGAGGAGTTCCTTTCCCTCATAAATCAAGAGACAGCATTCAATGTATCCTGTATGTATATTCCAGATGTTGACTAATGACAGACCACTGTTTATGAATTTTCATAGAAATGTAAGACTGCTCCCTAATCACATTCTAAGTTCCTCAAGTCATGGGTCCATTTTGGTTAACAACTGTTGATTTTCTTACATCAAAAAATCACCTGGAGGTTTTCTGCAAAGCTGTTCTGCAGGATACATCTTGGCATTTAAGTAGAACATGGGGTTTCAGAATGCCTCCCATTTCTTTAAATCACTTGCCAAAAGATTAAATCCCACATACTTACAACCTGGAAAATCTTTAAAGGGTTATGATGCTGAAATCAGTTAATGAAAGCTAAAGCTGAATTGTGAGAAATATTATGTGGTCTGTAAGGACCCGAGCAATGCTGATCAGCTTTGCCTATGAAATTTCATTAATTACTCACTGAACAGTTATCAAGCTTACTCTATTGTTCAGTCATCCTGTTTAGAGATCTAATTCAACAAGATTATATTAAAGGGAATTTTAGTTAGGTTTAAACTTCCATCTTCATTTTTGGCTGACAGAGTCAAGGCAAGTAGAGCACACAGATATGTGAACTCAAGAAAAGGAAGTTTTTGGTCATAACAGGAGCCCTTTCCAGTGTTTCCTGTGTATATTTTACATCCTGTTGTGCCTTCACCACTGTTGTACCTTCTAATAGGATTAACATTCATGAAAGAACTCAGGATTAGCAGACTGCTTCTTTATATACCCTAAGCAGAAAGCTCAAGATTTGTAGGGACCAACTGTAAACAAACGGCCTGAAGTATCACGTGGAGCATTTTCACCTGCACACAGCTAGATGTCAAAATCAATAGCTTCCTAATTAAAACCATAATTTAAGTTAGAAAAAACCTAGTTGCTAAACACTTTTTATTCTTAGACTAAAAGCAGACCTTGTCCAACAGTGACTAGGGGAAAAACACAGAATGGGAACTAAAAAGTTTATACACTATGCAGATAAAAAAGATTTGATATCATAAAAGTGGAAATTGAGAAGGCATATTGAAGGCACTTATCCCAATATCTGTGGGTAGGGGTTTTTTAAAATTTATCATCCCCATGTTTTTGTAAACTGTCACAAAACAAGACAGACACTGTGTGGTAACCAGTATGTTTCTCTTTTTGAAGGTAACCAGGCTGATATTTACTTTCAGATAAGGACTACATGATCTTTAAAGGTCCTTCCCAATCCAAATAATTCTATAATTCACAAAACAGGCACTCTACATAGAGTATCAAAAAATTTTGAAATAAACAGCCTGCATTTGCAAAATGAAACCATGATTTTGAATGCCTTAAACATTCATATATACATTATAATTTAAATTTACTATTTTCTGGATTTATTTAATACAAAAATCAAGCACTCTCAAATAAAGAATACTTACTATGATTTATGAACCATGTACTAAATAACACTTTCTCAAACACATAATGTATTAAGAACTTACCTAAGCATGGTGCTATCCAATATACTAGTGAGTAACTCAAAAATTTGTCATAGAAACAATCTGCATGTAATGAAAAAGCCAGTGCTGGATTAAATATTGCTCCTGTGAGATTTCCACCTGCAATAAGATGTACACAGCATGAAATCAAACCATGTTTTTTTAATATTTACTTTAAATTCAAATACACATACACCATACTACAAGAAATCTACACCATGCAATGAAATGAATTAGCAGAAACAGTTTGAACAGGTAAAATTCTTCTGAAGTTATTCACCTGATGACAGTTTAACTGTTTTCTCAAAGGCTTTAAAACATGTGAAGGGTAAGCTATAACTTCCTTTCTCTCTTTCTAACAAATGTTCTTTGAAGAGATAGGTCTGGCTAATACTGAATGTTTCTACTGATAAAACTAGAATCTATTTCCATATCATGATTTTAGAGGAGACAGAAATTAAAAAAAAATTACATTACAGCCTTGTGTCACATGAAACATATATGCAAGATAACAGAAAAAGCTGTCAAGTAGTGATCCTGCTAAGCTGACCTCTATACTTTCTTATAAGAACACCAATATTATATCAATGTACAGAATGTTAAGATTTTCACATGGTGTAAGAACTGTGGGAAAACTCTATATGTTGTTCAAAGAAAATAAAAGTAAGTGCCACTCCACTGTCTTGTAGAAGGAAGCCAAGCATCTTTCCTTGCCTCTGATTTCAGATGTAGATGAAGTGTTCTAAACATTTTCTAAATAACAAGATCCAAACACATTACACTGGGCACTAAACTGTAATTACATTGCAGATGAACCTGGAGCTAAGTGTGTGTTTAATTCTGACATATGTTGTTCCTCTCATTGCAATTCTGCAGAAAAAGCATTACTCATAGCTAAACTACTTGTATTCCTGTCCTATTAGTTACTTACCACCCCATACCTGTTTTTTGTATTAACCTATTACCATAAAATATTCTATAATTGCATCTGTATAATTCCTTACAGCTTATTCTTGACTTCTCCCCAAGAAAGCTTGTATGAGCTTTGAACTTACCCATTGTACAAATTACCCTGCTGCTGTAATCCTCATTTGCTGTGACTGCACAATCATTTATCCAAAGTTTTAGTAAGGTCTTTGTCATTCACTTCTTCTCTATTTCTCTTTCTATTTTCTCCCTATTATTTCTTTTACTATTATTACAGTTCAGGAAAATTTTAATCTTTGTTTGCCTACTCAGTTTACTGTGGTTTTACACTTGTTCTCAAGAACAAGTCAGATGTACTGTGCAGTCTGTTTTTCTGCACACTGACATATTAGCAATGTCCATGGTTGCCAGGAAGCCCAGCTACAATAATTTACTTTGCTTTAATCTATTTATGACTCCACTGCTTCTGCTTTTATATCCACAAACATACAGTTGGAAGCAGAATTTCACTCTCAGGATGCAGTCAATGAACATCAAGCATTAGACAGAGTTTTAACTGCTGTATTTCTTCAATATTCATTACTAATAACTACTGGAATATCAACCATAGGCCAGGGGTACCACTGTAATCTTACTTAAAATTATTTATTTAACACCTCAGTCTGTGTAACAGTAAAGACAAATTATTTTATGGCAGAAGAAGTGTAATCTCTTTGATGGGGTATGCATAAAAACTTTAAAAGGGGAACTAATGCTACACAGTGCATAAGAAAGTTATTTTACCTTTTTGCCTTTATTAAAGGCCAAAATTAGGAAGAAACTCAGAATTAAAAATATGTATGTCATTTGTACCTTGATATGTTAGGCTCAGAAAAATCTAATCAATTTCATATGATTCTGACTTAACTGTAATGCTGCCTTTAAATTAAAAAGCCCTCAAAAGGTGTATTTTTTGACTCCTAAATTTGTACTTTCCCAAAGAAATTAAAATATTAAAATATTCTTTACCATCTTGTATATGGTCTGCATCCTTAGATAATGAGCTATTATTTAAATATGTAAAGTCATAATGTTCTTTTTCCCCCCTTTATTTACTAGAAAAAAGAAAGTGAAATATTGGACCTTTTGTGTACAGTATGTACTACTATAAAAACTTGGTTTGTGTAGGACTAAATGTAAAAAAAAAATTCAAAATATTTTTAATTGTGAAAAAGTATAAGAAAAACTAAATAAACAGCTTGTAATTTTGATAATACTGTATAACCTGATGTTATTTGTTGGAGTAAGGTGCATGGCAGACCTCTAAACAGTAAACAAAGAGGTGCAGAAGATTTCCAGAGAATGATCCAGCCCAGCTAAATTATGCATTTTTCTGTCTTCACAGCCTGCAACTGAGAACTCACCCTGCTGCAGGCCACTATTTGTGACACCTGATTTGTCAGTGACTCTCCCTACTGCGTGTAAGAAGCAGAGGTGGGACAGACATGATTAGGGCTAAACCATGAGGTCCACAGGATATTTGGGATATGTGCTGCAGACATAGTCCATGGCCACTTACCAGGCTCCTCATTACTGCCTGAGCTATGACAGGATCTGAATACCTATATATTTTTATAGTAGACAAGTAGATAGCAGTTCAAAAGAAATGCAAAGAAATATGTCTGGGTAGCACAGGGTGTTGTGCACACGGTGCAAAAGAGGCCTGAGGTTTCCTAGAAGTACGTGCAGATCGATTGCACCGGAGAGTCCCAACAAGCCCAGGTTTTATGGCACGGAAGGGCACTTGGTACACTCAACCTTCACGCGGCACACAGCCTTCTGCTAGAAAAAGATAGGAACCTGGCCAATGACACTGGGAGTGAATTCTTTGTATGAGTTAGCTAAAAGAAAGGCAGTGTGACATGTATTACTTTATATGACTGCTTGCTAAGCAGGAGAAGAATGTTAGGAATCAGGAATCCAGATTTTTAAGCTTGTAGAAGAGGGAGGAGGATATTTGGCTACACTTCCACCAAGCAAGTCAGAAATATATTTAATGTCCTCAAATGCACTGACACCTTGCTTCTGCTTTTAGAAAGTAGTTCAAATTGCTACGTTAATTCTCAAAATTCCCCATCGACTTTTATCTTTTAGGTATTAGCTAATTTCAGCTAAAGATAATGAGTAAAGATTTTTACATTACTACATCTGAAAATGTGCCTGTACACTGTTCTAGATGCTATTATGTTAAATAGCATTAATACATCCAAACATTTAGGACAAGGCATCAATGACATCCTGGATGCTTGCAGGTAAGAGAAGTGATCTTCCTCTCTCAAAGGGATTTGGTAATTCCCTAGACAACTTTTTCTGTGGTGGGGGCAGTAGCAACAGCAAGAGTTCTGTAACCATCTCTTTCACCTCTCCAAGCTATACAATCTCCTTGCCAGGAGAAGGAATCCCTGCAGGGCAGTCCTCGAGTGACCTAACAACTCTTGTCACTTCAATGTGGACAAGAAGGAACACCAACAGTCAGAAGAAAGAAGTTCAGATTGACTCCCCTCACCTCTCCCTTCCCATTGGTCCAGAGAGGATGCACAGGTGACAGCATCCCAACTCTGGGAAGCACGAGGTGACAATCAGGTAGTGAAAGGCAGGGATATGGACACACATGACATTACAGACAAGGGAGGCTCTAATAAAACAGGGACCTATTTTTTTTTTTTTTCTCTTTTATTACATTTGGTCTCATGAGGTATTATTTCTGTATGCATTCCACAAATAACCATTCCCACTTCTGACTGAAGGAAGTTGTTAAATAAACTGCACAGATATGAATTATGCATTATTTAAATGCAGAGCTTCTATATTACCAGTCTGTACCCTGCTGTTGCACAATCAGCACTTTTTCCTAGTGCAGCCAGCGGTGCTCTCCCAATGTCACTTAGTAATCAGAGCACATAGTATGAAATCTCTCACGCTATATAAATAGTTGGATTATGAAACAATCCTTCACTGAGATATTTTAACACTTAACCATATGTACTTGCAGACCTGACATCACTTTAACTGCATAACTCATCTCGTTCTTAACCCCATACCTGCCTGGAATGCAATCGGGCAAACTTTATATAATAAACGCCAAATGAACTTTGTGTATGTTGGACGATACAAAAAGAAATCATCAAGGAAAATGTAATTTAGGAAAAAGCATTTTGCATCTTAACACTTCGAAGAAAGCAGTAAGAATCCCTTCCATTACAACTTCATTGCAGAAACAAAAGAAAAAAAAGTAAAAATACTAACCTGCATACGCGAGCATGGTGATGAGAAGAGCAATCAAATGGACTCTGTATTTGGGATTAACACTTTCGGCTCGCAGGACGGCCAGCTGGAAAACGACAGAAAAGAGCAGTTCTACGCAGAACGCCTGCATCTCTGTAGTCTGCATGGGGCTGCTGCAGCCCTGTGAGAGTGCTCCAAGATGAGGCTCTGCCATCTCCAGACTCCAGATAAAGTGCATGAACACTCTGGCGAGCACTGCAGCCACGAACTGAGCGGCGATCTTGAGTCCCCCCATCCTGAGCGATGTCCCGCCGCCCCACATGGGCTGCAGGGTCCCGCAAGGATTGCATGCGCTGCCGACGAGGGTCAGGCCGTGCAGGACGGTGAAGCCGTAGGTGAGGGTGAGGGCGGTGTGCGGCTTCGGCTCCACGTTGCCGAGCAGGGTGAGCTCGTTCGTGCAGGCGCAGATCTGGAAGGTGCTGAACATCTCCACAAGGAAAGCGAAGAGGAGCGGGCTGGAGCGCAGCCGGCGCCGGGCCAGCCTCCGGCACAGCCCCACGGTCACCACCACGCCGGACATCAGCAGCAGGGAGCTCCCGAGCCCACCGACAGCCATGCCCGGAGCTTCACAGGCCCTACGGCTGGCGGAAGGTCCAGCCCCACCACCTGCGGGGAGAAAGAAAGCAGGAGAGGGAGGGAAAATCCCGCCGCTTTCCTCTGGAGGTAAGAACCAGCTTCTGTTCCCACCTGCGAGGAGCCTGACTCACCCTGCGCTCGGCGGAGCAAAGGGCAGGGCTGAGGGCAGGGGTTAGGACAGGGAAGCTCTCTCCCTGCGGCAGAAAAGCACGGGGAGGGGAGCGGGGCCGAGGGGGCTCGGCTGCCCCCTCAGCCCCTCCGCCGCGGGACGGATCGGGCTCCCCTGTCCCCTCAGCCTGCCGGAGGACAGGGAGGGGAGGGAGGACCTCGGCTCCCGGCCGCGGCGGCACGGGAGAGGAGCCGATTTCCTCGGCGGGATCGGCGTTGCGGTGTGTCCGTGGCTGCGGGAGTGGTTCCAGCCCCAGCCGGAGCCGGGCACGGGCTCGGCCGCGCCGCCCCCTCCGGCGGGCGCTGCGGCACCGCGCATGCGGGCGGGGCGCGCGGGGCGCTGAGGGAGCGGCGGGGCGGGCAGGGGCAGCTCCGCGGGCTCGCCTGGGCTGGCACCGGCTCCGTACACGGCACCGGCTCCGGACACGGCTCCCGCACCGGCACCGGACACGGCTCCAGCTCCGGACACGGCTCCGGCACCGGCACCGGACACGGCTCCGGCCCCGGGCCCGGCTGCCCGCGGAGATCACACGCCCCGCGGTTTGCAACGTGCTCGAGAGAGAGACACTGGTTATTTATTTAGAGCTGCGCAAGCCTGCGTGCTCGGTGGTGTTCAGCAAAAGGAGCACGCCAACTATCAGAACTTTTGTTACTATTTATACAGTGTAGCAGACACAGGCATTGCAGAATCACAGAAACAATTAGGTTAGAAAAGACCTCTAGCATGATGTGAAGTCCAACACGTGACTGAACACCACCATGTCAATAGACCATGGCACTGAGTGCCACATCCAGTGTTTCTTTAAACACCTCCAGGAACAGTGAGTGACCTCCCTGGGCAGCCCATTCCAATGTCTAATCATCCCTTCTGTGAAGAAATTCTAATGTCCAGCCTAAAACTCCTTTGACATAGCTGAAGCCTATGCCTTTTCATCCTTTCTGGAAGAAGAGATCGACCCCCACCTGGCTACAGCCTTCCTTCGGGGAGCTGTAGAGAGATGATGTCCCCCCTGAACCTCCTGTTCTCCAGACTAAGCACCTCCAGCACCTTCAGCCACCCCTCATAAGATTTGTTCACCGACTACATGTTACATAGTTCTCTTATTAGTACTCTATCTTCTATTGGTTTATGATTCGCTCACTTCTCATGTTAGTCTGCATGCTCAGTGTTTATAATTTTTGAGTGTGTTTCTTGGGTTAGGGGTGCGTGAGTTGGTGGTCGGGATCTCACCCTGCTAGAATTACCTTTTACCCAATTGGAGCTGATTCTGCACAGTTTCTGAGTTGTCTTTATAGTTTCTTCCTTATCATGTAAGTTCTGCCAAATGTCCTTGTGGCCTGTAAATTCTGTGCTGCGGCACATCCTTCTTCCCAAGTTTCCTCTAGGCCTGAGTCCATTGAAACTTGTTGAACTCTAAACATCATAAAAGCAATTCTACTGACAATTTGCTTTTCTGACACCTGGATATCACTTAGAGCTTCTTGGCTGCTTTCATGGATTAAACCTCCTTTCTTGTTGATCAGACTTGAAATATACGAAGATCAAACATTACAGAACATCCTTTCTTAAGGAAATTTTCACATGTACCACATTTTGTAATGAGAGGGGTTTCTTTCCTGTGTTTTTGGGAACCCGGTGGTGCAAAACGCAGGTGTGCAGATTGACTCAGCCTCTTCCTCCCACTCTCTTGCTGGGAGAAGGGTGTTTGACAGTATGCCCGGAGGAAGCAGGTGGTGATTCTCGGGCTTCTCTGGTGGAAGCAATGCTAAAAATAGGCATCAGCCTCATTCTGCTGAATGTGGTAAGGCTGGCATTCATAGCAGGGCCCAAATGGCATCAGGACTGTCCTGGAAAAATAGTCATTGGCCTCCTTTAGGATAATTCCTTTGGCCTGGTAACTAAGAAGGGTGAGCCCAGCGTGAGGTAATTGGGAAATTGGGAAATGCTTCCTGTCTTGTTAGGCTGGGGCTGAGTTTTCCTTCAGTCTCTCCCTGTAGTGCTATTTTGAGGTGTTTGGAATGGGTTGTACCTCTTGCCAGAGTGTTTTTCTGGTGGGAAAAGAGAAAAAATGCCCAAGCTCTGCACACATGAATGGTTATATCATGTATCATTTGGTGTGCTGATTTAGTTTTCACCTTAAGAAGTCAAAAATAAAAGTGTTTTATGGTGCTTCTTCCTACTTTTCCTCCTCTCTGTCACTGACCGGTGATGTGTTTTTAGGGCTGTCCAGATAGTTGTTTTATGAACTCTAAAACTGAAGTGCTGCAAGCAGCAGTAACCACTGTGCTGCAGTTCAATGCACCTGCAAGGAGGGGCAAATGCTGAATGTCTTTACAGAATTCCGATATTCGGTAGTTTTGCCACAAGGTGGCATCAACGACAGTTTATCAGACCTCACAGGAATGACTTCTGCCAGATCAAGGTCCGCACAGTGTTTCTTGCAAGGAGGCGATACACAGACATATTACTTCCAAACAACAACAGCAAGCTTTTAGTTGAAGGTCAACCTACCATAAAGACCAAAGTTGAAACATAGAGAATTGTTTCTCTAGAAGGGAGTGACATGACAAGCTCTTCCTCATTTGCAGAAATGTAGGACCCTTGAGACATCTGGGCTTAAGAAGTCTGGGGATAAACGGGTATTTGGAAGGTGCATTTGACTTTGAGAAATAGGGTTGTTTTTAACAGGAGAGGGGAAAAACAGCAGTTGAACAGTGATGATATAAAGAAAGGAAAGAGAAGATGACAGAGGAGTTAATATTTGGCTTTTACCATTTGTACAAGATTAGATGTCAAAAAACCTGAGTGAGGCAAGGCAGGAGACGTGACTGTGTTAAGTCATTTCATAAGTCTCAAAACACTTCCATGAAAACTATGCATTGAAACAACTGTTTTACCCAGCAATGATGTTGTATATATGTAATGTGGAAGAAAAAAACCCCAGTCTCTTTCAGAGCCTTGAACATTTATTTACATGTATGACCAGTCATGAATTTGTTATTTTAAAACAGACTAATAAGGCAGATGTTTTATTTAACAGCACGGTCTCAAGGTGGATTACTGGAGTGTGGATTGGAATTGATTGCATCTTTTAGTTATCTGCATGACCAGCTGTGAATACTTTACTTCCTGGTGTACATATAATTGTACTTTTTGACCACTAGAGGGTAGTGCCATTCCAAACAATTGCCTTTGGTGTGCTCCTATAGGAGCTTTATTTTGCGTTTTGTCACAAAGAATAGTGGAATAGAGAATAGTAGATCTCCTATGAACAACTTCAAACCCTTAATTTTGTAATTTGTAAAAAGGAGTGTTCAAGTCTGAAATGTCTCTTAAAATTAACTTTACAACATATAGTTTTTTGCTACTGAATTAGTTAGGCTTATCAGTTTCTTCTTGGTGGCATTGGTGGCTCTGCCTCATTCCAGGCTGTCCCTGTGTATGCTCTCTCCTCCCTCAACAAGATTCCCTCATGTTTCTGCCTGCTCTCTACCAGGACATATATTTCCCTTTTGTCTGATTTGTCCCATTTACTTTTCTCCTCATTTCAGAGTCCCTCCACATCCTTTTCTCCCACTTTCCCTCCTATGCAAATCAGTCTTTGTGTTTTCCTTCCTATTTGTGTGTATTCCTACTTTCCTTCTTTGCCCAAGCCCTTATATTTCCTGCTTTTTCTGTACGCAGTTAACTGTTCCTAGCTTTGTGTATGGTTTCAGCTTCTTTCTTTCCTAAAATTCCCTCATCTACTTCTTTTTCCTATGGCAGGCTGAGTCATTTAGAGGGTATCAGCATGCCAAGAATTCTTGGATGGGTTTTGCAGGGGTGAAATTGGGCATTATCATGCTGCAAAATGCTGGCCAATGCTTCTATCCACATTAATGTTATTGAATAATTGCAGAGGAACTGATTATGTGGTTCAGGTAACAATATACCAGGGAATCTGTGTGCCCCATTTTCTCTGCTGTAGTTCAGTTGGTTCCCCCCAGAATTAGTAGATTTCTACTGACATTTCAAGCTGCATTGGAAATACAGAAAGTAAAATACAGAAAGTAAAAGTAGTTATAGTGCCTCCGAACAGAAAATACTTGTTGAGCAGGCCCTGGCAAGCTCAGGCACAGCTTCAGCAGAGCTTTTCTTAGCAAGCGGCTATGGAGGTTTGTGACATTTCCCCTTTCACAGCAGTTGGATGCCAGAGCCAAGGTTTGCACCAGAGGGCAGCCGAAAGCCCTGGTGTGCAGAGGTCCCGGTGCAAGGGCAGTAGGGAAGAGCCGGGGATCACACCAGCAGGGGAATTGCTCAGTACACAGGAGTCTGAGCTCTTAGATAGTACACCCAGGAGCCTTTTGATTTCAGGGCAAGAAATGGCACTGAGGGCTCCTACCACGAGGACGTGGTGAGGGCATTGGCACAGATTGAAGTGTGGAAATTGTACAGACTCTTTAAAGCTCTGCCAGTACCGGCAGATTAAACAGCATCAGGGATGTTCCTGAGCACCAAACTCAGCTGTTTCTACTGATTCTCATAATCCTTACGTGGTTTTAGCTGGGGCCAATGAGCAATATCCCAAAATATTCCAGGGTGTGGGTTAGAGGATACATCCTGCTGTTACAAATAGGCAGACTGTGCTTTCACTGACTTTCTGAGGCTTTCATGGACTGGACATTGGATGCCCTGTGCCAGCTGGCCTCAGGGGCACAGACTGGTCCCAGACTTGTTTAATTTACTAATGTGAGTGTAATCACAGTGACTAGGCCCAGCCACTGGACTGAAAATCTGTTTTTGCAAAACCTGTTTGATATAGACACCAGGAACTGAAGGTAGGTTCCATCTGTTCCCCTACTCTGCCTCCAAAGGTTACTGCCTTATACAAAAGGGCCAGAAGGTTTATTTGCTCTTCAGTTCTGAGTGACCACCTTGCACTTCTAGCACTGAGTTAGACCACTGATTTTTGTTTTCTGATCATGCTGTTTGCTTTGACGGGAAGGACTTTTTTTTCCTGTAAGTGTAACAAACAGTGTTATTTCATGGGGTGAATCATGGACAAAGGAAATCTCTAAACCACCTGATGTTCATAATCTCTGAGGTAACAAGACATATACAAATTAATTAAAATTGATAAAATCACTACTTGGGAATAACCTGACTCATATGCAGGACCTTGAACTTCATTGGACTTCATGAGGTTTGCAAGGGCCCGCTAAATCCATTCTCATCAAAAAGGATAAAAGTTTAAAAAGCTAAAGGCAGAGAAGAAGCTTCACATTTTTCAGAGGCTCTTGTTTTTCAAGGCCATTTCTCAATTTTTTGTTTGTTCCCCCCCTCCCCCCCTTCTGGATTATGTAATACAAAAAAAATCCTTGGCTTTGTCTCTCTTAGGTGTTGCTGTTAGCTGCTATAGCCCAATCACAATAGTAAAGACACTTGCTAACAAAAATTGCACAGTGTGCAGTCCTTCATCTTTTGTTCCCATCATGTTGCTTTCCATCTGTTTGAAGCTTGTTCCAGAATCAAACTGCTAGCTTTAAAACATGGTCCTGTATTGAGCAGGGAGTCCCTTGAAGTGAATGCTTGTTGTCTCAATAGATCTGCTACACCCAACTTTCAAAAGAATTTTTAAGTTGCTTATGAACATACTTTGCTTGATTATATGAAGTAACACAGAACTGTATTCTAAGAACTGTAAATGCTGAAAAACCAGTTAGAAGGCCCTGAGCTGAAATTACTCATTTTCAAGTATATTTAGAACTACAACCTCCAAAAGAACCAACTGAAATCTCTGCTTCTGTTTAATATGCATGGTGCCATAGATCAACAAAAATTATTATTGCTTTATTTTCTTTTTACCTGTGATTGTTTCCAGGAAAAAGAAATGTGTAAGTGCAAAACACAATATTCTGTTGAACTTGTAAAGAAAGATACATTACTGAATTCTGCTTGCTCTCACTAATACTTAGCTTTCTCTTTATGAAGTACCATGGAACAAACCCAACAAATAAATTACCACTGTGAATTAGAATAGCTCCAATGAATATTTTTGTACAAATACAGTTTTTAGGGACTGCATTGTCTCATGTAGCACCACAATATGTTTAATATGTCTTTGTGTTTTGCAAGGCTGGGTTAGAGACTTGGAATCCAGCAGTCTTTATAGCACACTGTCTTTAGACTCTTTGGAAACTTTTCAACTCGGTTCACACTCAGTTTTGTCTTTCTCCTTCATGTGTCGGTTGTGAGTGGCATTCACTGTGCTCTGTGAGCAGGAGGGCTTGTGCTAGGAGTGCTCTCTTCTGCACTTGTTACCAAAGCAGTTTGGTTTTGGCCCAGGCAAAGAAGTTCTTGAATTCGAGTTTGATTGTAGGTAAACTGTGTATTCAAGTGTAAATCATCTCTCTGTATGATGTTGGTGCACACCTGCCAAGTGTCCTTCTGAACCAGTAATCAGACATCATTTTCTCTTAACATGTATGAAAACATTTATCAAAAAAGGTGTGTTAGCAAGTGTGCCAGAAACTTTGTGGGAAAGAAGTGAGTTCTTTTGTTCTCCCTCTCTCAATTGTTACTGATAGTGACTCATATTGCTTACAGCCTCAAAAGTACAATAGCAGTAGCTCAGAAAGCAAAAGGGAGCTCTGCTTTTCTTTATGAACAGGTGATGAAAGATTTTGAGAGAAGGAGGCAGCCCATCTGAGAAGGATTTGAATCAGACAGCTGTAGCAGCAAGCTTGACCAAAGGTGAGCGGGGAACCAGGTAAAAAGGGAACGATCACAACTTTTAGTTGGCTCTGATGCTGTCTGCCTCTGGTGCCAAAGGAAAGATTGTGGAACTGTGGAAAAGGAGCATTATTCTGATTTATGCCTGTTTTTATGTTTGCACCTTCAACTTGAGCTGTACCATGCCCATGTTCATTGTGGTTTCTTTCAGAGAGAGCATTTTGTAAGCTTGTCTTTGCTAGAATTCCTGTTGATAAGGCATGTTTGCTCATTGTCTCTTCCTGATGCCATGAAGCTGAAGCAAAGGAGAACTTCAGTGTCAGACAGGAAAATTTCGAGTGAGTGACTCCTTGTGGCAAAAGTTTATGTTAGTGAAGCTGCTGCTTCTAGTACTAGCAGACATCTCATGCCTGTTTATCATTGCATTCACATAATTGCTTTGAAAGTATAATAAGATTCAAGATTTATTAACACAACTGAGTTTCTTTCACTTCACTCAAGCAGATACAGTATTTTTTTCTATAGGGGATTATTGTGTTTGCTTATATTTTATATTTCAATCCATGTATTTTTTTGCAGTGTAAGAAGTGTTGAGTGGTTGATTCGTTCCATAGACAAATCATAACTCATTTGTGAGAGATGAGGTAATCTGGTAGCAAAGCATGCATGCTAGTCAAGAGAGGTGCAGTCTAATCCTTATTGCATAACTGTGTGTTGTGGACTTGTTTTGAATCCAGCTCAGCCTATCTGCAGCCTTCTACTTGTCAATTGTCAGTGTCAACACTTGGCTGTATGGATCATCACTGCCGAGTGGCATGCAGTCACATCTCAGATGGGATCTCCAACCCTCGTGTAATACAATTAATTAGAAACAACAATGATATTGGAATATTACATGAGCACTAAAAAGTGTGTTCCTACTATTACAAGCACTATTACAAGATGCAGTAAAACATTGCTCATTTTACTGGGCAGTAAATCAAAAGATTGTTAAATGTCTTGTCTGAGATGACAGGAAGGCTGTGGGTTATGTGGAGCCTCATGGCTCCTAGGTTTTAGCTTTGATCATAAAATCAAAGTACTGGCACCCTTGACAGATACTCGTTCCAGCCACTTCATGTTATTGGTAACCCAAGAACTGTGACACCTGAAAGCATAATGGAGTTCCTGTGTGTAGAGCACACAGTCTGTGCTCAGGGGACTGGCTATGATTTTGTTGCATTTTCTTTATCTTCAACTGCTCCTACGCAGATGTTCTGGGCCTAAAAAGTGAGAAATGGGTTTTCAATTTGCTGTGGGCATGCTGGGCCCAAGCTGAATCACCAGGAGCTTTGAAAGTTTTCATGAGGGTGAGATGAGGGCACTGAGTCTTCATCTCATCAAGAGACTCTTTTTCCTCAGAGACATGTTAGGCATCATACTTCAAGACAGATAATAATAGGCAACTTCAAGTATAACACTGAGACACCAGATCTTAGAAAGAAGCCTGACACTTCTCAGCTAATCTACATTTCTGTGAGTTTTAACCTGTGGAAGGGTGCCACGTTGAAGTCTCTCAGGCCTGAACTTCCATGTCACTTTTAAGAAAAGAATATTTAGGGTCAGATTCAGCCAGTGCATAACCACAGACAGCTGCTGATTTTCCGTAATGCCACTGGTTTCCCAGAATTGAAGCTTTTGTTATAAACACCCATTTTCTCCCACCTTTTTGATTTCTACCCTGCAGGATTTCAAAGAAACAATTCAGTATGTGACTGAAATGAGTTTTCAGAATTATTTGGGAAAAATAGTCCTGAGAACCATGAACAGATGCCTTTCTTCTCAGTTGGTAATATTTCTGAACTTTACAAATGAAATAGTTTCATTTTAGTTACCGTATTATTGAGGAATTGGACTGAAGTGCCATCACAATTTCCCAGTCCACCTAGGGGCCAAGTAATCATAAAAAATGTCACTTTTAAAGTTTATAGAAAATGTAACAACTGTGCTAACTGCTTAGATAATCACTTAGATCTAGTAAAGAGATAAGTGTTTATATGCATGTGACAAAACCAGTGATACAATACAAACGAAAACCTATAAAAGCAATAAACTAACAATATTTTCAGGGCTAATTTTCAGGGGAGAGAAAATTTGCTAATTAAATTTAGCAATGACATAAAATTGGAAGACAAAATCAAAACAAAGAAGAACTGGAACATCATATAGGAAGCCTGCATAACCTTGAGGACTGTAATAATAGAAGTCATATGGTCATGTATTAGGGACTAAGGAAAAAATCTGATAGAAGAGAGGAGATTTACAGAAAGAGTAGAGGTAAAACATCCGGATTCAGTTGCCAACTGCCAGCTGTAAGACATGCCTAGATGAAGGCAAATGAAATCCTAAAATGTCTTTTGTTGCTATTTCAGAATACATGGAAGAAGCTAAAGCTCCACAGAGAGATGACCTGTTCAATGTAAAAAACAATATTGACACAAGAACGAATGGAAAGATGTGTGAAATGTGAAGCAGGCAATCATTGCTAAGCCAGAAACCAAACACACTTACTTTCAGCTTTGATTCCCATGCTCCTAGTAGCAGAGAACACAAATTCATGATTCAAGGATTCCTTTCCAGTCATGTTATCAGTTATGTTCCGAGAATCACAGCTGAAAAATGTGCAGGCTCATTTACTGTCAGTAATACTTCTCCTTGCTAAAATACAACAACCTCCAAGAAACCTGGGAAGTAATCTTAAAGAAAAGCCAAAGTCAAGTTACCAGTTACGTCAGGGTTCATTAGGCTGTGCCAGAGCACCACTGATGCTGCATACTTTGTCTAAACAATAAATATAAACAGGAAGAAGGGTTTTATTTAAGCTGAAGATCAAACAGAGCATTTCAGTCATGCAATGTCTCTCCCAGTCTGCTCTCAGCAGAATCTTCAGCCCAATCTCTGAAAAGTGAAATTTGACTCAAATTGGACAGGGGAAAACTGACTTGCATGTAAGAGCAAAACTGAAACTGAAGGTCAGGAAAGTGAGAAAGACTATGTTTACTTTCAGAAGTAAATATACCTAAAAAAAACAGAGCCTGACCCCTTTTGCCTGAGCTAGGGTTTAAAAGAAATCTTGGTTATGTACGATTCTGAATCAGTATCTGCAAATGTGCTCACTCCAGACCAATTCCATAATCTCCAACTGGTAAACCACCAATAACAAGGATAATAAATGCTTAAGATTTCAAGACACAGACCTATAATGAACCAGGGAGCTAGACTTGGTAATACTACAAGGAAACTGAATCCTACTGGTTCTAATAAAAGGCAGTGTGGAGAAAAAAAAGTTGCCTTTTATACACTAAAGCATGCAATGCATTTAGAACATACTTATAATATAATAACATATTCAAAACGTATTAATTAGCTGCACGGATCCCATTGGGTGAAGTATTTAATAAGAATGTGAAAACCTAATTCCCTCAGTGTTTATAATCTGAGATAAATCTAATGAACTGATGTTACGAGTCAGTAGACAATAACTTTGCAAATTTCTTCAGAAATATGACTGATATTTTACCAGGGTAAGCACAGCTCATATAGAGACCACAAAAAACCCCATAACTTGCAAAAAATAATCAATTTCCTTTAATGACTTGTAATGGGGCCTCTGTTTGAGACTACCTATTTAGTTTTAATTAACTCTGATGCTTTTCAGCCAGGGGTCTGTTTTGCCCTGACTCATCCCTACCTCCCCTAGAAATTTCAGCCAGAGATGTTTAGTAGTTTCCCAGTATGAAAAGAGAAGAATAAGTTGGTTTTCAGTGTTAAAATATCTTAAAAGCCCAGATGCTTTTGTGGTGTGGGAATTTTTGTTATTAGTTTGATTTTGGGGTTTCTTTTTGTTTGGCAAGAGGATGGGCTATGTGTCAGGTCTGTACTTCTTGTGCCTGTGAAAACTGACCTAAATTTGGCCAAGTCAGGAGCCTTTAAAAAAAAATCTCACTTCTCATGTTCTAGAGAGTTGTGCTGAACTTCAACAGTAAAATAAAACAGTGGGTGGGAGAATGACAGAGGCTGGATGAGATGATGGGAGAGAGGGGACATAAACAGGAAACTAGGACTGGCCTTATGAAGGTGTTGAATTGGCTGTGGGGGAGTAGAGAAAGATTTACCTAAACAGTTTGATGTGCGTGGGGACAAATATATTGGACAAACAAAACAGAAATGACAGGATGTATGGGAAGTGAGAAACTGAGACTGAGCAAGAGATGTTCCCTATAGGACTGGAGAGATTAACTCCTCCATCTTCTAGGATATTATAAAAATAAGAAAGAAATGTTGAGGTTCTATCATGATGAAAATCTTAGGAAAATATAGGAAACTATATAATAAAGTAATATTCTCCCTCGCCAGGTTTGGCCAGTTTACAGTGAGTATGACTTTGGAACATACAGGAAATTAGGGGAAAAAAGGAATTGAGCTGCTGTTGCTTTAAAAGGTGGATTACTGACATATCTATGAATTATCTAAATTATGGTTTTGTAAGTTCATTGTGGTAAGTATTTCCAAAGGAGGCTCAGCTTACTTAAGATTGCATAAACTTTGTGCATAAAGACAAATGACATCAATCTTCTCTTGAGTGAGTGCTCTTTTTGTGAACCAAATGAGGAAGATGGGACCTGTGGAAAAACAGCACCAACTCAGGTAATTAAAATCCACCATAATGAATATATGCAAAGGGAAATAATTAAGGTGGTGCAGCTGACATTCATTTTGGCATTTTGCAGCCTTCAAATGCTTAGATTTGCAAATTTCAACAGTGTTCTTACAGCCTCTTTTTTGTGTGTTTAATTAACATTGTGTATTGTTTGTATAGAGGTAGAGCCTGGAAGCCCTAGGCAAGGATTCTAAGGCTTTGCAGTCACAACACAGAATAGCTGTCAGAAGCTCAGATTTTTCAGTTGCTACTAACTTGGACTACATTTGAAAAAGTGAGATGTATGAGTTTTGGCTGTGAGCATGAATAGCAGTGTGTAGTCCCTGGTTTGCCTAGTTAGACTGTGCGCTTTTTTGAACTGGAGACATGTTCTCTTTGCACAATCTCTGCTGTCCTTTGTTACCACCTTAGAACTCTAAATTCTGTGCTGATAAAGATGGTTTGTAATAATTTTTAATATAAACCTTTTAAAATCCTTAAGCCTTGCTGCTGCATGTCAGAGCTCCCCAGCTGGATGTTGCAGGCTGAGTGCTGTTAACAAACAATAGAGACTGTAATTTTGTTTTGTTGTAAGTGCTTGTGGTTTTGAAGACATCCATTATTCTTCTCCTTCCCAGAGAGCTCAAAGTGACTTGGGCATGCAGTAATGACTGTGAAAGTTTCTAGCTTCTATGCATTTCTTACAGTATTAGATAAGCTGCTTGGTTTTGTAACACATGAACCAGGTAGAATTGTCTTCCTTGAAAATGCTTCAGTGAGTGTCAGTCCTTGCCTTAGGCAGGCAGGCAGGTGATCAGGGACAGTCAGTCTGTCGTGTTCTTCATCCAGCAGTCCCCTCTGACTGAGCTGTGGGAATCAGGCTTTCTCAGGTCAGGGAACTTATCTGAGGAGCTCAGTCTCTGTGGATGCCAGCCATCATTCTGCTCCAGCTTTCTTCAGGTCTCCTGGTGCAGATCTTTGGCAGCTGTGTCTCACTCTTCCTCTTTAAACTTATTTGGTATGTTTAATATGGGGAGGTTGTGTGATACACTTCGGTTTCTGCAGCATCCTAGAAGCCTGGATAAAAGATATTGTGAAAATAAAAAATAGACAACAGTAGGCTAAATATGTAGTGATTTGATTGCATGGAATCTGTAGACTTAGACCTAGAAGGTCTCTGATCTCCTGTGTGTGGCAAACTTGTGACTGACAGGAGAATTTGGCTCAGATTGCAGGCATGTGGGTGAACTGCAGGATCAAAACTTTCCATTCCAATTGGAATAACAAGAAAAGTCATCTCACGCGCTCAGACAAACTTCGGTTTCATCAGCTGCCTTCTTTTGATCTGCAGTAAGTACCAGCGATAACACTTTGAATGATTACTTTGTTAGACAAGGGAGAAGTGCTGGTATAGATGTTCCTAATGACGTCCCTCTCTGCCACAGAAGGTGATATCTCAGCAAACAAAAATAGTGGGCATAGCTAACAAAAACAGTTCCCTTGCAATTAAAGTGTAAATAACACTGACATTATGACTCCATTGCTATAGAATACTTTCTTTGGAGTTGCATTGCAAGCAAAAAGGTGAATTACTTTAAAGAAAACCCAAATCTCTGTGGAGCAGAGGTCTCAAGTATGCTATTTCTTCGTTGGCCATCCTGCAGAGCAACCAGCAAACTGCAGCTTAGCCTGTAAGCCTCTCAGGAGAACTAATCCGGCCTTGATGGAAGCAGAGGCTTTACAACAAATCTGGAGAATTTAGAAAGAAATGGAGATCAGATAAGAAGTAAATGGAGTTAACAAAAATAGATAGTATCACAACAAGAGTATATTTATTTTGTGAAATAACTGATTTTTGACAAGGAAAATGGGATCTCTTGGGACTTCAGTGAAGTAGTTGGTGTGTTGCCACAAAGAAAACTGAGCTAAACAGGTGAAAGTGAGGATTAGGGCAAGAAGGGTGACACAAACAGGTGAGGTCACATTTCCCTACTTATTTGGGATTTTATGTGATTGCATCCCATGAGCCCATTAAACTGGTTGTTTTATGACATATTGTGTATGTTAAACTAACAGGTCATGAAGGAAAGACTCGTGGAAAATATGCAGGTAAACTGCAAAAGGGGCAAACCCCTCTCTGGTTTTGTCAAGCTCTGGCTGGGTTGACAACTAGCAGCTGTCAGGGTGTTGTCACTGCATATGTGTAGGCTGTGCCTGAGGGTTTTTTGGCTTATTTGGATATGCAAAATTGTCTATGACTGTGTGCATGACATGGTCTGCTGGTAAGTCCTGGGCAAGTGCAAATTCTGCTCTCTATACTGTCTGTAAACCTACAAAACATAATTTTTCTAGTATTTTATAATGTAGATCAAGACTTAATTATTGGTTTTGGAAGCAGTTTGCAGAGTGGACTTAAAAGGGAAATCTCTCCTTCCTCACACCATGCAAAGCAGTAATTTCAGCTGCGTTTCTGCTCACCCTGAATATCTTCAAATAATTGCGCTGTTAAAAAAACAAAACCAAAACAGACCTAGAAGGTTGAAGAGGGGGAACACTTTGGAAGTAGAGAACTTCCTAAATAGGTTTTGAGAATTTAGGTTGCTTGCTGAGCTGATTTACTTTTTAAAAGCACTTAAGGGAATACATTTCAGTTTATTTTCCCTTATTAAGTGAGCCTTGTAATCTGCTATTTTTGTGATTTCTCAGTCATCAGGTTACCTTCCACAGTTTGGGAAAGAAAACCAGGAAAAGATATAGGCACTGGCAATCTCTGATTGGAATTTGTTTAATAATAGCGACCTGCTTACTTCTTTTTCATGTTTCAACAAAAATCTTCAGTTCTATATTTACTTATTAAGCCTGAAGACCATCTGCTGAAGGACATTAAGCTCCTGTAGTAGGAAGGAACCACATGCAATTCCTACCTAGGCTAACAAAAGCTTAAGTGGATTTACTAGTGCTTTGAATATAGTACCATATAAGCTGAAGATATTTTTTTAATAGCTCTAATTAATATATATATATGTGTGTGTGTATATGTATATATACATATATATATACACATATATATACATACACACACACACACACACACACATATATATATATATACACGTGTGTGTGTGTGCAGAACATGTACATAGTGCAGAGGAAAACAGAGGTGATGAACTCTTGTTATCCTACTTCCTGGCAAAACATAAATGACTATCAAGGATACTGAGCAGAGGAGGATTTGGCCCACTCAGCTCATTAGGTTCTTTTCCTGGGTATATTTTCAGTGCCTGTTTGTTACAGGGATTAGTCATGTATCTGCAATGCTGAGTGGTTTTCCTCCATTTCTACAATAGGATGTGCTGCTCCCAGTGCAAATAAATAAATAAGCAGAGTAACTCTTGCTTTTTGCAGTACCAGTGGGTGGTTTGGATGTGTGTGTGTGTGTGTGTCATGCTGGAGCTATTGAGTTCAGGCTTGGCAAATTATTACCAGATCATTTAGGCTGGAAATGATTACTCATAATTGGTGTTATAGTGGTGCCTATAAGCCATGTCTTTGCCTTTGTGGGTAATGATAAAACTTTCAGATGGAGGCATTGATCTTGGTTTGTGTAAGACATGGTTCAGGTATGATTTTCATGTATGGGCATTAAATGGGATTTTAATGACTGTACAGCCTAGGCTGTGTGCATGTTTTGTTTGCTTAGTTTTTAAAACTGAAATGCATCAGCCAAAGATTGTGGCATTCCTGGTGACTGTGCAGATTATACACAGGCTAAAAGCAGATAGCTGTTTCCTGTCTTTCTGTTTGTGAAGAGAGACAACACAATGAAAAATTAGGGTGATTAATAAAACAAGCAGAATTTCCAGCATAACAGTTACTTCTTTGTGGCTGAGCATGATGGCACCCTCCTTATCTTAAATTTTATTATGGAGGCTGCAGTGCTATTCTTATAGATTTTGGGTAGCTCTTCTTGCCAAAGGAAAGCATGGGAGAAAGCATCCCTGTGCTTAAAGGGAGTTCCAGCCTAATGAATAGCAGATGACACCTGGTGATACCTGGTACCCCGTTGCTCCAGGTACACCATGACACCCTGCCCATGGGCATTCAGTGAAGCTGGAGATGGTGCAGCTCCTAGAGAGAAACTTCTTTGATCCTTTTGAACAAGAAAATGTAAGCACCATCCCACAGATATGATCTTTCTGCTAATGTAACTTACTGAATTTATTTATTACAGTGGTGTTCTCTGGCAGGAATATCTAAGGATCAAAATATTAATTTTGAAGCATTATTCTATTGGAATTTAGGTGTACAGGTTCAAAATTGCCCTTCAAAATCACTAGCCCAAGTGATTTCTTTCTGGCTGGCAAAGTTTCTTGCTTTCTGAATTTTTCTTGGCAAGCAGTTCAGCTCCTGTACTGCTCTTAATTCTATGCATGATCCTCAGAGTAGGCATTCCTTTGTCTGCATCCACTGAGGGTTGTGATCTGGAAGCTGTGCCCCAGGCACACCTGCCTCACAGGGAACAGCACTGACCTGAACACACATCACAGCACTCACATCAGGAAACAAGTAAATAAATAACTACAGCATTGCAGTTAAGTAGTCAAGATAGCCTGGACCAAGACTAGATATCCCTTTCCCCTGGGGTATCTTCTGACCATTATGCTCCTTCTTTTTGGCATAGTAATTTCTAAATAGTTTGTTGCACTGTGACAAAATTCCTGTAGCAATTTTTCTTGTGATTATTTCCTTGGGCACTTTCATGCTTTTTTCACAATTTACTTTCATCTTCAGACACTGCTGGGTACACTCTGGTGAATATTGTTGTGATAGTTTAAGATGTGGCTGCTTATTCTGCCCCTCTGGTGTGGGGTACTGCCTCAGTTCAGAGCTGTCAGAATGAGCAGGTGCTGAGGCTTCTATCTGATGACAAAACCAAACTAGTAGATAGCTGATAAAAATGTAGCTGAATTAAGACACTTGGTTTTGGAGAGGAGCAGGCAAAATGCAGGCACGCATTTCCTTCTGCTTTGGTGGAGGGATGAGTGCACCCTCAGCAAGTCTGTAGATGATGTGTGGTGCAGCTGATGTACCTGGATGGTATCCAGAGGGACCTGGACAAGCTTGAGAAGCGGGTCTGTGGGAGCTTCATGAGGTTGAGAAAGGCCAAGTGCAAGATGCTTCATGTGAATTGGGGCAACACCTGGTATCAATACAGACTGGAGAATGAATGGATTGATTGCAACTCTGAGAAAAAGACTTGGGAGTGCTGGTCCATGAGAGGCTGGACATGACCCAGCAATGTGCACTCACAGCCCAACTATGTCCTGGGCTGTATCCAAAGCAGTGCAGGCGGCAGGGCGAGGGAGGGGATTCTGCACCTCTGCTCTTGTGAAACCCCACCTGGAGTACTGAATCCAGCTTTGAGGTCCTCAGTGAGGAGAGGACATGGATCTGACTAGTGCTGCAAAAATTATCGGGAGGCTGGAGCACCTCTGCTGTGGAGACAGGCTGAGAGAGTTGGGGTTGTTCAGCCTGGAGAAGAGAAGACTCCGGGAAGACCTTCCAGTCTCCTGGACGGGCACCTTCCAGTGCCTAAAGGGCTACAAGAGAGCTAGAGAGGGATTTTTGACAAGGACATGAGGTCAGAGGACAAGAAAAATGGCTTTAAACTGAGACAGGGTACATTTAGATTAGATACCACGGAGAAATTCTTCCCTGTGAGCGTGATGAGGCACCATCACACATTGCCTCAGGAAGCTGTGGCAGCCCCATCCCTGGAAGTGTTCAAAACCAGGTTGGATGGGGCTTTGAGCAACCTGGTTTAGTAGAAGGTGACCCTGCCCATTGTGGGGGGCCTGGAATGAGATGAGCTTTAAGGTCACTTCCAACTCAAACCATTCTATGATTCTGTGGGGGCGCCAGCCTGAGGTACCAGCTTACAGCTGCAGAATGGAAAAGTCTTAAACTGATGCAGCTGTTGCTAAGTGACTGAGCCAAATATAGCATTTTAGTTTTGCATTTTAATTTAGTGAATTTCACACATTAATATAGCATACAGGTGTTAATTTATTACATTAGCTATAAATATGTTTGTATTTTTTTTTCACTTTGCATTTGACATTGTCTGGCAAAAATGGGAGGAAATAAATTGAAAATTAATTTATCTGGTTTCATAATTTTTTCTTAGCTGGTCCTGTGGTTTGGTTTGCATCTTGCCTTCTGATTCTTTAATTGCAGTTTGCACTTGAGAAAACTATATAATACTTGAATTGCAAGCTAGCCTCGTTAGAAGCAAATGACATAATTATTTGGGAAACCAATCAGGAAGCATTCAAATCTTCCTTGGTGATGTGCCTCCTTTAGTTGTACAGCTTGCTTCCTTCTGGATGGCAAATCTCAGCGTTGAGATTAGCCTGGCACTGTGAAAGTGCTTACTTGGCATTTCATCACCAGAGCGAGCACTGCTGGATTTGTGATGCTGCTCCTCTGCCAACGTCAAACGGATTTAGGCACAGCAGCCCTCACAAGTTCATGCTGAAACCTGGTCAGCTCTAAAACAGCGTGTTAAAACAAGAGCCAACAGTCACAGCTGAGAACTCAGAGACTGATACAGATACCTTGCAACTGGATACCCATGAGAATTAAAGAGCTGAACTCAAAGAGATTAAGCAGCTCTTTGTACATTCTCCCCTGTGAAGTGTAAAGAACTGAGAGCTTCATTGTTTTGTAACCGCTTATATACTAAAGGGGAAAAAGAATTACTTCAGCATGGGCTTCTTGAATACGGTTTTATGGAAAATGCTTTTCTTTGAAATCGAGACATATAGGCAAAATAAGAAATTCTCAATACACAGATTTCACAACAAAGCATCGTCCATCCTGAAGCTTAAATGTTCCAAATCCAGTTTCCCTTCAGCAAGTAGCTTTGCCCTCCTCTTTCAAACACGGTCTGCATACATCAGCAGTTGACTCACTTTCTGCACTGTTTATTGGATCTCTAGAACCTTTTTCTCTAGACAGCCATTTGCACCTTCATCTCTGTGATAAAGGCCACTGTCACCAGAGAATCGGTTTCAGTATCACAGTTTCCTGCAGGGCTGCTCTCTGTGAACGCAAAGTCTCTGGTCAGAGGCTGCCAATTGCAAATGGCAATATTAAATATTACTTCCCTATAGTTCACCTGTTTGCTGAAGATTAGTTCTCTGTATGACTGCAGGCCCAGGTCCCTTCCATAAGGTTTATATTTGCTGCAATTGCAAGCTTTCAGAGGCAGCTTAAAGGATTGATTTAGTCTGAGAGCAGAAATGGGAAGTAGGAACTCTTCAATTCAAAAAGCATTATTTCAGTAGTTTTGCTGCAGAGCTTGAGGCTACAGATTGAGCTCTTACCTCATTTTCCTCATCTGTGATACAGCTCCTAAGATGGTTTGGTGATTAATTTATGCTGATGAAGTTAATTACTTGGTAAGTATGTAATAATTTGATAAGGATCTCTGTATATCCCAGGAAATGTGGCAAAAAAAGAGGCAAAATAGCCATTCCTAAACCTGTTAATTCACAAACTGAGACAAGATGGTGAGATTCAGGATAGAAACCTCATCAGAGATATTATGGCAAATTGCAGCCAGTACAAATTGACATTCCTCTGATTGCAGAAGCAACTTGACAGGCATGTAAACTTAGAGGTTGGTATGTTCCTGAAACCTGTTTTATGCAGGCAGTTTTGTGGTTTGCTGAGGCAGCCAGTGAAAAAGCTCAGGGGATTGTATGTTGTTATTTAGCAGTTCCTGCAGGTATATACAAGGACTCAATAGGAAAGGATTATGCAATAAAATAATTTATTAACATTTCCTGTGTCCTGCAGAACAATCCGTGACTCATCAGCAATTTGGACAGCACTGAGATGTACATCATATCAAAAGAATTCTGCAGGGCCAGCTCTCTTGGCAGGCTTGTTGTGATCTATATCTCTAGTGTAACTGGTTATAGTGTGACCAACCAGCATAATTAAATTATCAGTGTCACTGTCCTCAGCCAAATTGCCCCTGAGCTTGTATAGCTCCCCCTATTGGGTTAACTATCAAAGTCGCTCTCTACCCTGCAAAATGGATTTTCCATCTCTCCAGTTTTTTAATGAATTAATAACTTGAATTATCTTGCCTTTTCTATAATATTTCGTCTGCTCCAGGTCAGTTCAGATTATGTTGCTGAAGACCTTTTCTTTGGACTTTAATAAAATTTTACTGCACTGATGTTTGAAGTTGCCATGAAATCTCTCAAATTCAATGCAGTTTTCCCAAAACATTTGAAGTCAGCTACTCTATAATCTTTCTGTTATTATCCACTTAGGCCCTCTTGGACACAATGCAAATAGGTAGAAGTGGAGGGCGGGGGTTTCACACTTTCAAAGCTTGCTTGTGAAACATCTGAAATGCCCAGAGACACCATGTCTGTCAGTGCTCTGCAGTTTTTGGTTGCTATTCATGTAACCCAGTGAGGCAGAAGAGCAGAGATAAGGGAAAGAACAGGCGAAGATTTCTCTCTGCAGTTTATTCTCCAGGGTTTTATTCAGTCCAGTTTTAAATGGCTCAAACTACTGAAGTGATTCAAGCTATGACATTTTGGCAGGGTGTGAAACGAAATCTGGCAGAGGTGCTATGACTGAAGGACTGGTTTTGTACTCTGAAATGTGTGGCAAATCTTTCACTGGCTTCAGTTAAAATAGGATCAGGTTTTCAGAGTCATTCGGTTTAAATAAGCTCAGCAAAACTGGCAAAATAATTTACTTTTGTGGTGCCATTAGGCTGTTACAATGTCTCTCAGCCTCACCCTCCACTGTTTACAGCATCCTCCCATGTAACTATGACTTTCTGCATAGAAAAATGAGCTGCTCTTGTTAGGTTTGGAGTAATAAATAACCCTGGATTAGTAGTCTCTGTCTGATGTCTCACTCAGACTATTGCTTGCATTGCCTAGCTATGTTTTTAAGTCCTGATACTGGAAAGGAAAACTCTCCAGAGGCTTTCTTTAAAAAGTCAATAAATAGAGGAAAAGCTAATTGATTTAAACATTATTTTTATTATTATTTGCTTTGCATGGTAGCCCATTAAACTTGGGGAGTCCCTAATGAAAGGTAAGTTTAACACACTCTTTTTCTTCCACACTTCTGGAGTTGTGTCCCCTTGATGTTATGCTTTCTTTTTTATTTCTCCCCACTTACGGGTAAAAGAAAATTTAAAAAAAATAGCATGGTTTAGAATAATTTGGATTGTTTTAACTTTCAGTAGTGTTATTCTTGTTTTGTTACTGGTTCAGGAGGAGTTGTTGAACCCAAGAAATGCGTAAATCTATTTCTACTGTGCTCTTCCACAGCTCTTCCACATTCTCACAGGGGAGGATTTTTCTCGTCATAGGTCTACAATTAAACCACAATAAACCACAATTAAATTAATGGAAAAGTGATTCTGACTGTTATAAAACCATTGCAAGTCTGTAAGCTGAATCCTGAAAGGAAAATCTGTCATGGACTTGTCTGTTGGGAAACCTGTTCTAGGTAGCAAGTTTACATTTGGGCAGTATTGAGTTATTTTTTTCTGATTTCTTTATATTGAGGAGAGAAAATCAGAGTCATGGTTCTGAGACAGTGCAGAGAACCAGTTCACATGTGAGGCCAGAACAGTCACTCAGGCAGTTCTAAGAAGACTGTGCCACACAATATCAGTCCAGGACCTTGTACTGGAGGCTGAACAAAAGCCAGCAACCATAGATTGTTCCGTGATTTCTGTAGGTATTTTGTCACTTGGGAGACAGCCTCTCATGTGCTTGAGATGTTTGCCTGCCTGCTGTTATTGTGCTACTTTCCACACCTCCTTCACTGGCAGCAATTCCTTCATGCTCCAAAGGCCCAAGTGAATGAGCAGTATTTACGACCTCCCCCTTCCCTCCCCTCCCTCTCAGCAGTGCCCCTCTTGCTCTCCCTGGGTGCCTCTTTGTCTGCTGCTGCCTGTGTTTTGTAAAGCAGAGCTGCTGGCATGATTCTTCGCTACAAGGGTGGTGAAACACTAGAACAGGCTGCCCAGGGAAGCTGTGCACATCCCATCCCTTGGAAGTGTTTCAGGCCAGGTTGGATGAGGCTCTGAGCAACCTGGTCTAGTGGAAGGTGTCCCTGCCCATGGCAGGGGAGCTGGAAGAAAATGGTCCTTGAGGTCCCTTCCCACCCTAACCATTCTAGGATAATTTCCAGTCAAGATGGGACATAGATCCCTAAAAGAGTATCTAGACCATATTCACATCCTTGCCTTACATTGGCTGGTGGAATCAGGGAGGAAAGGCTCTTTCAAAGTGAGGTGAGTCATTAAAAAAGGCTGGGAGGTGGGAGGAAGGGGAAAGGAGAGGAAGTAGGAATGAGTAGATGTTTCTTGATACAGCTGGAGAAGAATAGGGGCAGAAAGGGAGAGGGGTTTTTCAGACTGCAGGCAGAGGGAAGTTTGATGTAGGGAACCACAGCTATGACTGCAGTTGGGAGACTGAAAGACAAAATTCTGAACCAAATTCCTGTTTTTGGAGCACATCAGTACTGTTTGTAATATCTGAAAACAGACTCTTCTGTTATGGCACTCATCTCCACAGATTCTTGCACAATGTAGGATTTATATACAAATGGTCAGCCTGTGGTGTGAATTCTTATAGCTCCAGTGACTGACCCAATGTGTTTGAAGTTTATACCTCCACCCACAAAAAAGAGCTTACAGCATTTAGGTATGTTTTTTACCTAAGATTACCAGTGCCTAGTACTATTTTTTCCAAAACCCAAACTATTTAGATCATTGAGAGAACATATAAAACCTAAGCCAAAGCCAGGATTCTGTACAGCTCCAAAGAAACTCACATCGCAGGGCAAAACTCCCCCCTTGCTTTTAAGCTTGAATTAGTAGCATGCCTCAAAACTCAGATATATATGCTTAAATTCAGCTGTTAGCTAATGAATCAAACACTGATCTCACTGTTAAGCCATTGCCCATCTGTATTTTATGACTTCCAGAGATACACAAGGCTTCCAGAATCAGTCATTTGTGGCTTCCCTAGTATTCCCCGACTTGCTGACTGCTCACCAAAGCACTGAGTGCTCTTAGCTGTCTCTGTGCAATTTCCTGGCTGAAGGAGATCTGGAATGTAAAAGTGTATTCATCACCAGAGGTTTTGCAAGATTCCAGGACTTCAATGAAGCGGTAAGAGATTATTTAAAATTGGAATGGCATGAAGGTTCCTCTGAGTTTTCAACCAACTATATGGTAACTTTACCAACAAGTAAATAACCCATAAGAAGAACCAGAATTATTTGGGATTTAAACATAAAAAAATTTAAAAAATGCACCAAGTTGTAATTACTGTTATAACTGTACCAGACAGATCCTGACCCTTTACTGGGAGCTTCTTAGTACAGAAATGGAGGAATAAGTGGCAAGTGGGAATGTGTATAGTATGATGCTTTAACCATTCATCTGGAGTGAAACAACTGCAAGTAGTAAAATACTGAGAAATGTTTTTGCATAAGCTAGCTTTTCAACTTCAATGCTATGATCAAAACAGTGTAACCCAGAGCCAGCTTTGCTAAAAAGGTGACCCCAGTTCTTACTCCTGTATTTGAACTCATTCTAGGCAGAGAAATCATAGCAAACATTTCTCCAGGATGGTAGGAGGTGCGTGTTCATGTTAAATATGCATCAGAGGTAATGTGCTATTTGTGTACATTTTGGAAGTGATCTTAACTTCTGTTGTGATGAGTATTACACACCATCAAACATCAGGATATATAAGATAGAAACCAGATGCTGCTCTGCTAGTCAGGTGTTCTGGCCATTTTTTTATTTTTTACTTTGCTTTTCTGGCACTAAAACTCCCTAAAACTTACTGAGGAAATGAAAAAATCATTGCTGTTGTGCTTATGTGTGTTTGTTTAGCAAAAACATTTGTGCATCATAGATTTGTGTCCAGAAACACGTTCCTCACTTCTTTAGTGTACGGTATTATCTGAACAAAAAGAAAAGGAAATAGTTGTGATTTGAAAGTGTTTTACATATCTTTTCAGAGCTGTACAAACTTACATGATATGTAGGGCAGTGATGAATCATAGTCTGTTTTCTTCTTCACTTCACACTACCATAACAACCTTACTTTGCTGGATTGACTTTTGATTTACTGGGTGAGAAAGCTCTAGGCAGTAGTATGCTGACCCACCATCACCTTTCGCTTGCTGGTGCTTGCTGTTTCTGCATCTTCACAGTAAGATATTTGGCTGAGGAACTTGGTAATTGTGTGTTGTATAACTATAGGACTCCATTTTTCTTTTTGTGTCTTTTTCCTTTCCCTGCTACTAAGACCTAGAGACCTGTAATTAATTTTCAAGTCATTCATGAATTCTGGTTTCTTCCATTTAGGCTGAGTCCAATTTGTCTCTGTTTGCTTGAGCAGACTGAGTGGACAGGTTAATGCAGGTGACTAAGTGGGCACATCTGAACAAGTTAATGTCCCTCAGCTAAGCTTCAGCTCCTGTGATTTCACATTCTCTTGTGTTCCTCCTGCATCATGTCAGCCAAGATATTTGAGGATTTGATCTGGCTAAAAGGGAAAACTCCTAGGTGGACCAGTTCTTTGATCCCTTCCATTACACAGCTGCACAAATAGCTGCATTGGCACAGTGCAGGGAATAGCTCAGGAACAGAGATGTACAGCAGAGTAAGAACTATTGATACTGGTGCTGCTGACAAAGAAGAAATCATCAGGCTGGCCCTACGGCAGCTGTACTGCTTGTTCTGCTGTGTGTCTGAAGAGAAGGAAAATGCACTTCTTATGTGATCACTGTAAAATCGATTGTTCAACAGAGTTGGTCTTTGAGCCTGGGCTCTGGTGCCAGACTTCTTCCCACAGAACACAGGAGACCCTTTTGAGGTGTAAGAAATCCCCTTTTTCCTCCATATTGGGAAAGTGCCATCTGACTTTAACCTGAGTGCAAGGCAAGATGGATCCTTTCCCTGAAAACACCTGGACACTTAGCCCTGGGTGCTTAGAAATGCAAATAAAATTATTTACATTTCACTCATTCTTTTCTCAAGTACCAAATTCTGGTTTTCAGTGATAGCTTTCTATCCTATTTTATGCTGTTCATGGACATCTTCCTCCTTTAGTTCAGGAACTCCCTCTGAAATATCCAGCAATAGTTTCAGACGAAGTCTTGAACTTTGGGTAAATTCAGAAAACTCTAAGTATTGTAATTCATGGATATCGCATTAGGATTCCACATTACTACAGAGTAGGAAAATAGCAAAATGTAAGGATTCTTAAAAGTTTTGGTGAGATCCCTTAGGAGCAAATATACAAAGGTTTAATTAAAAGAATTTCTAAGCTAACCTGTGTATTGATGGTCTCCTCTCAGTTGTCTCTTCTCAAGGCTGAACATGCCTAGCCCTTCCTCGTGAGAAATGCTCCTGTCCCCTCATCATACTTGTAGCTCTTCGGGCGGGTGCTTTGGGCAAACACTATGACTATAGTTATACAACCCACTCCAGGAGCTCCAGGTCTCCCTTGGACTGAGGAGCCTGGCACTGGTCACAGCACTCCAGATGGACTTTGCTAGGGCACAGTAGAGTGAGGTGCACCAGGTGTATATGGACCAGGCCTTAGGTCAAATACTGCCATTACCTGACTTATCCCTGTGGTTGAAAGAATGTATTTGGTAAAACATCGTGTAAAACGGGAATGTTTATGGAGTATTTTGGGCTGCTCTTGCCTGACTTCAAAACTTATTTTTTTAAAAATTGTCAGTGTGCATCCATGTTTCTGAAAATGCTTTGGGATTTCAAGCATGCCACAAAAGGAAGTCACTCCTCAGCTCTCAGTTCAGGGCCAAAGGGTAACTCTTGGGTTTTAACTCCAGCTTTGATGGAGCCCCCTTTATGGATCCAGCATTTAAGGTGAGCTGCATGGTTTTTGCCTCACTTCCCCCCCACCCCCCAGCAGCAATCCTGTAAGCTCCCATGTATCTCTGGGATTCTGCACACCGTCTGATCCTGTCTTTGAAGTGATGTGACTGATACTTATTACCCTGAACTACATAAAAACCTTTATGTTGCAACCAGACTACGGCCAGACGGTGCTTGAGGGAGCGCATACAATCTGCGGGTGTGCGTGGATTTGAATCCAATGTTAAATGTATCCGACAGAGCGAAGCGCTTCGAAGTGCGCAATTCCGCAGCAGGTTCAGCTGACTGAAATCAACTCTGTGGCATTCCCACCTTCCTTGTCAGCCCCAGACTCGAATTCTCGCTTCCTCCATTTGTTTACTTTTGCGGTGTTAATTTTCTGCTGGTTTAGGTCTCGAACAAACTTACCATGGGAACTGATAAATGTCGGTACAAGGGGGAAGGGCGAGACCGTGGCAGCGCTGTTTTAATCTGGGGCATGCTGTCTCGGTATACAGCCTGTGTCCCCTTTGCCTCTATCTACCTGTTTCACTTCAACATTCCGCCTTGGTACTTCTAGAGAGCACGTCCCAAGAGCACCTCAGCATGCCCGTGCTCTTTTCCCGAGAGCCCTGCGCTGTACGTGCAGTCAAACCCCTCCTCTTTTTCTCTCCAGGCACAGCACAAGCGCTGAGCCGAAAACTCCTGTTAACTAGGGTGACAAGTTTCCAGCAAGCTTTGCATCACGGGGAGAGGGAACACTCGGATCCCGGCAATATAAGGTATAGGCGCCTCGGTTCGTGCAGCACAGCAGCAGAGCAGAGCCCATTTTATTCTTGCCTTTTTTGGATCTGCGCGCACACAGTCCTCAGCACAATGGAGCCGGCTCCGCGATAGCGCAGCGCGATACGGGCAACACAAATAAAGTCATCGCAGCGCCGCTCGCCGAGGGTGCAGCTGCCGGCCAGCCACTCCTTGCGTGGCAGCTCCGCTGATGGCGTGATCGCCAAACACTTCTGCGTCCCAGACAGGCCAGCGCCGCTCCCGCCCTCTGCCCTGCGGGGCTCCGGGAGCCGCCCGCAGCCGCAGCACGGCCGGAGCACAGCCCGCGGCTTCCCGAGGCGGCGCCGAGGCGCACCCAGCTCCGGGGTCCCGATCTGCTGCGCCGGGAAGGTACCACCCCCCTCCCCAAAAAACTTTCCGCCGCGGGCCGCCGGGCTGCGATGCCCGCCCCGGCCGGCGCCGAGCGGAGCGGGAAGGACCTGCCCCCTCCCCGCTCCGCCGCCCGCCCCGGCGGGCCCGGCTGCCCACCTTGGCGGCAGGGGGGCTGTGGGGCGGGCCCCCCGGAGCCAATGGCCGCGGCGAGGCGGGCAGGGGCGGGGGGCGGTGCCGGGCCCACAATAGGGGCGGTGTGGGCAGCGGGGCCGGGCGGGGAGCCGGGCAGCACCTTGCGGCGGGCGGAAGGTGAGTCCCGCCGCGCCGGGGAAGGGGATTTCCTCGCTCGTTTTGTAACCGGGAAGTTTGCGCAGGGGTTGAGCGGACGGGTGCGTTCTTCTTCAGTCCTTCTCTTCTCCCTCCTTCTTTGAAATTTTCTTTTAGAAGAAGGTACTGAGCCTGCCTTCCCCCCTCCTGCCTCCCCGGCTCATTCATTTTAACAAAGGGAGTTGCTCTCAGCCCCCGGGCTTTGCGAGCGGGGAGACCTTCGGGGCCGCATGCTTGGGGTCCCGGCGCAGAGGCTGGGGTGCAATCGGGGCTCAGCCCACAGTTTTTGCCGAGCACCTCGTCCTGGCTTCGGCTGGAGGTCGGGCGGGCGCTTTGGGCAAACACAAAGAATTGAGGAGCTGGACCCGTGCTGGGCGATGGGGTGATGAAGCCTCGGGCTTTGTGTGGCTGGTGAAGAAGGGATGGAAAGGTGGGAGCTTGTCTTTTAACCCCTCCGCCCGCGTGTGTGTACGAAACCGTGGCTTTTTGCTAGCAAAGTACTTAAAAGCAAAGCTGAACTTTGGGGATGGTGGCATAATTCAGATTGGAAGGAACGTCAGGTGGTCTCTAATCCAGCCTCCCTCAAAGCAGGAGCTTCTTCCTGGGGAGTGGGTATCAGTGAAGGGACATCGGAGACGGGTGACACCTCTGGGTGCTCTTGAATGCACCTGGGAGCTCGAAGGAGGAGGCAGCACAAGCAGGACGAGACTTCAGAGGCAGTAGCGCTTCTGTCTTCTGCTGTGCATGGAAATGCCCCAAGCCACAGCTCTCCTATGCCTGCAATCCCTGGTCTTGCTGCTTTTGTTATCCAGAGAGCTTAGAATTCACGATTGTTGGGAATAGCTGGCTCCATCCGTATGTGTGTCACGGTGCATCTGCTCCTGCTGAGCATTACTTGATTCTTATTCTGACATTGCCTCTAGGAGTTTTTTCTTCAGCAGCAAGATTTATAAATAGGTGTCAAAACCTGGCTCTTGCTTGGGACTGGCTGTAAGGCGTGTACTTTACGTGGTAATTATGTATGAGACATGTATATGTGTATGTGTGTAAGAACAACCATAAAAGCTGTTCAGTTAGCCAAGCTTTTCATTTTCAAAGTGAAAGCAGGTATTGTAGCTGGGTGAAATGGCTGTGTCGGGCACAGACTGAAGAATGTTTGTTTTCTTTGCTCGCAATTACTCTTTGCCTAGTGGCTTATGAATGCCTTTCACTGAACCACCTCTTCCTTCTCCATAGCTGGAGTTTCCTGGTGCTGCACATATTACCTGGCCAAGCAGGGAGCACCTTCCTGTCTGCTGCTCCAATATCTCTTAAGTGTGGGTGTGCTGATCTTGCTCTCAGCTTTATAGGGTCAGGCTGGAAAAACTCCTCCTTGTGGAACAGTTTGCGTGTGTGTCCACTGGATGCTTGGAGACTGCTTTTCCCTGTGCATTTTTTGGTGGATAAGTCAGAGAAGTGAAGCTCATCTCTGCACAGAGAACAGAAGGTATGGTGGGAATTTGAGTATGTCTAAATACCAATTCTATTTAACTCTGGATTGCCTGTCTTGTGCCACAGAACAGAATTTGTTCTCAGCAGTACTGTGTAACAAAGCTGGAGTCTAAGACTGGACAATAAACTGCCAGGTGATTTTTTTTAGCCTTTTTTGAGTCCTGTGGGGAAGGACTCACATCTTTAAATGGGATGATATAACTACCATTCTTTGATTTGGAAATGAAAGCCAAAAATAAACTTGAAGAGGAAAATGCTCTTGTGGTATGACAGCAAAAATGCTTTTACTGGTTTTTGAGGAATACTATGTGCTCTGGATGTTACTCAGAAAAAAAAATAGGGAGGGTTTTAGTTAATGCTTTTCTGTGCATCATGGGGATATTGGAAGTAATATGTGGCAAGTTCAATATAACTGCCACAAGTGAAAATATATTGCTTGTTTATTGTGCTTATGACTGCCTTGTTTGCACTGGATTGAAAACTGATGCTAGCTCTCTTTGCTTGAGAGGTCAAAGAACTATTTTATTATCCTTTTCCAAGTCTCTTCAGAGAGACCTTTTCTCTCAGCTTTGATTCCAATGCATGCATTTCACCAGTTTGCTGACAAGGGTTTTGTCTTTTTATAAATGTGAACTGCAGTATGGCTTCTTTCCTTATTTTTCCTTTTTGTGCACCTGTCTCACTTCCGTGGTGTGGGAAGTTTTGTAATTTCAAAAGCTTGTGGCTATGGTCCAATATCCTTAAGTGTTTAAGAGTGTGCAGAACAACCGAGAGCTGAAATAAACTTTTCTCACTTGAAAAATACAGAAATGACCCAGACCTCCACCCTCAAAGTGTTCTGGTTTTACAGTTCATCCCGTCAACAACAGATAAGAGGCAAATAGACTTTGTAAAGGAACTGACCAGTCTTGGCGAGGATGTGCAAGACACAGACTGAAACCAGACAACTAAAAATCAGCCATATTTCTTAAGAACACAGTCAGCCATTAGCTCTCTGACAGGTACTGTTGGCTTTTTACCTCTGTGAGAAGGCAAAATAATACTGTGTGCCAGAACTGTATTGTGTCAAAGAGTGTTTTTCTATACTTGGCAATGAGCTGAACTAATTTTCTCAGCCTGATGTCTTGGCTTGTATAGGAATTGGGGACAGTGTCAGCATGTTCTGCTTGATGCTGAGGACTTGCTCTTACAGAGAAAAGAGTCCAGTGTGTGACTCTTGACTCTTCTTATGCACTTGCACAGCTCTCACCTGGGAGGACCCCTATTTGCAGAGATGGGAATGGCTGGGTCCATTCCCCTTGGTGACAGCAGAACTGGGACTGTCAGCCAGTGCTCACTGATGTAGCACAGAAGTCAGTGATCAGTTCTTCCCATCTGAGGTTTAATCTGCTCTTTGGGGATGAATAGGTTAAAAGGGCCTGATGCTTTTTGTACTAATCAGGTTTTTACACAAACTGAAGTTCAGGTTTGAAATTCCTGCCCTTGGGTGCAGCTGTGCACAACATGTGCAGAGGTGGATGTTATGGCTGTGAGGGGTAATGCTCAGTGCTCCAGTGGTGATGACTGCTCCTGGCTTTGTGCAGAAAAGGGAGCTGCCTTTTGTCCCATCACACCTCAGGCACATCCTCAGAACTGTGGATGTCTTTGGGTCCTTCCATGGTCTGTCTTCTTTTTGGCACATGACACTGGGGTGCATGTCACAATTTCAGGGCCCTTCATGGGATCTGTTTGATGAACACATGGATGGCTCCAAGCTCAAAACATGGTTGCTCTGAGCTGAATGTGTCCCCCCAGGCTCCCACTATGAACTGCAGAAAAAAAAGGCCCTTTTAGGATGTGCCTTGTGTCACCCACCTGTAGATATTTTTAAAATAGGTCAGGGAGTTGTACTTTAAAACTGCTGATTCCTCTTGTAGTCTCCCTGGTCTCCTCTGTCTCCCATGTGTTGTGTTGTATATTGAGCAGCTGAAAGGAGTTTTACCTGCTCCTCTCACTGTGGGGATGCAGGCAGCATTGCTAACAAATCCACCCGCAAAAACACTGTTGTCGCATGGCTTTCACTTTTCCTCTTCATTTTAGCATTTTTTTTTGTTGGGATAGGGGAAGAGGAAACAAAAAGAGCCCTCTGAGAAGTGGATTTCCAGGAGAATTTGGAGAAAAAGTCCAAGTATTGAGTTCTGGTTTGTGTACTAATACACAATACTAATTCTAGCTCTTTCAGGCTAGCAATCCAAGTGTTCCGGCTTCCACTCATACACTATCAATCTCTTGTGTGTCTGAGATGCAGGTTAAACAATAACTTCCTCTCCATAGTTTCTTTCCTTCTTGCAATCTGTACTCTTTGGACCTGCCATATAGCTAGTTTGTTTTACTTTTAAGCTGGTGTAACTTCCTTCAAGCCATTTTATTTCTTACTTCCCGTCAAAAGTCAGAAGTGGTGCTGAATCAGGCAACCTTGTATCATCTTAGGTTTAAAGAAAGGAAGAGAAAAAGGTGAGTGGTGTGCAAAAAAAAGTTCTATTTTGTGAAAATTGGGCCAAATCATAAGACTGCAGAAGTAGTAACCAAAGGTACTTTCTGGAAAGAAATTTCTACCAAAATAGCCCTTTGTAATCCCAACTATCGTGTGGGAGATATGGTACACAAAATATACTGTGACTGCCTTGAATCATATGACATCTAGCTGCAAACAATTCCTTGATCTTGCTGGGCCTTTAGCTGTGAGACTGTGAGGAAGTCAAGTGGGGAGTGTGTGCTGCAGGCAGATGGGGCATAAAGATTGTGTCATGCCTTATTTTTTCTTCTTTTTCCATAAAGTCTGTCCATCTATGATCTAAAAGGAAAACAGGAGAGGAAAATAATAGCTATTCAAATTGTGAGTGTTTTGGGACTGGAGAAGTCTTCCAAGTTTACCTTAAGGCTTTGTTTCCTGCCCTTGTGAGCTCTCTCCGTGTTGTTACAGTGTCTGTCCATGCTTTACAGCTGATGCCATTTGATGACTTTCCAGATGGCAGCAGAGAGAAGGAAAATCAAATACAAAAGGTTAGGACACAGCTTGACAGCCTGGCTTGCTAAGGTCACAGCACCACTTTGAGTTACTTTCTCTAAGCATCAGTAGGGCTTTGCACTTTTACCTTTCTTAATGACTGTAGGGGCACACGAGTATTTTAGATGATGCTTCCCTTACAAGGCAAAGCCCATCTCTCAGGGCTGATGTTCTGTTCATGAAGTAAGAGCTGGAGTGAGAAATATTTTTATTTGAACCAGAGGCTTGCATCATGTGGATTTTTTGCTCTTTTGCTTATAATGTAATGCAAAATACCTTGTCACTCATTTAGCGTAAAGTAATTACAAGATAGGATCAGCAGAAAACGTGCATTTGAGAATATATAGGTACAAATAATAATCTAAAATGAGAGTGGCTTGGCCTCTTAATGTAATCTCTCTGTAGAAAGAGTAGAGAAGTGATAAAGAAGTTCCTTTTGTAAAACTTGTGTTTAATTTCCCCAGCTATCTGTAAGTAACCATTATGCAGTTTTGCCAACAAGTTCAGCTTGAAGGCTTTGTGCCAGGATGATTCTACAATTTGCCTTTAGTAGGTATTTCAAGAATGTCTTATTTCAATCATGCTTTGGGAGTCTAGAAGTCACAGCTGAACGTGGAATTCATGTGCTTCCTGAGTTCAGACTTGTTTGAGGTGAAGCAAAAGCTGATTTCCTTCAGCAGCAGAAGGGAGGGATATTCCAACCCCTCTTTCCCAATTCTCTGCATACTACTGAAGGTGGTAGATTCATTCAGCTCAAGGCCCTGTGCTTACCTGTTTGAGGTGCTTGAGGCTGTTATGGAGCTCTCTAATGCCAGCTGTGTCAAGGTAGAGGAGGGAAAAAAATTAGGCCGGGCTCATAATGTATCCTCTGCTTTTCTTGCTCATTAAACTGGTCACCTGAGCCTGAACTCCCATGTCCCTTCACAATAGAAGGTAGATTTGTCAGGTAACAGCAGCAAAGACCAGGGAGTGCATAGCACAAAGAGGGATTAGCAGCAAACAGACACATCAGGATTTGAAATGCAATATTGATTAGCTCATTAAAATTAATAAGACACTCAATTATGAAAGTCCCATTACATTTTGCAGTTCTTCTGGAAATAGAACAATTTATATGTCCTCATCCTTTCAGGAATATCTCATACAAGGCAAATTTTGATGTAATTTTCCTCTGCAAACCACAGATTGTGTTGACTTTTAATAGAGCCCAACTTCATCAGTGTTTTATTTAGTAAAACATTGTTTTTGGTAGGGCAATGTTTTTAACAGACTGGAAGATGGAGGCATAGTACTAAAAAGTTTCTTTTATTGAGAGTGATCTAAATTACTGTATAATTGGGCTAATGTTCTAGGTAGGGTCAAAAATTAAATTATATTGGCCAGTTTTAGCAAATTGATGAATCTGTTTCAAAAGACAGCACACAGATTGATTTTCACTCAAGCTCAGGAACTCAAGCATCAAATATCTGAAAAGGCATGTTCCTAAAGGTGTAAAGAGTAAAATTTTTCCCAATTCTTCAGAAATAAGTATATGGTCTCCAATAGTAAACAAATGCAATTTTTAAAGCTACAGATCTAATTGCCTTATGGAACCTTAAATTACTTAGAACTGGATTTCCAATGTGAATTTCTGTATTTTACTAAGTATTGTGGTTTGGTTTTTTTGTTTGTTTTTTGGTTTTTTAACCCTTTGCTTGAGAAGGTTTGAGCCACCTCACTTGCAGTAATTCTTACTGAAATTGCTCTAGGAGTACTCAGTTTCCATGCAAGAAAGAGGCTGGAGGAATATAAAGTCACAGAACTAAGATCCTGGACTGATTGCTAAGTGGATGACATGTCTCATGGGTGTTGTCATTGCTACTTTTTTTTTCTACAGAAGTTTGATTGAATTTTGTTTGCCACACTGCCCAGGAGAGCTAATTTTCCTGTTTAACCACAAAATGTTAACCACAAGCTTATAGTTCCCATCCCTCTTTTGCCCTGCCATTGTGCTCATCTTCAGTCACACTTTGGAATAAGATGTGTGTTCACAGAAGTGTTGCTTCTCTGGTCTCATGATTACAGCTGATCACAGGTAATAACAAAAAAACCTTGGGAGCTGAACTCAAAGGAGAGACCCAGAAATGAAATGGTGTTAAAACCACATAGTCCTTCATCAAAACCATCGCCTTTTTGATAATCAAACTCATTGGTAAGGTTCTTTGGTAAAATGTATGCAGTTGTGGGTGTGTGTTAAGGTGTTTGATGCTTTCTGTTAAACTCCAAGATTCTGGAGATGTAAAAGCTATGCAAAAATATGTCTCATATAAAAGAAACTTCTCCTACTCCTATCTGTAGAGAGGAATGACAGAATTTGATCCAAATGTGCCTTGAAGACTTAAATAAAGAGATTTAAGCACACAGAGGCTTTGATTTGAGCCTCCAGTTCCTAATTTTGGGTGAGGAAGTGACGGTATCTACTACCTCTTAACAATGAGTTACTAGCATTATAACTTAGTTCTCCAAAATCACCGAAGTCTTTACTGAGTAGCCTTACAGAAAGCCAGAAAAATTATGAGGGAAGGAAGGAGAGGAAACTGCAGCACCGGCAACAAGTATTGTCTCACAGTTATCTTGATCTAATATAAAAATCTGCATTTCAGTTTCTGGCTCATCAAATTTCTTATTGTTGCATCAGCCTATGTGTCTTGGTAATAAGGTGTCTGGGAAAAATTGCAGTCTCTTACATTTGTGTGTGCTATACAATTCTTCTGTGCAATTTTGACTCCCTTGGCGGCAGAGAGAATGAGTAAAAAGGCTGTACCATATTCACAGCAATCAGCAGGAGCCTTATCCACTACCAGAAGACTCTGAAGTAGTGAGGCTGGTAGTACTTTTCCAGGCCTGCTTTAATTCCTTTGCATATGTTCTTAAACCAGATTTTAAAGAGTATGAATAAAATTAAACTGACATTTTATCAGGATCTGTAACCTCCAGTGTCAGACTTGTCTCTTGCCGTTTCTGTGAGCCCAGACAACAATACTGAACTTAACTTGCAGTGTGTATGGGGGAGCTAACTTTTGTATTCTTCCTGTTTGGTTTCTTTCCTCTGCTTCCATTCCTTGATCATATCTATTAAAGCATTGTTTGTTGGTTTTCCTTTTGCCTTTCTACAGAAACCTTGTCTGTCTCCTGCCTATCTTTACTTTCTCCAGCCACTCCTAAGACTGATGAGAAACAGATTGCTCATAGTTCTGTGATCCTGAAGATACTGGGCAAGCACAGATGAGCAGCAGGGAAGTAAAACATTTTGTCCTCCACCCCAGTAAGAAGCATCTTCTTTGGGGCTTGGGAGGAGGATGAAGACTCGATAGGGGAAGAAATCCATTATTTTCCTCTATCAAGCAGGTAGTTTCGGTGATGAGATACTTGGAAATATTTAAATCTGTAGATTTAATTAGAAAGGCTGAGGAGGTAAGGGTAGGGCTGGGAATGACGAAAGAAGGACTTGATTGAAGAGGAGAAAGCAAACAACTCAAGATTCCTTCAGGGCTCTCCTGCAAGACAGAAAATATGCAACAGTGTGTTCCTCTGTGTAGGCTGTCTTTAAATGGAGGCAGACGGTCACAGGCGGTGTTTGGATTCCAGGTTCAATAAAGGCACATCCTTCCGTTAGAGGAGGCAAAACAGTGGTACTTGTTAGAATTCAAAACCCATCTCTAAATGCCTCAGTGACTTGTCATCAAGTGACTCACTGCACTGTCATAGTAGGGCTTCTGGCTTTCACATCAAAGTTATACTCGCTGAAACAGTGTCCTGCCAGCTCATATTAACAGTCCCCCCTCCCAAGCTTGTTTCCAATTTACTCATGGTGAAGAGGGGATTTGGGGGTGTCAGGGCAGGAGAAGGCTGCAAGGGCAGATCAGAAATCTCACTACCTTGTAGACTTCAGAATGACAGCTTTTCATGTGTTTTGTGTGCCTCTGAAACAAGTCCTTGAGTTGCAAAAGAAAAACATTCAGAAGTGATGAGCTGTAAAAAATGGTAAGAATTTACTCATTTACTTTGTCCAACCAAAAATGTCTTTTCTTGCAAGCAAAGGCTTCTTTTGAAGTTTATTTACTACTTTAGAAAACTGCTAATGTTGAAATTCTCTCTCATCTTGATTTCCTTTATCTCCTGCAGTTTATTAGATGATTATCAGGATATTTTTTTTTCTCTTTAATTTGCATAATCAATTTTATTCTAGATGACCTTTGTGGTTTTTTTTAAGAGCCAATTCTTTCTAACACTAGGTACATCCTGCAGGAGCTCTTCCTGCCTTCTGATTCAATACTTATTCATCCTGGGACCTAGTCCAAATGCCACCAACAGTGCTTGTGTGGGCTTTTTTTGTTTGTTTCAAAAACATTTCATCACATGATGACAGATGGCAACATTAAATGTGTAAATGTGCAGTTTAGGATGTAATGGTCATGAATATGAAAAGAATCTCACCTGAGCAGCAAGTGGCTTTCTGCTTTTTACATCATACCTGCTTTAAATTTAGTGTTACAGTGTATGCTTTGTGTTTCTGATGATGTTGGTTTTTGAATCCCACCCTGTTATTTTGGCTCAGTATTGAGGAGCAGTGACTTCAACAAGGTGATCTCATCCAATGTGTGGTGTGGCTGTATTTGTTTTTTGAAGGCCTGAAATCCTGTTCCATCTGCACTTCCTGTAGCTGTAGGTAAATCATCTGAAATCCAGGATGACGAGCATGCCTGATCTCTGTGCTCTAAATCTCCTTTCTCATGAATTCATGTGCTTCCCTTCTGTGATGGGGCTCTTGTGAGCATTGTTTTCCTTTTCTCTGGGCTGTGAATGGGATGAGCAGGGAAAGGGTTCGCTATAAGGCATAACTCGTGCTAGTTTCAGCATTAAAAACCCTCTCTGAGGGCTCAAATTCCTCATGAATTAATTACAAATTTTGGAGGAGAGTGTGGTTGACTTAAGATTCTTCTTGACTAGCATATGAGAAGCTTGTGTTTTGCTTTTTTTTCTTAAAACCAGCTTGCAATCCCCTCCTCCCCCAGACTATAAAGCAAGGATGTGGCCATTGGCAGTTGTTTTCCTTTTGATGTGGTCAACTCAAAATTAACATTAAAAGTATAATTCTGAACTTGCATTTTCTTGGAGACTGAGTGCATGATGAAAGGATGGGAGGGATCTCTCTCCACCTGCTGGGAGTGTGCTCTTCGCTTGAGTTTCTTAAGAACTGAGATCGGAAGATGAAGCTTGACACAGCTGAGCTCATCGTGGCACACAGCCATCCAAAGGCAAGGGTGCTTTTCCCTTTCAGCACTTGGCTGTGAGCTGACCTGGCAGGAAACTTTGCAAAGCAGTGTGAGTGACTGTAGCCATGGTGTAGTATTAAAGATCAGGGAGCTGCCTGCAGGTCTGAGAGCTGGCAGTAAGGTCTGTAAGACATACGGTGAGATCTAGTGGCTCCTCAGAACTGACGCTCAAGTAAGTGCCTTTTTATTCTGTTATTGTGGTACCTGCTGTACACAGCTTTTTAGTTTGCTTATTTTGTTCATATTTCCCTCTGTCCCCAAGCTCTCTGAACCTCTAGCACCTGCTCAGTCAGCTCCTGCAGGACCTGCTTATGCTGCAGATCGGAAAGTCCTTAGTGCAGAATGGATTTTACAGAATCATATAATTGCTTGGGTTGGAATGACCTTAAAGATCATCTTGTTTCTCATTCCTGCTATGGACAAGGAACCTTCTACTAGAGCAGGTTACCCAAAACCCCATCCAGCCTGGTCTTCAACACTTCCAGGGATGAGGCTGTGGATACAGCTGTGAATACACCTTCTCTGGGCAACCTCTGCCAGGGCCTCACCACTCTTATTGTAAAGAATTGCTTCCTAATATCAAACCTAAATCTACCCTCTTTCAGCTTAATACCATCCCCATCAGGGTAAAAAAAATCAGGGTGGGGGGCCCTTGCCCTGTCACTCCATGCCCTTGTCAAAAGTCCCTCTCTAACCTTCTTTACCTACTGGAAGGGGCTTTAAGGTGTCCCTGGAGCCTTCTCTTCTCCAGGCTGATCTGCCCCAGCTTTCTCAGCCTTTTGATTTTAACTCTTCTCTAGCTGGTTCTCTGTGGTTAATAAATGTCTTTGTGAGAAAGACCCTGACAAAAAAACACAACTGGATCATGTATTTCTCCCCATCCTGTTCTGTTGCTCTGAATTCTGCTTTGATTCCATAACGAGGAATAATTCTTGTAAGCTCTGTCGTGCTGTAGGGACTTCCATACTTTGCCTAGTGGGTTCATTTTTTAGTGTAGCAGAGCACTTTTGGGATTTTCCCATCACCTGTCTGGATAATGCCTTGTGTCGTGTAAGTGTTATATGTATTCTTGAGAAGTCTTTCAGAATTGAAAGAATGATTATAAGCTGGGCCCAAACTTCTGGTGTTCAGTTTGAACTATATTTTTACTCCGAGACTGAATTAAGTTGCTAATGCTGCAGCCAATCTCACAAAATTAAATAATCCTACTGTTCTGCTGTTCTCCTGCTACCTTGCAGTCCTCCACTTCATAGCCAAAGTGCTATAGTGTAGGAGTTGTACAAATGTTTGATGGCTTTTTCATGGAGCGGCTGTGATTCCTTGTCACCTTCCACCTAAACACTGCTAGTAAAGGCTCACAGTGAACATAAAATGCAACTGCGCTGGAGAAGTAATATGCTTAGTTCTGTCATATAGGTGTAAAGGGCAAACAGAGAAGCAGCAGGCACAGGAGAAGTGGGCGAACACATTTCTGATACAGCATGATGCCATTTTATCTCTGAGTACCCTGCAATATGTACAGAAAGACTTCAGCAACATCTGTGCCTCAGAATTCATAGCCAAGATGAAAACAAAGCTTTCATCTGGCAGGAACAGTGAAGCAGGTATTTGGTAAGATCTGCCTGGCATGAAAGAACAAAAACTAAAAGTTGTGGAGGGTTTTTTCTTTCTTTTTTTCCCCCCTTTTCTCATCTTTCCTCCTCCTTCTTTTTCTTTTTATTTTCTTTTTTATTTTCTTTTTCTTCTCACTAACCAGGAGGCATAACTCTCTCAGTAGCCTGTGTGTTTCAGTGGGAACATTCAGGGACTGTCTTAGAAGCACTTGAGAGCCTAACCTTGAGAACAAAAGTAGTGTTTCATGTGGTTACGTACTAAAAGATGTGGGTAGGCATCTAGTGGGAATCCAGAAAGCGCGTGGGCGCTTGATTCCCTCGGAAACTGTTGGGATTTGGCACCTAAGCTGATAAAGTATTTTAAAAAACTCTTAAATATCTTTCTGAAAATTTGGTCTGATGTTGCTAATCAGTGTGAAGGGTGGGGGGATTTTTTTATTGTGATGTAATGGTGCCTTTGATCTTTGTTACTTTCTAGTAGATAAACAGAAGGAAGTTGAAGGAAAGCAACAGAAGTGACTTTGGGGTTGGAGGGATTGACGCAAGAGGAAGATAAAAGCTATATACTTGTGTAGTTTTTATAAAAGGAGTAGGAGAGCAGGACTGCTATACTGAAGGGTATAAATGCCAAGGAATGGAGGGTGTGGAAGAAGGAGACTGAGTCTCTACTCTGCAAGTGCTTGTGCAGGCAGGTAGTTTCACACACAGCCTCATCCAAAGGGAGAATTTTCCTAGAACCTTGTGAGCGTTAGAGGGATGTGCTTGTGAGGAACAGAAACACTTTGTGTGGCGGCAAGGAAAGTGCCCACTTTAGTACTTCAATCAGGGGAAACCACTAAAATTTGCAGTTGTTTGCACCTCAGACTGGTTGGCATCTATAAATGTCATCACATCACACAGAAGCTGCTGTCCATTTGTGCTGGCCTTCCCAGACAGGAGGAGCTTTAGGAAACTGCTTTAGGCCTCAATAGCCCGTGTCCCAAACTTGGATTGTTCGTGCTTAGATCACCACCCTGCCTTACAGCTGGCTGCCATGGTGACGGTTTAATCTCACTGATCTCTTGAGGTATCTGAAACTTTCACCAGGAGGGAAAAGCAGGGTGACAGCTGCTCCAGAGCACATGTTGGTGGGAGGGGGACACCAGGTAGGTGTCTGTCTTGGGACTGCTCTTCTGAGATGTTAGGACATCATTTATTATATCCACTAGGTCATAAATATTTTATGTGTGAGGATATACTCCAATAAGATTTGCTTATTTTGGGGAGTGCTTGATGTCAAAGGTGTAAAAAAGCTACCTGAAGATGATAAAACATCAGCAGAGGGTGTCGAGTCTTAACTGCTGGAGGTATTGGGGATGTTCCTGTGTCAAGTGCACTTTTTGTAGCCAATAGATTGATAAACAAATTTGACATAATTACTAAAGGAAAAAATAGACCAGATAGATAAATGTTAATAAGTCACCAGAGCTGGATGGCATTCAAGAGTCCTGAGGAGCTTGAATGTGAAATTGCAGAACTGCTGGCCAAGCTGTATAATTTATTACTACAGACGGCTGCTGTGCCAGAGGACTGGGGAGCTGCCAGTGTGATTCCCAACTATAAAAAGGGCTCTAGAGGGGATCCTGGGAACAATACAACAAAGAGTCATGCTACCAGGAATGGAAAGGATCTCTGAATATGTAGAGAAGTGTTAAGTGCTGGGAAAGTCAGTGTGGATTCTGAAAATGAAAATCCTGCTGCCCAATCCCATGAAGTTCTGTAGGGCATCAGTAAGGAAGGGTTAAAGATGTTTGGATTTTCAGAAAACTTCTGTCAGCACCTTAAGCTCCTGTAAGTTTGGAGGAAAGGCATTTTTATGGTTTGAAAGCCACATGGATAATAGGAAGTAAAAAATTGGGGACAATTTCACATTTTATGACAGAGAGGGAAACATCAGTGCAGCAGCAACCAAAAAGGTCACCATCCTCATTGGGAAAGTGATGAATGACGCCATTTAGCTTTGGTATAAATGCTCAATGCACCCATATCTTGTGGGTGATGTGCAGTTCTGGTCTCCATATCTCTTGCAGAGCACAATGGCATTGCAGAAAGGGCAAAGAAATGGGCTACCTTTCAAGAAGAAGCTAAAATAGTTGAGACTGTTCCATATGGGAAGAAGGGAAGGAACACATGTTTAAATCACAAAGTCAACAGGTAACGCTAATATCAACCATCAGCTCTCATGCTTATACAGCCAAGGATCTTGATTAACATGATGGGCTTTGATTTTAAAATAGGTGGAAGATCATACTAGTGCATTGGAGAACTGGTGACTGTAGCCTCAGAACAGGTAGAATTTGGTGACAGGCTTTCAGGCACTCACCTGTGCAGGGCAAATCCCACTTGCACTTTGCAATACTCTTGCCTTTGCAAAAATCTCTGCATGACCCTTACTTTCCCCAGGGCTCTCCTCTACAGTTTTTCATAGGAAGCAATTATCCAGGTGGCTGGCAAGTGTTCAACACTCCCTTGTGTGCACAATGAGATTTTTTTTTTTAAAATTATAAGTGACTTATTCCTTCCTCATAGAAATAATTTTTTTCTAATGCTGCTTTCAGCAGGGTGTGCATGTGAACTTTATTTTAATTAAGGGTGAGGAATCTGTTTTACATAACTATATCCCAGATTCTCATGAGAGAGTGAAAACAGCCCTGAGGGATTGATGAAAAAGCCAGTGAAATCCCTCACCAATGGGTTGCCTCACCAATGGGGAGGCCTGATTCCAATCTCTTAGGTTTTCTGTACCTGTGGGACTCGCTCCAAGCTGGTTGACAGCCAGAGGAATTGAACCAGTGGAGCAGCAGTGCCTCCACTGCCTCCTCATAGCTTTTATTCTGGACCACTAATTTGTGGTTCTGGACAGATACTGGGGTGGTTGTTGCAGCTCTGCCTGCAGTTGTTGTCCCCGTGGTGGGAACGGCCAAATGGGATGTGAATCTGCTTCCAGCCCTTTCAGCCATGTCCTGTTGCTGGCACGGACAACTTCTGCCACTGTTCCCGTTGCCAGGGTATTGTATTCCAGCACTTGGTGTAGCCATCTCTTTGGGACAGGGGTACCTGTTATGATCCAAATGTGATCCCCACCAGCCAGCTGTGCTGCTGATTTAGTAACAGTTCTAATGGGTTTGGGTCAAGATGGTTATCTGAATCTTTGAGAAAGAAAACAAATAGTGCTGGCAGTCACAAACAAATGCTGTTCACTAAAATTTGTTCTAAATAATAAGACCTGAAAGGGACAGGGAGCAGATACATAAAATGTTTCTGTACCATTAAGGAGGGAAAATCCAGGGGGTGTGTGTGGCCTTTTGTTTATTTCTTTTCCTGTTATGAGAAAAGAAGCAATAAAGGTGTTAAAACTCAGCTGTTGCTGGAACCGTAGTGGAAGTAGAGCATACAAATAAAAGACTATCTCTTTCATTGTGCACAAAGAGAAATATGAAAAATGAACCAGAAACTCTGTAAAGAGGCTAATAAAGTTTGAGTCAAACCTGGCATGTTGTTAGTACCTGCTGCTTGTTTGTGGTGACTGAAGCAAGCATCCCTTTCAGAAAGTCTCTCATACTGGAGATAGTTTTACTATCCTGTTATCAGAACCTCAGTGTGGTTGAAGAAACTGAACTGCTGACAGACTGCGCAGCTGATACTTCAGCTTGATTCCTTCTGAATCTGGTGGTAGCTGGCAATTTTTTCTGATGCCAAAAGCCTAGAGAGGTTTGGCATGATGCCACTGCATGAGGACAGTGTTGGTTTTGTTCTATTTCTGCTTCTGCCCCAAGAGCTGTCTCTAGAGAGTGTCTAGAAATTTGGCTTCTCTTATCAGAATCTTACATGAATCAAAGGAGGGTTTTGATGCTCTGTTCTTAATGTTTCATTGAAGTGGCAGTTCATGCCATTGATCTGAAAAGTGTTTAGGAGTTAAAATTGATGGGAATTAGCTGGTGATGCTGGGGCTTTGCAGCCCCAGGTGGTCATCTGCCACCAATCTCCTGGGGAAGGAGGAAACAAATGAGCAAGGAGGTGGGGCAAAGATAAGCATGTGGGAATAGATGTCCTTCAGCTGTTCAGCAGAGCAACATTAAATGAATGCACTGTAGGGAGAAAGGAATGTGATGGTCATGTCACAGCTTGGATGTGCTTTGCTTTGGGGTGAGTTCATAGGTTGGAGCATGTGCTTCAAGTGGAGGTCAACAGATTCAGCCTGGTGTGAGGTGAGGGAAGTGGGGAGCAAGGTCAATGCCAGTTGTGTTGGTCTGAGGGGATGTGCTGAGGGCTTTAGGCACTCAGAGTGCAGAAGCTGTAGAGAAATGTCTGATGGTGAAATGTTTTTCCAGAGAAAGAGGCCTGACCATTTCCTTCATCTTAACACAAGGAAATGGCTTCAAGATCTGCCAGGGAGGTTTTGATTAGATATTAGGTTTTTTTTTTTTCACAACAGGGTTGTAAATCATTGGAACAGACTGCTTAAGGAAGTGGTGGAGTCACCATCCCTGGAAGTGTTCAGAAAATGTGTAACTATGGCACTTGAGGACATGGTTTAATGGAGAATATGGTGGTGGTGCTGAGCTGGTAGTTGGGCTTGATGATTTTTTTTCAACCTTAATGACTCTATGATTCTGTGGCATGAGAATTTCATTCCTGGCATAGGTGGTTGGAACAAGAACACTATAAACTGTTCCAGGAGCAATGATCCAAATCTCTGCTTTATGCAACTTGCGCCCTATAAAGGAGTAGGGTAAAGTGTTGTAATCTCTTGGTAGTTTAAAACAAGAATAAGTCTGTGAGGCTCGTTCAGGTGGAAAGGCAGAAGAGAGTGAGCAGTGCCAATGTCTCTGATTAGGAAAGTTGCACAGAAGATGGATAAGGATGGCAGAGCACTGCCAGTTCCTCCTGCTCTGAGCTGTTTCCATTCTGAGTGTGGTACCAGCCCCAGCAGCTTCTGCCTGGCAGCCTTTTCCAGCAGCAGGTCCCTGCTCCATGCCTTGCAAAATTAGCAGGGGGTTGGAGGGTTGCAGGTGCAGAACCAGAACAAGACAGAAGCCTGGAAAATGTGTTTCTTCTCTGCTGTAAATCTGTGTGACCTTTCTCAAATCACTCTAGCTATGTCCTCAGTTTACAGAAGGGTAGTGGAGTTACTGTGAACTTTCAGGTATTCTGAAACATCAGAAGTTGTTTCACTCACAATAGTAATATTTTATCACTGCATAGTGTTTTATGTGTGAATGGTTTTCTGTGCAGTGCTTAAAATTTAGAAAAAAGTCCTGAAATTTTATGAGCTTCTTCTATAGGCAGAGCTGGCCAAGAGGGCGGGGGAAGGAGGAGTTGCCTGCTTTTCTGGAGAAACTCTTGTGCATTTTCTCTTCCAAAATAATTTCAGGCTATTTATTTATATCAAACCTTCATTAATTCATTGTGCAGTGAAACAGCAGATAGAGGGTTCTTCTGGAAAGCTGTACAGATTAGAAGATGCTTCAATACATAAGCCATTAGCAAGGAAATAAGAACACCATACGGAATAATATGAAGTGTGATGATTTCTGGGTCTGCTACACAGCTGCAAAGCAATGGGTGAAGTCAGATTTTGCCCACACAGTTCTCCTAAGCCTCAGTGCTTTGAGTTTTACTTTGCTTGCTTTGGCTTCTGAGCCAGCCGGTGTCTGGAGCTGAGGCACTCTGGTACTTTGCTTAGTGTCCCCAAAAGACCTGCAAACTTAGCCAAGCTTTCGGGCTTGAAAGAGATGAGCTGTGTAGCTTGAATTGCAACTGGGTGTCTCTAGTTCTGGGAGGCTGTAATGACTGTGACCTTTTGAAATCTTGTTCAAACTGTTTTTGTTGCACTCAGACAGGAATGTTATGTTCTTTGTTCCGTCTCCTAAAAGGCAAACTTTCCTCTATAGGCTGCTTGTGGCTTTTAGAGTTTGATATATATGGGTCAGGGGAGGAAGCAGGCATAGACTTTTGGATGTTTTCAATCTGCTGAAAAAGTCTTTCTGAGTGCATGACGTGAGTTTTAAGATCCCAGCTGAATTTTTGCAAATAAACTTGGTCTTGATTAGGAAAAGAAATAAGCCCCCAAATGTGGATTGCTTCTAATTTGTGTGCACACAAGCCAGTGGCCTGACTCTTCTCTGAGGCAGACCTGTGTGGTAAAGGGTTACATCTCTAATTCTGAACCCCTTCTCCTGGAAAGAAGCATGCAACATCTCAGCTACCATTACTGAAATATAACTGTTTTTAAAGCAGAATAAAAATATGCTTTCAGCAGTTAAAATTGAGATAAAAGTTTGCATTGCCTCTTGGAAGGGTTCTTCTTGATGCCTGTACACTTTTAGGTACGTGTCTTCACAGAACCACAGTCTAGCTGAGGTGAGAAGGGAACTGCAGAGGTCATCTGGCCCAACCTGCTGTTATCAAGCAAGGCCACCCTCAGCCAGTTACCCAGGACTATGCCCAGACAGCATCTGAGTATCTCCAAGGATGGAGACTCCACCACCTTTCTGGCCAGCCTGTGTTAGTGCTTGGTCACTGAAAAAGTGAAAAAGTGTTTCCTGATGTTCAGAGGGGCCCTCTGCCTTTCAGTTTGTTCCTGTGGCCTCCAGCCCTGGCACTGGGCATCACTGACAAGAGCCTGGTTCTGTCTGCTTTGCATCCTCTCTGCAGGTATTTATTGACGAGATCCCCCTGAGCCTGCTCTTCTCTTGGCTGAACACTCCCAGCTCTGTCAACCTTTCATCATTGAAGAGATGCTCCCCTCAGCATCTCTGTGGCCCTTTGCTGGACTCTCTCTTGTACAGGAAAGCCCAGAACTGGACCCAGCACTCCAGGTGTGCCTTCACCAGTGCTGAGGAGAGGGGAAGGATCATCTGCCTCAAACCTGCTGGCAATACTTGGACTAATGCAGCCCAGGATACCATTTGCCCTATTGGCTGCAAGGACCCATTGCTAGCTCATGCTCAGCTTGGTGACAACCAGGATCCCCAGGTCTTTTTCTGCCTGAGTGTTTTTCATCTGGGTGACCCTCAGCACGTGTAGATGCCTGTGGTTGTTCCTCCCTGAGTGCAGAACTTTGTGTTTCTCCTAGTTGAACTTCATGAGGTTCCTGTGGGCCCACCTGTGGTTCCCTGGGTCTTCTGGAACATCAGGATTGACATTTTCTTTCCACCAGTCTGTGGGCCCTTCTGCCAGTTGCCATGATTGATCAAAAATTACTGAGCTTGGCCTCACAATGGCATCCTCCAGCTCCCTTCGCATTCCTGGATCCATCCTGTTAGGGCCTGCTTACTTATTTTGAGTCTCTATCTGTAGATATGAACAAAAACTTCTAGAGAAGGGCTAAGGCTTGGGAATCAAGCTGCTCTTTGGTCCTCCTTTCTTCTCTCCCTTTCTCCATTGCTGGCTGATTTCAGCCCTCAGCTACTGCTAGAAGCTCTTTGCTTGCATGACAAGGCTATTATGGGTTCAGCTTTAGGTTTAAAGCCTGCAGATAATGTGGATTTAAAGCCAGGACACCTATTTTGTAAAGGGCTGCTTCTGAGATGGTGTGTCATGTACGTACACAATTTGGTGTGTGTCTCCTGGGCAGTGTTTGCTGTTTATTCCCAGCTGAGGGAAGGAGTCTGCCACAAGGACTGGCTGTGCAACTTCAGCTCAAACTGCCTTAACTCACAGTATTTACTTTGGAAATTACAGTTTCAATTGCTGCTGATAACCCAGCTGATTGTTGTGTTTTACATTTAGCACAGTTTTTTTAGTTCTTTCCTTAATTACTTATGTAAATAATTTTAGAAGACTTAGCATTAATTTTGGAGAAGCTGGTGTATGGGGCTGTGAGGCTAGCAGCAGGTGCTGTAAGTAATCACTCTTCTAAATTAAGCAACACTTTGTGAGGCAGTAGGTTAATTTCTGGGTAAGCAGCCTGCATACAGATTCTTGGAATCAGCTGGATCTTGACCCGGCAAATGACTCAAGGGTTTGTGTAGGTTTAATTGCTTGAGTTATCTCACTGAAGCCTTTCATTTTTAGAGGAAACTGGGGCTGTGCTAGAATATCTGTTAAAACTGTGTTATGTTGAAATCTTTGTCACCTGGCTTTGTGCTTGTCTTTGTAGCTCAGTCTTCACTGTCATTGCAAGTGTATTTGGAGCATGGGCAGTGTCATGGCTTAATCAGGTTAAGCTGCCTTGGAGCCAGGGTATCTATCATAGAATGGTTTGGGTGGGAAGGGACCTCATAGATCATCTCATTCCAACCCCCTGCCATGGTTAGGGAAACCTTTCACTACACCAGGATGTTCAAAGCCTCATCCAACCTGAACACTCCCAAGGATGGGGTATCCACAGCCTCTCTGGGCAACCTGTGCCAGTGCCTCACCACTCTCACAGTAGAGAATTTCTTCCTAATATCAAATCTAAACCTGCCTTCTGTCAGTTTGAAGCCTTTTCCTCTTATCACTTGCTGCATGCCCTTGTAAGCAGTTCCCCTCCAGATTTCTTGTAGACAGCATTTGGGTACTGAAAGACCACAGTGTTCATGAGTGGCTTGTGCTTATGCTGAAGTCTGTGCTGCTGTGGGTTTCTCTCAGTACAAGAGCAAGCAAAGTAGTGCATGAGAGCTTTGTGCTGTACCTTTCTCTACCTTTGTGCCTGAGAGTGGATTTCTACAAAAATATTTTCTCTAATACTGCTAATGGAGCTCTCATGGGTCTGTAAGCAGTAACTGTTGACCAGATTGTCACCAGCTCAAGTGCTGCTTGTCACTTTTGCATTGTCACAGCTCTGGCCAGCATTGTTCTTGCTCAGGGCTTGGAGATTTCCTGCAGAAACGTGACCCACTCTGTAAAACCACTCTTGAATCTGTGAGGCTGATGGGGCCAGTGGTGTTTGTGACTTGAAAAATGAAATTATTTTTCTTAGTCTCTGCAGAGCTCTGAGGAAACTGGTAAAATCTTAATTTATTTTACTACACAGAGTATAATTTTGGAGCACTTTGTCTAACTTGTGGAGTAGGAAGGTGCAGTGTTTACAAGCTCAAGCTCTCTTTAAAATCTATTTTCCTGTGTGAAGATTATGCCAAAAAGTAATGTGAAAGGTGGAATTTCAACTTACATGGAATCCCATGTAAAGTGGAATAGAGCAGGAAAAATGCCCTTCTCCAAGGATTCAAGAAAGAAGAGAACTTCAGAGAGGTGGTGAGAAAAAAATGGAAATTTTTTTTGCCTCTATATGACTGTAAGCTGGGACTTGCTTCATCTCTGGATTAGAGTTGGTGCTTCCTGTGTCTTTGGATGTTCAACCTAATATCAAACTAGTGCTTGAAATCATATACCTGCTAAAAAGGTTTGAAGCCACTTGCTGCACTCTTTAACTTGATTTTTTTTTTTTTGTGTGGTCAATCATCTTCAGACTAAAACACTCTAAGGATTAAAAGTCAGTGTTGGGATACAGCCCCTTCATGTTTAAAAATTAATAATCCAAATGACAGACTTCTGCAGGTAGAGGTCACTTCTTGTGAAGTGTTACAGAATGACACGACTTTTGTAATTTTTTTTAGAGTTCTGTAATCTCTTCTCACTTTTCAGGTTAAAACTTTACTCACTTCTTTGCTCTAAAATGTTGAAGAGGAACAGCTCACATGTGCAGAGTCTAACAAACAGTACTGTACTTCTCCATAATGGAAACTAGATGTACGAGCAACCTGGTTTTTTGATAGCTCAGCTTTGCTTGAAAACCTGAATTCTCATGTAGCTCTGAAGGCAAACAGACCTCTTTAGGTGGCATTCTGGTTCTGTGGGAATTGGGACTGAAATATTTTTAAAAAGAAATGGTGATGAGGAAGTCATACACACAGACTCTCCACTCTTTAAGGCTCTTCTGACAGTGGATGCCTTGTGGGTTTAACAGATGATCCAAATGCATATTGATGCATTCAGCTGATCTCAGGGAATTCTCTGGAATGCTGTGAGAAGTCTGTAAGCTTAGAAATGGAGAGGTGCAATGGGCAAGAGCTGGGTGGACAATGAGCTGGTGATGGGAGCATAGAAACATGCTGATCTTGGACAGCCTTTTCAAAAGGGGTCAGAATTTGAGCTCTCTTAAATTCTGTGGGGTAGAAGGCAAGGAAATATTTTTTTCCCAGATGAGTTAGCTCTTTGTGGGCCACAGGAATTGAAAGAGGTAGGTAAAGAAGTGACCAGATGCTCAACAGGCTTTCTGAATGGACTTCTCAAGAAAAAGCAGAGGACCAAAATTCTCTGCTCCAAATTTGTAGATTTTGATGGGTAGTTTAAATAGGTAATTTAAGAACATTGCTTTGCACCTTTCTCAGTGACTGCCCTAAACTCAGTCTATCCAAATATTTTTTTGAGGTGGCATGAAGAATTTGTAATGCTTTCTGTTATCAAAAGCAGAACTTGAAAGAATCCTGCACCATACCAAAGATATGAGTGCTGTGCTAGGGAATTTGGACATTAATAAAACCAACCTATTACTCTACCACTCTCTCCTGTGAAATTAAACGTGTCAAGCAAATTGCTGAAACAGTAGATGGAAACTTGGCAATTACGTTTGTGTGGCAATTTGATTCTGTTCTCCTAAAATACCTCTGGAGAGCATCCAACTGCAGCTCTGCTCTGATCCCAAGACTACCCTGTGGATGCCCTGAACTCAGACATGTAAGCAGCAAGGTCTGGAGGCCTGATCTGTGTAGTTGCTAGAAAGCTTCAAAATCTGGTTTGCTCTCAGAGGGCTTTCCATTTGGGAAAGGAACTGATACCATTCCAATTTTAACTCTGGAAGAGGAAGGGAAAATATAAAAGCTTCAGAGAAGCTAGTTTTTGTCTAGACTGTGGAGCCAGCTGGGTGTCTTGTTCTGTCTTGTCAGGCTGCCTTCTTGTTTGGGGCTGTGTCTGAGTGCTTGACAAGTGCACTAGCTCTTGTGACAATAAACCCGCTTTTGGTGTGGCAAATGAACCCTGGTCTCCCACGACCATTGCCTGCCACAGTTGTTTCAGCAGTGCTTTACTGACCCATAAAAACGCACAGTCTTCTCTCCTTGTCCTTTCACAGTCATAATTTGAAAAGCTTTCCTCTGTTTTTGCCTTAAAAACTACTTTTGAAGTGAAAGGTCCCTTTTGTTTCCCTTTTTTACTATAAAGTGTGCATGATAATTACAGGACAATTGCTGTGTTAGCTGAGATACTGCAGTGTTTCTGCAGGACAAAACCTTGCTCCAAGCAGGAGCTGTTCAGCTTCTCTCACTCAAGCCCCAGGGGCCAGTGATGAGGAATTTCCTCAGTTTTGTGCTCAGCAGTGACAGTGGTATCTGCTTGGATACAATTTATTGCACTGTAAGTAATAGTTTAATGGCCTTGAATGTGATAAATGCTGTTTCGTGCTGATGCGTGGTTTTCAATAGTGTGTCAGAGAATTACTTACGCCTTTTAATCTGCATCATTCAAGAAGGTAATATTTTAAAAATGTGATTATGATATCAAGGGTTTGTGAAGTGAAGGGCAGCGAGGCTTTTGCTGCTCCTAAGACTTCCTGTCTAGAGAATGTAAGTCATAAGTATGACAGCTATGGGGTTTTGGGTTTTTTTGCTATTTGGTTTGAGTTTTTTTTTTTTTTTCTTTGAGTCAGACTTCTTTCCTTTTCCTGCATTTGGATGCTCTTAAAAATGACTAGTTTCAGGGAAAAATGCAAGCATCCTGAACACCCTCTGGAAGTCTTCTGTCATTTGATAACTAATTGCTGCTTTTAGAGTGGAACCTGTCTTGTTTCTTCAGCAGTGTGTCTACTTAGCTGTGCTCTGGATCCAAAATGAGTCATGTTTCAGTCTCTGAAAGCCCCATTGTCCTTGACTGTCTTTTAAACTCTTCTTTTATCATTTGTTTGGGTTATTTTCTGTTGGTTGCTGTCAGGGAGATACTGTGATAGCTCAGGAGGCTGCTCATCTTACCTATTGTATTTCAGTTGGTGCATCTGTTATGGCCTGACTTGCACCAACATTGCGTGTTGACCCTGTCTTGTGGGTCCCTGCTGCCTCCAGGGATCCAAATGAAGGATCTTTTTAAAAATTAGATGCTACAGACCCTATGCTGTTGCCTGTAAAACCAGGAGCTTCAGTTTGGGCAAGACCCAGGCCCCCCCATTCAGAGCAGCGATACTGTACAAAGCCTTTGGCCCCTGGAATACCTGTGTTCCTTGTTGCTCAGGTCCCCACAGGATCAAGGCCAGATTGCGTTGAACAGGGCTCACAGACATGTTTCCCTCAGGAGAAACACTCAGCTCTGGCACATACTTACCTGCTCAATATTTGCATAGTTAAGAGTGGGACAAGGATGGGAAAGTTCATCAGCCAGCAGTAAACTGGTTTCCTGAGCATCAATACCATTAGATTTGGGTTCAAAGGCACTGAGTGGGCAGAAACAGGCCTCTCAGACCTTGGTGCCTCCTGGCTGTAAGCCCACCCACCTTGTCCCAGGTCGTGTTGGGGGTGGCAGTAACTATTTTAAGGCAGTTCTGGAGGTATTGGGTGGGAAAAGATGGGGATTTGGGTTTTGGAAAAATGTTCTAGAAAAGCATCTGAAGGTGGGGGTATTATTGCACAAGTTAAATGATATCCTGGATGCAACTGCTTTGTGGTTTGGGGTTGGTGTTTTCTTCCTCCTCTAAAAGTGTGGTTTGTTTGGCATCGAGTAGCTATCAGAGAGGTGTTTCTAGCCACTGTGCTTTTACAATCAGTATGCTAAGCCCCCTTGGAGTTCTGAGAATATGTGCATATGCAAACTGGTGTTGGTTGAATTCAATTGTTACAAAACACACCCTTGGAAACCTCATCTGGGATGGTGTTGGCATGTCCCTCACATTTTGCCAGTTTTCAGAAGCTGTCAGGTAGTACTGTGTGGGAGGTGTTACAGGGATAAATCCTGAAATCCTAATTTGGGCTAAACTCCCACTGTTTTCAGTGGGTGGCTTGCTGGCATTAAGGCCGAGTACCCCTCAGCTATTACAGATGACCTTTCTGTCCTTTAAAAGTCAAGGGGATTGAGATTTGATGCCTTTGTCTTGTACTAGAGATCAAGCTGCAGGATTGCAGCCCTTAAAGTTTGTACATGTGCTGAGATTTGTGAACAAGAAGTTGGTTAACCAAAAACATTTCCAGTAACTGTTCTTTAGATTCTCAGTAGTGCTGGTTAAATGCCAGAGATCTGGAAACAGAAATTAGCTGTTGATTTAGAGCAGTGCATGAAGAAGACATTCTATTCATTCTGTAGGGGAAACACTGATGTTCTGAAAACTCTACTTTCTGTAAATAATTTTTTTTTTCAAAATATATAACCCCATGTATTTTAAACTGAAAACTTTAAATTCGTTCAAAACACCAGAACAAATTTATTGAAATTCTGTTAGCTCAGATAACTGATTTTTATTCTTTTTAGGGAATGTTTCTATGAAATGCCTGCAGTTTTTGTCAGTATATTGCTTTCCAGCAAAATTGAATTAAATGTATTTTAGAAGTCAATAGTGTGCAAGTAGGTACCTGAAATTCCTGACTATCACCAAGTAACTGAGATCATATGTTGTTCTGGCTTTGCCTCTGTACAAGAAAGAGGGAAGACATTGTGTTTGTGTTGGCAACACTTAAAATCAAGTAGTATCTCAACATTAAGAAAAGAAAAAGGCCCAAATCTCTTCAGAAAATGTTTCTGTGCAAAACTTGTCTGGCAGAAGGTCTTCCCAGCTGAAGAGCTTCTTTCCTGGCAGCTCAGTGAAGCATCACCATTAAAGTCTGACTGAACCCAACTTGGTGTCAGCCACAAGTGTAATGCAAGGGCACCCCAAGAACTTGCTCAGTTGAAGCTGAGGCTCTGAAGCCCACACTGTGTTGTTTTGCTTGCCCATTTCCCCTTAGGTGGTCACTGCCTATTCATATTTCAAGCTCAGGAGGGGTCTTCTACCCCATCCCTGGGACTCTAAGGGGGAAGAAGGGTTTTCAAATCCTTCCATGCCCCCCTTTACCTCTGAGTTCCCCATCAGGATTGCTACATAGCTCTTTTTTTCTTTTCCTTTTAATTTTTTTTTCTTCCTGAGGATTATTCTTGTGCAAACTGAAGTTGCAGAAGCACCTGGAAGGGATTCTTCTCATTCTCTCTAACTACCTGAATTGCTTTTCCTTTAAAGAGGTGATTGGCTGATAGGAGGAGCACTTTGGCTTTCTCCCCATCTTGTACCTCCAAGATTACAAATGAGGTCTCTGAGAACTGGGGCAAGAGCTGGCATCTCCTAAGTGCTGGGACTGTACTCCACACACTAAAATTCATGAGGGTGTTATGGTACTGATCTCAACACTTGTACAGATTTTTCTGCTCAAGGTTGTCACAACCACTTTTGTCTTCATCACTAAACTGGGGGCTTGGATACTGAGGAGTAAAAATATGCTTCAGACAAGTAGTTTGAATGATGTTGTGTATCTCTCTCCTTTAAAGCCTCGGTTTGTGTGGCTTGTAATTGCAGAATTGCAGGTTGGCAGGAACCTCTGTATGGATGGTATAGTCCAATTCCCCACCTAATGTGGTGGCAGCTGAAACAGTCTGCTCAGTGGCATGTCCAGTGGGGTTTTGAGCATGCCCAAGGATGGAAATTCCCATTATTTTCCTAAGCAATCTGTGGTTTTCTGGGTTCTGTGGTTTAGTGTCTGTCTCCCCACATCCCCACCCAGAAAAAAGCTGTGTTTTTGTTGTGGGGTTTGTTCTTACATTTAAATGGAATTTCCTGTATTTCAGTTTGTGCCCATTGACTCCTTGTCCTGTTGCTGGATACCATCAAGAGGAGCCTGGTTCCATCTTTACACCTTCATCAGGTATTTATGCACATTGATAAGACCCCTCTGAACTTTTTCTTCTGCAGGCTGAAGAAAAGGCCAGCTCCTTCAACCTCTCCTTATATGCCAGATACTCTAGTCCCTTAAATATCTTTGTGGACCTTTGCTAGACTCTCAGCAGTATGTCCATGTCTCTATTCCCCATATTTCTATGGGGAAGGAAGCACTTGTCCCAGCACTCCAGATTTGTCTCACCAGCCTTGAGCAGAGGGGAAGGATCTTTTCCCTTGACCTGCTGGAAGCTGTTTTTCCCAATGGAGTCCACATGCTGTTGACCTTATTTGCTACAAAGGTGGTTTAGAGGCTCATGGTCCACCAGGAATCTCGGTCTTGCTCTGCTTTTTCTGCTTCCTTTCTGCCTGTTGGCTCCTGAGCAACAGGGCTTTGCATTTTCCATTGTTGAAGTGCAAAAGTTGGTGTTGGCCCATTTCTGCAGCCTGTCCACATCCCTCTGAGTGGCAGCACACCTACCTGGTCTGTTAGCCACCACTTCCAATACTGTATCATCTTCAAACTTCCTTAAAGTGGACTCTCTGCTGTCACCCATAGTCTTTCCATTATAAAGAATGTAGAACCTTGGGTGAAGTGTTTAATGAATCAAATCTCAACAGTTCTTGAAAATCCATTGCTGTTCACTTAGGAAAGTCAGAGATGAGGCAGCTTCACTAGCACTAACACAACATTAAATACTGTGCCTTGTAGTAAAGGACTTCATTATTATTATTTAGGAATTTAATTCCTTGAATCTCTGGTACTTTGTGCAATACCAGCTCATGCCCTTTGCTAACACCATAGCAACATGCTATAAATGTCACTATATAATGTGGCTTGTTGGCCAAAAGCTGGACAAGGAATTCTTTTTAGGACAGGAAATCCATGAGGTCAGTAAAAAAATGCAGTAGAATGAGGGAAAAATCCTATTGTTATTTTATTATAGTATTGCAAAGAGATTTTTCTTTTTCTCTCCAGAACCGTGCCCTTGAGGAAATAGAAGCATCAACTGAAATTCTCTCAATGCTTTATCTATATCCCCTCCCCCAAAACCTACATCCTAGGCACAGTCTAAACCTCTGGGCTAACAGATGGTGTTGAGAGGGGGAGGAAGGGGGAACAATTTGCATCTAAATAGCTGAAATAAAAAAGGGTCATGTCCCATGGACCAGCCCCACTCACCTGCTGTTTAAATCCCCCTGAGAAACAGGCAAACGCACTTAGTTTTTTAACATCTGCGTCAGCTGTACTTGCTCTCTGAAGCTTTCTGCCCTAAAAATCTGCAATCCTGTGCATCTTGCTGTATGGATTCTGTTCTGCCCCCAAACCGATGAACTTTTAAGGGTTTAGTTCTTTGAATGGAGTTGACAGCTGCATCACTCCTGTTCAGCCCTCCCATCAGAGTGACTGCTGCTGTTGGTTATCGTAATTAGCACAAGCACTAATGATACAGAAAAGGTTCAGGGCAAATATTACCTCTTCTGTCAGCTTGCTACTTGCATGGCTGCCTGATTCCACCTTCAGAGGTGCTCTTGCCATATGGTCCTGTGGACTCATGACGCAATATTCTGTGCTGGGTTTGTGTGTGTAGGTGGGATGGGCTTTGGCTCTGGTGACCACCAGCCTGTAGCCCAGTGGTGATCCTGATCCTGCAGGACCGTGGCATGGTGTCAGATGGCTGTGTTTAATCCTGCAGGCATGCAAAGCCAAGTTGCTCTGCCTTCCTGACTTGCGTCCTGTAAGAATTTCTCAGACTCTAAGACTTTGTTGCTTTGTAATGATTTTGTTTAGGAGTGTAAGGGTCATTTGTCCACCACTGTCACACAGTCGTGGAGACTACTGTGGGTCTACCCTGCTGTGCTGGCAGCAAGAAATGTGCTTCTGTCTCTTCAGGCAGACTTTTTCAAAGTTTAAATCTGTGGAAAGTGTGTAATAAGGAAAACCTTTCCAGTTCTTCATAATCATGTACACATTCGCCACCCCAAAACCATGCTACCTTATTTCCCAATGATATTTGGAGAGGCAAGAGGGCTTCACAATGAAGTTTAGTCTTAGTACAAAATGCCAAGATGAGCAAAACCTGGTTCTACCCATCAGTTCCTTGGAATTCTACATTCAAATGCTAAAAATAAATAATGGGATAATACTCCAGGTGGTTCAGGAACTTTATTACTTTTGTCTGTTGCCATCTTCTCTACTTCTCAAGAAGCCAGAGGCATTGGAAGGTTGAGTTTGGCAGACTGGAAAGCTCAGCAGGATAAGGAGTGGTAAAGATGATGTCTAAGGACCCACCACTGTCTTCTGTGTGTTGATTTGGTAGAATAAAATGTCTGCAAAGGAGGATTTCTACTTCTGGAATTTGAAGACCTTGAATCTCTTCTTTCTTCAGCACAAGCCTGGAGTGAATTGGTGAGGTTAACCTTTGCTAAGCTGCTGGGCCCTCCCTCCCTCAAGTGTCTTGGAAGGGGAAATGGCCTCAAGAAGTGTCTTTGGTGGTTTTTTTTTTTTTTTTCCCTCATTTAATTCCCAAGTACATTTCAGTATTGTGGGTAGTAGTTGTTGATGTGCATTAGGACAGCATGGATCTGGGCAACAGCCTTGTTTACATGCCTCTGGAGAATAGGTTTATTTATTTTATAATTTAATATAGATTCCAGTTAATGGAAACAAGATCCGGAGTATGAATGCTTACAGAAGCAGTTGGGCAATGTGCAATACCAAATTATATTAATTTAGAGCAGACTGTGCAAAATAACTTTCCACAACTGTTTTTCTTTTCAGTACTTTCACTTGAGGATAACTATGTTTTATAAATGGTTATATCACATGATGCATACTCACTGTCTGGGAGTAAACAAAATAAGTGAGTTAACTTGGGTGGTGCAAGTTACAGACCCATATGCACATGTAAACGTGTGTGTGTGTGTGGATATATGCGTTTATAGATCCACACTCTCTTCTGTAGGACAGACCTCTGCCCTGCTCCTTCTGCCCCCTTCTCCAGTTCAGTCAGTGATTCAGGCAGGTAACTGGCTCAGGTAATTTAGCTGTGCTGCTGGTCTTTGCTGTGGATAAAATGCTTGTTGTGCAGCAAGGCCCCACAAACCATGTAAGAACAAATCCAGAAATGAAAGATGATACTGGAAGTATTTATTTTCTGTTTTTAAAAACAAAACAATGCAAATTGCGCAGCTATAGCAGAGGAGGTAAAGCGGGGACAAGGACAAAGGAGGCAAAAGGGGGAAATATGAGGAATTAGGTGATCTTTGAGGTGAGGCTTGCAGGCAGTGGGATGGAAGACTGAGGAAACTGGATTTCACAGATTCCTAAAATGGTTTCTGTTGGGAGAGACCCCAGTGATCATCCAATTTTAACCCCTTGCCGTGGGGACTGCCCTCTACCGTGCCAGGTTGCTCAAAGCCCCATCCAACCTGGCCTTGAAGACTTGCAAGGATGTGATATCCACAGCTTCTTGGGCAGCCTGTTTCGCTGCCTCACCACCCTTACAGGAAAGAATTTATTCCTAGTATCTAATCTAAACTTGCTCTGCCTTATGGCCATTTCTCCATGCCCTGGTCCAAACTCCTCCAGCTCTGTTGTAGCCCCTTTAGATACTGGAAGGTGCTTTTAAAATCTCTGTGGCCTTCTCTTCTCCAGGCTGAATGATCCCAGCTCTCTTAGCCTGTTGGCATAGCAGAGGTCCTGAGCATCTTTCTGGTCTCTTCTAGTTTTGTTCCAGAAGGTCCGTGTCCCTCTTACACTGAGGTCCCCAGAGCTGGATGCAGCACTCCAGGTGGGGTCTCTCCAGAGTGGAGCAGAAGCAGAGAATCCCCTTCCTCTACCTGCTGGTCACAGTGGCCTGAGATGTAGGCTGCTTTTATTTTAGCAGGTTCATTTTTGTTTCTTTTATTAAGTGGATTACCAAGTGGTTGACTGACATTGGAACATTTATTTCTGTATCTTCCCAAGCTCTCTAGCTGGAACAGGAATTTGCTGTACAGAAAGGACCATTCTGGTAGTCTACAGTGTTATTTCAATCACTTTCTCTGTGTGGATCTAAAATACTAAATAAAAAGATGTGCTGGGTTGGAACCATGCCTAAAGCAATTCTCAGCATAATGGGATTATTTTACTGATTTTTAATTAAAATAAAATTCTAAGTAGATTGTTTTGAGCATACATACAGCTCTGGTTTGTTGTTGTTGGTCTAATTGCCTCCTAAATTAAAGATACCAATATTCTAATCCACCTTCTCTCTTGGGATGCTGGCATTAAAAGAGGGTGTGGAATGCTATGTAAATAATTTACAGGCATGCAAGATAAAGGTCTTTAAAGGCATTAGCCAAAACTTAGGTTTTCCCTTTACTGTGATGTCTCGACAAAGAGTTTGATGAATTGTTATTTTTTGGTATGTATTTATTTCTCTGTCCTGACAGGTCTTTTAAATAGTTAGAAATGTAGTTGGAGAAAAATGCCAATAATCTCAGCCTTTGAGGAAGAAGCAGTTAATGAATCTCCAGGGAAGTACCCAGAGCACAGATGCTCTGGGGAAGAAAAGGTTAGGAGCCAGTGGACCAGGGGTTGGAGACAATACATCATCTCAGATCTATGCTGGAAGCTGTCTGCTGACAACACAAGATACTAAAATGACAGAATTATGGGCTTATTTGCTTAGGACAACTTTCTGAGAGCCCATTTTAAAAAGTCATGGTTTGGGCTTTGACTACTTCTATTTAATATGTCTTGATTAAATTTTGTCAGAAATAAAGCATTATCTTTTTGCAGATTTTTAATTATCTTTACTAATTTAAACCCTTTGGGGAAGTTTCAGCTGTAGGGGATGTAAATTCAAACCATGCTGTAAGTTTAAAGAATATATATTAGGCTCAAATCCAACTTCTATTTTTAAAGCTAAAACGGACCTTACAAAGTAGCAGGCCACATGTTTAGATGTCGGTTTTATAACATTCTAATAGAGTACCAGAGGCTGACAAAACTTTTGTCAATGTAGAATATTTAAGCTCCTCAGATAAAACTAGATGTGCATTGAAGAGTGCTCACAGGAAAACAAGAGTTATTTCCAGCCTGAAGAGATTTTTCTTAAAAATAAAAGCAGCCAAACGTGCGCATGTTGGGAGGCTGTGAATCAGCACCTGCAAATACCAGCAGTACAAGAATAACCAGGAATAGAACAAAAAGTTGGATGGGGCTCTGAGCAACCTGATCTGCTGGGAAGAATTGCTGCATGTGGCAGAGGGGCTGGACTTAAAGTTTTAATTTTTAAAGTCCCTTCCAACCCAAGCCTTTTCTATGAAAACTTGGGCCACAAGAAACACTGGACAGAGTGGAAGAAGCAACCTCATAGTTGCAAAGGAGACAGTTCACTTAAGCCATCAGGTCGTGCTTGGTTGTGATTGATTTGGAGGATCTTCTTTCCCACAGCAATTGTATATTACTTCACTGAACCCCTCTGCAAGGAGTGTAAGAACAGGAAAGATGGAGTTAGTGCAGGCTGTGACACAATATGCGTATGAATTGTTAGTAAAGAGGAAGGCAGTGCTTACCTGAGACAAGTGTAAATGGCATAAAGTCAAGGGGGAAAAATTGGTTTGGGAAGTGCATCCCCATGCATTGCTCCTGGGTATGCTCATGGACCAAACCTGGGATTTCTTGAGAACTGTGCAATAGCTGTTTCCAAAACTGACCGCCCTGTTTATATCTTGAGTTTTTTTAGCAGACAGAGCTGTTACTGTAAAGGTGAGAGGTGAAAATATGGTGTGCTAATTACATATTTAAGTTTTAAATATACATTTTAAATTTAAAGTATCATTTTATACTATCTTGCCTTGGATAGGAGAGAGGGAGTTTGATGAGGTAACATGGGGTGGGTGCTGGGTTTGTGTGCCAAAACACTGAGAAAGCTTCGGGTTGTGAATAGGTACCATAGCTCTATGACTGCATGCTGTGAGCATTCTTGACTCTTAATTGGGACGATGGAGGGAGATCAGAAAACTGCACCTGGACTGGCTGCATGCTGTGCTCTCCTAATTCTTATGCTGGTGGCCTTAGGAGGAAATAGCTGTAGATCTTGAGCAAGGTGATTTAAAGCAGTGAGAGGGATACTGTATTGAACAAAATGCCTTAACTCATATAATTTCCTAGAGCATCTGTCTTTGGTTGTTGTCTTCATTTTGGAAATCTGTTGAGTTTTAGCTACCACTTAGCAAAGGTACAACATTGTCTGTAGAGCTTCTTGTCTGCTGAGCAGTGACCATAAAAAGATTTTTAGCATTTTAAGTACACAGAGGACAAACAACAAACCTGACAAAGCAGTCTTGAGATGAATAAAACATGCATACTGGCAATCCATCCATCAGTGAAATCCCAATTCTGCTGAATTTGCAGTTTATATTGTCACTAATTGTATGAGGTAGATGCTTGTCCACTGGGAATTGGATGGAAATAAGCAAGTCACTTGCTTCAGATGCTGACAGGGCTGTGAATGGGAACTCAGTCAGTCTCCTCTGGGTTGGGTTTTATGGCTGCAGAGTTGCTGCTTCTTGAGAAAGAATGAGTTTTAAATAGGTAGCAGTGAAGATCCATGCATCCTACTGAAAGCTGCTTAGGTCATTGTAGCAGGAACAGAGAGTGAAAAGATCTGTGCCCCAGAAAAACCTTGCTCAAAGATGTTGAGGAAAACCTTGCCTGCTATATCTAGCCTTGCAATTAACTCCTACTCCTAATTACATGGTGCCTTAAAATGGGCCTGCCACTGTAATAAATGATGTTGTTATGTTTCCTTTTGTTCAGTGGAGTAAAAATAGTTCCCTTGGCTCATGGGCTTTATTTAACTGAGCGCTAATGCAGACTTGGTTGTAGTATCTTGCAGAAACAGCAGTTCCTTTGTGCCAGTCCTATAGAGCTTTCCTTTCTCTACTGACATGCAGTAAGTATGATTGGAATCTGAGTAAATGATGTGATAAAAGGCTTGATGGTGTTTCCTAAAAACAAACTGCTGCCCATTAAATTAAACGATTATGATTCTTAATGGACTAGTTAGTGCTCTGCAGTGCATTTGGTGCAAGTAAGGAAGTCTAGGGACCTGAGACTTTACCACTGTGGCTCCTCCTGTATGTTCTGGAATCAGAAAGCAGGTGGAATAGGGAGTTTTGCTAGATAGCATATAATGATAAGCACAGAGGTGATGTTCTTGTAGCAAAGAAGATTGCTGTGACAGTTTAATTAGGGGAGAAACTGTAAGCCACTCTTAGGCTTTTTCATTTTGCCTTGTAAGTGAACTGCTCATAGAGCATTTCATGTACTGTACTTGAAGGAGTAATCATTGCAAACCTGAAGCAGATTTATGTGCAGTTCTCAAATTGCTTGTCTTTACTGATATTAAATTAGCTCTTGCAGCACTGGGTACTTGATGGTGCTTGTCTCTAAATTCAGTTTGTCTACAGAAACCTCTCATATTTGATGCAGAGCTTATCCTGTCTTTGGAGAACTGTTCACTCTCCCTCTTTCCCCAGTTTTGAAGAACCAAAACTTTTAAAAAAGCAGCATGAAACTGAACCAGTCTTTGTGATTTTATTTAATTGAAAACTACTGCCGGTATGAAAATCCTGGCTAGCAATTAAGGGAATGTGACAGCTTTGCCAGTCATTACATAAATACTATGGAGCACTGGGCTTCCTTACTGTCATTAGCTGCAATGAACACAATGGAGCTATGCACAGGAACAAGCACTACTCTGATGATAAATGTTTGCATTTCCAATTAGCACTGAACTGTTGTGGCATCTTCCCCTCAGTCTAATTGAGGGTCTTGGGTGGCTTCATTCACTAATGATAATTGGTTTGTCTTCTTGCTCTTTCCCAGCAACGAAGGAGCTCAATGAGTTTTGCTCTTAAAAACATTGGTTTCCTCCTTGCAGAGGTCTGTGTCTTATTGTTTTCTCACCTCAGAAAAAAACTCAGCTTTTACAGGTTAATGTAAACTTTCATCTATTTACGTACTATGGCTTTTTGCTAACCACTGCATTGCAGTGTCCTCTGTGCCTATGGGATGTTGTTGACTCGATCTGAAAATGTTCCCATCATCTTACATATTTTTTACCCCCACCTCCATTGCTAAATGACAGATTTCTGCATTTAAAAAGGTACGTTTTTTGCAAATGCTAGCATGTATTTAAAGTGTGACTATGTTGGACTGGGAATTATTCCACATTAGGAGATAGCAGGGCTTAATTCTGAGCCCTGTGCTCTATGTCCATCTTCTGCATTGGAAACTTTTGAATGGAAGAATGATTAATGATTCGGCTGTTCTCAGTTGCTGTTGCTGCTAATGTGTAGTTAGGACTCTGAGCCAAGTAACTTAGGCAAGAGTAGTGGGGGTGGGTTTAACTGTGTGCATTAATATATTCTCTTTATGCCTCATCTAGTCATTTCCTCTGGAGCACAGATTTCCTCCAGGAAACCTGCTTATATGAGCTTTGGATATGCTTTAACATAAGAGGCCTTTATTTTTCCCACCCTGTTTAGCAAGTTCCGACTCCAGCGACTGCTTTGACTTGTGTGGTTGAAGCCCTGCCCTCCAGTGAGCAAAAGCAGAACTGGAGCCAAGGCTGCTCTGTGCTGTGCTGGAAAAGGGAGCCTGTTCTGACATCTGCAACAGCCAACTTGCTTGTTCAGGCATGTAGCTGGGGGAGGGGAGGCAGCACTTCTGGAGATGAGGAAACAAGGAGGATGATTTGTGGGCTGAGAGCTTTTAAAAATGATACTCTTGGTGCTTTCTGTCACAGCTTGGATTTATTTTTTTTCCCCCTAGAATATGCATGCAATTTATTTCTCTTGGGCTGTTTAAAAGTGCTGTTAGAAGTGGGTAAATGCTTGGTCAAAAAGAGGAGGCTGCTGCCCAGGGATGGGGTCAGCTAGAGCCGATCTCCAAGCAGTTCTCCAAGCCTGAGTACTGGAACACAAGTAAGGGCAATTCATCATGTGTTCCAGGTACTTGGGCATAGCTGGCATTGGTTGTGAAATGGTTATTGTTTGACATGGCCATTTATTTGTGCAACAGCTGAAGCCAAGTCTAAACATGGCAATTTAAGCTGGCATTGCCTCTCTGTGGTTTTGGATTCAAGCCTAATGTGGTGAAAAGGGCTTGACCTGCCTCAGCACTGCTGAAGCCCTCAATGTGCTTGGGTTACTGTCACAGTGGTCATGCATGGGCCCACACAGTGGAAGCTGATGGACATTGGGCCTTGATTCTTTCAAACAAAACAGAAAGAAGCTTCCTTAACTTGAATGAAAGGAGAACTCTGTTGCTAGGAATCGAGTGGTTATAATTAGTCTGTTCTTCTTTAGAAGCATATCTGTGCAGTAAGATGGGTTAGCATGGATATCTGCCCAGGGAGAGATTTTACAGCTCTTCTGCCCACTGTAGTCATGTCCACATCCTCCTGCAAAATCTGCACTAGGGAATCCCACCTGGCAGTTCTTGCATTTAGCCCAAACTGTTGGAGTTGAATTAAAGGATTTTTTTGAAAGGACTGTCCAGACTTTTGGCTTTTAAAATTCCAAGCCATGGAATTGTCCAGCTTTTCTTGTTGAGTTTCAAGTGGTCAGTCATCCTCTTTGTCTGGCACTATGGAAATAAAGCTGGCAGTGGAGCAAGACTGCAACTGGTAGTTGGCCATCTGCCATGAGAGTGTCTCCCTTCCCCCTCCTCACACCCACTCACCCACCCGTGCTGTAGCAGTGGATGCGTTCTCTTCTACGTGTGTGCTGATGTTGAGTGATTATACTTTCATTTAATTGAGCAATTTCATCTGCATCTTTAGGTGTTGGCAGCAGCTGCTGGGGTCTAACAGGTAAGTTCTAAAAAGACATCAGCAAACACTGCTGTTTTGTAATTATTTATTTGAACTTTATGCAAACCTGCTGTTTAGTTTGTTGGGGTTTTTTTTTTTGTTTGTTTGTTTATATTTTTGTTTTGTTTTTGTTGTAGTTTACATGTAAATGCCAGGTCTGGGCTGGTGCTTTGCTGGCTTTTTTGGTTTAATTGGCACATTTACACAGAGCTCAGATGTGCAGTAACTGGTTGGGGAGACAGCTCCGTGCTACAATTTCAGAGGGTTTTTTTAATCACCTCTAAATTCGGTGATCGGTCTGTCCTCCCTCGGGGTGTGTGTGTTGCAGCTGCCTTTTTTGTGACAGCATGTGTTCCAGGTCCCATCTGCTGTTGGGTGGAGGAAGAGGACACCTCTTGCCTCGTTTTCAGGTGGAATGCGTGGGGTGCCTTTCCTTCAGTGTGAGACTGGTGTTTGAGACTTAGTCCCACGTAAAGCAATAAAAAACGAATGACTGTCTTTTCTTTCTGTGTGGAAACCCAGCTGGTAAACTCTGATGTTACTTTTTATGCTGGGATTTGCATGGAAGCGTGACACACAGGGAGGGAATCTGCTGCTTGCAATGTATTTGAGCAGAGCAGGGTACAGCCTGTGCTCTTTCTCACCAGGGCAGAGTGAGGGGGAAGGAGGAGATTTTAACTGTGTGTGTGCACAGGCAATTTGTACCCATGGGGTGGAAAGATGCAGGGTTACTGGTGCAGGGGGAAAACGCTTATTCTAATCAGGATCAACTCAATTAAAGGTTAAGACTCTCTTTTTTTTGTGGGCAAGAGCCCCTTTCCTCACCCTGCCAACAAAGTATACTAGTGTCTTGGAAAAATGTGAGATTTCCTTCTGGGGGTAGGCAGAGAGGAAAGAGCAGTTGCTGAGCATCTTCCTCCTCCCCGTCTTGTTTAATATAGTTTACTCATCTGTAAGTTGTAGTGAGTAACTTACAGCTACTCTCTTGCCAGACTGCATGAATTATAGATGGCTCTTTTATGAGTTTTCATGTTGACTCCTGCAATTAGTATGCATCGGACATAGTTATCTGTATGGCATCTACTGTAGCGTAGGTTTCAGCCTTTCTGACTTTTTAATTGCTTTCTGTTTTAGCAATCAGTCATCTGTCTGTCTTGCTAAGGAATGCAAAGAGAACACAAGAAGCTTGATAGAAACTTAGAGTTCAGTGTGGAGCAGCAGGTTTGAAATGATGTGCTTAAGGGGAAGGAAAAATGACATACATAGAGGGTCTTTGTTGTCTCTTTTTTTCTGCTTGTGTGTGTGCTCCAGTAGGGTCAGAATGTCCCACCTACCTCTGTGTCCCTGTGTGAGGTGAATGTCTCAGGGGGCTGTGCCTGTACTGCAGTTTGTGCCTGTAGTTTAGGCATAAACTTCATGATTCCCAAGACATGTAGCACTTGAGAGTGTGATTTAGGGTTAACACGATGGTGCTGAGTTAATGCTCAGACTTGATGATCTTAGAGGTCTTTTTCAACCTTAATGATTCTGTGATTGTCTTTTGTGTTATATCATCTTAACAAAGATCATCAGACCTTCATGGGTATTTGCACGTGTGAATGTACTCTGAGCTTTTGGATGCCACTCTTGGCACCTCTGGGTGCTGTCTTCTGTTCAGTACTTCTGCTTGTTCTGTCTTCTGCCTGTCTTTTTCCTGTCTACAGAAGTGTTTTGTAGGTGTCAGAGGAGAGTCTGTCAGGTTTGCTGTTGGACTCTGTTGGGTCTGGGGCAATGATATGTAGCTAATGGGCTGCAAAAGTTGATGGGAAGGGACTGGGGTGCATTGAAGGCAACCACAACTTGACTACAGCAGTCACAGACTGCAGTAGGTAATAAAACTTTTCATGATTGCTGTGTGCTGAAACAATTCAAACTTTCAATACTCCCAAATGTCTGCAGAAACAATAGTCCTACATTACAGCTATGCCTTCCTAGTGGTGTCTGCGGAGTTTGGTTTGAGTGCTGGTATTTTAATACATATAGTAGTTGAGAATAATTGTGTCTGCAGCTAAAATGTATTCCCTCATCTGACTCTGGTTGAAAAGTTCATGTGCTGTTTCATTGCTTCCACTGTTCACTTAATCACACCGTGGAAACCTAAGATGGATTTCTCAAGGCAGAGTCGTGCTGGTGTGAAGAAGGAAATAACTCAGTACTGCAGTGATGCTTTGCATTCCTGTTGGAATGGACTGCGCCGAGCAGAGTGACTCATTTCAGTGGCCTAGCACTGATGTTCTGCCGGCTGGGGAAGTGATTGCCTGGTGCTCTGAATTTGAGCAGCGCCTGCATGAGGGGGTTTGTTTAAAGCCTGCTTACATGTGAATTAGCCGGAGATTATTTTAAGAAAAAGAGAATTTGCTCAGCCAGCTGGGCTGCAGTGAGGGAGATGGCTACTTCTGTAACCACTTGGCTTGGCTCTGGGCTCTCAGCTCTGACTTGGGGATATAATTCTGTCAGGAGGGGGTTTCATCTGCCTACTTTGAAGCGATAGAAGCTGAAAGTATAACAATGTCGCATTTGACCTCTGCATTGCAGTGGGAGGATTCACTTAAGCAGTTTTTTGGTTTTCCCTTTAAATATATAGTGGCACAGGGCTTTTGGGAACCTTCTAGTGCTGCTATTACAGGGGATAACTTCTGTGGAATAAGTCTCTTAGTTTTGTAGATCAAGGGATCTCTCAAACCCCTCATCTCCAAACAGCTCATGTAACTCCAAACACAAGACTTTGATGAAGAGAAAGGTCTGTGAGCGTAAGTGATGGAGGGAAAATGAGAGGTGTACTATAGGCTTTGCCTACAGCAAAGGTGCAGTTATCAAATAGGTGTGAAACAATATTGTTTGTAAAACCATGTAACTTCTCAGCAGTAACTTGCTCTTTCAGGGAATAATGTAGGATAAACAAGAGCTTGTACTGCCAGTTTCTATCCCTGCGGTAAAACAGTAATTCACTTGTGCACTATCCTTTCTAACTGAGGGATTTTGAAAAACGTTCTTATATTGAAGAAACTGAGAGCACATGTCCCTGGGGTTTTGCAGTGGTGGAACTGAGAGGGAGAATGCTTGACACCCAGAGATTTTTCTTATACTCTTTTTTTGGAGGTTTTTCCTTGTGTTCTTTTTCTTTCCCCCAACACTTGACCAGCCTCTGCTAATCTGGGTGTTGGGTTTTTTTTTAATTCTTCTTCTCTCTTCCTTCTCTTTAGCCTGGAGCCACATACTGCTGCTCTATTTCATTCTCATCCAGCCCCTAACTTGGTAAACTTTACTCTTAGTAAAGTACTCTTAAGTCCCCTGCTTAGTTTTGTGCCTCTGGCAGCAGGCATACTGACCTCTCTGCTCAGTAGGAGAGGGACCCAGAAATGAGTCAGTCTCCATCCCAGTCATGCCTGCAGCTCCAGGAAGTCTGGCTGATGGGGGAATCTTTGGATGCACCTTTATTCAAACCCCTGTGGCGTAAACCAGGGTGTTAGAGCAGCTGATGTGCCACTCCTGGGGAGGTCTGTTTGGCAGGCACAAGGCTGCTAACATTCCTTTTCCTTCTGCTTCCCTGTTTGCAGTATATTCCTAGCAACTTCCTGGCAATTTGCTTTCTTGTAGTTAAATAAAATCAAAGCAGAGAATTAATCTCTTATGGGACACTGTTGCTTATGTTGTTTCAACTGGTTTGTGCCAGTTCAGTTCCAGCCACTGACACTGTGATGTGCAAATCCCATCAGGAAGGCCTCAGTATCTTCATGTTTCACAGGATACTTGTGCAGCAGTGGCTGCCAAAATTTTTGGTTGGGTTTTAGCTTTGATTTTTTTCCACTGCTTAGGCAGAGAGAGTATTCATTTGCACCAACCACCTCATGGCTGGCACTCCAGCTGTCAGTTGTGTTGTGTCTTATACCCAAGAATGGCATGAGGCTGAAGGGTGTGTGGTGGGACATGCACAGGGCACATGCGAGGGCACGCCCAGACAAGTGCACAGATAATTTTCCCCCACCCCTCCCAAATGTTAGAACCATTGAAATCAATCCCCAAATGCTAGTCTGTCATTTAATATTCCATTGCATGGCTGTAATGGAAGGAAAATGGGGCTAGGGTCAGACCTTTTACAAAATTCCCTGTGTGTGAAGACTTGCCCAAAGCCTTGCAGGCTGTACAACACTGCCAGTCCTCCCATTTAAGGGTGACTGTGAAGAAACCGGGAATCAATCAAGTGGAAGCGAAGGTGGAGCCGCAGGCCAGCCATGGCTTGGCAGGTGACAGGGAAACACTTCAGTGGGCAGTGTTTGCCTGCCTTAGCTCCCCACAGCAGTGAGAGCAGTGTGCTCTGGGTCCAAATCTTGCCAGTTACGCTGAGGATCAGTAGCTTGGCTGAAGAAGACTCTGAAGGCTGGCTGGGTGCTGTGTGGCCATAGGACTGTGCTGGTGGGATCTGTTTGGAGTGTGACTCAGTGTCACACGGAGTCCAGCCTATGGAAAGCGGCTCCCTGGCAGTCAGCAGTGATCTCAGCTTTGAAGTTAGACTTCTTACTTGCAGAGAGCAAACAGCTTCTGACTTTCTGCCACCCTGTAATTCTCCCTGAGTGAAACATCTTCCCTTACTGCCTGTGAAATTGGTAAAGCTGTTGAATTGCTTTTTCCACCCAAACAGAAGCTGTTCCCACTTTGGTCTTTATTCAGCAGTTAACTCCCAACTTACTCTTGAAAGAAAACATAGTGCAGATGAATTCCAGTTTCCAGAAGGATCTTGCTGCAGCCGGGCTGTGCCTGGAGTAATGCTGATCTCATTTGGGTGGAACAAGCTAGTTGCTGCAGAATAATCTATTACCCTGTTCCCAAGCTTCCGTCTTTAAATCTGCACAGCAGGGATTATTTACTTATGGATTTAAGTGTGTGTTTGGGATCTAGTTTTATTTGACCCTCCCATCAGAACAAAATGCAATCAACTTCCTGGCAGTTGGAGTCGCTCCTGAAGTGTGCTGCTACTGCAGAAAGGCCAGGGCTGGCTTGGCACAATCAAGGGCCATGCTGCTGCATCTGAGGTGACGTGGGTACAGCTCAGGGCTTCCTGGCCACCTCTGCCTTTGAACCCACTCAGAAGCTTTTTAGCAAAGGACCCTGAGCATTTGTGTCAAAATTCTGAGTACAAACTTTAGTCTCTATATCATGCTGTGCTGGAGACTGATGCAAACCTTCTGAGATAGTTTTTTAGGAGAACTGGCATGAATCTGAGAGGTATTATGAGCTCAGCAACTTGTTGGCTCCCCTCAGGTATCCTTATCCTTTGCTACCTCATATCTACCTTCCCACTCTGCACTTCTGCTCCATGGTTTTCTTGAGAATTGATTGTATCCAGAAACAGGCTTTTCTCAGTGATCAATAACTCAAATGCTTGAACATAGTCTTATGAACAGAAAAAAAAGAAAAAACCACTTGGATCCTGAGTAGAATTTGTGCTGACACAAATTTTTGTGCTAGGTTTGTGTTGCTATCATTATCCCTGGAAGTGTTCAAAACGCCTGTGGATGTGGCACTTGGGCATATGGTTAATGGTGAACACAGCAGTGCTGGGTTACTGGTTGGACTGAGGTTGCAGGTCCATCTGCAAATATCTGCTTGTGATTTGCTTGATAGTGTGTAGTTCTAGTCTACAATAAATAAACAATTGCAGCTTCTAACTTGTTTTCTTTTCCAATTCCCAGTAACGGCTTCCCCAACTGAAGATGTCTAACAATGGAGTTGAAACAGAAGACAAACCACCTGCTCCTCCAATGAGAAATACCAGCACTATGATTGGATCAGGAAGCAAAGATCCCGGGACTTTAAACCATGGCTCAAAACCTCTGCCTCCCAATCCAGAAGAAAAGAAGAGGAAGGATCGATTTTACCGATCAATATTGCCAGGAGATAAAAGTAGAGTGTTTTATCTCTTCTAATAAACCTTCTGTCTGAACATTGCTCTGCTTGAACATAGTCAAGCACTTGATGCTTAGTGATGGTTGAGGTTTTAGAAAACGTGTGTTTGTTTCCTGCGCATCTGTCTTGGTTGTTTCACATTGGCAATTGGTGGAGAGGAGAGGGAGGTCTTTTGCTTGTTTTGTTGTTTTAAACACCAAATAATTTGAATTATACAAGATTAACATGCAATCTCTTACTAGACCTGTCATATTTTGCCTTGTGGCCATTTACTGTGTTCTAATGTCTGGGTCAGGCATCATCTACTTGCTTTTAAGAACAATCTGTAACTAAAAACTCTTGCATATTTCTTGAGCACTGAAGTTTTTCATGTTCAAGGGACTGTAACAGATGGAAAAAGAGATAGGAACTGTGAACTGTACATGAAATTCTAATTCTTAGGATGAGGATATTTTAAAAAAAATCTCTCATATGAATCTTTTGAAGTGTTCCAAAAAGAAAAAAGAATTCATCCCCTAATATGTGCTGGTTTCTTTTTATATCTGACCTATTTTTTGGAGTTCCTCTTCGTAATACATCAGCTTTTTCTGTAGTGCAATGGTTTCTAAGCACTTTGAAACTAAAGTCAAGACTAAATATCTTCAACTCCCTGGGCTTCAGGAGGGAGGCTGCCTCTTAATTTTTATTAGTGAAAATACCAACTGAAATGATAACTTCACTAATTTAAATAAACATGGTGGTGGATCATTTTCTACAAAATGAATGTGGCATTCATTAGTATTATTCTTATCTGATACTTTTGGCAACTTTGGATTATTTTACAAATGTGGGGTTTTGAACCTGGAATCTAGAAACCTGTGAACTCAGTGTTAAAAGTCTGCTAGGTCTGGGTTAGAACTTGTAATTATGAGTATGGATCCTAAAAAAGCGGCAGAGTTTTTGTGTTGGCTTACTTAAGGGAGATGGGTTTTTAAATCTCCAGGATCAACTGTTTCAGAGATCAAGGAAATCACCTGAAACTTGTAAAAGAGTAAAAGAAGTAGAACCTGAAATGCTAGTTTGAATTGGATTATGAAGGAGAACTACGAACAAGGAGAAAAATGAAGGTTTGGGGAAATTTAGCAGACAGACTGTGAGTGATCTGAAGCTGCCTATGTTTACTGAAGATTGGCCAACATGGCAGATGCTTCAAGACATGAGAGATTTTTGTTTAGCCAAGCCCAGCAGAGCCTTCTGTTGCAATACACCTGCCCAAACGAGAATGATTGCTTCTGTCCTCTAATTCCTGTTGAGCAAAAAATTCATTTTAATGCTGTCACCTTCAAATTGGTTGATTTCTGTCTTATGAAAACTGCTAGTCTCATGATGGCAGCTAAATTCCTAGTGCACCATGCTGCCTAAATGCAGGGAAAATCTTCAGTGTTCAGACACTTTGGTTTGTGCCTGAGATAATTTTGGGTGTTCAGTTTGGCTGAACTAAAAGGGAAGTTGGTTTCCACTCAGTTAGAGGAAAGTAATTTTGAGCAAATCTGTGCTACCCCTGTACAGAGCAGAGGTGTTGTGTAAAGGATACAAAGGGGCATAAATCCAGGGCCTCATGCATGTTTGCACACTTGCATTGAGCTATACCCCTTGTCAGGCAGCTCTGGAGGTGTCATGCTCTGCCTGCAAAATTTAGGAAGTAATTTGTAGTCCTGATTTCCTCTGCCCAAGCCTAAACCACAAACCTGGTATTTAAAAAACCTGTTGGCTTAATACTGGGTGAGTCCTGCCCAATGGGATGCAGAGCTTGTGTGACTTGTTGCTCTTAGCAGAACTTGTGAATTTTTTGAATTTTCCTGGGCTCAGGGGACTCATCCCAATTTATGGGATGCTGTTATAACAGCATTGAGCATGGAAGGTTGTGAATGAGAAGATAATGAGGTGTTTGTGGAAATAAAGCCTTTGGTGGTGGTAGGTAGGTCATCTTAAATATATTGTTTTTCTTTCATATTTTTTTTAAAATTAAGATTCTTCAAGTCTTAGCTCATTGTAAGGATAATGCAATCACTTTAAAGGGACATTAAGTATTTAGCAAGATTGGGAGTGCCTTTCTCTTTAGTGCTTTTTCCCTTATACCACCTGCTAAGACATAAATATCTGCATACAAAGGCAATTGTATTATTAATGGTTTACTAATGTTTAGGCTTTTAGATCTGTTAGATAAAAAAACACCTAAATCTTCTGGATAACAACTTAACGCCCTTAAGCTTTTATAGGAATATGTTCAACTCTGCTATGGCAGCCACCCTGGACCATGTGTGGGTGTTTGTTGTCCATGCAGAACTCTTGTATAGTGATGCTGGCAGAGGTGTCCTCTTCTTCCTCACCTGAGCAATGGGCTTCTAGGCTGAGATGGCACCTCATTCTTTGGCTTGGAAGAGTGGACTGATCCTGTGGGCAGACCTATGGAATATGGTGGCTCTGATGGCACTCCCTGCACCTCTTTGCCTCTTGCTTTCCATCCAGTGCTAGTGCACGCAGCAGCCTCTGTGCTGCAGATGCTCACCATCTGTTAGCCAGCAGCTGCTCCTGTCTCCTCCTCACTCCCTTCTCAGGGGTGGCTCCTCCAGTGTGGCTCTTTTCCCCTTGGCAACTCTGTTGCTCCTCTGTGACTCAGCTTCCCCCGTTCCCTTTGTTTGAAAGAGGGATCAAAAACAATCTGTTCCATCTTCGTGTCCCAAATGGAGCATCTGATCCTTTTTTTTCTCCAAAACTGCTCTGTACAACTGTAGCTCTGTAATGATACAGAGAGCAGTGCTGGAGCTGGCACTGAACGAAATGGGATTCAGTCCTTTGGGGCCAACCCTGAGCCTCTCTACACAACCAACCACAGCAGTGTCTTAAAGAATTGCTACGCTGTGTGTTAGCCTTGCAGGCTTCTCAAATACCTGGGGTTTGGCATTCACGTTGCCAAAAGTGCACTGGAGAATGTCAGCCACAAAACAAATTCTGTTTGGCATTGGATAAAAAAGGGGAGCAGCTGGGAAATATAAGTGGTTTGCTCACCTTCTCCTGGCTCCACTGATTTCATAACTACAAACAGCAGCAAAGCTGACTAGAATGTGGTTCTTGCTTAAACTAATCTCAGTTTCTTGAATACAATAAATACTAAAAGGAAGGTGGAGTCCTTAATGCATAATGAATATGGATGAACTTAATCCAGTGCATAATGATAATCTTGTTTGAAGACCTCAGTTTAAAATTTGCAGGGTGCACCTGCTTTGATCTATTTCCTTCCCTGTTTCTTTATGACTTCAGCTCCTCACCTGCCAGATTCTGCCATCTTGCTTGTGTCTTCAAAGCTGGTTATTAAAAACATCTGTAGTTCATTTTGTCAGCAAAAAAAAAATGGAAGTGCTTTCACTCATAAGATTTTATAGCGGAATCCTACATTATATTTAGGTTTCTTCATAAACTTTTGAGAAAATAGGATGAAGGAAGCAATTTCTAAGCAGTATTTGTAGTTAATTTTGTCCCTGGCTTTGTATGAGAGACAAGTGTATATTTAAAAGCACATAATATGCACACACACACACACATATATATATATATTTAAGCTGATTAAAGGAACAAATAAAATGTGTTCAAAACTGACTGGCTTCCACTTACTGCCACTGTAGAGCTTTTGGCTCTGACCTGTGTAAGTCTGAGTGGATATTTTAGGTAAATAGCTCTCATGCTGTTGAGTCTACTAGTTGATACTTTACATACTGAAAATATCAGTTTCCTTCTTTTGTGCTTGTCCTGTGTTACAGGACTTTTATTTCTGTAGTTCTTTCATTGTGGCTGCTCTTAAGTGTGGAAAGAAAGTTTTTAAACTTGCTGTTTGTCTGCTTCAGATTGAAATCCTATGACTAGCAGAAGTGTGTGGGGGGGTGATTATGTAGGTGAATTTGAAGCTGTTGGGGAGATTTTAGTTCTTGATGCATGTATGGATATTTTTTTTATTGTTGTTGTTTTTGTCTCTTGCAGCCAATAAGAAGAAAGAGAAAGAGCGGCCGGAGATCTCCCTCCCTTCAGACTTTGAACACACGATTCATGTGGGGTTTGATGCAGTCACAGGAGAATTCACAGTAAGTGAATCTGGAGGAAAAAGAGAACTGTGTGGTTTAGCTTATTGCTAGGAGGAGCCAGGGCCCATTAATCTTTTATATATTAATGCTGGAAGAGCTATTACCATCATCTATTTTGATCTCATTTGAAACACATCTGCAGAGGTTACCCACTAATTCATGCTGAGAGACTGTCAAACTTGGCACATCCCAGGAGCTCAGGCTGCCAGCAAACTTTTCCTTTCTGGTTTTTTGGCTGTTGTGGTCAGCTAAACATGGTATATCTCTCCTCTCTTCCCTTCCCTCCCTCCACTAGAGCTGGAAGAGGTCTATAGCACAGTCTGTGTCCCCCAGGTGGGGCTCTGAGGGTTTTCCTTTGGGAAGCACACAGCTGTGTACAGCTACTTAGGCCAGAACATGTGTGTGCTGCCCTAAGGCTAAATGTCAGATGCTTTTATGTGTGGTGCGTTTTTTCGTTCTTTGACATGCAAAATACTGTAAAGACAGAGTTGTATTTCATCATCGTCGTCATCATCTTTTCATTCTTATTTTGGTTATGAGATAGTATTTCCTAGCAGCAGAAGTTGGTTGTGAACTTGAGTTGTTTGTTTGTTTGTTTCTACCTGTCTGTAATATGCTGCTTTTTCAGGGGCTTTATTCCTCTACCCTGAATCATGTATACATGTGTGTTTTGCATGGCAGCCTCTAGACTTGCCTGGTTACCCCACATGTGCTAGTGGGGAATTACCTGAGGGCTGTATCCAGCCATCCTTTTGAACAGGGAGGAAGATAACTTCATTGCTCATGGATCCCAATCTCTGCCACTTTGTCCGTACAAACTGTTATCCCTGCTGGTCAGGAAAGGCACAAGTCTGGCTGTTCTCCAGGTGTGTTTATTTTCTGGCAGAAATTATGTCCCTATAATGAAATTCTGAGTTTCAGATGTGAAGTTAGCACCTCTGCTTTCCCAGCTCTGGTTACAATGGGCACCACACTGCTGTTACCAAAGAACTCTAGTGCTACCAGAAGACCCAAATGAGTGTTGCATGTCCATTGTGCTGGAGGTTATGCAGCATGTGTTACTTCCGTAGTCTTTCTTGTATAATTATGTGAATACCTGTGCATAAAGGATTTTGTGTTATGTTTTTTTCTTGAGGCTTTTCCCAAACTGCAGCAATTGGGTCTTCTCTCTTGGTTTTGAATTTTGGTCTGCAAAGGACCTGGGAGTCACCCAGAGACCCAAGAGCAGAGTGACATTTACATGCCCAAGTGTGCTTTGTAACACAGGCAGTGGCTAGGGAGGCACACATTCACCGCCTTTTTCTTTCCTCTTCCTTTCTGTCCTCTTTTGTCCCAGTTTCCCTCACAGTACTGTGTAACTCCAAAAGCTGGGGCAGAACTGTGACAGTGGGTTTATGTTTTGTGCGTGTTAGGCCAGCTGTATGTCAACAAGGTGCCTCTTCCCACAGGGAATGCCGGAGCAATGGGCACGTCTCCTGCAGACTTCCAACATCACCAAGTCAGAGCAGAAGAAGAACCCCCAGGCAGTGCTGGACGTGTTGGAGTTTTACAACTCCAAGAAGATCTCCAACAGCCAGAAGTACATGAGTTTCACAGGTACCTGGTGATGGTCTCATGTGGCTGCTTTGTCCAACTCATCGTGGTCAGGGCATGTGGGGTTTCTTTTTGTTTAATCAACAAATAGGTCTCTCTTTTCAAGGAAAATGTGAATGAGATTCTCTGGCTGCTCAAGCACCCTTCTTCTTTTAAAATGCTGTTCTGTTAATCTGGATGCCTAGCATAGCTGCAAAAGAGGAGGTCAGTCAACTGGCTGAGCCTCCCAAACGCATACTTTTTCTGATGCTCACAGCCAGCATCTGGAAGGCAGATCCCAGACTGCTGGGGCTGGGATCACCCTGATGGAAGTCCTTGGAGAAAACAGGCAGCTAAATTTTGCACCAGTTTCAGTTTGTAGGGTGGGTGTGGACGTTGCTTTTTGTGTACTTGAGGGATGAGAGTCTCTCTGCTCCCTTGTGCCATGGTTGAGGAATACACCTCAGCTGCCTGGATGCTTGAAAATTGCTGGCTGGATTCCTTTAAAAGTCAAAACTGCCAAGGTTTTGTGCCTCTTTCTATAGATTATCTGCCCTCTGAAGAACATCTGCAAGCACCACTCCTTTTCCTTTCAACTGCAGCTCCTTCCTTTTCTAAATATTAACCCCTACATTGGTTCTTTTAGGGGGATAGAGCCATGTCACCAGATCTGATACTAATTAGGAAGGCTCCAAGCAGGGATAAAAGCACAAATATTCCCCATATGTGCCTGGAGAGTCAAATGAGAAGCCCGTCATTGGCTTGTGAGGTCCTCTGTGCTATTCCAGGAAGTTTAGGTGGCTGAGACTGAACATTTTGCAGTTGGGAATCAGCTGCAGTGCCTCTGCTGGGGACTTAGTGCACTGGTAACATTTTGTGCACATGATTGCAAGACAATATTCATTCAGGTTTTGCTCTGGCAATTCCACCCTCCTGCTGCAGGGATTTGTTGTGACTCCTGCATTTGTCTGCATTTATTTATCCTCTGCTCCTATATCTTCCAGGGTTCAGCTGGTTCTGGGAAGCTGGAGTTAGGGAACTAACTCTGGGAGCAGCCTTTTTTCCTGCCTTTTCTAAAGAGAGTTTGTCCCGTTCTTCTTGCCCCACTGCTGCTGCATTTATAACTCATTTTTAATGGCATTATTGTCTGTCTTTCAGATAAATCAGCAGAGGAGTACAATTCATCTAATACACTGGTAAGCCTCACATTGTGTCTTGAGTTTGGGGATTCAAAAAGCTGCAAAAACTAGTTAATTACATGTAAATTTGTAGTTTGCTTAGTGTTTTAAAATCTGAACTATATATATTTGTATAGCCAGTACAAATTTATAAAAGCAGGCAGGCTCCTTCACTTTTTTTTTCAGCTGATAGGGAATAAAGCAGACAGAAGTAGGATTTTTAGTGAATAGTGAATTAGTGAATGGAAGTTAGCAAATTAATTAGTAGAAATAGCTCTGTTTGCATAGAAGTTTGTGTTTTCTATACCTAAAATTTGATAACCACTCTACTGTCAGGTTTTATGTCTTTATAAACATCTGTGATATAATGATGTTTGTTTACTAACCTGCAAGGTCTGATTTACCAAAGCTAGTGTTGATTAACCAGACTAATCTCTAATAGAACAGGAAATAAGAGGTTCTCCTCCTTTCTGCTTGACCTTTACTCAGTCCTTGCCGGGGCAGGCACCACTTCTAATTGCTTTGTTAAGAGACATGATAAATTTCTGTATATGCCTGTGAGATGGAAGAAAAAAACTTGCAGTTTAAGATGGTCCATAAAACCCCATAATTCCTTCATCTCTTGCTTTCTCATTGCCATGTCATTACCTAGAACTGGCTTATTATGCTCCCTTCCAAAGGCAGCTTATTCAGCTCTGATCATTTAGGACTCCCTCTAAAAAGAAAAGGAAAATGTTTCCGACATTGTTCATTATTACACGTCATTGTTTGTCAGTCCTCAGAAGTTTCAATATCTGAGGTTGGATTTTTAAGTAAATCCTGACAAAAGAAGTAGTTACCAGTCTACTGAGATAGCCTGAGGGAGGGCATTAAGTAATCTTTAATTTTGGGGATATTGAGGAAACTCCCAAGAGCACAGGTTTTCCTTGTTGCTTTTAACAAGCTAGGCTTTTTGTGTTATGTCAAGTGCATTTTGACAATTATTTGTCAGGATGATGGTGACTTGAAGTGTTTTAGGCTCAACAAAATACTGTGTTGCTTTCCCCCTCTTTCTGAGGACTTTTAATACTTTTCCCCTGCCTCTCTTACAGAAGTGATGATGTGCAAGCAGAACTGGTCTAGTGGGTTGAGGACCTCACCAAATTTATTCTGAAATGTTTATAGTGTAAAGAATGTAATGAACTTCAAATTGAGTTTCAAATGTATAAGTTTAAAAGCTACTTTCATTCCTAATCACAGTATTGCAGAAAATTCCAGATAATTTTTAACCACATATAAAACTGTTTTTAAACAAAGTAAGTTTCTATTTTTCCATAAATTTTTATGTTAGGAAGTAATTTTAAAAGATATTTGAAAAGATTTTGCCAGATTCTGATTCCAAAATCTCACATTAAATAATTAATTCTCAATCACAGTACCAGAGACAATGTTAACTTTACCTCCTAACTTTCGGAGAAAACATTAAGAGTTTGATGCAAATTCTAGCATTCAAAGTCTGAAATCTTCATACTGAATGGTCAGGGTTTGAAACAAACAAAAAACCCTAAGAGACAGTATAAATAGGGACAGTTATTTCCAAATTTGGGTGTCCCAAAACTTGTGTGGGTGTTGGGAAAGCAGTGAGAGAGCCCAAGTCTCCTCAGGTCCTTGGGAAGAAGAGGATTGCTGCACTCAGGCAGATAAGGAGCTCTGTCTGAACAATTGTGTCAGACAGTGCTGGACTGCAGATCCAGTTTTCATGAAGACCCAGGAACCTTGGGTTTTGAATTTTTCAGACACTGTAACCCACCAACCTGTTCTGATTATTGTTTTTCTGCACTTGCTCAATTGCAATCTCTGTTAGGAGCTTAATCCAGTGTTTGTGATTTTGTTTATAACATGTGATTGGGTTTTTATTTTTGCTATTTGTGCAACTCCATGCAGAATGTGAAGGCTGTCTCTGAGAGCCCTGCAGTGCCCTCAGTGTCTGAGGATGAGGATGATGAAGATGATGCAGCACCTCCCCCTGTGATAGCTCCGCGACCTGAACACACCAAATCTGTGAGCACAAATTCTTTTTTCAGCCTGCACTGCTGCAATCACAGTCAGACCTTACCTGTGACTCTTCGTCCCTCTGCATGGCTTGATGCTGAGCCCTTCTTGGGAGCAGGAGGGAGGCAGTGGGAGCCATTCCTCTGGCAGAGTACCTCAGTGTTGTCTTAGAGTACTTGCCCAGTTGTGCAGGGAGGGCACAAGTCCTTGATTAGTGGTGTTAGTTGCTAACAAAGCAGCTATAGAAATGCAGCCCTGACAACAGTAGAATAAAAGTGTTTAAATCTTCACCTGACTTGTGTGTTTTTCTCAACAAAATTAGATATACACCCGCTCAGTGATAGACCCTCTTCCTCCGCCTACCAGAGATGTGGCCACCTCTCCTATCTCTTCTCCCTCGGAAAACAGCACAACAGCACCCGACATGCTGGTCAGGAACACGGAGAAACAAAAGAAAAAGCCGAAAATGTCAGATGAAGAGATACTGGAAAAATTAAGTATGTTCTTGCTCTTTAAAAAAGTTAAATTCCAGGTCCTGCTGTGTTGGTTTCTCAGAATACCAATAAGCTGAAATGTTTCCCCATTTTGTAATCCCTTACTGAAGACAGGAGCACACAGTCACAACACAGAATTGGGGGCAGATGTAAGGGGTGAGATTGAATTTAAGCTGAGCACCTGTGATACTGGGTGAAGTCCCCAGGGAGTTATAGTTCCTCAGGCTCTGCAAAACAAGCCCTGAATAAATAACATCTATTTAACTATGAAGTCTGAGATCATTCCACATCTTATTCTGTAGCTCTGAAGCATGAATGATTATACTGCGATGTTAGACATAAGGTGTCTAAAAGATGGAGAGAAAATTAATGCATCCCGAAGTTTTCCTTCCATGGTATCATGGTGTAAAGTGGCTTGGTTATTTTTAAGTGCTTTAACATTTTGTGGGTAGCCAAATTGGTGGGTTTTTTCCCTGAGAAAAATTCAGCAAGTCTCTCAGTTGTGTTCTCGTGTCTTTAACATGAGAACCTTCAGTACAAGTACTCCTCTGCTTCCTGGTCGTTTTGGGTTGTGCTGTGGCATATTCAAGAGCTGAACCAGCTCTTTCATGCAATTGATTGCTATCCTCAGCCTGGGCCAGGTTTTATTAGAGTAGAACATTTCTAATTCTTTGAACTACTAATCCTGTATTGGTTAAATCCATGCCTTGTATGTCAGTTGACTTAAATTGTGTTAGCACCTCTGTGCTAAGGCTGGCCTCTTTGGTTTGTGGGTATATTTGTCAGTATTTTAGGAATAAGAGTCCGGTAGTTAGATGAACACTTAATCTGAGGATATAATTTTAAATTTTTTAAAAAATATTAAAATGGTATCTGAGTAACTCATGTCTCTAAATAAATCCTAAATTGACTTGATGGCTTATTAACTGGGACTGCTTACTATTGGAAAACTCAGACCCATTGTTTCAAAACTTCACTCACTCAATTAGCAGGATCTGTTACATTAAGGATTCAAGACATTTTTGTGACCAAGTAGGGCGAGCAGCAACTGTGGCAGAAAAAAAGTGATATTCTAATAAAAATACACCCACTTCAGTCATGCAGAGAAATGCAAGTGCTACTTTTGGGAGTGCTGGGAAGCAGATGTACCTTCTGACACCTTGTTTGCTCCAGGTGTCAGCTTCTATATGTGGGCTAGTCAGAAAAATGTTATGAAGTTTTAATCTTTAGTCTTAATCTAAGTAAAAATGTCTTTTCACTGAGGGCAATGGAGCTGTACTTGTGCAGACAAGCAGCCTTTTGACATTTTAGTTTGACATGTTACTAAAATAATTAAAACTGTAAAGCAAAACTATATTTACATGTACTAAATGTGTGCAGAGGTTAAAAGGAAGCTGCTCAATCTCTACCTCTCAGCAGAAACACAGCATTGGTGCAAATATTAACAAATACTCACCTGACTCTTTGGAAGGTAGGAAACACCTCTACCCCCCATTTTAGAGTTAACAGCATTAAACAGCAAAACTGGCAACTGCTGCTTGTCACCACAGCATTCTGTCCAGTCTTTGCCTTGGGGAAACATTTGCAGTCTGAGCTTGTAGTTTGTGCTAGGCTTTGAGGGAGAATTTCTGAATATTTGTACAGAAATACCAGTCCTGAGGGCAGACAGCATTGCTTCTGTAATTGTAGAGTGGGTTTTGTAAAGCCAGATTTCTCTTCCTGCCCTCCCCTCCAAACATGGGTGATATCCCCTACTTCTACCTCTGTCTGTCCTAAACCCTCTGGATTTGGCTGCTTTCCAGTGGTGTCCGAAAATAGCCTGCTCTTGCTCTCCTTGCTACTGGATTTCTTGGCTTAATGACCATGAGCAGTTTCTTTGCCAATATACATCTGTTAAGGCTCAGCCCCAGACCCTGTGAGAGAGCACCATATGTCGCCAGCTTCGGTGACTTGCAAACACCAACTCGGATGCAGCTCTGCATCCCTTGATCCTATAACCACCCTGGTGCTGTTCGAGAAGAGACTGGCTCCCAGCTGAGCTCTAGAAATTGCTGGCTCTGGTTCCTTTACCCTAAAAAGGGTATTATTCCTGCCTGCCGTAGGGAAGTTGTCATTATCAGTTAGTTTGCAGCCACTTGCAGCCCCCTGCTGTGGAACACCAGGGAAAGTGCTTTTCCCTTTGAGGAAAGCAGTGACAGACTTTCTTTTGGTTTTGGGAGAATGAACTGAGGTGGTCTCGGGTTGCTCTCCGAAACTGGAGGGATGCTGGTAACTGCTGCTAAAGCCTGTGCTGGGTGTCAAGTTCCTGGAAGAGCAGCTGAGCATTGTTCAGGACAGGCCAGGGGAGGTTTGGCTTTGAATGGTCTCTACCTTCTCTCCTGAGTTTTGCAGCCCAGTCATTGGGTCAGTAAATGGTTGTGGTTGCAGTATCATAAATATATTTTTTTTCTGCTACAAATTGTCATGGTGTAAGGAGATCTTTGACTAGTTTTATAACAGGCTATTGCCTCCAAGATGATTGAGAGCCCAGCCTCCAAATTCAGAGACTTTGCAGTGCAGGAGAATCTTAGGTCATCCAGGGTGTTGAAGCTGGGAGTGACTTTAAATTGCAGGTTTCCAACAAATAATTATTTTTCCATGTGTTAGGCCTATGTATCCCCATCCTGCACCTAATAATGACTGCCAGTGAAGGATAAATGTTCTTAATGTCTGTGTCCCATCATTTCTGAAGGACAGTTCCAGTACAGGGGAGTGCTGCAGCTGGTAAGTGCACAAATAACTGAAGGCTTCCTTGGTGTCCCTGTGCTTCTGGGTTTCTGATGAGTGGTTCATGAGACACAACCTGATGTTGTCGATGGAGCTGTTCTTGTAGCTGTATGAAAAAAGGACTTGAAGAAAATCCTCTTGGTTTTTTTGATTTTTTTTTTTTTTTTTTTTTTTTAGGAAGTATCGTGAGTGTGGGCGATCCAAAAAAGAAGTATACGAATTTTGAGAAGATTGGGCAGGGGTTAGTATATGTTTCTTCTCTGTCCTAAACCTTTCATATCCCTATGCTAAGAGGAATTCACCAAAACTAGGCTAAGTTAGCTTGCTGGAAAGACTGTTTGGGATACTTTGGAAAGTTTATTTTGTTTGGTTGTTTATTTGATTTCTTGTTTTTGGTTGTTTTGCTGGGTTCCTCATTCTCCCCAGTCTTCTCCTGTTCCTGGCAAAGTGACAGGGACTGGATTTTTGTGCAATTGTGTTGTAATGTAAGAAATTATGCCATTAGGTAATAAGGTTGATAAATACAGCTACAAGCAGGGAGAGACTTGCAAGACTATCTTCAATTTACAGATTTACTTCTAAATCATCTCAAGGCGTGTGCTGTGCTCCTCTAAGCAAGGTAGGGGGGAAGGTAGAAGCTGTGGGAGAGACTGTACTGAGGCAAAACATAGATCTGCAGTCAGGTCCACGTGCTGAGGCTCAAACTCCTGTTTTCCTCACTACAAATGCCCTGTTTTTACTTTAGCTGATCGTGTTGCTCTGCTATCATGTTGGGCATTCTGCGAGCCAGGGTAGTGTGGTCATACCACTTGAAATGGAATAAACTCAGTCCTACAGATTGCTGGTTTAGCAGCAAGGGTTTGGATGACCACAGTGTCCCTTTTTCAGAGCTTTTCTCTCCATAAATCCTCTGGCTTCTCCCCCAACAACAGCCTTGTCTCAGAAATATTTCAGATGATGTTTACCACTGGAATTATTGCATGTAAAGCAATGGGATTGAGAGCAGTTTAGAGAGACAAGTGGGAAGGGGCATGTGTTAAGCTCTCACTTTTACTTTGAGACACTAATAAATGATTTTGTTTTTTCTTTCCTCTGTTTTGTTTAGAGCCTCAGGTACAGTTTACACAGCAATAGATGTAGCTACAGGACAGGAGGTAAGTGCTGCCAGAGTACCACACAGTGGATTTTGGATTGTGTCCCAAAAGTTCAAGTTGATGCTACAAAATAAAGACTGTCTTTCAGGGATTCATGACATCTTATTTTTAATGAGGTCTTTATTTACTTACTAATGATACATGGTTGAGTGGTCTAAGCAGAGAACTGGAAAAAATGACTTCACAAGTTTTGATTCCTGAATAATTTCATATTTATAAAGATTCTTTCTGTGACTGTAAAGGTTAGAAGCAAATGTTTGGTCTGGGCAGTTCTTCAGTAAAAGTTTCTCTATTCTTCCTCAAGACTGCTGCCTGTCTCCATGCAAACTCTTTTATTTGCCCTCTGCTCCTTTGCTTCCTACACTTATACTACTTAACTTGCAGAGAAATAGTTCCTGTCCCACCCTTTGCCCACTTAATTTCTGCCCTGGAATTGTGAGACAAGGAATGCCTGTCTTTTCTTTTTTCCCCTCACAATAATAAAAAGTGCCATGCTTATTGCCTGCATAATAAACTAATAGTGGTGGATATGCAGCATCTGTGGAAACCTTTATTTCTAGATGGAGGATTTTTAAAAAGATGAAAATTTGTGTGATTCCAGATATATTTATGGAAGTCTGCAACAATGTGTGTCTACTTTGCATTTGTACACTGTAAGAGTTATTCACCAGTAAATTTCATTATTGTGCTTTTTGCTGAAATTCCTTCACCTCCTTTTTCAGTTAATTAATGAAGAATTAATACAGTTCAACTGCAGCCTTTAAGGAAAGGTTCTTATATTTATTTTGAAGCACTGAGAAATTTTATAGGAGAGGGAAGTCCTTTGATGGTTTTCTGCTTTCTTTCTGGACCCCTTGGGTGACTCCTATATGAAAATTTGAACTCTTGTATTACAACAGACTTTTAAAGCATTCCTATTACACTAGTGTGATCAGGCCCTGAAATTTTAAATCTGCATTTGTGATTGCTGTAACTTTGTCATGTTGTTGCTTGTTCCTTTCTATGAATGCAATGAACTCAGGAGCTCAGTGCAGGGAAACACTGGGAATTATCTGCATGAAATGCCTTCCCTCACTTCTTCATCTTTCATTCTTCTCTCTGGTCGTGTACAAAGACCAGCATGGGGTTTTTGTTTTTGTCTTCTTTTAAGTACTGTTTGGCAGCCCTTGTGAGTACTGTGGAAAACCAGCATGTCTGTCTGCTCTTGCCTTCTCATGTGTTGGGACTTTTGTATAGTCTTCCCTGCTATACTATCAAAATGCTAATTGTATCTATCTATATTGGCACTCTGTGGCTTGTTTTTTTCAATTCTTGTTTTTGTGAGTCACTGTAGTTGCTGGCTCTGGTCCATTCGCCCAGGCCTCTTTCTTTGCATGTAGCAGTTTGTAAAGGCATAGTTTCACCTCATTCCAAATGCCTAAATATGGTACAAAGACACTGGAGTTGTAACCTCTATGAATTATCTCTGCCTCCAGCTGTGCTGAGTAGGTTTACTGATTTGAAGGCTCCTCTGAGGACCAGGTGCTCTCACAAAGTACTGGTAGTGTGGAAACTTGAATACAAGTATTCAAAGCATGTTGTAACCTTCCTGCTTTTTGCATACATACATGCAGAGCAGGTCTCCTAAAACAACAAGAAAGCTGCTAAACTGAAGGGCTGCAGCTGACAAATCCATCCCTGTTGCTGTTCAGGCATGACTGGACATAAAGCTGACTCAAATTAATTTATTTTCAGCCTTTTATCTATCTTTACTGGTGCTTCTCTCCCCCAGGTCTTGTTGTCACAAAAGAAATAGTTACTGTCTTGAAGTACTAAGCATGGTTGTGTCATTCACCCATCCTACTTTAGATTTCTAGAAGCCAAAATTTGCATGGGAGCAGGGAAAAAAACACTAAAAAAATTTCAGAAACTCCTGCAATAATGCTTTACTTGATCTCTTTTCACGGCAGGTTGCAATCAAACAGATGAATTTGCAGCAGCAGCCCAAAAAAGAACTGATTATTAATGAGATCCTTGTGATGAGGGAAAACAAAAACTCCAACATTGTCAACTACTTGGACAGGTACGTCATTATTTGAAGGGCTCACAAAGGGAAACACTTCCTTGTCAAACTTCTTAAGGGCTTCTAGCTCAGCTTAATGCAAGTTTAGGACAGCCTTGCATTGCTTAATGCATGTGGCATTGTGGGTGTGTGGGTGGCCTCGTTCTCCAGAATGAGAAGAAACAGGTATCTGAACCAATGTTAATGGGATGTCTAGGCTCTCTTTAGAGATGCTGGCAGCTAAGGTCCTGTCAGGACTCCATTTTTCATCTCTCTCCTTTGCTAAATTTGACACAATAAACTTCCGGCTTATTTCTTTTGTGTTAATAAAGGGGAAAAAGAAACAGCTTGAAATGTATTATTTCCATTTGCTTTCCTCTTCTTTCTCTTTTCCTTTCCCTCTTTGATTCTACAATGCTGGTGTTCTGCTGCCAGAGGAGCTGACTGCTTCCAGGGTTAGATGTAGTCTTGTCCCTGTGACTGTCCACTGAGGTTTTTGCACAGGAGCATAACAACAATGAAGGTGAATGACATGTGACACATAACATGAGGTCAGGGCAGACCTCAACACAGCCTTGCAGTACTTTAGGGGACTTTTAAAAGGAGGGAGAGTGACTTTTAAGGCAGATAGTGATAGAACAAGAGGGAACAAAGTTTTCAGATAAAAGAGGGTAGATTTAAGTTAGGTATAATGAAGAAATTCTTTACTGTGAGACACTGGCACAGGCTGCCCAGAGATGTAGCTGCCCTGGCAGTGTTTAAGGCCAGGTTGAGTGAGATTCTGAGCAGTCTGGTGTAAAGGAAGGTGTCCCTGCCCATGGCAAGGGTTTGGGGCAAGGTGGTCTTTAAGGTCACTCTGAACCCAAAACATTCTATCATTCCATGATGCCGAAAGCCCAGCAGGCAGAAGCATTTCATGGTGGCTTGAATTCACTGTCAACACCACGGTGCTTCATTGTGTCAAGCCTGTGTCACTCGTTAAAACTATAGCTCGTTCCATTTGAGCTGCAGCACAATTGTCAGTCTGCTGCACTCAACAACTGAATGTACTAGTTCTGATGAACCACAGGTTTGCCTTATTATATGGGTAAAGACTGCTTGGATAAGGTGAGCTGCAGACTTTAATCTTGGCAGCTTGGTTTTTTTGGAAGATACAATGAAGGGATGTGACCTAGAATCCCTGGAAATTTGAGAAAGGATTTGCACACTTTTTTGCTGTGTGTAAAATCTAATCAGCTGTTTCATTTATAGGTTTCTTTTGCAGGCTTTTAATGTCTTGCCCAAAAAAGGTGGTACTTATATAAACCGCAACAGTTGTTCTGCTGAAATTTTGGTGCTGTGTCCCATGCATGGCTGTAAACAGCTACTTTGTTGAGGAGACAGAAAGCCTGCTCCTGAAATTTTTATGCCAGAAGTGTGTGTGCAGGGAACTGATGCTGGGCACACACCCTCTTTCCTAGAGAGAGTAGAAGAATGATATCAGTGTAAAATGAAACAAGTGGTTGTGAGTTGCATCTGGGCTAGAACTGTTATTTTCCTTTGGCTCATTAGAGGCTTTGTTTTGGCAAAACTGTGTGAGAGACATACTCTTCTCATTAGAGAGCATCGCTGTGTGCATGCACTTGTCTTGTCTAGCCAGTGCATTCCAGCTGCAGGATAGCTCAGTGTCCTGCTGTTTCTTGTTCAAACTTTCAGCAATAAAAGCTGCTGCTTTTGTCCTCCATTTTCACTAATCTTTTTCAGAGGGATTAGCCTTTGTTTGAGTGGTACACATGGACAGAACAGCAACTGGGATGAGCATGGGGGTTCTTTTGCCTATTATGCCACTTCAGCTCTGCAACTGCAGGATCCTGTTGCTGGGGAGCTGTGTCCCTCCTGCCCAGCCTGACATGCCTGTGCTTCCCAAGTGCTGAATTAAGCTAATATTTGGATGCCACTTGCTGGCTTCTTCTGCCTCCTGCTAAAGGAGGTGGAGGAAGGATGTGCTGGTCGCTCTGGGTCCAGGTTTTTGCTTTGTGGTTCTGTTATGGTGTCTAGCCTTCTGAGTCCCTAATGGGGGGTAGTCATTGGCATAAACCAGTGCTCTCAGCTCCTGCCCTTATGCAGGGGTTTCCTGTGCTTTGTCCTCTGTTATAACTGCATGGCCTACTTGCTTGTGGTTAAGCAGCTTTTCTGCTGCAGTCGTAGTGGCCAGTGCACAAAGGTGTGCTGTGATATTTAAGATAATTCAGCTGTACTTAGGAGCTGGATTTAGAAGCAGCTGGATCTGAAGACAGTGACACTAGTCTTCTGTACAAACAGCCACTTGTGCTGGGTTACCTGCTGGGAGTGCCAGTTCCTTTCTGCTGCATGAAAGAGGCCCTCAGAGCTCTGAACTCAGCCATCTAAACACAGGCATCAGATACCCAATGCCAGGCAAAGCAAACTCCTACCCTTTAGTTTTGTTCTGAAGAACTTCTTAACTTAATAAACCCCCCAAATAAGTGGTAGCTTCTGTTACCCCAGCCCCAAACTGTAGTAGGGATGGATGGTCAGTGAATAAAGCCGAAGATGTAAGACAGTCACGCTACAAGAAGACACCGGTTTCTTTCCAAGCTACATTCACATTTGCATGTAGAAAGCATGTTACTGGTGCAAAATTCTGTAGTGAATGAACTTGCACTTCTGGGCAGCTCCGAATTCCATCAGTTTTATCAATAAAGAATGTATATTTGTGATATAGAGGGCTTGGTGAACAAGGTATCCTAAGGTATCTAAGTGGAGGCTGAAGAACACCTTATGGGATCAGACATTACCTGTTCCTACAGATGGATGAAGAGAAAGGTGTAGACCATCTCCTTCTTCTTTGAAAGATTTTCCTCAGGTTTTTCTTACTGTCAGCTTGTTTTGGAAGGTGACTGGGTGACAATATGTGACACCATGCTGTGCCTGATGTCGCATCAGAGCAGTGTGTAGGTGTGTGGACTTCCTGGTGGTGTCTCTAGAACTGCTGAGAGAGTGGGTTTGACTCATGCCTACAGTGGGCAGCTCGGTGACTAAAGCTAGCAAAAGAGTGGAAAGATCCTCAAGAAAGTACCACCCTGAAATGACATTCCTTTGGTGGCAGCTGTCAGGGAGACACTGTTAATTTCACCTCCCTGTGTTTTATGTCAAATGTATCAATTATTGCATTGCCAGGGTCTTGGCACATGTTTGTGGCTGCTCATGGCTCAGCTTTGGCTTCACAGTGTGGTTCTTGGCTCGCTCCATCTGTTTTGGCTGCAGAGAGATACCAGCTTGCTCCCAGCATGTGGAACCCAAGATTGCCATGCAAAGAGCCCATTCTACTCTTATTCTTACAGTCAAGTGCATTTGGGCTGCAGAGTGCTACTGGCAATGAAGGGAAACCTCGTGATGTCCATGGTGGGTGATCTGTCGAGAGGGTGATGATAAAATCTGCAGAGAGCTTGATTTGTCAGAAGTGAAGAAGTAGCTGTGGCGTAGGGGCAGGAAGGAAGAGTGTGGGTGGAGTTGGACTTTCAGAGCCCAACAGAAAGTAAATGACCCACAGAGTTAGCAGGAGTGCTTTTAAAAGCAGTCTTGCTGCTCCTCTCTCACTCAGAGGCACTGCTCTGCAGGTGGTACTGCTGTTGCTGGGGTCTGTAGTGCTGGGAAAACAAAATGCCAGTGCATCAGCTTCTGTTCCGTAGTGCAGTTTGGGACCTCTCTGCTGCAGGAGCACAGCCCTGTGCCCTTGGGCTTTGCATCCTGGAAGAATTGCAAATGGCACTTCCCTTCATAGTCTTCAGCATCAGCAAACCAAGACATCCATTTTGTCTCTGGGATTAAAAGGTGTCCATAACTCTAACACTGCTGTCATCCAGGTGTAGCTGAGACCATTAGTACTATTTAGGGGGATTTTTTTCATTAACTTAGTGTCAGTGTGTCCTTTGGGGGTAAATTCCACACCTTTCTCACTCCTGTGATGTCTCACTCATCTCTGTCTACTTTTCTTGACAAGTTTAATGGCTTTTTTCTCCTTTACTATCACTTTCTACTTAATTGTTCCCTGGTACCTATCCCAGCTTTTGCATTTGGCTCCTGGAAAATTCATTCCTCAGTAGGATGGAATATCAGTGTTTCATAGCAAAGCAAATGTATCCTTAATGAACTCTAATGCCAGAGGAAGCTTTTAATTAGGTTCTCTGCTCTCTCACTTTTGACTCATCTGTCCACTCATTTGAAAAATGAGAGGATAGGCTGAAAAGGGGGGTTTTCAAACTGATTATTCCTTCCTCAGGAATGTGTCATCCTGATGTATTTGTCATGGAAGTTTGTGTTGATGGGTCCAAAAAGGGGCAGAAATGGTTGTTTTTGTTTTTTTTGTGGTTTTTTTTTGTTTGTTTGTTTTTAATGAGTTATTGCAGAAGGCTTCATCTCCTGTCTTCTGCTTTTAGACATGAGTACACACACACAACAGAGAGGAATATTCAAATGACTGAGAAAAGCCACTCACATCTCAGCTGTCTCCTCTTCATCTTCCTAAGGGCCTTTTTTAGAAAAGACCTGCCTTTTGGGGGTTTCTTTTTTTTATTTTAAGTCTTCAGAATTGCTTTTTCATCCAGTAAGGTCTACTCCTTTGCCTTTATGAATGATTCTGAAATTTTCAGACCAAATCACAGACTAGTTTGATAATATGGAAAAGATTGAGGTGATTTTCAGATGCAAGATGCTTTAAAAAGAAGTGCTCTTTTGTGATTGACTGTGGGTAGACCTCTTTTGTGTCCCCCAGAGCTGTCCCTGGGCTGAGGCAAAGCAGTCACTTGCTTAGGACAGCAGGATGCCAGGAATAATGAAGCAGCCCCCAACCCACCTCTTCCAGTGCAAGAGCCCTCAGAAGCCATTGCTGTGTGCCAAATATCTGGGTTGAATGCTTGGACCCCATCCTTCAGTAGTAGCTCTTTGCCTTCTCTCCCAGCACCAGGAGCAGTTGTAAGGTCCAGTCTCCATCTTAGTCTGCATCCTTTCCATGGCAGAAAAATTCAGCCTTGTGTTTGTGGACAGCAAACTCCTAGCCAGCTCTCCCATTATATCTCTCCTCAGCCTTCTTCTCTTTGGTCATTTGGGTTGTGATTGGATGCTCCCATGTGCAGAAAGTACCAGGAGTTTGTGATTCCTCAACGCTGCTAAATGCAGCTCTTGTTTTTATTGTACTTGTAAGAGAGCTTTAAAACCCTGTGCATTCTGATTTTAAATTTTGGCTTGGGCTCTTCAGTTACCTTGTAGGAGAAGAGCTGTGGGTGGTGATGGAGTACTTGGCAGGAGGCTCCCTAACGGATGTCGTGACGGAGACCTGCATGGACGAGGGACAAATCGCCGCCGTGTGCCGGGAGGTGAGGCAGCGCTCGCGCTCGGAGGGAGCTCTGGTTGGGAATGGGACGCGGGCTTTCCACAACCTGTCAAAGACTCCCTGGAAATGTTTCCAGCTTCTGTACTGTGACAGTCATTCTTTCAGAGGATGGATTTCACTTGTGAGGTTGCAGCACACAATTCTAATACAAGATGTTTCACCCCAGAAGGAGGAACTAGAGTGGAAAACGGGGGTGGGATCCTCTTGGTTTTGTCTGTTCCTCAAGTCTTTCGGGACTAACTTGTCCTCCTAGGGCTGCTGATCCCATTTTGACATCTCTCTGTGGCCCTGCACATACTGAATGTATGAAAGGTCCTAACACACTGCACCCTTACTACCAAAAATGCACAGTCTGAGTCCTTTAGTTGGCTAATTGTGACTGGTAAATCATTTCATGCACAGTAAGAATATCTCAATTATTTTTCAGTGTCTCCAAGCCCTGGAATTCCTCCATTCAAACCAAGTTATTCACAGAGACATCAAGAGTGACAACATCCTGCTGGGAATGGATGGCTCTGTCAAACTAAGTATGCAGGGAACATTACTGCTGATGACTTATCAACCTGTGCCAGTTGTCTGCTCTGGGCCAGGCACTTTGGGGAGATGGGTGTTAGAGGTGCTTGATGCTGTCATGATGAACAGGCTGTAGAAATGCTAGTGTAGATATATCTGTGGCATTTTTTTAATGGAGATTGGCAAACACAAATTCTTGTAAACCGATACCAGACTTGAAGTGAGGCTTGGGCTTCGTTTAGCTTTGGGCCATCTGTTTATGTGAACTAAAATAACAGTATTTTAATGCTACTCCAGTCTAGAAAGCTGAGTTGGAACATGTAAGGCTAGAAGTCTTTATTTCTGAACTACCTCTTCTATCTGGAAAATACTACAGGTACTCAAGGGGCAGGGAAAGTGGAGGGAGAATTGAAAGCTGTGTAACTAAAAAGCTTTTAATCTTACAATGCTAAGCCAGACTGGAGCCTAAATGTTGTTTCCTCCTTGTGGTATCACTAGTAATAAAAATCTTGAGACTGTTCTGTCCCTTGGGAGCTAAGGTAGCAGTTGTGCTTGTCATTGTCCATGCAGAGATAAACCTGGAAACCAGTGAATTATCATCCTCCACCTATAGCTTTAACAGAATGGTGCTCCCTTTTTCTTCCTCTCAGTTCTGCTGGCTAGTGCCCAACAGGCATAAATAAATCTATTTTTGTCAGCAGCGACAGCAGATATGACTCAAAATTTGCAGACAGCCGATATGCTGAGTAAGAAGGTGGGGTTTTTTTGCAGATAATTGCTTTTTAAACTATAGCTGCTCTTTGATAGAGCCACATCTTAGGAGTATTAGCAAGGAATAACTGATGGGGGCCAAAGTGCTCTATTCTTATGGAATAACTTCTTTGAGCACGGTATGCTGGTACTCGACAGTAGTTTAAAGTTGGAGAAATCCCTGTGGATATGATGCAGTAAGTCTTCTGGATCTGAGCTGCTTGTTGGCTCTGCTGGAAATTTGCCCTGTTTATGAACCATATGTCCTTTCCTGGTATTTACCCTTGATGAAAACTCAGCTAGGAATCAGTTTAATTTTCATCATTCTGCCTAAAATTAGACCTGTAATGCCATAGCGGGTCAGAATGGGTGGTGCATCTTGCTGTGTTAATTCTGCTGGGCTCACAAGAACAGATATAGTTTTCTTTTGGTGGGCCAAATACAAATAAGACATAGGGTGCAGCAATCTTTGTGTGAAGGCCCTGTATCTTTCTCTCTATTCAAAGAAAACAATCAATATAAATGTAGGTACTTTAAATTTATTCTGAACACTCTTTGCTCTATAAAATAAATGCTGTTTGAGGGATGATATGTCTACAGGGGAAGTAATACCCCTTGGACTGAAAATATCACCAGACAGTAGAGTGTGTGGTCTGGGGTAGGTCAGACTTGCATTAATTCCTGTTTTCACATACCCAGGGATGGTCTTTAGACCATACATTACATACCGTGTAACATTTCTGCAATGCTGCAGCACAGTTGAGTGTCTTAACTTCTGTGTGTGGTTATTTCCTGATCCCCATCTTTCACACAGACAAGTCAGCAGCTCCAGAATCCTCATGACCTCAGAGAGTCAGGTTTAGAAACTTGGCTCTAAGCACCATCTTCTGTGTTAGCCACAAAACCATTCTTCCCGTCACAGTTGCAGCAGCAGCACACCAGGCAGTGCAGCAGGGTAAAGTGTAGTGTAGCTCTGGTGTCAGTAAGGGTTGTTTCTGGAGAAACCTGCTGATTCCTATGTCTTTTCCCTCCACCCTATTTTAATTTTCCAGCTGACTTTGGCTTCTGTGCCCAGATCACTCCTGAGCAGAGCAAACGCAGCACCATGGTGGGTACCCCATACTGGATGGCACCTGAAGTGGTGACACGGAAAGCTTACGGGCCCAAAGTGGATATCTGGTCTTTGGGGATCATGGCCATCGAGATGATTGAAGGAGAGCCCCCCTACCTCAATGAGAACCCTTTGAGAGTAAGTAACCCTGCTTTTCCCCTCAGGTCTTCACTAAACTGCTGGTGAAGCTGAGCTCCTGTGAATCCTCTGGTGTGGTTTCATCACCTGCAGCTCCATCTAATTCAAACAATTCTGTGGTCTCCTTAGATGTCATAGTGAGAACACTGAGATAGTCTTAGTTAAAAGCCATGGTTTGCTCTGGGTAGCAGAGGTGTGGGTTCTATGAGTTAGATCATGCACACTCATGACTTCCCACTTTCTGGGATGCTAATAGAGGCAGAAGTTCTACCTTAAGGCAACAAAGCAGTCATGTCTTGAAACTTTCTACCCTGTGAATGAGAGAATTCTCCTCTGAGCCATGTGGTGTAGTGGAAGGTTCCCTGCCCATGGCAGGGGTACTGGAACTGGGTGATCTTTAAGGTCCCTTTCAACCCAAAACATTCTATGTTTCTGATTCTATTCAATTCTATTCTAGTAGGAGCTTTTTCTTATGGGCAAATTGTTCCTCCTTGCACACTCTAAGTAAAATTAGAAGAAAACCCTTTAGACAGGGTTTAAACCTCCTGATGTCTTTCCTTTGTTTAATTATTAACAAAAGGAGATATGCTGTCAGCATGTAGGACATCACTGCTCTTAATATAAGCTAGGTTTATGGTTTTTTCCCCAGTTACATGGGCTGGAGTAATCTAGAACAATTCATTTTTTTTCCCCATCTCTTGCAATGAAAGTGATTTTTGGGACAGAAGTGCAGCAGCCAAGAAGACTATAAGAAATAAAACAGTGTTAAGTTAAAGTAATAATACTTAGGTCTCATTTAACTTAATTTATGCCAATTCCCAGGCTATCAGACTGCTCCCATGGGACGTGTTGAGTGATGTGCTCAAAAGGCCTGTATATTAACAAGTCTCTGACAGAATTCTGCTTCTTTTGAAAATTCATCCAAGAAGTTTGTCACACAAAATCATGAAATGGATGAATTTCGAGTCTCTTGATTCTCAGAGGAGGATGTGTGAATGCTTTATCCCCAAGCAGTAGCAAAACTGCTTTTTTCTGCAGGATGTTAGAAGATGCCGAAGGGTCTGTTGGTCATCTTTTGTAAGGAGCCAGCTGCATCTTAAATATGTTGATGCTTTAGGCCTTGTGCACTCAGGCAAAGTACCAACAGAAAAAAAACCCAACGATTTAGTCAGGGTTACCTTCCCCTGAGGATATAGTCACTAGAGGAGTAATGGTAGAGTCCTGCCAATTAACTTCCCTATGTAAACAGGGTCTGTTTTGTCCCTGTTTCAGGAATGTTGTTTTTGTCCTTGTAATCCCTTGAGAGGGCTATAGGATCCAAACCCAGATTACAACGGTAAAACAATAAAGGATTGGTAAAACAATAAAGGGCTGGCAACAATTCTGTTTGCTGAAATGTAGGCATTGATTAGTGACCCTGATAAGGTGGGGTTTTTTCCTCCCCATTGAACTGTTGGGAGGGAGTGGAGAAATGGGTGTCTCTAATCCAGAGATGGGATCTAATCTTCATAACCTGCTGTTTCCTGGGTGCTTGTTTTTGTCTCAGGCCCTGTATCTCATTGCTACTAATGGGACTCCGGAACTTCAGAATCCAGAAAAGCTTTCACCCATATTCCGAGACTTCTTAAATCGCTGTCTTGAAATGGACGTGGAAAAGAGAGGTTCTGCGAAAGAGCTGCTACAGGTAGGTGATGGGGAACAAGACTGGAATAGTTGTAATCACGCAATCCTGAGTGAGGCCAGGCATAGTGATGAGATCTTCTTTGAGGTCTTAAATACTGCATCAGCTGAAAGCACAAGCACAGCTAAGGTAACCTCTCAGGAGGAAAAAAGCAACTGAAAACCACAGCTCTCAAACATAAATCTATAATTAAGTGATAACAGATTGCTCCCTTTCCAGTACTGGCTACTGGCAGCAGCTGTGCAGCGTGTTCTGTGTCCAACCTCAAAAATAGCTGCGTCCCAGGCCTGCCAGATACTGAGCCCCCTGATTCCCATGGTTTCTTCACGTGGCTGGCCATGACATCTGTGTGTTGTCACGGTCTTGTCATGCTTGTTCCAATGTGGACAGCAGGAAGGCTTCTAGCTATCTGATATTCTGGCTGTCTCCTTTTGGGAGGAGGGATCATGAAGTTCTTTGAAATATTCATGGCTTCAATTAACTGGAGCAGTTCACTTTTACCACATTTTGCCTGATATGACTCCTTACAGAGAGGATGGAACAAAGCTTGTGAGATATCTTAATTATAGAGTGGCTTGGATTGGAAGAGACCTTAAAGATCCTCTGATTCCACTTCCTCTGCCATGGGCAGGAACACCTTTCACTAGACCAGGCTGCTCAGAGCTCCATCCAACCTGGTCTTGAGCAATTCCAGGGATGGGACATCCGCAGCTTCTTTGGCAACCTCACCACCCTATAATTAGATATTTCACTGGAAACCTGGTGTCTTAGTCTGAACTCCCAGTGAAAGTTGAGGCTCAAGCTGCCAGGATTTTTACCAACATGGATGAGAGAAGTGGTTTGTGTGCTCTTTCTGTAAAAATTTGCCATGAGGGTGGACTATGTAAGTCTTTGTAAAATATATCTGTGATCAGGAACACTCAGACCTTATGTATCAGACAGTTTCCATTTTTTGTTTTCCTTTCTCTCCACTAATTTGTGTAATAGGCTCAGACTTGGATGTGTTGCTGCCTTCCAGACTATAAGGAAACATAAATGTCTGACAGTATGCTAGTAGTTGAAATATTATTTTTTCTTCTGGCCTTTTCATTCCTAAAATAACAGAAAGAAGTTATGTCCTGTTCCTTGGAGCAGCAGAACCTTCTGGCTGTAACACTTCAACCTGTTCTTAACTACCTTGTGGCTTCTGAATTTTTACGTTTTGGTTTTTTTTTTTCCCCATCCTGAAGCATGTTGCCTTGAGGGATTGATCCCTTCTGATGCTCAGAAGTCTTACAGGTTATAGTTGCCTTTTGTTTTCAGAACAGCTTGTGGACTTTTGATAATCAATATTGTTTTATTTAAAGAAGAGCACCTGTATAGGAGACTGAATGGTGCTGTGTTGCAAGCCCCCTGCTGCTCTCCTAAATTGCAGCTGCTTTGCAAATTTATGATATCTTGTAAAAAGCAAAGGCAATGTTTCTCCAGACCTGTGACAACAGGGAAATGAGAGGTGATTCCTGCATGGAGCCCTGTGCCTTGTGTCTGAGTCACACAGGTTGGTTTTTAATACACCTTTTTTCACACTGGATTTCACTGTAGATTTTGCAACTTTTAATTCCCACGGGGAATTTGCTGAGCTTTGTTTGATCTCGAGCATATGCAAACATTAGATAATTTAGCATGTGTTGGGTGCAAATCTCTTAATTACTTCAGGCAATCCCCAAAATTTTGTCACAATAACAGAGCTTCTGGATTCACGTGTTCAGAGACTAGAGTAGGTTCTTAGATTTCATATGGGTTTAGGTGAAAATGTTTAGAATAGCCACTTCTGGGGCATGTTCTGAAAAATCTTACCATTTTTTCTTCTGTTTTGTCCTAGCACCAGTTCTTGAAAATTGCAAAACCTCTATCCAGTCTCACTCCTCTGATTATTGCAGCTAAAGAGGCAGCCAAGAACAACCATTAAAGTGGTGAAATCAAGAGTCATCATGTCAAGACTTTTAGATGTTCATTTCAGAGACTGAATTATTTGCCCTTCTCCCCTTCTGCTCCTTCTTCACGGGGGTGTTCTTAAAAGTTTGACTTGCCCTGAAGGGTGGCAGGGGCATCATTCACTGTACGTGGAAGGGCACACAACAGGGATGTGGCTGATCTTAGAGGGTGAACTGTACTTCCGTCCTCGGGATGGGGACGAGAGGGGAAGAACATTTTGTATGGTTGAGAAGATCTTTCTGAGAGCGTCTGAACCTGACCTACAAGTAGTGAAGCCAGTTTGTTCTCATATTTCTTATGGTGTTTATTTTTAAAAATAATGTGGAGCCTTAGACCATGTTTATCTTAATAAATTAAATCTTTTGCTGGCTGCATTTTGCCTGCTTCTGCCAAGCTGCTATCACACCACAGAGGCTGCTCTGTGCTTTGGATGACTCAAGGAGGGAAGGAAGCAGGCAGCAGCAATGTGAACAGCTGTCAGCTGAGAGGGGAACGAGGAGGTGAAGGTGCATCCCTCCTGCAGCACTGCTGGATGCTTCGAGAAAGCATGGACAAAGACTCTGTGTGCTTCCTGCAGCCACTGAAGAACTTAATTCATGGATGGACTCTGCCAAATTGTATGAACTGCCCCCTAGTCCTCCCCCCTTTAGTGGCAACTCTACTAGTTAAACAAATCTTGAATATTTTTTTGTTGTTCTAGGAAATAAATCACAGGGAAAAAATGAGAGGGAACTCTTAGGGTTATTTTATCAGTGCTGTGAGGCTTTTTAGAGATGCTGCCCTGCGTGATTAACAGAGCAATTACTATTGTAAAGACAAGATTTGCCCACAAAATATGTTGAAACCTTGTTTCTTAGAGCAAGTCCAATGGAAAACAAACTGGTAATGGATGCTGCTTTCTCCATGGAGATGTGGGGACATGAATTTTTTTTAAATGATGGTTTCTTTATGCTACTGATTCCTTGGGTTGCCAATATTCTGTAAAACAACAGGAAACCTGGAACTACTAGAAGAGGGACTGGTTGTAAACACTGGGCTTATGTTCAACTGTATACTGATTTTTAATAAAGTGACTGCTGCATTTCTTAACCTGGGGCTAGAGGAGAACTGGAGAATTCACTGTCACCAGACAAGTCTGTCATTGCTCGTATGGTCACCAGGTTCTTGAATGTGTTGGATGACTTAATTTAACCTTGTTTCTTACCCCTTCTTCTGCAGCCCTTTGGGGACAATGAGTGTTTCCCAAGGGCGTAACTTTACACATAGAGAAAATTGATACAAAACATGTGCATTGTAACTGTGAGAGCTGCTTTCTCTGTACTGCTTTGGTCACATATGGGGTGAGTTCAAACCTATTCTGGAGTAACCTCTCATCTTTCTGTTGGACAGAAATTCATTCCATCTTGTTGAGACCTGCTGCTGGCTCAGCCCTTTCCTCCCTGGACCTGGGCTTTGATTAAATATATTTTTCTGATTGGCTCCACAGTTTATGACAGCTCTTACACCAGCTTTAGTGGGTATAGGTGCCTTGTGAATTCTTTTGAAGAATTTTTGAAATGAAATGAAATGAAAGGCCTCTTTTCTGAGGGGCCTTCTTCCATCCTTTGTGCTCCAGGGTGGTCACTGTTTGACAAAAGGCTGAGGGGTGAAATCGTTGCCCAAATTTGCAACCTCTCTCCCTTTGTGTATGTATATTTAATCTCCCAGAATTGTTAGGTTTCCTCTCACAAAGCTTATATCCAAGGATGAGTTCCTTGGGCAAAACAGTACAGCTGCCAACCTGGAAAGGGATATGATCTATTGATGAGCTCATCTGCTTGAAGCTTAGATGGAGATAGTGGAATAGAAGGCCACTATGTTTAAATAATTCTCTTTGAAAAGGACTTTGTATTCCCTCTGGAAGACTCAGGATGGCATATGTGGGAGGAATAGAATTAGTGTCTAGCTCTCTCCTGATCTGAAATCTCATTTGACTGTCAGATTTGGCAATTGACTATTTTTCAGACAAGGCAGGGTTCAATTTGATCCACAATGTGTTTAACGTCTCTGACTTCTCTTTGATTCCCTTCCCCACTCCCTTCTCTGCATCTCATTGAGATGAGAACCTTAATGCAGATGTGCCCTATCTGTGAGCATGCAAGGGAGTTTATTTTCCTGCAGCAAGATTTCTGCTAAACTTCCCCAAACAAGATAGAAAAGGTTATTTTTATGTCTTTTAAGCTGCTCTTCTGGATCCTCTATTGCATAATGGAAAGGGATCTACAGTGACTATTTATCCCTCCTTTTACAATGTGCTTCTGTCTCGTCGGCTTCTACATTGGTTTGGTCCTGCCTGGTTTCTGTTGGCTGCTGGAGAGGAGTGTTGCCAAAAGCCTTTCCTTCTGCTGGGAAAAGCTGCAAGACTCTGCCTATGCTTCTGTGTCATCTTGTCCCAGGCTGTTTTGTCCCCACTCGTGATGGGTGGGTGGGAAAAGGAGGCGATTGCTACAGTTTGCCTGGACCTAGTTTCCAGTTACCAGACACATCATATTTTTGTGTTCTCAGAAAATCCTTTGGAAAAAAGTGTAGTTAGCCTAATCTTAGGAGAATGGGTTTATTTTGTTGTTCTGAAATGCATCCTTTCCTCTCCTTTTGTGTGTGAGTCGCCCAGAACCAGCTCCTCCGTTAGCTTTTGAAGAGCCCTTCCTGTCTACAGCACACTCTTGTCTACAGAGGGCTCTTAAATAGTGACTTTCTGACTTAAAATTTAATATTCAGGGCTTATTTTTCCGATAATATCTTGTCCCTGCTGTTACTTGAAAATGACTACAATTTGACAGCTTCTTTGGTGCCTTTTTTTTTCCTCCTAACTTTCTCTTATTAACTGATTTCCCTGAGTTGAAACCATTTTTAACCACAGCCCTTAATTATTAATTTGCCTGCTAATATTAAAGTTCTCTCCTCCATATTAGAACATTAAATTTCAGAAAACTTTCAGAAAATTGATTTTTTTTTTGAGGGATCTCAAGCAATCTTATACCAGAAATAATTTAATATCCTACAGTTTACAACGGGCTTGGTGGAGGGAGAGGCTAAAAGACATCTTATTTTCTTAAACACAGAGATTATCTTATTTAAATATCAACTGGTATCTTCAATAAGACTTTACCTGTGTTTTAAGAGTGGGCATTGATTTGCATTAGTTTAGCTATTAGGATTTTTAGGGTTTAGAGGTTTTCTAAACAAACCAAATTTTATTTGGGTCCAAGAGTTTTTGCATGAGACGGGTATGGCGACCATGTGAGAAGGTGGGTTATATGGGCAACACTGTCAGGCACATGATGTGATTCTTGGAGTTGTCCTGTTCAGGGCAAGGAGCTGGACTCAATGATCCTTGCAGATCCCTTCCACCTCAGGATATTTTGTGATTCTGTGAGGCTGAGAGTGAAGAGCCAGGATAGGGATGGGAGGGTACAGCAGAACTAGCTGGCTGCAGCAGCAGTAGCACACCTTTAGCCATCCCTGAAATGTCTTCATTTAATGGATGTGTGTTTAAAGAACAAAAATCTGACTGATTTGTTGCTACAGGCACTTCTCCAGACAGGCATTATGCTCCTACCAAACTGCCTTCCCCTTTTAAACAAAAGGGGTGCAGGGATTTCTCCAGGAAAGGAGGCTCCTTGAGAAAGGAGGTTTCCATGGAGACACTTACTTGACTTAAACGATCTGGCTAAGGCTTGAGAAGAGGTTTGGTGGGTAGACACCACATCGACACAAAAGACACTGTTTTGCAAAGCAGCTGGAGTTGCTGCAGTGTTTTGTTGCCAACTTGATGCCCCTTTTCAGGGGGTTGGTTTTGAAAAAGTACTGAGAATGTTGCTTGGTCAGGACTGTGAGGTGTATAAAAGTCTGGCTCTTCTTAGCTGAGATCTCTGTTAGTATCCCGATGAATCTGTCTCAAAAAGCTGCAGGTCGGTGTAAGTAGGGCATGTTTGCAGCAGAGTTCTGTGCGAGAAAGGATTGCAATGGTCTGTAGTCAGTGCCTCCTTTCTTAGAGCCCACCCTTCCTGGCTGACAGCAAAATTGGTTCTGACCAGTTTCCAGGAATAATATTTGTTTGAAGCCCACTCTTAATTAAGAGCATAGTCTATTCATCTGGTGAATGACAACATCCTCAGTGTTGAAATTGTTAAAGGTGAACTGATTATCTGCTGATTATAAAGCGGTAAAACTTTTTAATGGCTTCTTATTTCTGCTGTAATAGAAAGCCTGTAAATGTATTTTGGGGTCATAAGCCCAACTGGATGGAGCATATGTATAATGAATGCTGTAGGATCTCATAGTTTATTACTAATGACAACTCACGGTGGCAAAGGTGGGATCTTGGAGAAGCAGCTGCCAGCTTTGATGGGGAATGGCCAACAGCAACAAAGCTGCTGGACAGATGGGAGCTGGACAGAAACATTCTGCCAGAGTGGAGCCTACAGTGAGTGGTGGGAGACAGAGTTGGTCCAAAGGGTAGGATGGAGCAAAGGTTAAAACTTCAGTTACACAGTTGCTGAGGAAATTCAGGGAGTGCCCCAGCAGCCCTGCTGCATCTCAAGGCAGCAGCATCTCTGAAGGAGGAGAGCAGAAAGGAGTCTGGGAAGGGAAAAGGCGCTGAAAGTAGAGAGAGGAGTAGCAATATGGCTCTGAGTCACAGCCTGTGCTAAGACCTGGAGCTAATCCAGGAGGTTCACAAAAAATTAAAAAATTCAGCTGAAAAGGAAAAGTGGAGCTAGAATGGAGGAGATGGCCTTGATGTGCCAAGGAACTGAAGAGAGGGGCCAGATTTCCTGAATGTGTGAAACAGCAGAAACTAATTTAACACAGGCTTCTGTGGATGACAAGCAGCTCGTTCCCTCCTGCCTTGCAGCACCAGTGTCTTGTCTTTGAGATCAGCTCTGCTTTGGGATCACGTCAGCAGCTGCCCAACTTCAGTCTCGTGTTTGTAAAGAAGGCTTTTTGCTCTGCTCCTACTGATTTCTGACTGCAGCTCTCCACTGTTGGTAGATGTCTTTGTGTTGTGTCCCACCTGGAAATACAGAGGCCGTTGCAGTTTTAAAATCTGCTGGATAATGTACTTCTCCCCATGCTGCCTTGGCATAACTCCTGTACTGTACTGCTGGGTTTGTTTAATGTGCCAGGTCAGCTCAGACATTTTAAAAATAAAAACTGAAACCTTAAATAAAACCTTGATTAATTATTTGGTTCTGCTTGACTTGCTGTTTCAATGATCCTTGCAGTGATAGTAGAAATGAAGGGGGATGCTTGAAGGAGGGGTTGTGTTTCTCTGACCTATTTTAGATTATTCAGATCTTATTTGATTGAGCAAAGTGACTACACTAAAAGCTGTTGCAGAAAGTGTGACTTTCACCACTTATTTTAACCGGTTTGACATAGTTAATGTTCTGGAAAGCAGGCTGGAAGCAGGATCTAGACCACAGCTTGAAGAAGAGAAGGAAGCTTGGATGGTTGTTTTCTCTGCAGATAAAGTTTGGTGTCTGAGGCTCCTGATATGGAGGAGGAAATCAGGTGGGTTTAAGATGAGTATGTGCACCCACCTTCCCAGCATCACTTTTTCTTTCAGGATTGGTGTGATAAGGCTGATGACAAGAGCAGGAGTTCATCATACTGCCTGGGTATCATCTGACAAGGGTGTTTTACTCTGAAGTCTGAGAAGCCCAACACGGTGCTGAGAGGACTTTCTGAGGTCAGCACCTGTGGAATGTGGGGGTGAGGAGCAGTGAGAAGCTCTGACAAGCTCCTGTGAGTCAGCCAAGTGCTGAGAAGGGTTTTAGAGAAGTCACTGAGAGAAAAGGGAACACCTTGAACGGGGGACTTGACAAACCAGAATAAGGAAATCAATGTTACTCCATAAAATCCCCTCTGCCTAGAAGAGATGCTGGAGCTGAAGATTCTTTCCATCAGCTCTTTTTCAGGAAAGCCAGAGGTGATACCCATTGAGTTACGTGTTACAAAGATGAGGGCCCCATTGTTTGAGCAAGAGAAATGTTGCAGCTGAACTGGCAGGGATTTGAGGTAATTCTCTTTGACATGATCTGGTAGCATCCTGTGTTGGATGTCTTTGTTCCATTAGAGGAAAGAAATCTGACTGCACCAACACCTACCTCCCCTTCACAGAATCGTAGAATGGCTTGGGTTGGAATGACCTAAAAGATCCTCTGGTTCCAACCCCCCTGCCTTGGGCAGGGACACCTTTCACTAGACCAGGTTACCCAGAGCCCCATCCAACTTGGCCTAGAACTCTTCCAGAATGGAACATCCACAGCTTCACTGGACAACCTGTGCCAGTGCCTCACCAACCTCACAGTGAAGAATTTCATCCTAATATTCAATCTAAAACTTCTCTCATTTTGAAGCCATTACCCATTGTCCTGTCATTCCATGCCCTTGACCAAAGACCCTCTCTTGGCTCTCTTACATCCCCTATAGGTACCAGAAGGTGTTCTAAAGTCTCCACAGAGTCTTCTGTTCTCCAGGCTGAACTGAAGCTCTTCCTCCAAAGCTTCACAAAGCAGCGTACCAGGCAAATTTTGCTCATGTAAATCCCCCCAAAATGCCCCTAAAAATACTACTGGATTGGTGTCTGGTGGCTCTACCCCCTTCCCCATAAAGGAGGCATAGTGTACTCTAACTAGATACCATTATCTATGATTTCTGGGGAGAAATGTCTGTCTTGGAAGCTTCTTCCCTTGAAACAAGCTTGGTTGTGTTGCTCAGCAGTGGATGGGGATGGGAGATGTTGGACAATGAATGATGGCAAGGCTTTAAAAAATGATTGATGTTGATTTCAGTGAAGTATAACTTGTCTGAGGACTCTTCAGAGCCCAAGGCAGCTTTCCTTGAAGGTAAATTAATAATAAAATTTAAAAGGAATTTTTGAAGGCTTAGTTCACAGCTTAATAATTGGGGGGTCAGATAAATAATTCTGGAGATGGACACAAGGTGACAATGATCAGCTGATCTATGGAGGGGGAGCAGAGGAGGAAAGACAGCAAAAAGCTTTGGGGAAAACACAACTTCGGGTCTGAGCCAGACACAACAAACTGGCAGCTAAATCCTAGTGGGAGCAGTTATCCTCTGTGTAACTGCGCGATATTAGTTAATTCAGGAATGAAATGAGGGTATAAGCAGTAGAGAAGCAATACACTGGCAGGTGCAACAGAGAGGAGGTTCTTTATCACATCTGCAGGAGCACTGCAGCTCTCCGTGCAGAGGATGCTTTGACTGGGTCCCTCATTTTCTATCAGCACTCAGGTGGCTTCCAAGTTTAGGTTCTCAAGCTCATCTTTGAAGAGGATCTGTAGCTTGAACACGGTAAGCAGGGAGCTGGCCAGGCTTGCTTGATCCTTCCTCATTCCTGGGGCTGTGATGCCCTCTCTCGGTAGCTGCACCGAAGAGTCCTTTCCTTTCATGTTCTTTTTCTACGAGCAAGGTAAAAAGGAATTTTGTGTTTCTTTTGGAGGGTGCACGCTGAAGGCAGCCGGGGCACACGGGCGTGGATAAGGAGATCCCCCTGACATGGAACCTGGTGTCTCGCTATGTCTGCTCCCTTGTGATCACCCCACCTCCAGCTTTGCTCCTCTCACATTTATAAGTTGCAGCAGCCTTGTAAGGCAAATGTGTTCCCCCAGGCCATGGGTTGGTTATGTGTGAGCCCTCTGCTCCCATCCCAGCATGGGTCCCTAATGCTCACCGACACCCTTGTGCTTCTCCCAGGTGTGGTGGGACTTTGTGCTGGGCCAGGTGTGCTCTGGCAGACTGGTTGAGCCTGGTAAAGGAGAAGGGGCACTGTCCCACAGTGGCTGGCAGGGTTGAGAGAGGCTGCTAGGCAGAGGCTCCTCCCCTGTGAATGCAGTCAGGAGTGAAGTGAGCCCCAGCTCATCCCTCATCCCACACCTTGCGCCCTAAAACCACTAGCCTGCATAAATCTGGGGCTAAGATCTCTTCTGGCAGTCAAGGTCACGGTTGTGCTGTCCATGTGTGCAGCTGTAGTGGTGTCCAGGGCTCAGGTGTGCCCGGATTGTGCTCTGGAGGGCAACAGGCAGGTAGAGTCCTCTCTTTTCTCAACAGTGGAAAGCTGAAATTCTCAAAGGTGGACAGGTGAGTGAGTCTTGACTGGCACAGGGGGGCACTGAACTGGGGGGCAAACTGCTCTCTCAGTCCCACTCCTTTTCATTCCCCAGCCTCGTGGCTGCATGAACAGTGAGTCCCTAGATGGGAAGAATCTGCTGCTTTTTTCTATTCTTCATATTTTCTAAGCACATCAGCCTCTAACCCCCACCTCTACCTTAAGGCCTTTGCGTATTGTTGTCACTCTGAAGCCCCCCAGGCTTTGGCAACAGCCCAGCCCAGGGACACTGTAAATTGTCCCATCTCTTTTGCACCATGAGGAATCCACCAGGTAGGTCCCAACCCAGGAAGGACCAGCACAAGGTCAGTGGTAATGCTGGGGCACAGAAAGATGGTGGTGTCCCCAGAGCAGGCACTAACCAGTTCAGGTCTCCCCTTGCTCAGGGAGAGTGGGTTGGGTGGTTCTGAGTGGGTGTGGGAACTTTAGGCAATGCCACCACTGGTGCTGGGCAAGGGAGGTCTCATTGATGGTGGGTCCCACTGGCCAGCTTGTGTCTCCTTGCCCATGCCATCCACCATGAGAAGGATAAGAAGCACCCAATGAGTTCTCTGGACCTACCCTGGTGATGACAAGTGTTACCTGAGATGCTCCTTGGTGACAAAGCTGCAGCATGAACACCGTGGCCCAGGCTGGGAGACATGGTGTACAGCACAGTTTTAAGAGCCTGAGTGGTGGGAAACATCTTTGCTAGTCCAAAATGGGACAGCAACTCTGAATCCCCACTAAACTCTTTGGCTGCTCAGTTCCCTGAAAGGTGGTGTATTACCCTGGGATAGTGAGGGATCTTGCTGCAACATCCCCGCTCAGGAGCAGCAGGGTGTCCCCATCACTCTGGAGGGAGGAACCATCAGGGCAGGGGCTAACACAGACCTCCAGGTTCAGACCAAAAAGGAGGAGGAGGCAGCACAGAACAGCTGCCTGTGTGCTCAAGAAAAAAACTCTGAAGTGCTTTACTCCTGAGATCTGTCATGATTCTCCCTCACCATTTGCCACATTACATTTCTTGGACACAGAAAAACTTGGCCAAGGGGTGTTTTATCACACCTCTTCTTACTCACTTGGTCCTTGCATGATTTTCACCTCTGGAAGTCCCTCGGCCTCTCAGGGTACCTGAAGCTGTTTCCTCCTGGATGTGCTGCAATCCCCTGATTTCTGCTAGGAATGGACAAAGTGACATTTCTTAAAGGACAGCCACAAACTATGAAAGAAGAGTGAGGACTGCCCCTTCTTCCTTTAGACGAGACTCTACCAGCTCCAGCAGCAGCCAGCCCTGCTGTGGGAGAGCAGGCAGTGGAGTTGCTGCAGCAGCAGCTGTCAGAGGCAGAGTTTGTCCCCTCAGCTGCCTTGAGGATGATGTAAAAGGTCCCTCCATCCACCCAACACAGCCTGTATGTCTGCTGGGGGGCTGGCTCCCCACACTCAGCTCTTGATGTATCGGCCTGGTGTCCCTTCCTGCCCACCCGAGGGATGTGGCATTCCCAGGAATGATGCTCAGAGCCCCTCATAGAGCCCCAGGACTTGGGAGGACTTGCCTGGCAATTTGGCATGCATGAGGTGATTTTTTGAGTTTATATTTTGACTCTTGGTGTACATTTTGTATCTGGTGGGTTGCACACTCCAGAAGAAACTGGTTGCACTTTGCACCATTATCCACAGCTGCTCCTGTCTTTGGGAAGGGACAGCAGCATTTCTTGGGAGCAAGTGTGCTTAAAAACAGCTCTGATCAGCCCAAGCAGTCTGAGGAGTGTTAGTGAAGGACATGTCCTGAGATGCAGGAGCAGGGCCAGGCCCAGGTTTCCATGGAGGTCTGCAAAACCTGCTGCTCCCCATTTTCACCGTGCCTCTACTTTACCCTGAGTCTCCCCACACCAGCACTTTGGGGGGAGCTGATGCTCTCCCTGGTTTTTGTGTGTCAGAGCTGTGTGTCAAAGGCTTTAGGCTGGGAGATGGCAAGAGAACCTCCCAGCCCACCCCTTCCCCTGCAGTCTCATCCTCTTTGGCTTGATGTGAAGCTGTGGACATCTTTATTCTTGGACATGCTGTGCATTGAGGGACTGGAGGAGTTTCTGGTCTCTTGTGGTGGGGCATGGAGCTGGCCAGGGTTGCTTTCTTACCCCTCAGCCCATCCTGTGTGGCTCCAGGGACTGACATTTCTGATTTTTGGTGAGCTACTACTTGTTGAAAAAAGCAGATGCTGCTCTCCCCTGGATCAGTTCAGGTCACTTCTCTCTCCCCCCACCTCCCTTATCATTCCTGGAACTGCTGTGAACTGTGCCATTTCTATGATAAATCTTGTGGGGACATTGCTGCCTGCATGAGTCCCTGCTCTGAAAGTTCAGCTGTTCCTTGGGCAAGTGTGCTGCGTGGGATGGGGACATGATGGGGACACACATTGGCCCCTCATGCTGCCAAGGCTGTGTGTTGTGAGAGGACAAATGTCCCAAGGTGGGGAGGACTTAGGGTAGAAAGTCCTCCTCCGTAGGAAATACCTACATATTTCCCAGCAAAATACTCCATGATGTGGCTGGCAGCTGGGCAGGGACACCATCCCTACTCCTTGTTTGTGGCATTTTTGCTCTGGGTTTATCTTCCTGACACAAACAGAGGCAAAACTGGCTAGGTTCAAGGCTGACCTGCCCTGCTCTCCCCTTGGAGAGGGTTTATACAGCACAAGTCCCTTGCAGGCATTTCCTTTCCGGACTCATAATCTCCAAGGCTGGACTTGCTGGTGGCAGGGCTCCAGCAGATCCTTGCTTGCCTTTATTCCCCGTTTTTGGCAGGTCTGGGACATTGACTGGAACACTGGGTGAGGATTTTGTGCTTGAGATAAGCTGGTGAACTCTGAGCTGAAGATACTGAAGCCAGAGCAGCATCTGCCCAGCTGATCAGTCTTTTGCCAGGTGTTAGCAGAGCAAACTGATGCTGAATGCTTTGCATCTCCATACCCAAAAGAAAGCAAAACCACAGTGATATTTCAGGGCAAAGAACAGATATATTTGGAGATAAAAATATAATAAAAATATCCTAACAAAAAATGCTTGTTAGGAGATAAGACTATGGTAGTGCTTTTCATAAGCTTTTTCATTTTTCAGGCTCTTACCTCCTCTGAAGGAGCTTTTTTTGGGCTGATGATGTTGCTCAGTCCTGTCCCTTTATCTTCATGTAACCCCTGGGTTCATCCACACCGTGAGGATGCAGCAGATGGAAGAACGGCAGCCTGAATAGGGATGATGGTGAAGGTCCTTCAGAACTTATTTTGGGGAGTTGCTGACCCTACCACCGTCTTCAAAGGCAGAGCAAAGTGCTCTGGCTCTCTGTGCTCTCCACTACTCCTTAAGCCTTCCAGGCCACCACCATGCCATGCTTCCCCTGGCCATGGACCTTCAGGACCTCAGTGTGGCCCTGTGACGAAGCTGGGCTCAACATGGCCCAAATACATAAGAAGAAAAATCCTGAGTGGATGAACTCAGGAGATTAAAACTGCAGGGTACCTGGAAAAGCTGCTTCTTCCTAAATCTCATTAGTGCTACCAGTCTTCTTAATCTCACCCTTTCCTGCCCTATTTATCAGATTTCCAGGAATTAGGCCATAAAGCAACTAATTTTTCTAGAGGCTCACACACAGTCCCATGCATTTTTACTCCAGACAGCTAGGTGTTAGCAGGAGAAACACCAGCAATAGAACCAGCTGCTTCTACCTTCGTGTCTTGTGGTTCTTGCATTTATTTAACTCCAGTTCTCCCAATTCCACAGGAAGAGTGATGTTATTTTAGGACCAAGTGCTAAGTAAGGATTAGCAAGGCTGTTTCAAAGTGGAACTCTTCTATGCCTTCTGCTCATCTTTAAGTTTCAGAGTGAACCAGGCTGTCACATCTATAGCTCTACATCTTCTGATGAAAAGTTTCTCTTTGTAATGTGAACTGCACAAAAACTGCTGGACCATCTTTTCTGCCTGTTCTTACTCTCTTTGTTTGCAAGGGCAGTTTGCTGATTTTGCTTTTGAGGGACCCCCAGATCTGTCTTCTAACAATTAAAATTCCAATGTGAAAAACTACAGGGATGGAAAAACTGCACCAATGGTGTTTCAGAGAGCCCTCCAGGGCTGGAGGGGATGTTTGTTTAGCTTCTAATGCAGTGAGGAGCTTTTATGGAGAAGGAGGACCTGCATGAGGTTGTGCAGCTTCCTATCCTGAGAAACTTTATTATGGGAGTTTGTCTCCCTGAAAGCCCAGGGTGCATTTGAGGTTACAAAATCCAACCTGCTTTTGTTGTACAGACCTGTCCCCTCTCCCCCTTCGAAGGAAGTTATAACTCTAATAGGATTTAGATATTAGAGTCCAAAACCATGCAAAAACCCAAGTAAAATAAGCAGTTTTGCATCCAGGGTTGCTCAGAAATCTGGTGCAGTGGATTCCTGCCTGGGGCTTACAGCTGTGGAAAATATTTTCATGGAGGAGGTTCAGGAGTTTTGATTCTGAGGGTCAACGATGACACATGTTTCCCAAATCTCCTTTGGGACTTTTCCTCAAACCCCATCCTTTGGACACTTAATTCTGCCAAGGCGAGATGTGAACACCAACCTTCCCTGTTCTGGGTGGGCAAAGGATAAATGAATCAATCCTAGGTTCGTCCCCAAGTCCCGGGTGTCTCCCAGAGCCATGCTATGAGCAGCTGTCTGCGTCCCATGATGAGATTTTAATTTTTCTAGCCTTGGGGACTGAATTTATTCAGCCTCTCATGGCCCCTCCTCCCGTGGGAGGGACGGCTCCAGCAGCCTCTCTAATACCGGGTGTCACACAGCGGTGCCACCATTCTCCTCTCTAATTCCCGGAGTGTCACAAGCAGAGGACACAGCCACCCAAGTGCAGAGGAGAGCAAAAATAAACCCTTCCATGTGCGTCAGTGCGCGGTGAGTTACCTCCTCCTTCCTCACTCTCCAAGATGCTCCTGCCTGCTGAACTTCACCCCTGCCTGCTCTTCCCTGCTTGCCTTGAAAGTTATCACCGGGGTGGCGGGTTTTTTTTCACTTTTCCATTGTTATCTGTGGATTTTTGAGTGTGTTGGTTGGGATGCGACAGCGGGCGATTGACCCGGCTCCCGCCTGGGCTGACGAGAGAAACGAAGCCCAGAGAGCCGGAGAACAGGGAAAAACGATATGAAAGGGGAGGGAAGGGGGTGATTTGTGAGCAGGGAGGCTTTCTGGTAGTTTTCTGGCGAGGAGAAGGTGCTCAGCAGTCCTGCTTCAGCCGGTGGCGGGTGAGTTGGCTGTGACCTGTTGAGCGGATAAACGGGAGCCGGGATGAGACGGGAGCGGCTCAGGGGGTCGCTGTAGCTGGGGCAGTGGTGGGAGGGAAACGGCGGCTGAGCATTTGCAATCCTTGGGATAAAGGGCTGTTTCCATAGTAAAAGGGAGAAAGGAGCCTCTCTCTTTCTTCCCCTGAGCTTGCCTAGCGTGTGAACGGGGTGGTTGACTCAGGAACAAATAACCCGTGAAAGGGTAACATCTGGGAACAGCTGTAAATAATCACAACTTGGTTAGAAAGGCTGGAAGCAACTCTACAATCCACCATCTGCCCTGATGCTGCAGTCACCCTGGGAGCTGTGATGGGCAACTGTTTGGAGAGCAGCTCGGTTTGCAGCTGAAGCAGGATTTGACCCTGGCTTTAGTTGACCCTGCTGTTGTTGTTCGAATGCTTCCACATTCTTTGCAGGCATAACCACAATTAGCAATGAAATGGGAATTTTCGCTTCTAGGAAAGAGTGCATTTTAATTCAGTATCGGGCACTCAGCAGATGTGAACCTGGGGATTGGCACTGGGACAACTTTAAGTTGCAAAGTGCAAACTTTGATTAGCTGGAGGTCCAGCCCATGGTGTACATCACCTTCTCTTCACTTCTACACTTCCTCTGGGAATCCCAGCCTCACAATGTAGCATCTCCTCTGACAAGTTCTGAGAGACGATACCAGGTGCAAGGACAAGAGAGAACAGAAATAATTTCCTACAGGTGCTTAAGGATTTTAAGCTGTATTTAACAACAAGAAAAGGCATAATGTATCATGAGACCAGCTGGATTTTAATTAAAAATTGTTTCTGAATGTGAAAGGAAACAAAGCTGTTGCTTCCTTTATAACTTTGTTATTGAAGTATCTAAAAGATGTGCAAGATTTTCAGGACAATTTGAAATCCTTGCAGAGGATACAAACACAAAGCTTGTTCTCATGACCAGCCCTGGGACTTCCTTATGCCGTGTCATTGGACCAAGGAGGTGAGCAAACGGTGTCTCTATGTACCACTTCTGGTGATGGGAGCACAGTTCTTTGCATTTAGTTGTGTCAGCTTTGTTGTGAGAATGCCTGCAGCTCACAATGTACCTCTGTGCAAGTTGTTACCATGCAGTTCTGCTTAGTGTGATAAAGTATCAGCTAAAATAAAAGAGAAAGTTTGTTTATTTGTTTGTTCTTTTTCTCTAGAAGCTTGTGGCCCTTTGATAGTATGACCTTTTTTTCTTTGCAAACCCACAGGCCCTCCTTCAGGCAACCCTTTCTGCTTGTGTGTAGACACCTTCAGAAGCTACACTTACCAGCTGAGACACACGTGCTCCAGCGTGGAGCTGATCCTGCCCATTGGCAAAGCCCCAGCTTGGTGGCTTTGCATGGGGGACAGGCTGCAGGGAGCTCTGCAGTGGTCATTCCTTGTAGACTGCAACAGCATGCACATGTGCAGCAACAGCCTGGCTTTGGTCCAAACCTGACTCCATGTATCAGGATATCTTGCAGGAAGAGGTCTCTACCTCCTCCTGGAGTGACCTGCTGTTTGTTGGCCTGTAGAACTGCCCCAGAGACCTCTGTGCTGTGCAGCAAACAAAGGGCTACATTTTAGGTGAGCAGATAGCATAAAAAGTTGGGAAAAGATCCTTTGTGTTATGGATCTTACTGAAAGGAGGGAAAAGAGCTGGTGTGGGTAGAGACACAACCTGTGGTGCACCCTGGGCCGCACCTTCATGGCAGGATGAGTCCTGAGTGTGCTCAGGCTTGGCTCCACATTGCACCCTCTGCTCCAGCTACAGACACGTGGTGTGAGGGAGCTGAGCAACCAACCTGCAGGTGCTCCTCTCTTCAGCACCTTGTCGTCATCCTGTTCTGCATGTGCTGGACATGTGCTGCTCTCCCAGCAGCATTCAAAGCTGGCTGCTTTTGGTTGCTGAGGGCTTGGAATTTTATAAAATCCCAGTAAACAGAGGGTATCTTTGGTCATGTTCCCTGTTATTCTCCCCACCAGCAGGACACTGGAGTTTGGTGTACTTCTTGCTCTCTCCAGGAAAAGAGGAGGGAAGTAGAAACAGTGATACTTCAGAGGCTTGAACAGTAAGATGTCCCTGCCCATGGCAAAGGATTGGAACCCTCTGATCCTGAAGGTCGCTTTCAACGCCAGCCATTCTGTGATACGTTGATTTTATGAACATGCCTGTGTCCTGGTCTCATATTGATCCTTTTTTCCTGTCATTGTTTGCCTTGCCAGTCTTTGTGGTGTCTCCAGGGAAGATGTTGTGTTAAGCATGATGAAAACCTGCTGTCAGGGTCAGGATGGGCTCCCCATGCTCCTGGCCCGGATCCTCTCTGGTGGCTGAGCAGTTGTAGCCTATGTGAGTGCACAAGATGCTGTAGCAGGACAGAGATGAGAAGCCCTCTCCTGGGACTCATCCTTGGAAGGTCTGGTGCCAAGGGAAGCTCTTGGGACCACCACAGTGTGCCAGCTCTTTTCTTTCATCAACACTTGCAAGGAAAGGTGACAGGGCAAGAGGTTGGCTGTGGTGGTGGTGTGCTATAATAGCAGCAGGGAGCACGAGGATAGCAGCAGGCAGGGAAAGAGGGCAGGGCTGGGGGAATGAGTACGTGTGTGAATGAGGCTGTGGCTGCTGCCTGGGGGGACTGTTTGGATGTCAGCTCCAGTGTTGGGTGCAAGAGGAAAGAAGCACATATCTGCAGTCAGGGCACAGGCTAGGAGCAGCTCGAAGCATCACTGTAGGCCTGCTGGAGTCTCAGGCTGGAGTTTCACTGCTTGTGCAGATATGCTTTAGAGTCAGTCCCTGCCTTGCTCTCCTGCTTCTCTTCCTCTGTTCTCCAATGCAACTGTGAGCAATTCCTTGCTTCTCCAGCTTCCATCTGCTCCAATTAGGCTGGAAGGCCCTGGAAGGTTTTCAATCCCTGAGACACTTTTGCAGCACTGAGCCTCAGTGACAATTATGGGTCTGGTCCTCTCTGCTCCGGGAGCCCCGGCTGCCGCCACCAACTCAGTCTGGTCCTTTCGGCAGCAGCTCTTAATCATTGACCTTACTTTGGAACGTCTCCAGAGCTGGAGAAATGAAAGACACTTTAGAAAACGGGGAGGGGGGAATTGGCAAAAGCAGTTGCTTTTTAAAAGACTACTTATTTCTTAAGATGTACTTGCTACTGATTAACCTTTGCTCTGTGATTGTTTTAATTGATTCATGCCTCAAAGCTGTCAGAAAGGTTCTGTGGGGTCATGGTGCCTCTGTGCTAAGTGCTCTCTTTCCCTGCAAAGCTTTTAAGAAGTTTTTCGTTGAGCACAACCCAATCCTTGCAAGAAATGCAGGTGAATGACGCCAACTCTTTTATCTTCTCCATCCCCCAGATTTTCCAGCCTTCATCTTAGTGCTTTGCTGCTGTGACCTCTTCCTTCCCTCCCTCCCTGCTGCTGGTTGGCAGCCTGCTACTGGGCTGGGCCTCTTCTATATTCCTTTGCAATTCATGGTAAATGCTGTTTGGGGAGATGGGCATGAGTTTTTGACCCTTCTGTGAGAATGAGGCTCTGTAGGGTTAAGCACCCCTGCCCTCAATCAGCCTATTGGTGCCTTACATGTGGTCCTACCCACAGGCCCACCGGTGGTCCCTGTGACTGCTTCATGTCACCCCACATGCAGAATTTCTCTGGCTGTCCCCCTTTGTATGGCTACAGGATGACAATCCCCTGGCAGTTGTGGCCTTGTCCTCTCTGTGCCAGCACGCAGAAGTTCCTTGAAGGTGAACTGGCACGGTTTGCTGGGTTTAAGTGATGAATGTGCTTTCGTTTTGAGCTGGGCTCGTGCCCTGGCACTCTGGATGTGTGTGAGGCCATTCATCTGGCCTATTTAGACATCTGCCCTTGCAGGAGCTGAGTTGTGCCCGTTTTTCTTTGCTGGCTGTTCTGGGTGCTCAGGGTGACCACTCAAATACAGAGGAGATGGAGCACAAGTCTGATGAGGAGCAGCTGAGGGAGCTGGGAATGTTTAGCCTCAAGAAAATCAGACTGAGGGGGCATCTTAACACTCTCTACAACCACCTGAAAGGAGGCTGTAGCCAGGTGGGCATCTCTCTCTTCTCCTAGGTAACAAGGTGAGAGAAAATGGCCTCAGCCATGGGAGGTTTAGATTAGATATAAGGAAACATTTCTTCACTGAAGAAGTGAAGGGTGCTCAAGTATTGGAACAGATTGGCCAGGAAAGTGGTGGAGTCACCTGGAAAAAATGTGTATATGTGGCATTTGGGGTCATGATTTAATTGGTAGGCTTGACAGTGTTGGGTTAAGGGTTGGACTTGATGTTAGAGGTCTTTTCAATCCTAATGATTCTACAATTCTAACCAGCCCTTCAGGAAGACCAAGGGAGAAATGAAAACACCCACCCCAAGCTCTCAGTTAAAGAAATCACTCATTTCCTCCAGGATGCTGGGATGTGAGTGCTGCTGAGCGCTGATCCAGTAGATCTGACTATTCAATGTGTCTTTGGCCCTGAGGAGGTGCATCAAGGCTCTGCCCATGGGTTATCTGTGCTAATCTTCTTGTTTTGCTAAGGAAACTCCATGTCTCACACCAGCAGATGGATGAAAATCAAATGAGCCATACAATCCTCACCTGTTGATCTTGTGGCACTGTTGTCACAACCCTGAACCGGGAAACTGAGGCTCTTGGGTGATGCCGCTGCCTCTGCAGGTGGAGGTTAGGTATGGGGATTTGTATGTCAGAATATCCTGTTGCTCTGAAATGAGTTCAGAATTTTCTGAGCTGGCTTATGCAGAACTGTGGTAGTGTTTAATTAGCTGAGAAGGATTTTTCTCTGAGAACAGCAGCAGCACATTCTTATGGTGCAAAAGCTGGCTAGCCCTCATGCATTTCTATACTGTCAATAACTAAATGGATAAAGGTCTGTCTGGTGACATGGAAAACATCCTTTTCCTCCCCTCCTTGCAGGGTGTTTTGCTCCAAGGCCTGAACTTTAACACCACAGCCCGGGAGAGGGCCAGTGCTGGGGTCTTCAGCACAGGGGCTCTCCAGGGCCCCTGTCCTTTATCCAGGCTGAATAGCACTCTGCAGAGCTGCTGAGCAGAGAGATATGCAATCTGGAAACCCCTTTTCTTCTCCTCTCTTGGCTCAGGGACAAAGTCTTCCCCCAGAGATGATGCTTGAGGCGACGTGCAGCCCTTGGTGGGGCTGTGGGCCGGAGAGGGTCCCCCACACTGCGTCCCAATCTCCTCGTCTCCCCTTAACAGCAGGGCACAAAGAGCAGCTTAGGCATTCCCAGGAGCAGAGAGGGACCCAAGCCAGGGCATGCTGAAATGCACAAAGTAGGATTTATATCTTCAAAGAAATATTTCCCTCCTTTCTGAGCTCTTTTTTTATTTTTTTTTTTCAAGGGATTTATTCCTCCTCCTCCCGCCCAGGCAGGCTTTGAGGCGTGGAAGCACTTTTTGCCTCCCTACAGTGGCTTTTCAATGGTGGGAGAGTGACTTCTTAGAAAGCTGTGGGCCACCCAGGGGCAGAGCCCGGGGCTGTGCCCCCATGCTGCACGGGGCTTAGCTGAGAACGACTGCACACATTGCTGCTGGTGACACTGCATGACCACAAGCACAGTGAGAACAAAACTCTTCCCTTCTCCTGTTGACTACACTGAAGTGTGGGGAGCAGCATCTCACCCCAAACTGGTCGAGTCTTCGTTTTCAGGCTTGACTTGGGGATGTATAACCTCAGATATGCTCCTGATTCCCTTTTTGGGTGAGCAAAGTGACACCCAGATGTGGTGTCAGCACCTTGCTGCTGCCACCTGGGACCAGCATCTGGCTGGAGGATGGAAGGTCTCTGTGTGATCACAGATGGAAGGCAGCTGTTCCTGATCCCTTTTGGGGCTAGTTTCTGCCTATGCTTACCTGTATTGCCAAGGGGCAGCGTGTCGGCTTCCCCAAAGGGCTCTGTCTTTTTGGGGTGGGAACCAAGAGATAAGAGGTGCTGCATAACCCAAGAGAACGGGTTACATATGAGTATATGAAGGCTGATCAGGGTCAGAAACAGAGGAAAGACTCTGCTGAAGGGTCTGGCACCAACAGAGCCAAAGATACCTGTCTGTCATGCTCATTTCTGCAATGCTGGAAAGGTGCCCATGTGCCCAAGAACACTTGGACCAGATTATGCCTGAGTCCAGCCAAAGACATGGCATTTGTAAAAAATCTTTCTCCACCTCTTTTTCTTTTTCTTTTTTTCTTTTTTTTTAAGCAGCTATTCAGCTTTATTCAAAACACTCATTTTGCTCCTAGGAGGAGAGAGGGAAAATCTATTGTAGCACTTTGAGACCCTTTTACAAACATCATGATTTCCTTTTGCTTGTTTCCACGTGAAGCTGAAAGCATTTGTATAAGACCCATTGTAAATGCTCTGAGACTTGGCCAATAATTTCCTGGCCATACATTTGTTAATGTAGTCTGAAAAGTGCTTTGAAAGTGAAGAAAAGCAGCTGTGATTTCTAATGATGATAAGTGTGATTAAACAAGGTTTCTACAAGTGGTTGTGCATAATGAGCCATCCATGGGGACTGGACACTGAGGGCTAACATGCTCCAAGCCTAGAATCATAAAATGCTTTTGGTTGGAAGGAAACTTAAGGACATCCCCTTCCAAACCCCCTGCCATGGGCAGGGACACCTTCCTCTACACCAGGTTGCTCAGGGCTCCATCCAGCTTGGCCTTGGACACTTCCAGGGATGGAGCAGCCACAGCTTCTCTGAGAAACATGCACCAGTGCCTCACCACCCTTACAGTGAAGAATTTCTATTTTATAACTAATCTAAAGCTACCCTCTTTCAGTTTAAGGTCAGTAACTCTCTCAGCTTGTCTTCACAGGAGAGGTGCTGCAGTCCTCTGATCATGTGAGATGCTTGAGAGAGGTACCTTGAAGAAACAGAGACTCTAAACAGTCCTGGGGAAGGATTTTAGGAGAGGAAAAATGTGAGTTGTGCCAAAATGGGTTTCAACTTTACAGCTTTATTTCCTGTGGTGATCACTGTGGGATAAAACCAGGGATTAAGATGCCTTTTGTATGCTAAATTCTCATGGCTGATGCCAGGTTTTGTTTCAAGGTGAATAGATCTCACCTTGGAGTGAAGCTTGCTTTACCATGTAGGGGTATGTTTAGAAATTTGAGGCTGCAGCAGTGTTTCCAAACCCATATCACTCATTCTTAGCCATGGGGGCTGCTCAAGGGCTTCTCAAATTGACCCCACAAAATCGATTGATTGTCTGAGAAGATCTTGCCTTAAAGCGTGTATTCACAGCTGAGGCAACTATGGCTGAGCAGGGCACACCACCCATTCCCAGCACAGCTCCTGCTGGATGTCCTCTGTGATGGGGTAAGTCCCTGTGTAATAGATACAGGATTTTGGCAGTATTTGTTTGAAGTGAGCTTGTTTCTATTTGTCTGTTCAAAATGTGGTGGGATGTTCCAAAAGGTAGGGCATGAACCCTGGCAGAAATCCCTCCATGCCTTTGGAAGCCACAGCCACTGCCTGTTAGAGGTGTAGTACAAAAAATGGAATGAAGAAGTGTTGTCCCTGCTGTCACAGGAGCTGTAATTCCTTGTTAACCCCTTCTACATCCACATCTGTTGGTTGTTTCCCATGTTAAGTCCTGTTGTTTCTTTTTGCTAATGGCTGTGTTCTTCCACCTCAGAAGCCAACAGATAAGCAATGCACAAGACATGCCTGGCACGTGTTTGTCCAGGCTGTACCACTCCCTGAGATCCCAGACCAGGGCTTATCATGAAACTGCTGAAGGTTGTAGTGATAAATTATAATTAGCATCTGCCAGGGAGAGGATATAGATTATATTCTTCATCACAGGGAGGTTGCAACTATCCTTATTTTATTTGATCTTTTTTTCATTTCCTGGGTTACGCCTCATTCATTTCCTGAAAATAAACTGAAGGCAGATGATAATCAAATAAAAGGGATCCTAGACTGTGGTCAAGAGCCTTGGGCAGACTGTAGGGTAGAAATGCAGGTTTAGGGAATGCTCTTTGTTGGCTTTTTCTGGCTAGTGTGCATCTCATGGTGATGGTGATCAACCAGCAGCTTGCCTGGAGGTTTTATTCCTTTGCTTCTGTTGGTGTGATGCTGTGGAAGAGTCCCAGGGGAAAGGCCAGGAAGTGATGCCCTAAAGAGTGATGGCAGGAATCTCCAGGCTAAGGAGCTGCAGATGCTGGAGAGACTCAGCTCAGGTTCAAGGAATCTCTTAGTCCTGGCATGGGATTCACTTTCTCTCCAAACCCCTTAGAAACAGCGGGATGGGCAGAGTGGGCATCACTCCTTCCTGCTGGCTTTCTACACCATCAAGATTCTTAGGAGAAGCTGGCCATGCTCAGGGGCTGGGAAATGACCATCTCCAAACCACCACACCCTCACATAACTCCTGTTGCCCATGTAATTTTTTTCCCCCAACTCTCTTCTTGCAGTGAACTAGAAAATGTATTTGTAAGATCTGGAAAGAGCCTGCAACCTCAGAATCAGAATCAAAAAATCATGGAATCAAAATGGGTCAGGCTGGAAGGGACCCCAGTGGACCATCTGGTCCAACCTCATGGCTCAAGCAGGGTCACCCTAGAGCACATCGCACAGGATTGGGTGGTTCTTGAGTATCTCCAATGGGAGACACCACAACCTTTCTGGGCAGCCTGTTCCGGTGCTTGGTCACCTGTACAATAAAGAAGTTCTTCCTCGTGTTTAGGGTGGAGCTTCCTGTGCACCAATTTCTTGTCCTTGTGGCTGGCTCCATCCTCTTGTCACCCTCCCGGCAGACACTTTGAGGTGAGCTCCCCTCTTGGTCGTCTCATCTCGAAGCTTCTGTGGCAGCTGACTTTGCTGCCTGTGCTGGAGCGCCTCAGCGCCCTCCCTGCGCCAACCACTGGGACAGCCACTGAGACAACCACTGGGACAACCGCTGGGACAACAGCTGGGACAACCACTGGGACAACCGCTGGGACAGCAGCTGGGACAGCCACTGGGACAGCCGCTGGGACAGCCACTGGGACAGCCGCTGGGACAGCCGCTGGGACAGCCACTGGGACAGCCGCTGGGACAGCCACTGGGACAACCGCTGGGACAGCAGCTGGGACAGCCGCTGCCTGCGAGAGAATCCCCGCGCAATCCGCGCGCAATCCCCGCGCCAGCCCCGCGCCGCTCCCCGTTCGCCGCTCGCGCTGCCCGGGCCGGTTTGAAACCGCCGCGGTGCTCCCGGCCCCGCCCGCTCCTCTCCTCCCGCTCCTCTCCTCCCGCTCCTCTCCTCCCGCTCCGCCGCCGTGAGCTCCAGCTGCTGCGGGGGCTCCGGGCTGCTCGCTGCTTGTCGCTCGCGTGTTTCCCCTTGGACAGCCTGGCCTGACCCTCATCCCCAGGCCGTGCCTCGCCGACCCTGCCTTGCACACCCCTGCGCTGTTAGGTACGGTGTGGGAGATAACCTCGATGCAGGGGAAAGGAAAGAAATGCTCAAGAGGCCCCAAAGGAAAAAGCTATAGGGCAATGGCAGATTTGGCTGCCGTACCTTTGCCCCTCGGAAGGTGAAAGCTCCATCCCCAGCACCCAAACACACACGTTTTTAATTCTTGCTTATGCACTGGCCTCTCAAGCAGCTTCCTCTTTTCAGAACGCTTTCAGCGTTCAGGCTGTGTGGCTGAATATGTTTCCTGATTTTTCTCTCCTCCTCTTTTCTCTCTCATCCCCCCAGGCTATTTCCCATGCTTTTCCTCACTCTCTGCCAAGCAGTGGGAAAGCAGCAGCCCTGTCTCACTGCCTGCGATTATGGGGACTCTTATCTGCGAGCAAAGTCTCTGTTTGCCAAGGAAAAACCTGAAGTCCCTGGGGGTGTATGGAGCAGAAAAACATATGTTACTGCTTTCATGCCTCACTTGTTAACAAGTCCTAAACTTTGCCATCCTACTGATGCGTGTTTACCTGCTTGCTCTTTGCTCCCATGGCTTTCCCAGTGAATGGATGCAAGTTTGCTGTTTCCTTTCTCTATCCATTTAACTTTGCTTGGTAAAGATGGGCAGGAATTGCAGACGATCTCTGAATTTTAAGAGAACTGTGCTTCAAATCTAGATGCAAGGACTGTGAAGCCTTTTGCTAAGTCCTGCCAAGGACTGAACTGTTTTTTTGGCTTCTGCATCTGCCATTTGTTTCGATGTTGTTTGCCCCTTAGGTGGTTGTTGGGCCCAGTTACTGGGATAATATCTTTCTTAGGATCAGATGCTTGTGAATTCAATTATATCAGTGTTTGATGAGGTATGAGGCGCTGCAGATTCTGCCAGACCTTGGGAGTTACAATGTTTTTATGGCTTCAAATTGCCTTGTCCCAGCTGTGGCAGCAGACTGGTTACCACGGATGAAACTATGAAGGATGAAGCCATGGGATAGAGGGTCGTGGAGAGCCTGAAGGGTGGCTGAGTGGTAAGGAGGGAGCTTGTGTTAAATGGAACACAATTACTTGAGAACATGGAGATGAACCTGAGGGCAGAAATGGAAATATGCAGAGGTAAAAGGGGAAGAGTGATGCCTGTTTGGAAGGACACATAAAGAGAACAGTGGAGTGCCTGGAGATATGAGTACATTTTAGCTGAGAAGCACCCTTCTGATTGTCCTTGTGTCTGTCTTTGTTTTCTTCATTCTCACGTGGGACCTGGCACATCTAAGTCCAGGATTTTTCCTGGACTTGGAGTTGCCACTGGAACTGTTTGCTGACACCAGCAACAGCACAGTGTAAATGCATAGCAATACATGAATCCTGGGGAGCTGTAGAGGGAGATGGGCTCTTCTTAGGAATTGCTGCCTTAAGAGTGAAGCAGCCTCAGATTTGGTTTGTTGTCCTTGGGCTTCCCTCTCCCTGTCAATTCTTTCCTTTGCATCTCCATGCAAGCATCACCTTTTGTCTAGTGCCTTGAGCATGCCTTGCGCTTCATTGCTCAGCAGAGACCCAGCAGTCCCTGAAGCTGTGGGGCAGAGCTGCTCAAAGGCTCCCATTTGCTGGGTGAGCCCTGTATGCCCAGAGGGAGCAGAAGCCTTGGATCAAATTGTGGTCTGGGAATTGTCAGGATGGTTTCTGCCTTTGGACAAGAGCTCACCGCTATTTCTTCCTATGATCTAATCTCAACCTACCCCTCAGTCTGAAGCCATTTCCTCTTGTTGTGTTACTCCATGCCCTTGTCAAAAGCTCCTCTCCAGCTCAATAGTAACCTCTGTAGGTATTGGAAAGTGAAATAGGGTCTCCCATCTACTTGAGTGGAGATAGGCTGGAGAACATCTGTCCTCTGTACTTGACAAGATAAAATTGCAGTCCGAGTTTATTGCCATTGTAGGATTCTTTGGCCCTTTGCTGGCTTCGAAGGAGCAGCTGAATCCGACAGCTCTGTCTGTTGGGGGCTGGGAGAGGAGGGAAAAGGTCTTTGGAAAGAAAAAAGGGAGAGGATAGGAAAAGAGGGACAGATGGATGTCAGCAGAAGCTAGAGCCCAAAGCAGGGGACAAATTATGAATTTTGAGTCTCTTGATACTGAAAGGTGTTATTGCCATAGCGATACTGCTTGGACAGCTGGGTCAATGGGGATTCAGGGGATGCCAGAGAGAAAGGCATTTTGCTCTTTTTTGGCCAGCCTGATGTTCTTGGGAGAAACAGAGGCTGGTGGAGGGGGTTGTGGACAGCAGGTTGTGTTTGTCTCTCCCTCATTCCCCAGCCTCCTCTGCAATGAAGTGTCCCTTCCCCAGTAACCCATGGGCTTGGAGAGGTGACTTGATTGGAAAGACTAAGGCAGGAGGTCATGAAATTTTTAATTATAGTGGTGTCATAGGTACTCTGATGCATAGATGAAGCTCTGATATTGCCCAGAGAAGTTTTGGATGCCACATCCCTGGAAGTGTTCAGGGCCAGATTGGATGGGACTCTGAGCAACCTGGGATAGTGGAATGATCTTTAAGATTCCTTCCAATCCAAACAATTCTGTCATTGTGTGATGAAGCTGAAAACACCTTTCCCTTTCTGATGGGGGTGAGTTCAGGGTGAATTATTTAAGCATTCAGAAGCTCAAGGGCAGATGATGTTTGATACATGAGAGAAACTGGATGCTGCAGGTATCAAGTAGCCTGTGCTATGGGTGAACAGGTGGAACCTGGACAGACTGTGGCTATTGTGTGCCAAAACCCGTGGGAAATGCCACAGAAATCCCAAATAGCAGGTGACTGTGCACTCCAAACAAGGATACTCTGAGGAGGAGGAAACATGAACTACAAGGAAAGACTAGAAAAGCTGGGATGGTTGAGGCCAGAGAAGATTTTAGAGGAGACCTCTATATGCAAATACTTGTAGTACCTAACAGAGGAAGAGTTTAAGCTGTTTACTATATCCACAATAAACAAGACATGAAGTAATGTCCTTAACTGTAATACAGGGGACAAGACACTGGGAAAAAAAACTCCAAGTTTTAATTGTAAAGCGAGTTAGGGCTTGTTCAACCTGTCCTGAGAGATGGTGGGATCTCCATCACTGACAATTTCATGACAGGTAAACTAACACCTAGTTTAACACCTGGCATGCTGCTGTAGCCAGACAGATGATGTGGCAGTTTTTCAGGACCTCCATAATCTGTTTTCCTGTCAAATCCTGTGTGCTCGAAGACAAATATTGATGTGTGAGCCTTGTACCCACACCTGGGAATGTGAGTAACAAACCTCATGGCCCTTTGACAACAAAACTAATGGCTTTGGTCTAGTGTCCTGAATTCCTGTTGCTGAAGGAGAAGGGCTGAGCAAGAATGGACACTGTGCTTTGGTGATACAAGGACTCATATCTTGGGGATCCTTGTAGAAGGTAACAAATATTGCAGTGCCATAGCATGTAGCAACCTTCTGGTAAGAGCTCTGAAGGTTCAAATATATTCAGAAGCTGTGACTGTTGTAACTTGGTAATTTCTGGGTTTATGCCAGGTGTACTTTAGGCCAGCTGATGAAACCAGCTGGATCAGCTGTCATCTGTGCCACATCCCCCCAGCTGTGCTCTGGGAATTCTAGAGCAGAATCACCATCTTGTTACATGAGATTGGCATCAATTTTTTACTAAGGGTGACTCTCTGGTGCCAGGATCTGGTACTGCTGAGCTTCTGGGGATGGCTTGATCTCACCACAAGTGTGTGTGACCCCACACATCCAAGTGTGTGTGGTTCCCTATGACTGTCCTGGATGGATAGGCACATCTGTCTCAGGAAGGCATTCAGGGCATGACATTCTTAGCACTGCATAATTAGTATTGGTCCAAACTGAACCCCTCTGTTGTTTTCTTAACATCCTCTTGCACTCCATCTGCCAATAGGCTGTGGCATTTGGAAAGGTTATGAGGGGAGTGTCTTTTCTGTTTCAACTTGCATCTGATGTCTGTGATTTATTTGTGCTTTCTGCAAACTGGTTAGTTATTTGGATGTGTTAGTCTGCAGGGATTTATGCACAGATTTTATCCACAGTCACACTGGGATCTGAGCTCTTTCCAAACACAAACCCTTTATATGTGCATTTCATCCATGTGTATAGTACAACAAACTGTTTATTCTGCCTCTTAAATTATTGTTATTACATCTAAGAAAATCATGGAAATCTTGAGTCCTAAGGTGGGATTTTGCAGCAGATATTCCAGGATCTGAACGTGGTTGATGTGGACTCAAGGGTGTGATGGCACTTTTAACACAACAGAAAAATATCTCTGACTTGACTCCAAAGAGGAGCTGTATAATGGGGTTTCTTTACATGCCCACACAAAACTGTTTTCCTAAATCTTTCCTTGAAGTCTTGGTAGTGCCCTGCTGGGTGAATCACCCTTCAACTAGCACTAGTCCCTGTGCTATTTGCTTTATTGTAACCACATTGGTTGAAATTTACCACCAAGTTCTTTGTTTTTAATTATAATTATGAATAGATCTCCCACATATACATCTTTGTGGCTGGTCTTTCTACACCTGAAAATCTGTTTCAAGTAAGGTTGTTTCAGCCAGGTAATAGTTATTTCTTAAGGGATCAGTCTCTGCAGTGCTGCAGTTTTTCTAGGATAAGAGAGCTGTGTACCTGGTGGGGTTTAGTGCCCTTTCTACATGAGCTAGTTAAACTGATAGCATGTTTCAAATAGGTCACAGTGTTGCTAAATAATTCCCACAGCTAATCCTAGATTCAGGTTCATATGACATAATTTGAAATGTGCTTAATGAATTCATTTCCCAGAACTCCCTGTATAGCCAAAAGGAGGCAGAGGTAGCGTCAAAGGTGATTCAGAGTGCCTAAGTTACAACCAGGAGCACCACTGACTGCTAAGAGGATTTGCAGTGACCATCTTTCTCAGCTGGCCATCTCACTTTAGTATATAAAATTAGATGGGATGTCCTCAGCATCACTTTGTGCTGGTCTCAGCATTTGCTTGGGAAAACTTTCTCTCCTTTTTCAAATACAGAAAGCTTACCCAACAGTCTCCCCATAAAACTTGCTTTCTTGTTTTAGGGGGAAGATGAGATAAAGCCACTCAGATGGAGGCCAGTCCCACCAGCCTCAAGAGGCTCAGGTTTGGGAAGCTGAAGGTGGTCCGTCGGCGCTTGCTGCAGAGGTACGAGCACCAGCCCTTCATCTCGTGTCTGGCTGGTTTCTACAGCTGCCGGTGGAAGCGGTACCAGCGCGAAAGGACCGAGCCTGGGAAATGCTGCTGCAACATGGTAAATGAGCTCAAAATCAGCTTGGAGAAGAAGAAATCCAAGAGGACTTGGATTTTTGTACTGGGGCAGGGCAGTCTAAGTAGACAAGGTGTTGATGTCATGGAATCCCAGCCCAATATCATTTGGAGCCCAGTGGGATCTGTTAGGCTGATAGATTTTTCTCTTAATGCTTGATGATTTGCTGCTTCTGTGGCAGGCTCAATTTGCCTGTGCCATCAGACAGCTAATAAATGTGGACTTTGCACCAACCTCTGCTGGCCAGTGAAACGTCTCAAAGACATAGAATCAAATTAAAGAAGTAACATTAAGGTTGAGTGGACAGTAAGAATTGCAAAGAAGGCTGCTCTACATTGCAATTTCCTCTCATGTGAAGCAGTTAAAATCTCATTCCTATTAATTTGGGAAGTCATGAGTTTTCCCTGAGAACAAGTAGTGGAAGGTATGCTTTTGAGGACATTTTCCTGGTTACAAGAGCAGGATGGGAATCCCTCTCCATATTTACTTCAGTTAGAATTCCAGCACCAAGGTACATATTTTTAGGGACAGCCTAAAAGTAGCTGCCGTTTGCTTTGATTGCTCTGGGCTGGCCATAGCTCTGACTGCTTGTCCTTCCTCTCCCTCTCCAGCGGGAATGCATGTTTTTCCCATTGCTCGTTGCAGCTTTCTGCTTTTCTCTGGTCTTTCTGTACACATGGGGTGAAGGTAAAAATGACTACAACAGCTTTGACTGGTAAGTAACATCTTTTCCTCTTCTACTACCCTTTTGGCAGGTCACTAGGATGACTGGAAAGGGATGAGCAGCCTCCAGAGCAGCTGTGGTGCAGCAGGGCACTTTAGTCATGAAGCAAAGGCTTGGCACTTTAAACTCTTGGTTACAGCATCCAAATTGAATGTCCAGTGAGTCTGGAGGTACCTCTCAGGAGACTCTGCCTTTGCTTGGGTACAATTTTTAGGTGTAAGTGTGAATTTAGGAGAAAGGGGAGAATTATTGTCATAAAAAATGTTAATGGAAGGGACCAAATAACTCTTTCCTTTTCTGAGTCTTTCTTTTCCCTCTTCCCTTTCTCCCCCATTCCACATGAAGAAATGTAGTGGCTGGAATCAGAGGCATTGCACCAGCTATCTCACTAAAAGAGAATTCCATGTTCCCAGATTCAAAAGTAAGAAAAAGTTGTCAGGGATTTATGCACATCTTTTCCTTCTGTAGTACGTAGGCAACAGTTATGCAAATCTAGCCTCTAAAATTAAATTAAAGCTGCTGAAATATTATGGGAAGGAAAAGTATAATAATGTGTTTTAGTCTGATGGTTAATGCAATCAGGGACTTCGGAAAGGAGGCTCTTAATCACTTTTGCATGTTACAGCATAGGCTATTCCTCCCCCTTTCTTTGTTTTATTGCTTAGAAAATTTCAGGATTTCAAAGAACAGGGCTGTTGGTCCTCTCTAGTCCATGTGCTAACCAAAAGCATTCTTACAGTATTTTATTGGTTTATTTTTAGGTATAACTATGGGAACCTGGGCTTCTGGTTTCTCTGGTCTCTTGTTATCCTGATTGTGGCTGCAGTCTTGTTCGCATACATCTCACTGTTACTGGTAAGCAATGCTCCTTGTAAGCTGACCTTGGTTTGTAGCCCTGAAAGGTAAACATAGGGGTGGCTTTATGTGTCAGTCTAGTCCTCCATATGATCCTTAGACAGTGAAAGTTGGGAGATGATCTGGAGCACAATGAGTGTTTACAGTACTTTCCCCCCCTATCCACCTGCAAATGACCAGTTTCAGCTCAGGGAGTCTCTGAGCCAGATGTCGTTTCTGTGATTTCTTTCAATGACTTCCCTTTGATAAATGTGTACAATTCCTCCTTGAACCCAAGGAAAGCTGACCCAGCAGTGCCTGGATTTAGATTTAGGGGGAACTAAAAATTGTTGCTTTGGCAGCAGGGAAATATGGGGCTCTGAGTCATGTAGCAGTGGTGATATATCACCACAGCTGAGTTATTCTTCTAATCCTGGATAAAAAGGTTTACTAGAGGAAGGAGAACAGAACTTTATCACTTGACTCACTCTGCTCTGCGGCAGGATTTTCCCCAGGTAGAAGCTATAGGTGTGGTCACAAAATGCTGCTGAAGTTTGTGCTGAAAGAGGTTCCTGAAATCTTCCCTTTTATAAATCCTGTGAAATTTTTTAATATGGTGTCTGCTGTAGCTAGGGAAACATACCAACCCCAAAATTTTCCTAAAATTTTTACTTACTCATTCTTCTCTGATCTTTCCTTCATAAGAAAGCTCTCAAATAAAGACAGATTTGCACCTGTTTTTCCACTTTCTTCATCCAGAGCTATAGGCCAAGAATTCACTTTGACTCCAGGCACTGGAGTCCACATCAGTCCCATGCCTGCTCTGACTTTCATTTGGACATATCAGGTGCTGAAGGTGAGGTTATGGCGTTGTCTCAACTCTGTGACCAAGACAACCAGCTTTTATCATCCATTCCTGCTGTTCTTACCCACTCCCTGATGTGTCATCATGCAGTCAGTCTGTAAATTGCTCACGACAGGGAACCTCTTTTGGCTCTGTCCGTGCAGTACCTAACACAGTTGGTTTCTAGGGTCCTTTTTTCCTGATGTAGTACAAATAAACAGTACTTTTATTCCATTACTAGCGGTAAAAACCCCAAAGTGATAAATAGGACAGGCGCTTGTTCATGCCCACAGCAATCAAGAGCATCATAAGAGATGTGGACTGACTGAGCTCTGAAAGGAACAAACAAAAATAATTAATTACAAGGATTTTGTGACCCCATGGTGGCTCTAGGGCTCATGGACTGTTATTCAGCAAAGCCTACCTGGTTTTCCCAGGGACTCTAGAGTGGTGTGGGTAGTTTGGTGGTTGCAGTACTACTTTGGGCAACTCAGAGCTTTGTCCATATGACATGGATACATCTGAGATGGTGCCACAGCAGGCTGTGGATCTGGAGTCAGCCTCAGGATCAAACTAACTCACCATTGCCCATGATAGAAACCAGGATTTCCTGGGCTTAAGGAGCCTGAAGACCCCTAGGGTTGATGTGTCAGCTCGTGTTGCAGTCAGCAACCTCAGGATCTCATCCAGGGAAGCTGCAGGGTTCTGGGGACCAGCATGAAACACCAACGAGACGGGCTCCCGTTCATGAAACCATTTATTCAGCATGAGAACAAACTCAGGTCCAGAACAGAGAGCCCTGAACAGAGGCACAGCAGGGGTTTTTGAGGGACAGAACTGAGGGTTTACACCTTTGAGGGTGGAGTTCAGGGTCAGGGACCATTAGAAACACAGCAAGGGAGAACCCCCCAGGGACTCAAACCCAATCAGAACTCCTGGGCCGCCCTTCACAAGGGGTTTGGGGTGGAACAGTGTTAACTCTTTGTCTCCCTGAGGCCGCTGCCACAAGCTCGGTCATGCTCTGTTTGGATCCAAGTGTCAGTCAGTGCCTAAGCAGTGGACTTTCTCAGGTTTTTGTCACCATGAACGTGGTAACTGCAAGCTATCAGGGCAGGTGATAGGCAAAGTAAAGCCAGAAAGGAAGATGGAAGATATGAGGTGGAATTGGTGTCCTGCCTGGTTTAGTTCAGTCCTGGTCTCACTCTTTATTATGTAGCTACATCTTCCTCTCAAGCCTCTCAGTTCTGTCTAATGAGGCTAACAACATTTGCCTTCCTCGAAAGGGTGAGCATGGATAAACCTGAAAGAATGCAAGTAGTCTGGATGGTGTCAGACAACAGGAGAAACACTTCAGAGGTTCCTCTGCTCTGGGAACAGTCTCTGCAGTGAAGGTCCATTTGCTTCTTGCTTTTATGAAGCTGTTAAGTGACCCAACCAAAGCTGCTGGGTGTTACTTGTCCTGCTTGATTGCATCACCATGCCACCATGTCCTTTGCAGCAAGACTACTGCATGCATCCATGCTGAACAGTGGGTGCTGGGGGCATGAGACTGCTACTTAAATGTTGCTAGGTCTTGAGGGAAAGGGGAGCAAGGAGAGTTATCACTGCCACCACTTACGCTCCTGCAATCTCAAAACATGAAGGATGTTGTAACAACCATGGCTGGGCAAAGCTCATCCTAGCAGGGCTCTTTCAGAGGAGGACTCTGAGTCCATCCCTCCACCACTGTTTACAGAGCTTCCCTTTCATGGAAGGCTTTGATGGACCACCCAGAAAAACACTGGGAGCCTCATGGGCTGGTAAGAGTAACTCAGCCCTTCCACATCCAAATAAGACATTCAGTGTGGGCGTTATACAATAGGTGGGTTGCTCTAATACATTTCAGACAACTGATGGCCAAATAGGTTTCTGCCATGATGAATTACATCCCAAGTTCTGGTTGAACAGTGTTGGATGGAGAGTACCTTCACCTAGCTGATGTTTTCTGGTGGTGTTTTGCATGAGCAGCCTGTCACATCAGAAAACTGAACACTCTGATGCCCTTATTGGACCAGAAGGATTTTATATCAGCCAGTCTGGTTTTGCTTGTGAACACCATACCCTCTTTCTTAATGATGGCACCCAGCTGGAACCTGCAAGCCTGCTTCCATGACCTTATTGTGACCCAGTGAAGCATACAGACTTCTGCCCACCAGCCACAAGTGGCTGAAGAAAATGCTGCACAAGAAAGTACTAGCTGTCTGACAACCATGCTCTCCATCCACATGCATCATTGTCATTTTTTCACACAATCAATTTCAATTAATTCGGTTGTTCAATCACTCCCCAAGACAATTTTCTCATCGCTATTAGGGCTAAAAGGTTAAACTGAGGGTTCTAATTACAGAACTGTTTATGCTCGGTGGAAAAGAAAAATCTTTTCTTGTTTAGTCTTTCAAACACCAACATTTGCCTCTCTGCAGTTCAACCATGTTTTTTCTAAGGGTTGTGGCTGTACAAAGTAAAGAGGTTCAGATGCTATGTGCCCTTTTCATTCCATAAATGGAGAGGACTCAAAATAGTACATTGACACTGAAATCCAAAATGTGACCTCAAAACTCCATCCCTAAGAGACTGGGGTACCAGACAAATTGCGAGTTTTTGCCATAAAATGAATGAACATAAGGATCTGAATCCAGCTGCTGTGAACATCTAAGTGAGCAGATGTTTCAGGTGAACCAAATGTCTAAGTGCCTACCTGCATGTCCTTGTAGTGTAGGTTCAGAGCCTGCCCACAGCTCACCAGGTAGTATTGAGATGATTACAAGGTTGTTTCCATGCTGAAGTAGAGTGGAGTTATGCGTCTGCTGTCCACCCTTTGCAGCATAACCTCGTGGTCAATGCAGCCATTCAGAAAGAGGGAGACAGAAATTAAATTCTCATTGCAGTGAATCCATTTCTCTTGCCACTGGGAAGCATCCCTTAATCACCACTTTGCAGGTAAATGGTGGAGGGGAGACACTTCCACACCTCATTTAAAAGAATAGAAGATTGCAAGAGCTGGAGGTTGTAAATTCTGGGAGATGATGGGATTGGCAAGAGGGACCTTTACTCTAACCTTGGCCGTATTAGTCAGAAACATACTAGTCACCTAAGCCCTCATGCCTCTGTACTTATGTTAGACAGTTCCAGAAAGTGTGTGGAAGCAATTTGGAGTAGACAGACCAGTGAGAAGACACAAGGGAATAAAACTGTATTAGTGAAGATTTAGGTTAGAAAATGGGAGAAGATTTTTCACCCAGAGGATAGTTGGGCACTGAAACAGGCTCCTCAGGGAAGTAGTCACAGGACCAAATCTGTCTGAGTGCCCTGAGTTCAAGAAGTATTTGGACTATGCTTTCAGGAACATGGTATGATTCTTGGTGCGATTTTGCACAGGGCCAGAAGATGGACTTTGATGTTCCTTGTGGATCCTTCTGGCTCAGAATGTTCTAAATGCTTGGCTTTACTGTACACAAGGACCAGGTCTTTGCATAACATCACTTGCAGCAAAAGACTAGAGTGGATTTTTGCTCTCATTTTTTCATCCTGAAATATCTTATTTAGATGGAGCTGATTTAAGGTCTTTAGCAGTATTCAGTTCTCTCTCAACTGGCTCCCATGATGTCATACTGGGTGCATTTACTCCATTAAAGGAATTCAACATGTCAGGAAGCACTTGTATTCACTGCTGAGTTTATCATAGAACTGTAAAATGGTTTGTGTTGGAAGGGACCTTCAAGGTTATCTAATTCCCACCCCTCTGTCATGGACAGGAATGTCTACCACTAGACCATATTGCTTAAAGCCCTACCCAGCTTGGCCTTATATCTTGCTTCAAATCAGCATGATCCTAGAAAGAGAGTGTGTTTGTAGGTGGATAGGAAACTTACTTTCACTTGCTGTTGAGTTGCAGAAAAGAAGGTCTTCTTCCCCCAAATCTATATATCTTGTTTTCATACAATCCCACTATCTTACAGTCTGGACGGATTTGCATCATAAATGATCCTCCTCAGTGGAGCACTGAAGTCTACTAACAGATACTTTTCTCTAAGCCCTGATACCTGATGATACTGATCCCAAAATGATCCTTTACCATGGTTAGGAAGTTTCCCCTGGCATTTAGACTCCTGAGCATAGACCTGTGCATTTTCACAGCAGCAAAGTTCTTTTTCAGGTGAAATTCATCTCCAGACTCACTGGTTACTTAGGTATAGTATTATGTGAAGAAGCTCTGCATGAGAACTGTGGACTGACTTCATTCTTGGCTTGTTGGAGTTCAAGACCTAGTGTAAAGTAACTTCCCAATGAAAAAATAATTCCAGAAGTGCCTCACTGGCATGCATCACCTCGTTCCACCAGAATGCATACAATCTCTTCTTGATTTCGCAGGTCCTCGCGATGTGTTTGCTTGCAGAAGGCCAGCAGCTGTACCTGCACTGGAGTCACAAGGTAGGGAGAGTCAGGGCTTTCTGGTAACTCTATGCTTCTAATGGAGTCTGTGCTGTTTCTTTGCACAGGAAACCTCTTAGACTATGGGAGAAAAAGAAGAGAGAGAAGAGATTAATCTTACAAGATTGAGATACCCATGAAAATGTTATCTCCACCTGAGCTGATCGCTCAAACCCCTTTTGCACTCAGTGGAGGGAAATGAATCCTCTTCAGTGCAATTCATCCAGCTGGTCTTGGGCCTCTAAATTAAGATGAGATGAATCACACTCAAAGAACCCTTTTTCTCCAATGACTCTAAAAGGTGCCTGCAGTGACTCATTCAGGTGAAGATGTCTATATTTGACACATGTACATATGGTAACATGAAGTCAAAAGCAAAGTTTTCATGAGAAGCACTGCATGATTTTCTGGAGCAGACCCCAGCAACAGTGAAAAAAGTGTCTGCTCTCTCTGCAGGAGAGAAATACGGCTTTTCCAAGGCATCCTGGTGCTTTATGCCTTTTGGTCTTTGGATGGTTCCCTGGGAGTGGCCAAGGCCAGGCTGGATGGGGCCCTGAGCAACTTCATCCAGTGTGTGGCATCTCTGCCCATGGCAGGGATGAGCTTTAAAGTCCCTTTCAACCCAAACTGTTCTATAGTTCTTAATTCTATTCTGTGGTTTGGGAAATGTGTTTTGGAGTTTTGAAGATGCAGAAACAAATTATCAGGGAGTTGTTGTAAAATTGTATTAGAATACTCTTAAGTAGTTTTTGAGTCTATGTGAAACATTTGAAAATGCTTCTCTATCCAATGCAGTTTAGGACACGATGCAATGTGATTACAAAGGCTGCAGTAGGAGGAAAGAGCTGAACATGCAGATGCTTGATCCTGTGTTTCTTCATTTAAGTAATGGAAACTGAATGATCTTTACTATTGAAAAATGGGTTCCAGAAGAACCAGAAAGTTGTAGAACAATTTGTAAAAAAATCAACCAAACAAAAAAATTAAAAAAAGAAAAAAAAGAGAAAAAAAAAAAAAGAAAAAAAGAAAAAAGAGGCATTATTGGATGCAAGAGATTAAGAATAGATAATTAAAGTACTGATCTGTAGAAGATCCCCTGAAGAGTGGTTAGGGCCTTGGCACAATTTCCTTTAGTTTTCAGCAGAAAGATGATATACCAAGAAGTATCTGCCATTACCACAGTGCTGGTACCAAATCAAACAAGAAGGTGAAGAATTGACTGAGACACTGCCTCACCTTTTTGGTTAAAAAGTGAACTCTCATCTCTTTATTATGGGAGGCAGAATTTTGCTGAAGCCTGTTACAAGGCAGCTCACAGAACAAGGAAGCTGTGTTGTTATCACTTTAGGGTGAAATTTGTCACTTCCGAGTTTAGAAGTGATGAATTCCATCTGCAAGTTAGGGATTCAATATAGGCTGATCACCTAAGCTCCATCTATATCAATAGAGATTCCATCATAATGCAAGTAGGAATGGATCACCTCTGAAATTCCTCTTTTCTCCACTGATTACAGAGAGTATCCTAAGAATTGACTTAGTTGAGTACCCAGCTCCTGAAATCAGTCCTGCCATACTGATAGCACTGTGGATTTGGTTTTAGTCTGATTGTATCTCTCTGTCTCTGACCTGGCACAGTCCATCTCATGCATCTGACAAAACTTTTCAAGCTGCTTAAATTAGCTGTGACTTAGATGGATGGCATACCCTATGCAGAAATGCTGAAGCTGATTTATGTCTTCTTTGTGTCCCCAGATTGGTACTTTTCTCGTCCTTGGCTTCTCTATCTCAGCACTCTTTGCATTATCTATACTCTGGCGAGATCACCGGAAAACTGTCCGCCTGTCATTCCAGGTAAGAGGGGTTGGGGGTCTATTTGAAAGAGCAGCTTGTTTATAGAAGTATTTTGTGACAATCGGCAGAAGATATTCCGTATGGTGGATGTTTTTCACATGTTTTTTGTTAGCAGGCCATGCTCTGAGTAAACTTTTATTATGATTTAACATTTCCTGTTGGGGGAAAGGAAGCCAAGGGCTGAGGTTGAGTTTCAAGCTATGTGATGTAACACGTCTCAGTTTGGAAAGATACAGAAAGTTGCAACCCTTTTTTTTTATTCTTCCCAAAAATGTAGGTGTGCTGTTAGGTTTCAGCTGTCCAGGACAGGTAAATCACCCCTTAGGTTGGTAGGTTTTCCACGGCAAGAACTTTCTCCCTCATCCCTCATTCAAATCTGCTGGTACATCAAAGTTTCAGTCTTTTGTGACTCAGAAGTGTCTAATCTCCTGAGGGCATGAGCACACTGATTTTTTGGGGAGCAGGTGGAGAACGCTGGTGTCAGGTGAGACAAAATGCTGGATGCAGGTCAGAGTTCATGGTTGCTGATCTCCTCAACTCTCACCAGCTCTGAAGGTGGAGGCAAGAGCTGTCCTGTGCTGTTCATTGTCTAAGCATTCAGGTCCCCACTTGTATTGGGAAGGAAGAGGCATGTAGCCTTTCACTACACAGCTGCTTTGCAGGATCCAAACCACTCTACAGTTCAATGATTCTGTGCTATTTGGGCCTGTTTCCTCTCCCCTATGTGTCTTAGTGCTTGTGAAGGCTGGGAGAGCAATGCAAGCGGACTGGCAGAGGAATTGAAGACATGGTGTTGTAGGGTGTGATTAATTGCACATTCCTGTTCTACAATTCGCTAACCACTGGGTTATGCACTGGCATGAGAAACCATTGGCTTCTCCTCCCTGTGACAGACACCAGGGGATGTGGACGAGGAGAAGGAGAGACAAGAGCCTTTGGGTTCCCTATAGGTGCTGTTTATTTCAGGTGACCATGCCCTTTGAGACGGCCTCCTGTTGCTGTTCCCAAAGGACATGAATCTCTTGTAGGTACTGTGTCTTGTCCATTAGCCCTGCAAATCCATCTCAGGTATTCTGGACATCTCAGATGGCACCTCTGCTTGCACAGCTGAATCCTGGTTCTGCTCAGGAGATGTTGGTATCAAGTGTCTGGGGCAGACACTGTCACATGCAGTAACTTCTCCAGTGACTGCTGCTTTCTTCAACCCTTCCAGCTTAGAGAATTGAGCATCAGGACTAAGAAATAGGAAAGGCTCGCGTCTGGAGGGTTGGGTTTTTTCCCTAGTACATATTTTAGTAACTGTCAGTTCTAGCTGGAATATTCACCACAGGGCTCTGATGAGCATGAGAAGACAATGGACTGGTTTCTAGTTCAGGAACCCATCCAGGTGTAAAGGCTGTAGCTCTGATGGGGATTATTTCCATCTGTCTCCACAGTTCATCCTTTGACTAAAATCCTTTTCTTCTCTTTGCCAGGTCACAGCTCCTTATCTCCACATAGGGGCAATTGCCATCATGGTCCTTCTTGCCTGGCCTGTGGCTCTTCATGCCATCAGAGCAGATAAGAAAGGTACGGCAGCTCTGGTTCCTGCTTCCTGTATGATAAAAGATATACACGAGCATGGGAAAAGAAGCATGCAGGAGCCCTTTCCACCCACACCTGCACTCCAGATGGAGAAGACTTTCAAATTCTGCATCTCCCAGGGAAATTAGTAGGCCTGGGGCTTGGGCTGTGCACTGCCCTATTGCTGTCCCAGTGTGTTACTGGTTTACATGTCACCTTGCACTCTTTTGCCCTATAATGAGGCAGTGGTGGGCATTGAGACAGAGGAGACAGAGCAGAAGCACCCATGTTCTGAGTCATGAGTGAAAATTTGTTTAGCCCTCTGTAGGAGAAAGCAGCCAGTGGCAGCTCCCTTGGGTGATTTTTGCTTTCTGTGTACAGAAGGGATCTCCAGTCCAGTCAGACAAACCACACCTCAGGAGAGATCAGCTGAGATAGGGAAAAGATCTTTTTGATAAGTTCCTAGTGTTATCTCACGGGAAGTTCCTGCCTACTACTGGGAAGAATGACCAAATGTCATAAGGATAAAGCCAGATGCCAGGAACAACTGCAGAAAAACCTGGCTGGGAGCGTCTGATTTTCTCTTATTGTCTCTCCATAGAGCCAAAAATACCTTCCTGACAGCCATCTTCAGATACTGGTTTGCAATAAAAATCACAGACAGGCATTTTGTTTTCCTGTCCAAGGCTTTTCTTGTTGAACTGCAGCTGGTGAGGTTGAGGGAGAATACACAGGGACCCTAGGCTGTATACCACCATGCTTGAGATACTCCTAGCTTAGTACATCATCATTTTAGCGTAAGCCCAAATTCCTTCAGAGCCACTGGCACAGAGGGATGGTGGTACCCACTCAAGAAAGAGGTGGTGGTGCACAGGTGCTCATTTCTCAGAAGAACTGTTTTGGTCCCTGAGGAGAAGGACTGGGGGCTCTTGGGCAATGTGTCAACAGACTCCAGAGAAGACCACAGATAATTATTTGGCAAGTTTCTAGGTACAATATTCATGCTCTCAGGGTCTGCAGGATTATCTAGGTCACACTGAAGGTCACTAGCAACTATCTGAATGAACCAGGGAAGTATTCCAAGTAAAGAGATGCAACATAATTGAAGGAGAGGTACCTCCTCTTCTTCGTTGTGAATGAAACTTGAAAATAGTGCTTGTTCTCATCTGAGTAAGAAAAAGTTAGCATCCTGCTGTTGAGGATTGTTTTTCTACATATGGAGGTGATTTCATTGCACCATGTCTAAACAAAAAAAGAAATAAAGCCATATCTTGCTGTCATGCACAGTGAGATGTAATTAAAGCATAAAGCCTGCAGTCCTGACTTAGACAGCTTGCATCCTTGCTTTGACCAATATGTTTTCCTGGGTTGCATTGTTCGGAAAGAAAGTGAAAATTAGGAGAAGGAAAGAAAAAAGGGATGGGACAAAACCAAAATGCTACTTAGCTGGAGGACTATATTAAAAGTGTCAAGTCAGACTCATATGTTACGATGTGGATTAACTCTAGCCTTCCTCCTTCAAATTCTTTCAGTTACTCAGGTGATAATTGTTGGTCCATACCTGGCTATCCTTCTCTTTCTTTTCTTGATACCTCTGGGGATGTATTCTCCTTGCATCAGAGAGATGGGAACACTTGGACCAAAGCCAGCCCTCATTGGACACCGTGGAGCACCAATGGTAGGTCTGAAGAGGTTATTTTATGTAATTTCTTCATCCTGTGTGTTGTTACTTTCATCATTGTCTTCTGTTGTTTCTTTGTTTTTCCCCCATGAAATCAGTGTGGGGTGGGAGACATTTCTAGTCATTGGGACTACTTGCCAAAGGCATCGCTGCATGGGTTTGCTCACAAGGAAAACACTGTTCCTGAGGGACAGGACCAGGCTGAAGGGGGCCCTGAGCAACCGAGACTAGTGAAGGATGTCTCTGCCCTGACAGGCTGATTGGAACAGGGTGATCTTAAAGGTTCCTTCCAACCCAAACCATTCTATGATTCTGTTATTCTTCTACACAGTGGGTTTGGCTAAAGTGGAAGAAAAAAACAATAGACTTAAACAATATAACGATGCTCCCTTAATAAAAAACAGATGCTACAAAGAGGCAGAAAGAGTTTGCAGAGTCCTCCAGAGTGTGTTTGAAAATTATCTGCTCATGTGCCTTTTTGTTCAGCTGGCGCCAGAAAACACTGAGATGTCATTTCTGAAGACGATTGAGCATGGTGGGGACGGTCTTGAAACAGATGTTGCCATAAGGTGAGGGCAAAACATCACATCTCACAGAATATGTGCTGCTTCTTCTAAGAGCTGTCTTTGGAGACATGCAGCTCCAGGGCACTGGGTTTTACTGATGGCTGGGACAGGGTCCCTCCCCTGTCATGTGATAACAGGGGCTGTAGGGCATGGCTGTTGTCAGGCAAGTCAATAAGCTGCAGCTATTGATTTAAAAATCGTTATTTCTACAGTGTGTTTTAAATGATTGGCAGAGTATAAAAACAAGCCCCTACTCTAGTCTGACTTCCAGGTCACAGTGAGGGTTATATCAGGTCTACAAACCAACAGAAAATAGTGTTCAGATTTGCGACATTTCCCTAATTATTAAATCTTTAATTGCCTTTGGTGAACCCATTGCCATGAAATGCTAACATTCTAACATTCTGTGTAGGATGAGCTGTTTCTAGGCATTGAATAAGAAAAACATTAACATTTAGATTTTCTACTAAACTAGACATTTCTATAAAAGAAAATTTTGTGTTTCCATCACTATCCATTCAGAATTCAGTTCTCTGGAAACCACAGAGAGACTTTGATGTCAGCAAAAAGAGATTTCAACAATAAGTTACTAATAATTTTTGAGGGAGTGGGCAGGCAAAAAGGTCATCTCCTTCACATTGCCCTTAGGGAAACTGGGGCACAGAGAAGCATGACTTCTGTGAGAACCCCTAGAAGTATTTAAGCTGGAAATAACCTGGTGTCTTGAGCCTCAGCATTCCTCCATATTGCATTCTCTGCACTAAGGAAGGCTGTACTTCTGCATTCACTGTGGCCCACATGTTCTGACCTGGCTTGATTCTGTTCATCCTGTGAATGAACCTGCTTCCCAGGTGACCTGAACTCTTGCTCTCTGGCAGCTATGATGGGGTTCCTTTCCTCATGCATGATGACACCTTGAGAAGGACAACTAATATCCAAGAAGTCTACCCTAATGACACTGATAAAGCAGCTTCGTCATTCTCCTGGGATGCCCTGCAGAAATTGAATGCTGGAACGTGGTTCCTTAAGGTAAGCATCATAAAGGGCTAGAAGCATTCAAGGTCAGTTGGACTGGACTCTAGGCAACCTGATCCAGTAGGACACATCCCTGTTTACTGCAGGGGGCATGGACTAAATGAGCTTTAAAGGTCTCTTCCAATCCAAGCTTTCCTGTGATTTCATGACTATCACCAACTAGATGTAAAAGAGACACAAACTGTCTATTATTTAACATCATCAGTGTTAGCAGAGGAACAGCTAGTTGAGTCGAAACTCAAATAAGTCAGTGTAAATCCTTCAGTTTGGGTCTCTTTACTTTGTTCAGTCTGCCTTCAGGTTAAGAAGACCTGTAACAATTGGCTAGTGGGTGTTCTTGTGTCACCTTATCATGGCAGCAGCAGAGCTCATGGGCTGTGGGAAGGAGAAAAGAACTACTTGTGCAATGTGCTATTTATAACATTCAGAACTAACAAGGTGGGACAGAGAAGCACAGCAGAGATAGCTTTGAACTATGCAATTAAGGTCCCAGAAGCAATGTCCTCACAGCCTGGATTAACTTCCCCCATTTCTTATGTAGAAGAAATAAGAAAAAGAAAATATCCCCACCTGTTGAAGACTGACATCAAACTATTTCCCTCTTAGAGATGCAGCTGGCTCCCAGAGCAAACTGCCTGATCTATTTCCTTTTTTTTTTATACCTGTTTATTTCTAGAACAAACCATTTTTAGGGATGGGCTCGTTGTCAAAGGCAGATCAAAAAGAGGCAATGAATCAGTCCATTTACACGCTAAGTGGTTTTTTGCGCCTCGCAGACAGTCACAATAAACTTGTGATATTTGATCTCTACCGCCCTCCAGAGAAACATCCTTACAGAAACTTGTGGGTCCGCAAAATCCTGGACGTCATCCTCAAGGAGTCAAAGATTAAACGCCATCTGGTAGGGTGGTCTCACTCCATATCCCTTTTTCTTGCTCTCCTCATCGTGACTTTGGGACATACTCTGCATGATTTCACCTGCATAAAATTGGCCCATAGCATTTCACTTGATTTAAAAGGCATCATTTGGAGTATATTCCTAATATTAGTTACTCAGAAGGTTCACAATGGTGTAATCTTTCAGCAGCAAAGGAAAAAAGGCAGTCTATATACAGCTGATGCCTTAGCCCTTAAACAGCACCCCTTTATAAATATGATTGTCAGTCCACTTCCTGCTACCCATGCTTGTTTTATACATTGCATAAAAATTCCTGACTTATATTAAAATAAATTGTGAATCTTTATTGCTTTCCTCACCCTGGCAGTGGATGAATGCTAAACTCATGGGAATCATGTTATGTACTCATTGATGTCTGGGGAGTTATGCTGATCTGTATCTGCTGAAGATCTTTTCTTCCATGCTGGAAGAATGGTAGAACAGAATATTTTTGGTTGCCTTTTCCATAAACTAAAGCTTTTCATTCATTTTCAACACTGCATCTTTTGTTGGGCTGTATGAAACGTACTCACTGATTTCCAGAGGATAAGCAAGGAACAATGGATACTTATTTCTTGATAAAAGTGACTTACAAGTCCTAACCATCTGAATATTCTGAAGTTCTAAGCATCTGAATATTATTTGATCATTGGGAGAAACACCATCTGACAGGCTGGGTTAAGCCCCTCAAGACATTATCTTTACTGGGCTTGTGTGAACAGTGGGGTATATTAGGAGCATGAATTTTTCTGCTGAGAATTCACTGGTTCCTCTTGTCACCTGCAGGTCCTGTGGCTGCATAACGGAGTGAGGTCCTTTGTTCAATCTGTTGCTCCTGGGTTTCAGCACACGATGGGCAGGAAGGCACCAATAGAAGACCTAATAAAGCACAATATTGTCAAACTCAATTTGGTCTACACTGACATGTCCAGTGAAGACATCCGGTAGGTTTCAGCCCCAAGTGCAATCTTTGGGGTGCATCTGGACTACGTTTGCCTCATGCATGGGGCAATGTCTCCCTCCAGTGACCAGTTCCAGAGACTATAACAATTTGAGAATAGGTTGTTCAGATCAAGTAGCCATCCCTGATGTATTTTAGGAGTGACAGACTGCAGATCACTCCTACTGTTTATTAAGAGGTGGCACATGTAATTAAATCTGGTTGTCCTCAATTCCATATTGACAAGGATCTGAGGATATCCTGGTAAGAACAACACAGCTGTATCCTGATTTCTTGTCTTTTTATTTGTGGCATCCCCAGTCCCACCACCACTGAATCAAGGAGAATGAACAACCATTTAACCTCCCATGGCTCTTCCAACAAACAGCAGTGCCTTTGTGAGGGACTGTCACCCTCTTGTAGCCAGTGTTTTGGAGACATCATTTCCTGTCTGTTACTACCAGTACTCTGCTGCATGTGACACACTGAAAATGTCATTTCTATGATGAAAGGCTCCACACTCATTGCAGGAGTTCCCAAAATGCTACTCTGACATGGCAAAATAACCCAACAAACAACCAAAAAACCCCCAGCATTACCTGTCCAGCTCTCCTTCTGTAAATAGGATTTTTTGCTCTTTCCAATGCACAAAACCGTTGAAGTCTAGTTGAAATTAAAAGGAAAGGAAAAACTTTAATCCTTTGGACAAGAGTAGTGTTCATATTTTCTCAATTATAATTGTCACAGGATGTGAAATCATAGAATCATAAAATCACAGAATAGTTTGAGATGTAAGGGACTTTCAGCACCATCTAGTTACAACCTCCCTGCCAGGGCAGGGAAGCTCCCACTAGACATGATTTCTCACAGCCCCATAGCCTGGCCTTGAAGACTTCTAGGTGTGGGGAGTCCACAAGCTCTCTGAGCAATCTGTGCCAGTGTCTCAACTACCCTCAAAGTGAAGAATTTTTTCCTAATGTCTGATCTAAACCTTCCCTCCTTCAGCTTAAGGCCATTTCCTCTTGTCCTGCCACTCAATGCCATTTTAAAAAGTCTCTGTCCGTCTCTCTTGTAGCCCATCTCAGTACAGGAAGGTTTTCTAAGGTCTCCTCAGAGCCTTCTTTTCTCCAGCCTGAAAGGCTATAAAAAATCATAGGCAGATCCATTTGGGCAAACCTTGGACAGGTCCTAGGTAGATTTCTAAATGTTGATATTGATGATACATTACTTTACCTTTATACAAAGAATGAACTGACCTCATATTAAGTTTCAATAGCTTATAATAACTTGAGAAATGATGTGTTAATGGAGTGACCATAACAAACTTGGGTGGCCAGCTTCAAGGATTAGCTCAGCTGGTCTAACCAGCTCAGGTGCTCTAACCAACACCAGCGTTAGGGGTTCAATTGCTACATGAGCCATTAACTGAAGAGTTGGACTCTGTGGCCTTCTGTGTCCCTTACAGTTCAGGCTATTCTTTGATTCTGTGGTGGTTTGGAACCCACTGTGGGGAGGTTATAGAATAACATGAATGGTTTAGATTTAAATGATCTCTAAGATCATCAAGACCATCAATCCCAGCACTGCCAAACCCACCACTAAACCATGTCCCCACCTCTAAATATTTTAAATACCTCCGGAGATGATGAATTCAGCACTTCCCTGGGCAGCCAATTCCGAAGCTTGATAACCCTTTCCATTAAGAAATTTTTCCTAATATCCAATCTAAACCTTCCCTGGTGAAGTTTGGATCCATTTCTTCTTGCTCTATTGCTTGAAGATCTTCCATGCTGAAAGAATGGTAGAGCAGAATATTTCAGTTGCCTGGCTACAGCCTCCTTTATAAACTCGTTGTTACATTGATTCATATGGTAGAAGGATTAGAAAGGTTTTGACCTTTTGGGAATTTTATCTGCATTTGTTTCCAGCTGTTCAGCTATTCTGTATTGACAAATTTTTAATGATTAATTATTGGCTGGTTGGCTTTCCTTTATGTTCCTTATCTAGGTCCTAAAGTAAGCACTTCCTACAGAAGATTACAACCATTTCCCATGATCTTCCCGAATCTCCTTGAGTAAGCCCGAAGGAAGTACTAATCTCCTTGCTCAATGAAGGTTGTTGCCTTTTGGTCTTTTAAAGGAAATATGCTGAGGCAAACATCACCACCAACTTCTATGTGGTCAACGAGCCATGGCTCTATTCCCTGGCATGGTGTTCTGGGGCACACTCTGTGACCACCAATGCCGTCCACTTGTTGAAGGATCTCAGCCAGCCACTCTTCCTCATGGTAAGTGGAAGTCTTCTCTGTCTCAGGGGTGGGAAATAGGGTTGGGATGTTCATGATTACCTTTGGAGATGATGGTCCAGTTCACACGTGGATAAAGCATCCTTTAAGGATCCTTTGCATAAGAAGGACCTGAGTTCAGACCTGGCTTATTGGGAACCTTAAAGCCACTACAGGTATTGCCATACCCTTCTCTCTTCTCCTGGCTCAGGATGAAGCACCCTACTTGTTTGGATTATCACCTTAGGCTCTGAGATAAGGGAAAAAAAGAAGTCTTATTGAGACTTGTGCAGGAAGAAAGGAAGGGCCTTTGGGGACACAAGCTGATGCATGAGGATTTCCAGTTCTAAGCTTTTCAAGCACCTTATTGATGTCAGAAGTTTCTCTTTTCCCAGAGAGTCCCACTGCCCTTGTCAAACTTGGTCTTATTCTGCAAGTCCAAGGGAAAGAACCACAGAAATAAGCCTTCTTTCTGGAAGGAATTTTCACATAATTTCTCTATTATTCTGCCTTGGACAACCTGTAGAACCAAGAAGCACCTGAGGCATTGGTCCCACCAGAATCTCTTCAAGCACTTTAAACAGTTGTCTTCACAGTCTTGAATTAGATTTTACAATGCTCCCCTCCAGAGAACTGCAGTGTTTCAGTCCATTCTAAGTTTGGGTGGAGGTCCAGTAGAAGGATGAATCTTCAGATGCTGTCTCAGACTTAAAGTGGAAGCCACCCCAGGCTCTCTGTGATGTTCAGTAAAGGACAGTTTTGCCAGAGAAAATGAGATACCACCAGCTGATGTTATATTTGGGGTAAAGCTGAGAAATGCAAGACCTGCCTTACGAACAAGAGGTCTCTGTGGCATTCCATATGTGATATGGTAAAATCTTCTTGGCTACACAACAGACTTGCTTTTATGAAGGAGAATGATTTTGCACCAGGACCCAGTGGTGAGTGGCCACTTTGAGATGCCACCAAATGCTTTAAACACCCAAGGGATGTTACTGCAGATGCAAACCAGGCAGCTGAACAGCCATGTTCAATCAGGGAGAAAGTGTTTGAGTAACTTTTTTGCAAATCTTGTGGTCCTTGGTGGTAGACACAACCTCTGTTGTTTTCTTCCAGACTCCACAGCAGTACAACATCATGTGGATCCTGACAGATCTGACCTCTGCATTCCTCATCTCACTCATCTTTGCTCTGCACTGGTAACTACCAAATTGTTAAGGGCCATCCTAACCTGACCTTTTGCTCCAGGTGGAGGGAAGGAGGGATGCTTTCAGGTGACTTGAAGGGTTAAAACTACTCTTGAAAACATTAGTTTTCTCTTCTGGAAAGGGAAGAAAGTCCTGAAAGTCCCCCAGAACCTCCCTGTTTCTCCTGCTTGCTCTCATTTTCCCTTTCCATTTTGGCAGCTCAGACATTGTTTACCCTCAGGATTCAGTGGAGAACAGGTGGATTTATAGTAGCAACATATACCAATTATCAAAGCTGGTGGGCTGAGAAAGGAACAGATTTTTTATTATTACTATTTGAGAGTGTTTCACTGGACTGATAGGAAAGTTCTCAATGTTAATATCTGAGCACCCCATGTCTCTCTGCACATACCAGAGCCCCACAGGAAATCCATCCTCTGACACAAAAGTGTCTGACCGTGTCACAGACACCACATTTTGTTTCCTTCCACTCCTGTCAAAGATTATTGGGAAATCTGGGCTTCACAGAACAGGCACACCGCAGCTACTTGTGTTTGGCTGCTGGATGTTCTGCTCTGCCACAGTTATATGAGGAACGTGCCTGTGCAGAAAGTTTGGGAAGCCCCTGGGTGAGCACTCTGGACTGCTGCTAACTGTGACTTGCTTTGGTAAAGGAAAAGGTTGGAGTACTAATATTGCTCTGGGATGGTGAAAAAATTAATTAGTAGCACTTTGACAGTGATGAACTAGCAGCTGTACAGGCATTTTTGCTGGGCATCCAGGCTTTTCCCGAGGCAATGCGGTTCCTTCTTTTCCTTTCCCTCTTACCGTGCTCTGCTCTCCTCAGGTCCTGCTTTCCCCTTGTCTTCAAGACTGCAGGTTTCAGGGTGCTACAGAATCACCCCTGTAAAGCATCACCACCACTATCAGACCTTGTCATGCCCAACTCCTCCGGGATCATGTTCATGTTGTGTGCATTTCCCAGGGTCCTGTGGATGCTTCTGGTCCAACCAAACAACAGACTCCTCTGGATTGACCTTGAAGCAAGGGCATCCCCAGCCCTCCTGGAACCAAAGGGCCATTAGCTGTGTCTCAGTGCCCTGTGTGGTCATGTCAGGTTTATGAGCCCACCAAAATGACAATTTTTAAATTTTCCTGTCTGCTTTAGAACCAGTGTCTGTAAACATTTTGGAGGCTTTAGAGCTCTTAAATCTTGCTTAGAAAACAGGGCTTAGTCAGAAAGTTGCCTTCAAAATGCTGTTGCACACATGAAGTGTGGATGCTTAGACATCAATAATGCACTTGAGTTCTCTCTCAGTAAGGACCTGAGAAAATCCCAAAATACCTGCCCTCACAAAGTGGGTAAAAGCTGTCCAAGGCAGCAGGGGGCTGTAAGGAGCACCACAGCAGGCAGTGGCCTCTGACCCACTTTCTCTGGCCCATGCAGGTGGCGAGAGAAGAACTTCTCCTGCTGTGCCCAGGACAGTAACCCAATGATAGAGAGTGGTGGCACCTACAACAAATTCAAGACAGGTGAGCAGGGCAAGGAGAGCAGCTGCATCCTGCTCAGGGTGGTCTCTGTGGGAGTACCGAGATCCTGATGGGTGGGTTGGTGATGGGTGTCCATACTTATAAGGAAGGTTATGAGGAAGGATGTGGTCTGGGTTACCTCAGCCCCAGACCCCATAGCAGCTCAATCCACTTGGCCCTGCTTCTAGCAAAGGCTGGGGCAGACACCTCCAGGTTTCCCCTCCATTACTCTGCAGTGCTGTGAAAAGAGACTCTGGAGGCACTGAGCACTCTTGGTTCTGCCAGGCAGGGTGGGATTGGCTGAGGACCCTCCCATGCACCACATTTCTGCACCTATGGAGCTATCATCCAGGCAAAATGGCCCAACCTGGGCTGCATGCATTTTCAAACAGGTTCTGTTTGCTCACAGTGGCTGTCAGAACAGATGCAGATGTTTGGTAGCTCACTGTGTGTCTCTTTTTCCAGAGCTCAGCGACATGCCTGCTGTCCTGGCCTGACATGGGCAGAGAGGGGACATGGACCTGCTGTCTCGATGAGGCCAGTGAGACCAGCTGGTGGGGGCTCAGATCTACCTGGTGAGGAGGAGCCTTCATGGCCCTGCTGGAGATGAGCACCAACCTTCCTCTCCTACAGCTTTTCTCATATTCCCATGCCTGCTAGGGATCCTTGGTGTAGGAGAGCGCAGATGGAGTTGTAGCCATGAAGGATCTGCGCTTTGTGGTGAGATGCAGCAAGCACATGGGAGCCATTCCCCCCATTTACTCGGGACCACGGGCACCCTGCAGGGTTATCATTCCTGCTGTGTGTAAGCCCTGTTTCCACACATGCTGTGAACATCTGAGCATCCTCCAGCCCTCCTCATTCTCAGGTGCCCAGATTTCTCCTATCAGACCAGCCTCTTCTCCACACACTACCTCCTGCCCTCCCCCCTTGCAGGTGTCCTCCATCCCCAAGAGCACACAATGTTCAGGTGCTGCTGGCTGGGTCATTACAATTGGTACCTTTCTGTAACAGAGGCAGGGCAACTTTGGTTTTCCCTTTCCCCACTCTTGCCCTGCCGTAGCCCAACAGGCCAATCTCCTCCCCTTGTCTGTGAGTGAGGGCATGTCATTCCCATGGGGGCTGAAGGATTTTTTGTGTCCTGGCCATGTAGCTACTGGGACTATGGCCAGTAACAACCACTTTTCTTCAGAAGGATGGAGCTGTGTGTGAATTGGTCCCACCAGGTATTTGCTTTTTCCTTGGAAAGGTCTGTACACCTGTTCTACAGCCTGGGATTTATTCCAGTTTTCATTTCTCCCAGTGGCTGCTGGCACACAGTGGGGAGGGGGCCTATTCTCTGTAAGGGAGATGCAAACATCTCTCAGGTTTAAGCCATATCTTTCTACTTGAAGAGAAAATAAGAATATGTTTTTTGTAAATTGCAAGTGATGTTTTAAATACATTTTATCTCACCTATCCTGTTTTGTTCTTATTTCAGCAAACTGGGAAAGGGAAAGAATACAGTAGTCTTTACTTTATCCAGACTATAGACATACATAAGCCTTTTGTTAAATGAAGTGATCACAAGTGAGAGGGCAGCATGAAGTTTCAGAGTTATCTGTGCTGAGAAACATCCAAGTTGCAATTTTGGAGTATTTTGGAGGCTAGAAATGCAAAAAATTAAGATTCTCCTTTGGAAAAAAGTTAAAGGACTGATGAATTGTTGTAGAGCACCTCCAGATCTATGAAATATGGGGAGTGAATGGTGTTAAATTCCCCTCCCCATGCCATGCATACATAGGTGGTTCATAACTTTTCATGGACACCATGTAGGGTATGTGAGCAGCAAAACTAGGAGGTGGGGAGTGTGTGGGTTAAGCATGGTGTGCACCATGGGCTCCTCAGCCTGTGCCTTGGTGTTCAAGTGAGGGGCTTGGCTGTGGTTCCCCAACTGCTGCCTTTAATATGCATTGGGGAAAGCCACCTCAGTGCTCTCTGATCCATGTATCCAGCTGCTATCAGTGTCTGTATCAGTATGCACTGGTAACTCCCTTTACTCACCCTCCTCATCCTCAGAAGCCTTCCCTAGGGAGAGCCTGGCCAGTTAGACCTGTGGTTCCCTTGAATGCCTTACACTCTGTCACATCTCAACTACTATTTTCATTGCTTCACAGCTAGCAAGGTCTGGCAACCTCGTTAAGCACATGGCTGGTCATCTGACTCCCACACACAAGCTTTTCACCCAACACTTCCTACATGCAGTGATTAAGCTCAAAACTGACTGGAAGATTCAGCCCTTGTCATAGAGGACAAGCAATGGAGACTCCCAGACTTCACTATTTTTTATCCCAAAAGAACAGATTGAAATTAATTTTCGGTTTGGAAATACTGATGGTTTGTTCCCCCTTGCTGGATGCTCTCATCAGGAATTGCACAGTGCAAGAAGAAATCTTGTCCACAACAAGAACCTGGGATCCCTGATCCCACCCTTTCCCCTGGAGATGTCACCACAACTGCACAGTGCAGAACAGCCTCCCACAAGCCACTTGATGCTTTTTAATTGGATTATTTCACTTGGACATATGTTTTTTTCACGTTACATTGCTTGGTGTGAATACAAAGAGGCCAGCAGATGCTAATACATAAGACACACAGGTACACACACACAGAGTCCCAGTCCTGCCCAAAATTATGGGGTGCATGGGATGCCAACAGAGCTGTAAGTGGAGGGATGAAGGTGGTGGAAGGGGAAAGATGACCTGGGACAGCTCTGGAAAACACTGCTGTGCTGCATCATCTGCTGAGCCTGCAGTGGGTGGCAGGGATGGCAGGAGACTCAGAAAAAGCAGCGATGGTGTGGTGATGATAGGCATGTGTCTAAGGACAGGTGGGATCCCTGGGACCACTGGATCATGGCAGCTGGGGAAAGGAGAGAAATGTCAGAGATGGATGGTGAGAAGGCAGCCCCCAATGCAGCCTTGGTTGATGTAACCATGCTCCCATCGCCAGAGTGCTTTGGGTAGGGGATGATGGAGGAAGGGGATCTCCTAGCAGCCCTGTCTGGCTGGTGGATGGCTCTGTGCAGCATCTCATTTGCTTTGATGGAGCAACCAAAATCGTAAGTCACTGCTGCATCCCACTTGAATGTCATGGTCCTCGAGGTCTGGTAGGCAGCGCTGCCAGCTCTGCCTGGCACACCATGGTGTTGGAGATCGGAGCCCAGCTGAGCTTAACAGAGCAGCATGTGACACCCCACAATATGGACTTCTACAAAAGCAGTCAAACCCAGCCCAGTGCACAGGATCAAGAGAGGCCTCAACATCTACTGAGATCCACTCAGGGTTGGTTACACAAACACCAGATCTTGGTGGACAACTGTCCCCTCTCTTGATACCCCACACCCAGCCATGTGTTCCTTTGAAGCCTGGATTTTGGAAAGGCACCCCCAGGCTTCACTCCCAGACACAATATGATTTCAGCCTCCTCTCTGCCAGCAGGTCCCATCTCTGCTCCAAAGTAGGCTTGTCCGCACTGTGTGGCATTAGGTGGCAGATGAAACAAACAGCCAGCAGATGAGTACAGCCAATCAAAGATGGAGAAAAGCCCACCAAAATCAAGGGTCTGCCCTTGCTGTGAGTGGTTCAGGTCCAGCTAGGACTCACGAAGAGCTGCTTTATACAGAAACACACAAAGCACAAGAAAATCAGCTGGTACAAACCCGATGGCCAAGTTCATGTTTGAATTGAAATCCAGTATAAGCTTGGCTTCAGTCTTCCAAGCATGGGGTGTTCAAAACCCCTATATCCATATTGAAGTTTGCAGTAAAAGTCCTCCCGAGGTTAAATTTTCTGGACACAGGAAGCAAAAGGAGATAATTCATTTTCCAAGCTTCGCTTCCAGCTGAGCCCTTAGGTTGGAAAAGATGTGCCTTACTCAGCCTCTGGCAGTCATGGCTCTTCTCTATTCTCATGGGGAATCTCTGGGCAAGGGATTGTTCTGCAGGTTGCCCTCAGCCCCAAGTCAGCATCCAGATACCGGCACGAAATACAAGATTTTTTTTTTCCTTTTTAATATTTTAAAAAATAAATAGAAGAAGAAACAAAACTTTAAAATTTGTTCTTTAAATATTTCCAGCATTGCACGGATAGCACTTTAGTACTCTAGCCTGTTAGATCAGTAGTTTGTTTATTCTGATTCCTAGTTAACATGTGCTCCTCCCAGCCTGTTTTTTCTTTCTGTACATCTTAAGAACACAGTGTATTCTTTTGTAATGACAAAAAAACAAGCCCTGCAGTGTTCATTTGACATCTTTCCAGCATGGATCAGGGCTCTCTTATTCCTCTTCAAACCTGAAATTCCCAGAACTTCACCAAAAACCTGTTAGCATCCTAACAGCTCTCATATTTAAGGAAAAAAAAACCCAACAAATGAAAACAAAGCAAGCCACGCACGCACACACACACACACACACTCAAATCCTCTTCCAAGAGCCTTTGTGATGCCAAACAATGGGTTCAGGCAAACTTCTTGCTGGAGTGTTTTTGCATTGGTCACTCTCTGAGAGCAGTGGTGTTCCCTGGAAATCTTTGAGGTGTAGGATTGAGTTGGGATGCAGGGTGAGGAGGTCAGAGATAGTCATCTTCACTGGAAGGGGAGGTGGGATTGGAGCCCTCAAGGTCAGAGTCCAGTGAACTCCCTGATGGTGTTCGGCTCATCTTCCACATCTGGGAGGCAAAGGTTCTTGCCCAGCTGCACGGGTATCCCACAGCCCTCAGCTGGTGAATTAGCCCCATGACCATGTGCCAGTGGCTTCTTGCAGTTCACTTGCTACCCTTTGCACTCCTTTGTTTGCTCATGGCTGTTAGCATCTGGCTGATGTACGAGGTCAAAAGATCATCCATCTTGTACCCCTGAGGAGGAGAGGGAAGATGTTACCAGCCTCCAGAGCACACTTTACACTCTCTGGCTTGTGCCTCCTGAACACACTGGCTACCAGTTCTCGACTTTCAAATTTTCAGGTACATTTTGACCTATTCCACTATTCTCCTTGGGTGAAATGCCACTACCATGAGGAACAGTGTCCAAAGATAAATTGCAACATTGAGACAGAGGAAGTCCCTGTCCCAGGATGTTGCTGGCGCTAAGGACATAGGGAGCTTTGGATAGGACATAGATTTTCAAATGGCCAACAAAATACTGAATGCCTCAGATAAGCAACAATTAATCCAGAAGGAATTTTCATCCTTTGTGTTTTGGGTTTAAGAGAATCTAGGAGGAGGTTTATTGCTGTGATGTTACTAGGGACAAGCTGGATAAATTATATTGGTTAAAGGGATCAAGAGTACCCCTTGAGTCCGTATCAGCTTTAATGTGTTTTTCAGTCCAGTGATAGGGAGCAGCCTCCCATGCCCCTGACACAGCAATATCCCAAGCATCTTAGGTTTGCTTGTTTGTTGGATGATGGACCATGTGAGAGCCCTGATTCATTGAGCAGCTCCATGGGAAAATCAGAAGAAAAAAACTTATCAGCGGCTCTTCTGAGAGACCACTTTCAGCCCAGAGAATCCCTGAGACACAATTTGCTGCCGAAGTCAGGATTTGGTCTAATCTTTAACGCTTCTTACCAGGGAGGTCTCACAGAGCAGCTTGCTTCCTCTCACCAAGTTGCCAATGGTTATGTGGAAATACGTGTTGCCACTACTCCAGTTGGAGATCTTGGTGAAGGGGTGAGTGATGAGAATATCCTGGTGGGAACACAAAACACTCAACATGCAAGAGGGCTTCAACTTCCATGAGGGGCTGTGGACATTTCTCATGACCCCGTTCACTTTCCATCACAGCAGGCCAAGGATGTCTACTGTGATGAGACTCATGGGAATGGCAGTGAGATCAAGACTCCAGATCCTCCAGAGCTTGTGAAGTACTCCTATGCTAGAAATGACCATGCAGGTGGTGGAAGTAACTAGTAAGATCTCATCTAGTCCAACTCCTGTCCTATTGCCTGTTAAAGGATTGAGGAAGGAGTGTGTGCAACCTCCAGGTACAGGGTCCTGATAGTTGATGTTCCCAATCCATATTTTGTTGAAAAAGTCTAGGCTGGCTCTATGCAACAGAGAATTTCTGTCTCCAGAAAATTTTCTGTCTATCCAGCCTTTCTAACCTGGCTTAAAGGGAGGTCACTAAATACTGGACAACATGCTCTTTGGGATGTCCTCTGTGAGGGCTTGGTGACTGGGCTCAGGAGCATCTGGTGAATAGCCAAGTTAAGTTTTGCTTACCTTGGTTTTGGGATCAATGAGGCTGACTCCATGCTTATTGATGGCAATTAGAAGGATTTCTGGATAATTTGGCTCTGTAGTTTGCTGTTGGAAATGACACAAACTGGTTAGGGGATGTGTCAAGCAAAATCATACCCCTTCCTATTTCCTCTCTCCCTGTCTTCTCCTGACAGCACTGGCTTCTACTGTCCTTGATGGAACTCCAGTGCCATGGTGGGCGGTCTGGATTTGGTTTGTGGTGGATAGAGACACATCCTTTGGAAAACCACAGGTTCCCCTTTGCCTTGGCAAAAAAGATTGAAGCTCTTGTGTGTTCAGCAGCTCAGCTGTGGGAGCAGCCCCAAAGACTGAGATATGCTGAAGCTCTACAATTCTTCTGCCTGTGTAAAGAGGCAGGGCAGCAACGAACAAGTATATTTGCCCTTTACCAATGAAGACTATTACATTTTCCCTGTTTCATTGGGATTGTCCCAGCCTGGTTCAGATGTGGAACCCCTCTGTGGCACAGGGCTCCTGATCTTGGCTAAAAGCTGCCAGAGAATCCCCAGGGCAGGTACCTTCACTTCAAAGAATGCTGATCCAAATGTAGGCCACTTGAAGATAATCTTTAGAAAGGCAAGCTTGGCTTCTTCTCTTGTTTTGCCCGCGTGTTTGTTGTAGTATGCCACAATGGACTGCAACAGAGAACACAACAGAGATGGAGGGTTTGCAGTACCTGGCACCAGGGACATTTGCAGGGAGGGAGCATCAGTTCCACAATGGTAGACTCATAGAAGAGTTTGGGTTGGAAGAGACCTTTGAAAGATCATCTAGTCCAACTCTCCTGCAGTGGACAGGGCTGCCTTCCCCTAGAGCAGGTTGCTCTGGGTGCTGTCCAACCTGACCTTGATGTTTGGTTCCAGCCTCTATTCCAATAACAGTTCAAAAAAGTGCTGGCTGATCACTGGAGCAGGGCCTGGAACCAAGGTAGGTCCTTTCTAGATAAGCTGAGCTGGTGACTCCATTAAAGAGATTATAAATTTTGATTATCCAATTTATGCAGCAGAGGAGACTGAGAGATCTTCAACCCAGAGATGCTGATATCAGATAGGAAACAGAAAGGACTTATCAGACTATTTCTTGACAGTGAGACACCTCTAATATTTTAAGGCTAGACCTGTTTTCACCTGTGCCACAGCTCTCCCTGTGTAAAGCAGGAAGAATTACCCCTTTACTCAGTAGTCTGCATTATATGACAGACCACCTCTTCATGAGAACATCTCTTAGCACATTTCCATCTGGCTTTGCATCCACCACTACAGCCACAGTCTCAGGTTAAAGAAAACCCAAGGCAAGGCATGTGTATGTGAATATGCATGTACAATTTCTCCTCTTAGTGGTGCCAGGGAAGCTGAAGCTCTGGTAAGGCCCAAGAAGGAGCAGGTGTCACTGATTCTGGCAGTCCAGCTTCAACACTGAATGTCAGACAAGTCACCTGAGAGACTGGGCTTCTCCCAGCCAGGCCTGGTGTATGAACCAAGCTGTTGGTTTACCCTTTTCCAGTCATCTGGAGAGAGCTGCCGGATGAGGTCCTGAGGCACCAGCTCCTTCAGGAGTTTGGGGATGCTGGGGAAATAGGACTTATCATCCTCAAACTTGACCCGGTAGATGAGAGCTGCCAGCTGCAGGACCTCTTCCCGTGAGCACTTGTGGTAGCCACGCAGGTACTTTGGTAACTCCTGTATGGAGGAAAGAACAACAGAAAGATAGAGAGGATGTGCATGGACCTTCACCTTCAGATGTTAAATGGAGTTTGTGGAGGTATCCAGCCCCTGGTTAAGAGGCTATTCCCTGAGAACATCTGCAGATGGACAAGTTTTTGCAACCAATTCCTAATCCCTCCCAATTCTCCACTGCTACTGCAGAATCCCAGCACACCTGGTAATAGTGGAAGATTGAGTCTGCCATCGAGTCTTTTCCAGGCGTTGTGTTGGTCCACAGTTTTTTCATGAAGAACACTTGGTAGGTGAGGGAAGGCACTATACCTGTGCAAATGATGCAAACATAAGAGCGATGGTGTGAGTACCAGCTGGCAGTTGGTGTCTGCATCCAGCAGTGCCCATGTGCCATCACAGCTTAAAGGGACGGGACATTCACAAGGCCAAATGGGTTCTGACTTTGCAGAACAAACAACATCACTGCCATGCAAACCTTTAATTAAAGTAAAAAGTAAAAAGTATCTGGGTTCTCTTGCACAACGGTACTTCATTGATAGTACCCATGTCTAACACAGGACAGAGTTGTACCCTGGAGGCACCAGTGTCTTGCAGCGACTGGTAAATTCAGCAGAGCTGCAGCCAATTCCACTTTGGATGTGGTCAGTGAGATGAGATCAATCCCACCACTGAAACCTTCCTGCAGGCACTTCCTGGAGAGATGCCCTCCAGCAGGTGCTTCTCACAGGGGCCAGGATAGCCTTGGAACAGAGGTTTTGCTGCTCCTGGATGGACCACCTCCTAGGTGATGTCCCCAGGGATGGTGCAGAGAGCACCACCCCCAAAAGTGTGGCCTGACAGATCACAGAATCACTGAGGTTGGAAAAGACCTCTAAGACTGAGTCCAACCATTAACCTAACACTGCCAGGAGCACCACCATACCGTGTCCCTAAGCACCATATCTACGTTTTTTTGAGCACTAGAGGACAGTGATTCCACCACTTTTGTGAACAGCCTATACTTGTGGCAGACTATGTGGTCAGTCTTGTTTCAAAAGGCTGGAGGGCTGTAGAAAGGCTGTGTGTGACCCAGACTGGAAAAAAGTCATCATTACCATCTTTTGCTGGTCTTGCTTTCTTTATCCAGTCTGTCAGGTGTCTCACAAAATCAAAGAAGAAATCTCCCTCTGGCACACTGATGACCTGGCAGGGACACAGTAAATAGTCATAATGGCTGAGCAAGTCATACAATAGGATCACAGAATACCCTGAGCTGGAAGGGACCCAGCAAGGTCATCAAAGCTCATCTTCTGGCTCTGCACAGGATATCTTTAATAATCACAGCATGTGCCTAACAGCATTGTACAAATGTTACTTGAAATCTGTCAGGCTTGGTGCCATGACCTCCTCCCTGGGGAGTCTGGTCCAGTGCCAAACAACCCTTTATGTGAAGATCCTTTTCCTAGTACCCAACCTACATGTCCCCTGACACAGCTTCATGTCATTTCCTTGAGTGTCATCACTGGTCAACCTAGAGGAGAGAACAATGTCTTCCCCTCCTCTTCCTGTCATGAGGAAGTTGCAGACTGCAATGAGGTCTCCTCTCAGTCCTTCAGGCAGAACAAACCAAGTGACCTCAGCTGCTCCTCACATAGCTTCCCCCTCAAGGACCTCCACCATCGCCACAGCCCTCTCTAACAGTTTTATTTCCTTCTTATATTTTGGTGCCCCAAACTAGTGGCAAGACTCCACAGGCAGGGTTGGCCACTGCCCAGCCCATCTCCTGCAGTTGTTGCTCACTGCTCTGTACTTCTAACACTCATGTGTTATAAACTGCTGATGTAAGAAAGCCAATGACAGCACCTTGCTTTGGGCTCTGTCTCTAATTTCACCCATTACTCCTTATTGCAACCTGTTTCACCACAACACTTCCTTTCCATTCCTGATGATATCTCCATAGATTTCTCCCAGTTGCCAGAGGCAGCTCTAAGCTATGCATTTTTTTCACTTGGTCCTTTCTTATAAACCCAACTCAGCAACAGGCTTTGCCTGTCTGTGCTTTAAGTTCTTTGGGGTGACTGCTGTAAGTCAGGGCTATGGGACTGCAAACCTCACCTGCATCAGGTCAGATCTGACTTAGACATGCCACACAGCTTGTAGAGAAATGCTTCTCACCACATGGCTCTGGCTCCACCAAAGTGTACCCACTGGCAAGTTGGCTGTCCCAAGAACTTCAGCCTCTGGGTGGGTCACTCACCTTGTCAGAGATTTTGACGAAGAGGCTGAAGCCCTCAGAGGACTTCAGGAGAAGCCTGTTGGAAATGTTCTGGCAGAAGTCCTTGGCTTTCGTGCTGGATTCCACCTCAAATGCCTACAAAGAGAGGAAGATCACCACTTCTGTCTAAGGGTTAATTTCCCTTTTTGCTCTCTTTGAGGAGCTCCAGGTATACACACACAGAGAGGTTTAGATGCCCACCGCCAGTGAAATCAGTGACATTGAGGACTGGGGCTCTGGGCATCGGAAGGGATATTGCAGAAGCTCTGTCATGCTACTGCTGTACCATTGTACTTTGTGATGCTGTATTAATATCCTGTGCTGGTTTATCCAGAGCTCCCCAGGCAACGCAAGAGATTTTTCTGATGTAACAGTGAAGTGTCAGAACTATTTGTTTGAGGGAAGAGGGGTGGGAAAGAGAGAGTGAGAGACCTCCAGGCTGATTTGTCCTGACTGTCTCTCCAGTGACGATGAGGAAGTTAGATGCCTGGCTTAGACCAGGTCTAAGCCAGATGCCTGGTTTCTAGATAGCTGACTAGAGGAAAAATAATTCCTGTTGGACGAATATCTAAAGGATAGGCTGTTTAAAGGTCTGTCCTATTTGTATGTACATCCCAATTCTGGTTCTGCCTTTTGAGCTGTGCTCAGCATTTACATTGCCTCACGTCATGGTTTAAGAAAGTCTGGTTTTCAGCTGTAGGGCTGGTTCCCTGTGAGGACCTAGAAGAGCCAATCAGCTGCCTAGTTTGGAAGATTAAACCACTTACAAGGGCTGAATATGTCTCTATGAAAACACATGTAAGGATGGGCTAGCCCATGGGAAGCTCTCTTGGGTCCGACCTTTGAAAGGTAACTGGCCGGGCCAGCACTGTGCAGCCAGGGCAGTGCCACATGGCCGTGGCTATTTTGGCATGGCTCGCAAATGAACTTTGTTTACTCTGGGACCAGTGCTGGGAGTGGCCCTGTGGTCTGTGCTGAGGATGGCCCCGAGACCAAGAGCAGCTGGGGCCAGGAGTGGCCACCAGCATCCCAGTCTGGGAGTGGCCATGTGGCCGGGACTGCACAGCCAAAAACAGTGTGACCGTGGTGGCACCATGCAGCTGCGGCTATCTCAGCATGACTGGTAAGGGACTTCGCTTAGCCACTTTTAGCCAGCTATGCTGTGGACAGAAGGACAAAAGGGGTGGCAGCGGTTTTTTTGTTTCCAGCACCCTGTATGCAGGGATGGCAGCGGCAGCCAGACTTTGTTTTTTCCCTGTAATTCATGGAATGCATTGGGGGGTGCAGCGTTCTAACCACAGCTGGCAGTAGGAGCACCACTGTTTAAATAAGCAGATGTTACAGTAGCTGTAATCCAATGAGAAGCTTGAACAGAGAGAGATGAGAGTTGAAAAACTTTGCCCCAGGAATAGAAGAAAAAAACCAATGTTGCCAGAGATGGATGAAAATAATTTTTTGTTTCTATGCTAGAATAGCTCATCCGTAAAATAGCACCCCAATAAGTTGACATGGCCCATAAATGCAGCTTTGGGAAAGCTGCAAGAGATGGGAGGGACTTTCACACTGCGAGCAGATTTTCCTTTCCCAAGTGGCCAGTTTACTGTGATATTGAAGCCACAAGATAACTGTTTCTTCTGGAGAAGTCTTCATGGCATGGCAAGAGAGACTCCTCTCCCTAAGTGAACTGAAGAAAGACTATTTTAGGGGTGGTAAACTGACTGAAAGTCCCAGGTTTTGTCTCTTTATGTTGTCAGTGGGAAAGAAAAGAGGGTGTGGGGAAAGAAGAAGTGTTCTGAAGGTTTATTCTAATTTTCTTATTATTTTTCATTTAATTCTGTTAATAAAGCTTTTCTTTATACCCTTTAAACGTTTGAGCCTGTTTTGGCCTCCTCCTAATCCATATCTCACAGCAGGAAATGAGTAAATAATGTTAGTGAGTGCACTGGTGTTTGGCCAGTACTAAAACCACTACAATAATTGGTGCATTGGCTGGGAAACAAACCAAAACCACTACACTTAATTGGTGTTTCTGCCTAGTTTCTGAAACTACTACACCTCAGTTTTGCTCTATCCACTGAATGAGATTCAGCTCATAGCAGTTTAAAGAACTTAAGCTTCTGACCACCACATGCACAGCTGAACCACCATGTTCTGCATCCCATAAGAGTCTGATCTGGGGGTCAGTGCTGCTAATGCTCAGCAGCACTTCAGTGCCAGATGCATGTTGTACTGGAATGATGCTACTCTGCCAGTCCACCTAGTGACTTCCATTGCCAAATGGTTCACAGTAAACACATCCAAGTATAGAAGTCCCCACTGCTTTCTTCTACTGGCTCTCACACAGATGCAAATGTATGAAGTAGTGTCATGCTCATTGCTGGTAACATAAGAAAAAATAAAATGATGAGAAACCCCAAGAATTCTCTCAACACTCCATTACAGATAAACAAGGGCACTCACAGCTGCTGCAGAGGAATCATCCTTTTCCTTCCATGGGTGTGGACTGTTTTACAAATAAACCCACTTGGAAACAGGGAAATTTAGTTGTACCCAAGGGTATGAGGGAAGAGAGAGATGTGAGCCTCATAGGAAGACTTATCAGTAGGTGAGACAGCAGAGAACATGCCTATCTGCTCTGGCATCAATATGACTAGCTGCCTTGTCAGCATATCAGATGCTTAGTGAGAGCTCTCTGAGTGCAGGTATGATTTCTGTGTCATCTCAGGTCAGAAGGGGTAATCTCAGTCACCCACTTGCCCGTGCTGCAATAGTCTGCCCAGTTCCCAGGGGGCCCCCTCATGGTACCCCTCTGGGTATTGTTGGGTGGACAACATCTGTTGGTTTAGGCTCCAAATAACTGAGAGCCAAGCAAGGCCTGTGAGCTACTCTGAGTGAATGGATGAACCTACCCAGTTTCCCTCTTTCTGCAGTCAAACTCTAAAGCCTCTAGTGAACACCAGCAAAGCACCCATATCTTGAAAAACACAACTTGCAACAAATCCGAGTAGAAAAGGATGGATTCTCCTTGTAATGCTTTGGCCCAGAGGCTTCTGGAAAGGCTGAGCTTTTCTAAATCAGAACCAATATTAGCCTTCTCTGAGATTTTAATAAGCAAATTGACAGCCATCCCAACAGAAAATAATTTCCTTCTCCCCCATTTACCTCATCAGTGTCATCAGGGAAGTAAACCTTGTGGAAAATTTGGGTCGTTTTGTGTTGAATGGCTTCCACTTCTACTAGATGGGGTGGGTATTTTCTGGATCCATTCCTGAAAAACAGGAGGTGGCAAGTATTACAGCATCATCATAGCAAGAATCCTTTGTTTAAATCTTCCCTTTTTAATGCATATTCTTTTTGAGTAACTTCAGCTACTTTCTTAATACTAAGATTTAATTTCCTTCTAAAAAGAAGAAAGTGACTTAAATGGACATGGATGAAGTTGATTAATTTCTGTTTTTCTGCACTGCTTATCAGCAACCCATTGTTCATTTCAATCAGTTTGGTGGAATAGACAGAGGCTGTGAGCTTTCACTGTGCCCCCAGTCACCAAAATATCTCCCAGTTGTATTTTTTCACACGTATTTGGATGTTGTGGTACAGCCAGGGCTAGGAGGTCTTTCAGTGCCATACCGCAGGGCTTTCTGGAGTCTCTGGATGCAGTCTGCTGCCAAGGGGTGATGCTTCCGGGATTGCAGGAACCTCTGGACATGGGGCAGGAGGATGTTACTTGGAGGGAAAAGGCCTGTACACAACCACAGCAGCTCCCAGCCTTTCTCTTCACTGTATCTGCACAAGTAGAGACCCAGGAGGAAAAAAATTATTTGTGGCACAAACACTTCAGATCTGCTTTGCCCAACACACTATAATGCATTTGGGTCAAGGGGAACAAACAGCTCTTACTTGATGTGGTTGTCCGTGAGCTGCTTGAGGGTCTGGCAGTAGATTTCATCTTTTAGGGGTTCAGCTTTCAAGGCACCTTCAAATATTTGGTCTGTCAGCTCATTGACTGAGCGGGTCCTTTTGGATGGGTAGTCACCCATATATTTCAGCACAGGTGGGAGGTAGGAGTCAAGGATGAGCTAACTGGGATATTTGGTGAAGCCCCTCTGTTGATGATGTTGTTAAAGACATGCTACGCACGACTACGGAAGTGGCTGCAAAGGGATATTCAGGCATCAAACTGTCCCCAAGGCCATGTGGACTGGTCTGCACATTGATTAGGGCTTTAGGGCAACCATAGCAGGTGCACTTGGCAGTCTGTCAGCTGAACCAAGACAGAACAGCACTAGTGAATGTGGACCAGCAGGACTCAACAACTGCTCCCTGAATCCTCACTGATTAAGTAGACACACCTCAGATTTCAAGGACGTTAAAGTACAGATTTGTGGCACAGACCCATCTCCAAGCCTGTGATGTGGTCCCACAGCCCTTAAGAGGTACCACGAACATTTCTTTGGGCTTTGCTTGGAGCCCTAAAAAGTCTGTTCAGCCCTTTGCCTGTCAGACTTGTTGCCGAAGGGCACTCCCAAGCAGAGGAAGGATATCAATAAAGGCCATACAGGCTTCTTGGGACAGCTCCTCGCTGCCCAGGATCTTCTTCAGCAGTGGCTGTTTGATGGGCTCGCGGGTGTAACACCACAGCTTGTCCTTGCCACGGCTCTTGGTAATCATCACCCGGCTGAGGGTGTGTTTTGGAGGTGGCCTGGTGGCAAATGCAAAGCAAGAGGTGGAGAGATTACAGGGATAATAGGAACAGCTTACAGCCAATGTTTCACCTAGGACAGTTGCTCACAGCACCCAGATAAAGAGCTCTTACACCAAATGGGACATCACAATTTAGCACGTATCCAGCTCCAGTTCTGCTCAAAGAGAACCACTTGCACTTTCCTATGGCTCAGAAGAATCTCTTATAGACCCTACCCCAGTAATGACACCACACCCATCCTATCCCAAAAAGCTTCTAACCGTGGGAAGGATGATGGCAATGAATGGTCAGGGCAGTCACAATGAAAGAATATCACCTAGTAGTATAAGCCTGACGAGGGGAAGACATCTCAGAGGAACTGATCTGCCTATTTGGATTGCCAGCCCATCCAAACAGAAGTGGGAGCGTTGGTCAGCTGCATTCACCAGTGGTGCACATTTAAATTTTTGGAGCTGAGATGAAAATGCCTATACAGCCTAAGCACATCCTCCCACATAATATTAAATTTCAAATTGCTACACCACTGCTGAGAAAAAATCCTTTATAAAACCTTGTCTGTGGAAAACCTGCATTTCAAATGCCATGACCTAAACCAGAGGTTGTAGTTGTATAAAGTCACACAATGGGGTATTCAGAGTCTTTTCCAGTAGCAAGATTTTCCTGATTTCCAAGTTACCTGCAGAGGGATTCCTATAATTTTTGAGAATGGTTTAAAAAAAATCACCTAAAGTAATCATAGGAAAATTCCTCCAAGGTGTATGGCTTTACTCTTTCTTCACTGTCTGAAACTGCCATCTGAGAGGTTCTGATAACATCTTGTCGTTGGTCAGGGGTCATTGTGACCAGGGCCTATGGGATGAAAAGCTCTCTGTTACCTGGTATATTTGAAATAAAATGTATCTGATGTATTCAAAGAGAGGAAGCAGATATAAAACAAGAACAGTGGAAATGAGAATAATGCATCAATTCCCGTTAACAGTCAGTTAGAACTGTACAGTTTTCACTTCTCTGTGTCATTCTCAGTCACTAATGCAAGGAATAACAGGTATTTCCACAGTGTGGATCATTTCCTAAGGAAGATAATGTGCTCTGGAACCTACAGATCTATATGTGAGTGCAGCATTCCCTCCAACCATAAATACACCTTTAAGCAATCAGGCCAGTGGGAAGGGTTTAGCAAAACACGTGGATATTCCAAGTCACAAGTTTGTGGTGTCCTGAGTGCCAAGATCAGAAGAAAGGCTGAGATCACTTTTGCCTTGGACAACTTGTCACCTGTCTCATCCACTTTGGTTTCTGCCTTATGTTCAGGGAGACTGGCCAGATCTAAGCACTTCACGAAGGCTTCGACCTCCCTGGACGTTGTACCAAGTTGTGTAATTCCGTAAGATTACTTACCACGATCTCCAATGGAGGCATGGTGACCGTAGGCAAGACATAGACTGAATCAGTTGGGAAATCCCCTCTCTGCTTGGTCCGTTCATTGAACCCATTAGCCCACCCCGAGTTCATCACTTGTTCTCCCGTGTCCTGGTCCAGAACTATCAGGTCTCCTTTAAGGAAGCTGAGGAACCCAGATTCATCTCCCACTGCAAAAAATTGGTTTGAATTGGTTTTTTTCCAAATTCCTCAGGAATATTAGATCTATCTATATGTTTACCAGTGAGCTGGGCTATTTACTTGCCTGGATTTGGGTTGTCTTGGAGAGTGACCACATACTTGGATCGTTTCCTTAGTCCTTCAAGGAAGGTCACCACCAGGTCCCGGATATCCTCTGCATTGTTGGAGGTGAAAGTGTATTCATCACCTTTAATGGTGGCCAGGGTGAAGCTCTGCCCTTGCAGCTTTCCTCCTCTGGGATATATTTTTATAGGAGAAATAAACATGAAACATAATGACATCCAGAGGCAAAGCCTGGAAAAGGACTGATCTATGGTAAGATTGTCAGCCAAGTCTATTCCTCCTTACCTGCTGCTTGACACAGCTGTGATCTCTGGGAAAGAGAGCTCTAAGAGAACCTGCTCCTGTTCATCCACAAAGTACACCCCTGTCCAGTTGACAGCTACAATCACATCATTTTTAGGCAGGCTTGGCCCTGGGTTGAAGATAAGACATTCAATTAGCTGATGAAAGGTGTTAGGATACAGAAAACATTCCAAAGGAGGATGCAATGATCAAAAAGCTCTGTGTTTTTTAAAGGGAGAGAAATTGTGGCAGACCTATAGCCTGAGCCATTGCTAATCAGGATGCAACAAAAAATAATGTATCCAAGAAAGACCAGCTAGATGGTTCCCTTCTTGTCTGTGGAATCCCCATCTCTCCTTCCTTTTGCTTTAGAGAATCTTGTGCTCTGAGGATGTGCTCTACTGACTCACCTGAGAATTTGAAGGCTTCATAAAACCGAGAAAACAGCAAAGGCCACTTGAAACGTGCAAAATCCACTACTTCTTCCTTGACCTTTTTTGGGTCTGCCCTCTTCTGAGTATAAATTCCCTACAGAAAAAGCAAACCGGAACCAACATGAAGCAAAACACAGTTACATCCAGGAAAAGAGCAAGGAAAATCATTCCATGTAACCTGAAAATCTTGGAACAAATATTAATGGAAGTCTCAGTGTGGCTAAGGGCCAAACTACTACAGGAACAAGTGACAGTTTGGGCAAAGTCCTGGCCTTCAGTTCCCACTTTATGGAATAATTTGACTTGGAGAAGGCTGGGCAAGTATCTGGAGCGACCAGTCTCTGTCAGGCTTGTCTCAGCTGACTGTGGGTTTTCCTAAAGCAAGTGTTTACTTTTCAACTTGACATTCCTTTAGCTGGAAGCAGACGCTCATCAGCCCTTAAGCCCCTTACTTAGAGCATCCTTAGACACCTGACACTTCTGTACAAAGCTGACAGATTGACAGGGGATGTGCAAGATCCAAGAGAATCCCTGTGTCTCCACTGGCAGTTAAGTTGAGGTGAGACTCCTAATGCACTTGGAGATGTTTATATAGTAGGGGTCCTAATCTGAAGCTGGCTCCTGATGTTACATGAATGCCCATCCTCATACCAGGAACATCACCCCTCATGGTGTCATGAACACTGGGTAATGACTTATGGAAAGTGTTGCAGTGTGAGAGCAACACAAATGTTCTAATTGAAGTCAGGAAGGTTTTATACAAAGCTCAGCACAAAAAATTCCTGACATTACCCGGAGACATAAACCACCTCTGTAATACAACTGGTGACACCACAATCTCATGTAACAGGAATGCCACCCCAGAGATGGCGTTCTGCATCTCACAGTAAATCTTTGCAGGATGTCTTCTGTCAGATCTTGCAAAACAACCAGTGGTAAAGCTGAATATGGTTAGTACAAGCCCTGCCCTTTCTCATTATTTTAGCTTCAGATGAGGCTAAGAGTTGAGCTATGATATCTGACATACGTTTAAAAGGCACATGAAGCTATTGAAGCATGATGTGGTCCTCGACAGGTGATCTATTATCCCACCTTTTTATGTGCAGCTATAATGAGCTGAGCCCATTTTTCCACTGTTTTTGAAGCTGTGATCTCTCTGTCTGGAATGTAGGATGGAATTAGATTTAGCAGCCTTTCCAGTACCATCTCTGACCCATAGTCCACGTAGTACTGCTGGGAAGCCAGTTCTGCCAGATCTTCTTCCTGTGGGAGCCAACAAACCAAACTGATGCTGTCAGCAAATCATCACAACATCCATCCTCCACCACTCAACGAGCCTGTTGTGGAGGCTGGGTGTACTACAGAATTGTGTGGGGATGCTCCCTTTTGGCAGAACTTCACCTTTTACAGTTTTTTGCACATCTAAAGTTCAGGACATTGACCACTAAAAGCTATGATTAAGTCTTAACATGGTCATTGTTAAGAGTGGTCATGCAGCACGTGGAAGCATTCAAGCCCAGTCAGGAGGATGTGATTGCTGTAGCTCCTGTTTTCCATGTGAATACCACAATGCCCAAGCTAATGGGTGTCCAGGGAGGAATATTTATCATCTCCCTTATTGTAACCTATTTCACCATCTCAAAGACACTTGTCAGACCAGACGGGGAGCTGCTGAGGTCACATACCTTGTCACACCGATACTCCCCAAACTTCACCCCTCGCACAATCTGTTGGTAGATGAGATTGGTGGCCACGTTGTCCTCACTGGGGTTGTGCCAGGGAGTGAAGATCTCCTTCCTGAAGAAGAGCCGCCATGGTGCGTTGCGCTCCTGCGCTCCCTGCTCCTTGGCGTACTGCTCGCACTGGGACACAGCATCCATCACATGGTCATTGCCACTCCCCAACGAGGACACCTAGGCAGGGCAGAGAGAAATGTGGCATTCATCTGACCAAATGCAGACCATTTTAGGTAGAGAGATCTATTTTTGAGTCACTCAGACTACCTTTATAATCCAAATAGTCAAAATAATCAGAATAATCAATGATTCTATGTCATCTAGCCAGCCAAGTTCTGCAGCATGGCTGGGTGAGCCATTCCATTTTGAGCTCCAGTTTCTCATCCAGACTAAAAGGAGAGCATCAACATGAATCAGCAAAGCCAATGCTCCCATTTTAAACTACTGTTGATTCATACTGTGCTTTGAAAAACTGTTTCAAAGTCATGGGCTTGAATCCAACCCAGCTAAACATCAGAAAAACCCAGAATAAAAAAGTCTATCCTTTACAGAAATGTACCTGTCTTCTCATTGGGGTCTGCTGTGAAGTCCCCAAAGCACTATATCTCCTCAGACCTACCATCCCTTGCTGAACGCCTCATCAAAAAAGATGAAGAAATCAGACTATAAACTATTTTCTTCTCCACCTAGAGGCAGAGGTGGCCACAATGTAGGTGAGAACATGCTTCATCCTCTTACACAGCAGCTCTTGGAATACTTGAGTTTCATTGACTTGCAGCTGTTGTCTCACCTGATGAAGCTTTACCCCTCTCATTTATGCTCACCTTTATTTTAACAGAATTTCTGAAAAGGATATGTTTTAAGGTTAAATACACCAGGTTAATTGCCAATGCAGGCATAGCAGTCTGGATTTTAGCTCATTTTGGAAGCTTAATTTAAACTGTTAGTTTTCCAATCAAATTTAATTGGCTCCCTTGCATAAAAATCCAGATAGGATGTTTTACTGGAAATTCATTTCTAATAAGCTTAACTAAGAGTAAGAGAATAGCATCACACAGGTGTATAGAAGGAAAGGAATTTCTGAAGGTTTCTGGTCCACCACACTGGTCAGAACAGGTGCATCTTTGAATGGGTTTCTCTGTGCATTTTCCTGTTAAATTCTGAATATCTCCAAGGAGAGATATTTTCCTACAACCCAGCTTCAGAATTTGACTACTCTTTTTGTGAAAACCATGCTGACACTTGTACTGTAGAAATAATCCCTCTGCCTTCTGGAAGTTATGTGACAGCAAGGAGAACCTCCCCCTTCTTTCCCAGAACTATTCAGGAACAGGACTTAAGATATACCTTGTCAAAAAGTGCAATGTAGAGTGAAAAGCCAAATCGGTCCTTCAGGCTGATTTTGTCAGCTAAAGAATTGCAGAGCTCTTTAGCAGTTGTTGCAGAGTCTGTCAACAGTGTCTTTGTTGTCCCATCCATAAATGTGACAGGCAGCATGATCGGTTTCTTGGACTTGGTCGCCTAAAGGATTAAAGTCAAACTTTATAATGTTATGTGTATTTCAATACTATGTACCTGCATACTCTTTACCCTACTCTGGTAACCACTTACTAATTCCTGATCCCACTGACTGGCTGCTTTTCAGTGCTACCACACCATATTTATCAACAGGATAATGTGCAGTCAGCCACTGGAAGCACGTGGAAGTCACAGATATTTTACTTAATACATTCAGTCATCAAGATGCCTAATCCAGTAAACACAAGCATGCTTGGAAATGCTCATGGACACTGGAGCACAACTGTATGTGCTGCAAATCTGTTTAGAAAATGAGAAATTTTTGCACAAACTACCTGTTCCAGCTATAATTATCCCCAAACAAGTCCCAGGGACCACTCACAGGAGGCAGTTTGCCTGCAGCCACCTTCATCTGGAAGACAGTTCCTTTGAACACACAGGGGCTTGCTCTGTGCCAGCTGGCCTCAATGCCAACAGCACACATTTAATTTAGAAATACCGATGCAGCCAAAAGGATTGATCTTCAACATACCCTGGAGCAAATCCAGGATGTACAGGGAATGCAATATGTTGGAATTTTGTGAAAATTCTCGACAGAAATAGGCACTTTGTTGTCCCACATTCTGTTCTGACAGAGATGTGGTTCTTGTGACAGTGAAAGGCTTAAACCCTGAGCCCCAGTTCCCTGGGGAGGCAATGAAGGGGCTCATACCTGCAGCTCCAGCCAGCTGGGTGGCTGTGTCCTTGTCCCATTGGCAAACGTCCGCCTCAGCCTCTCTTCACAATAGGGAGCATAACCTGGGGGGCCTCCGTTGATAAAGTTCCTTAAATACTGTTGGCAGCAGGGAACACATTGTTCAGACCTTTGGCTTAAGAGGCTGAGCATTTGCAAAAAGTAATGTTTTATTGGAGAAAAGCCCTCTGTGACTAATGGCAGTGATACCACTCAGGCTCAGATGTTCCTACATCACACTGCTGGGAGCTGAGAGGGAGTAGGACAGTCTGCACCCCTGCCTAGTTCTTCTACTGTGCACTTCTGGCCTCAGAGGAGATAAGATACCAGACTAGACAGACCTTTGACTGAAGCCAGAGCAGCAGCTTTTCTGTTTCTGCTATTGCTGCCCAGTGATTTCTATCTTTATATTTTAAAGATGGGTTATAAAATATTATTGAGTGCTGGCCAAAAAGACGGGAGTGAATGAAAAAGATGTGTAAGTAATGATTCAGGGGAATTGTAAGTGAATGCCACTCAGAACATTTAACTGACAGCACAAAACATCTTTCACAGTGACATTAAACAGATATCTCCTTAGTCAGATTTTAAATTGCATTTTGGCCTAAAGCAGAATTTGAAGCACTTTAGTACATGTTAAAAATACAACATTATTGTAGAGAAAATTAAATCCAGTGATTTCCACAATATGAAAGCGAACACACTTAAAAATATTACACCACCATCTTGGCCAAAATGTTAGCTAAGACTAATAAATCTGTAAATTGAATTTTTCTGAGAGACTTTATATTAAAATAAAGAGTTCTCTGAACGATAGCACACAGTTATTCCTTCAGAAACACAGACTGCTTTATAACACTGTCAGCCATAAATAACATGGCTAGAGAGACAGATATCTCTGTCAATCGTAACTTACAGAGACATTATGAAGTACCTACGTGATACAGGCAGGTTATAGGGATGAGATCTTCTGCAAACGATAGCAAGCAGTTGATGCAATGTAAAAGTGTAGTTTTAATTATGCTATTGCTAATAATGAACTATGCAATTACTTATTTTTTCATATTCCTACCTCCCTGTGACTGAACCTTCCCACCTAGGCCTGTTGTTGGTTGAAAGAAAGGTGCAAGGAACAGGAGTGCTAATGTGTCTTGGCCCATGTTTAACACATGATGCGACAAAGGTGTCTAATGGGATCCAAAGCACAACTTGAATATTTGGGAGCAGAAATACATATTGAAGACCTGCCTCATTATCAGTGAAATCCTTCTCATAATGTTGAGTTCTAATTGATACTTTTGAATGACAGAATCATAAAAGGAAATGGATGCCATCCAGAGGCACTTGGACATGGTTAAGAGTTGGGCCTGCATGAACCACAGGAAGTTCAACAAGGACAAAAGCAATTTCCTGCACCTGGGCTGGGGCAATCCCAAACACAGGCTGGGCAGAGAATGGATTGAGACTAATCCTGGGGAGGAGGACTTGAGTGTATCCATGGACAAGAAGCTCAGCATGATCCACCAGTGTGCACTCACAGGTCAGAAAGCCAAACATGTCCTGGCCTGCATCACCAGCAGTGTGGGCAGCAGGGCGAGGGAGGAGATTCTGCCCCCCTGCTCTGCCCTAACCAGATCCCACTGGGATCCCACTGCATCCAGCTCTGGGACCCCAACACAGGAAAGATGCTGAGCTGTTGGAGCAAGCCCAGAGGAGGCTGCTAAGATGCTCAGAGGGTTGGAGCACCTCTGCTATGGAGACAGGCTGAGAGAGTTGGGGTTGTTCAGCCTGGAGAAGGGAAGACTCCAGGGAGATTCTAGAGCACCTTCTGGAACTTAGAGGGGCTACAAGAGAGCTGGAGAGGGACTTTTGATAAGGGCATGGAATGACAGGACAAGGGGAAGTTGCTTTAAACCAAAAGAGGGCAGGTTTAGATTTGGCATAAGGAATAAATTCTTTCCTATGAGGCTGGGGTAAGAGACTGGAACAGGTTGCCCAGAAAAATTGTGTCTGCCTCATCCCTGGAAACATTCAAGGCCAGGCTGAATGGGACTCTGAGAAATCTGGTCTAGGAACCAGAAGGAACACCCTCCTGGCAGCAGGGTTGAACTAGATGACTCATAAAGATCCCTTCCAACCCAAACCATTCTATACCTCTATGATTCTATGATCCTGGGATTGTATGATTCTATGTCTGAGTCTCCAGATCTACTTATAAATTATTTCTGACAAGTGCTTTACTACCCTAAAGTAATCTTCTGTTATTAAAGATTTAAACCAACACAACTTCCTGCATCATACTTCTCAGATCTCATTTCCACACATAATTTAATTTTCTGTGACTTTGCCAGTGATTTATCTTCTTTATTGTATTTCAACACTGACAAGGCCTGGGGATGAAGGAAGCATTTCTATTCCTGGTTTCAGCTCTTTCAGTGCTGAACACCCAGTACCTAATCTGATATCTATGGAAATTAATGGAACATCTTTATTTCCAGTCAGGCACTGGAACAAATTGTCCAGGGAAGTAGTGGAATCACCATCCCTGGAAGTGCTGAAAAAAATGCAGGTATGGCACCTGTGGACATGCTTTACTGGTAGGCTTGGCAGTGGTTAGACTTGATCTTAGACATCTTTTCCAACCCAAACAATTCCATGACTCTACAAGTCATTTGGAAAGCAGACTGTTCAAATCTAGAACAGAACTTTGCCCAGAAAAGAGAAAAAGAAAATACTTAAGAATAACCTGAAATTCAAAAGTGTCAGCCCCTTGGCATCTCCCACTGACTTCAGTTCTGCTGATCCACAGTGCTGCTGAAGATGGTTACATGAGATGTCATCTCATGTGGCTGTTTGGAATTGGATATTTTCAATATGACACATGATGGGGAACATAGCAGCATTCAGAGAGCACCTTTGCAAATGTACATCCACGTAAATTAAATCCTTCCCTTTCTGTGTGCATTTTTTTTAGTATAAATTCATATTTATAATTGGCTGTGTTCCATTCTTTGCCACTTTTGGTAGAGTAGATGGTCTGAGGTCATACTGTCAAAGCCAGTAGATGCTGAATGCACAGACCTTTCCATATAAGAAACAGAGGAGAAATGTGGGCTATTCTGGTTGTGTAAATTCCATTTGCAGCCTCCCACAAACAAATTTCCTACCGGAAGTCACTTAATCACATCTTGACATATCTACATGCAGGAGACATCATCTAATTTGGATGTCTACATTACCTTTAGAGTCACAGAAAAGAGACAGTCACTTCTCAGGGGTGACTCATCTCATTGGCATTAGACATTGAACTTGGGATCATGAACAATTTTCTTAGGAACTCTGTCGTCTCCATTTCTGGGAAAGACTGGGATTCCCTCTACTGTGAAACCCAAGAGAAAAGCTGGTCCCATGAGTGGAAAAGAAAATGTACCGGTAGATAATTTGTTAGACAAATGTCATCTACAATTTACCTTCACAAACTTCTCAGAAGGAGCAAAACATCCCACACAAAGGGACATTAGGATCCAACCCCTAGCATGGCTGCTTTTAGATGGGTTCTGAGTCAGCTGCTTGCAGATTTGACAGTAGATTTCATCCCTACAACAAGAATAAAAAAATAATTAAAAGTTAAACAATAAAAAAAGAGAAACTATTTAACATTAATTCCCATTAATAAACATAAACACATAAATTGGCTAAATCAGTGGAACTGGCCTTTCCAATTTTTGAATGCTTCATTTAGCAGTTGAAATGATTTTGAATTTTTCATTTGTAGATCATTAAAAATATTCACACAAACAAAAGAGATACAATGGTCAAATGGAAAACAGCAGTGAGGAACAAGAGTAGGCATCTAAAAAAATAATCCAGTGTCATTAGGACTTTCAGAAATGTTTGAATCCCTTTGCACAGTCTTTCTACTGGGCCTGATATGGACAGTAAGGAACATGACCCAGCCCAGCCTGCATTATACGACATAACCATAAAAATTATGTAACGAGAGCTTTGTAAAGCTGCAGATAATATCAAACTTGCTTGAATAGCTCAAGAAAAGCCCAAGGAAGAAGGAATGGCAAGAATGGCATGTTCATGCCCTTGTTTTGATTTCTAACCTTAAGGCTGGCCTGAGGATGCCATTACCAATAATGAAATGGAGCTTCTCCAGGTTGGAAGTGGGTCGGTCTTCGAGCATGCTATTACCCTGCAGCGTAGACTCACCATCGTGAAGTCTCTTTGTCACCTGCCAACCAGACAGATTGGTCTCTTTCAGGACAGCTAGTTACTCTGTCCCCCCCACCCCCATCCCAGGTGTGTGGTGCTCCCTCAGGACTCCTCCACCAGCCAGGAGAGCTCTCAGGAGTTCTTCCATCTAGGATTTTAACAGCAATGGGAGGGTTTGACTGTGCTTGCTTTAATCACATATGGGTGAAATTAAAAATGGTCCTGTCTAGTCACACTTCCACCTGCTTGGTTCCTCCCCAGGGTTTCTACAATGGCACTGCCCTTGGATTCCAGCTCTGAGCTGGTCCTGCTGCTGGGAGAGGGCCACCAAGGGTCTTTGGAATAAACCCATCTTATTTCCAAGGAGGACCTGTCCCTTTAACTTAATCATATTAAAATAATCATCAGTGTTTTCGCTGGCAAAACGGACCCATTCCGCATGCTAATGATGCAGCTGAAAATGCACAAGCATGGTGCTGTTTGTGAAAACAAGGATGGCATTTGTCTGCCTAGCAGCTCACTAACCCCATCTCCATTAGAGAGATGACATTTCTAGAGCATCTTTAGAGCCAGTCAGGGTGAGCTGGACTGGGCCCTGTTTCTCCCTACTGACCCCTAAGGGAATATGTCACAGAGCAATCTTCATGCTCTCAAGTAGCTATAGCCAGGTAAGATGGTGCCTGCTCCGGAAATGGGAAGTCTATCCATTGTTTCCATCACTCCCAGCTGAAGGATTTATCATTCCTCACTCTTTTGAGATGGCATTTCTCAAAAGCTCTCAGCTTGGGGTAACTGCTCCCATGGGGATTTTTGTCCCTGGCACTGGAGCGGAGCAGAGGAATGGTTGAGTGCTGTTGGAGACCCCACCTCTGCTACCTATGGTAGAGGGCAGGAAACTAAAAGCAGGGATAAGAATCAGACCATCACAGAGTGGTGAGAGGTATCAGCAGCTGGATGGAGGGCTGTGAAAGAGGGGAGGGAAGGTGCTGGATGGATGGAGAACAGGAGCCGAGGGGAGGCCGGCGCGAGGTGCAGAATGACTCAAGGAGACACGGGAAGCCAACCTTTCCCCTTAAACACTCCTTAAATCTTTCAGGCAGAGAGACAGGTAGCGCCAAACCCAGAGGAGGGCTGGTTCTATGTTGTCTAGGGAAAAGCAGAAGAGAGTCAGAGAGGGCTGCAGACAATCCAACGGCACTTGTGCTGCCAGGCGGCCAAGCGTCTCCCCTCACCTCCTCCGTCAGTTTGGATTTCTTCTTGAGTGTTAGGGAGACCAGTTTGTGCCGCACACTGTTCTTCTTGTGCCCATCAATGTGAGTACTCTGCAAAGTAAGAGAGGTGGATGCAAAGTGGTGAGATGCAAATGCTGAACAAGTGGTCTCTCTGCCTCCCCTGGGCTCCTGCAAAAGACCATTAATCCTGAGCAGAGTGAGATGTTTCAGAGGCTGGAGGGAACCAGAAGTCCGGACCCATATTCCTGTGCCCCTTGATAACCCAGGGCTGGCTCTGAATTTCGTAGATACTCTCTAATCATTAAGTGTCCCTCAGATCAAAATTATATATTTGGAACACATGAAAAACTCATGTTGAATACATGGCTGACTTGTGCTTAGCCCAGGTCCACCCAGTTCTGCTGTATGACAGTGGAAATGAGATGAACAAGACCACTCTCTGAGACAAGCCATTTACACAGTGGTTTTTAGCTGGAAGTCATCTAGACAGGGATTCATGGACAGGTAATTACCCACTGTGGTAGCCCAACTTTTAACCAGCCCTGTGCTCTGTCAGGTTTTCTAGAAGAACACCTTTGATGTGGGATAGTTTCAGGCACTGACTAAAATATCATCAAATTACTTGCTGGCTTTCTACTTTTATAGCAAACTTCTGTACCCAGTTAACCTCCACCCATTATATACAGCTTTGAAAAGACCATGATTTCACACCCAGTTGACACTTTGAGTCCTGGGGCTGTGATGGTTTATATCCATTAAAAATATGAGCTGGTACTGTAAACCTGGATTTGTATATCATTTCACTCAGGCATCTCTTTGTACTGTGAAGAGATGATGTAACTACAGAGAAAAAAGGACAGTTTAAATATTCTTCTGTACTACCTGATATCTCAGTTACTCAAACTATGCCTTTTTGTAATAAACAAGCAAGAAATTATGGGTAGAAGGAATGCAAGGTGATTCTTGGTGTATATTTTTACAGAATTATGATCCTGTGGCTACTCTTGTCAGGTGATTCACTAGAAGTATGATATTGTCATTTCTAAGAACAAGGAGATTTGTTAATTTACCTCTGCAAATACTGTAGAGATTTGTCAAGAAAACTTCTTGGAAATTAAATAGTGGCATCCAGAAGATGCCAATAGCAGATTATATTTTATCCTATTGAATAAAGCAATTGCCAAAGATGAAAATGTAGCAGCACCTGGACATTGATTTATCCAGAATAGTGTTTTGCCTGGGAAGGATATTAAGATGAAGTCCTCCAGTGACATCCAGAAGGATGCAATAGGGATTTTTTTTTTTTTTTTTTTTAGTTTTTATTTGGACAGCTTAATCTCATGGTAACTAATTACTTCCTGCTTCAAGATTAAGGGCATATTTTTAATTTAGTCTCTTCTGACTCAGGGCAGATCAAAAGGAAATCCCCAAATAAGAAACTTAGGACACTGCATTCTCCCCCTGTACTTTAGCCCTGCAGGGTAGAGGAGAGAGATCAAAGTCCTGTGAGAGATATCAGGGCACTTCCTTCACTGGGGAACATTCAGCTATGGGACAGTCAGTTCTCCCTGTAAGGAAGGGACAGAATTACAGGCAATTCTCCCTTCATAGCATAAGTGCAAATAAAATCAACAAACTGATTGCCTGAAGCAAACTTTGCAAGTTGTTTCTTTCCAACACATTTCAATATCCAACACCTAATAATAATAATAATAATTATATCTGTTTTACAGATGCAGCAGTTACCTCTCCTTCTCCCTGCAGAGCCTGCAGTTCTTTCTTATAGGTCTTTTTCCCAAGAGTCTCATAGATTTTTGTCATTACTGGTATCTTCTCACCACCATCACTCATGGCAGTGTGATATTTCGGCTCAGGAAGGTCTCCCATGAAACGCAGGATAGTGATCCATACAGCAAGTGCCGCCTATTTGAAAGGAAAATTACACCTCATTAGCTCACACCAGAGTAGTGGAGAGGGTGGTAAAGCCATGCTGAGTCTATCAGGATCCTCACCATGGTCTCTCTGTACACCTGCAGGAGGTAAAATACTTCCCTGTGCCACATGTAGCAGTTTTGCCTGCAGCACACATCCTCTCTGAATGATGGGCAGGCTGCTGGCTGGGACCACACATTCAGGCTCTGTGTTGGTGCCACCATGAATGTGTTTGTGAACCCTACATGGGGTTTACTCCTTGACAGGAGATGCCAAACTTACCAAGGGGCAGGTTGGCAACTCCTAACCCACTGCAGAGGGGAAGAAGAACCACAGTGAAGGCAAGTTCATGGATAGTGTAATACGCATTATAGCCATGCAGGTTCCATCCATTTCTGCCCTTGTACTGCTGGCTATGGGACAAACAGTTCTTCTCTTCTAGCTCTGCACTGGTGTGTACAACAAGGTAAGAAGCAACTTTTCCAGCTCCCTAGAAGCTTTACAAGTGGTACTAAGCAACAGTTTCCATTGCCCGTGCCATGAACCCAGAACACCCCGCTGTCTTAACACAAATATCAAACTACAGAGATGGACCCTCCTCTCTAATGTTCCATCCCTCTAATATTCCTCTAATAATTACTCAAAGCATACTGGTGGGACAGTGGCCATGGACACATGCAGCAGATGAGTGTATCCCAAAATGGAAACTCCTGGTGCCCTTTGGCTGGAGGCTTACCCAGGCTTGCTCCAACCCACCCAGCCCTGCTCAAGGTTTTTCATCCCCTGCCTCACCAACTGGTCTCCTTCATCCTCGTGGTACAATAGAGGCTGCTTGAGGGGCCGGCGGATGTACGTGTGTGTTGTTGTGCCCTGGAAATAGGTGGCTGCAAACTTGGCAAATTTGTACTCTGAGAGGTCTTCTTCCTCCTCCTCAGGGAGAGGCAATGCTGCATCCAGGTCCTCTTCTTCCAGCTCCTTCTGGACTTGCTCAAGGTCCTGTTGTGGAAGGACACGTCAGACACCCAGTGTGGCTTTGGATATCAAACTACCATTTCCCTTTGGGCCTGACTCTTCTGCCAGTCTGACTTCCATCCCAAAAGGAAAAGTCAGCTGGAAGAAAAACAAGGAATATAGCTCCAGAGCCCATGCAAAGCCCAAGCTCCAAAGGACATGCCTGTGCCCAGGAATGTCCCCAGAGCAGCAGAAGAAACAATGAGCATGGCCCCACTCATAGTATGGGGAAAGGATGTCTAAGAGCTAAATGCCATGAGCTGTGATGAACCTAAAAGAAAGATCTCAAAGGCCACAAGTCCTTGATGACCTTTTAGTGATACTGCTCTCCTCCATTTCGTAGTCCCAGGGAAAGCTGCCAGGCTGCCTGACCATCTCTAGCCACAGTAACCCTCTGGGGCCACATAGGACAGCCTGGCCTTGAAGGAAGCCTTCAGAGACACACTTTTTTATTACTGTACTCTTTCTTCATCTATTAATGTTTTGCTAACACCAATCATGTGATAGCCAGGCTTCTGTACATCTCCACTACCTCAAAGCCGTTGGGTGCCTGTCCCTCCTGGCCAGGAAGGGAGGAGGTTGTCCCCAGGAATCCAAACATTTTGTCCACCATTTCTGAGTCATTCACTGGCTCATTGCGAGCTCTCTCCATTTTCTCTAAGAGCTCTTTCTTCCGACGTGCTTCCTCCTTCTCCTTTACTTCTCTCTCTGCATCTTCCCGTGCCAGCTGGGCCAGGCGTACCTGAAAAAGAAGAAGTGCAATGACTGAACTGCTCCTTCCAAAAAGCTGGCAGTAAATTCCACATGGTCTGGATTTAGGAAGGCAAGCTGCCTGGTGCTTAGGGCACTACACCCATATCATAACTTGGAGCAAACCAGTGACATGGTCATATCTCAGTTTCCCAGCTGCAGAAGGACAAAGCAATGCATTTTCCCAATTCCTTAGTGCCTGTAGGGGTGTCGGTTCATGCACAGAAACTCTCACTGACCTCATTTTTTTCTTTTATACAACAGCCCTGCACGTACACACACACACAGAGTGTCCCAGTTCCCCCTTTATACAATAACAAATGTGAATAATAGCTATAATCTCTGGCATTCCTGTGCAGCAAATCAGAAATTCTGGAGCAGATTCAAACTAATAGAGCACAGAGTACTTTAGAGAATTAAATACAAAGCACTCAAACAGGGTAGAAACCCCTTAGATATTTTTGTCATTGCCCCTCAAAGGAGCAAAACTAGTTCCTGGAGAACAGACAGAACCCCAGAAAGAGATCAGTCCCCGTGTACTTGGTGTTTCTTTTCTGCTTCTTCTTTGGCTTTCTTGGCACTCATCTCCTTTCGAAGTCGTTCCTCTTCTGCCAGCCGAAGCTTCTCTGCTTCCAGGCGTCGATAATACTGTGGGAATAAACAGAAGGATCTTTCTGAATAGGCATCTAGTTATTTTCAGATTCTTTTTCCTTTAAAAATGGATCCCAAGAGCACGTGATACAGAAGCCTGTATTTCTCCCCTCTCCTCATCTGCATTTCTCCTGCACGGTACTTACTTCCCCCCGGAGGCGCTTGTAGAGCCTTCGGGCGATCATGCCCCGGGCGTAGGCCTGGACGGTGAGGACAGCCCAGAGGCGGTGGCGGAAAGCCCTGCGGACCAGGTAGCCCCGGCATCGCGCCTGGAACTCGATGATCCGCCGGCGAGCCATGTGGTACTGCTTGTGAAGCTTGCGGGATCGGTACAGGGCCTGCAGCCTCAGGAAGCCAATCCGCATCTGCAAGAGGGAGCAGGATGAAGCCACCCTGACAGCCAGGGGCTCACCTACCATAAGCAGATTTTCACTGCTAACTTCTTGCTTGCACGGCTGTAAATAAGAGACACTGAAATTAGACCCCATGACAGCAAACCTTCTGGAGGGAGGTTCTCCAAGAGGGCGGAGAAATTAAACCCTCTGGCTGCTGCATTGATTCAAAGCCCAGGAAGGACAAACAGTTTCTTCCCCACTGAGCCTTTGAGAGGCCTCTGGATGTCTGGTTGGCCATCCCAAGGTAGCCACAAGCCATGAGGGTTGCTCCTACAGAGGTCCAGCATCTGCAAAACTCCTGTTTGACAGTCAAGATGCTGTTTGACAGCAGGGGACAGCATCCTAGCCAGCCTGGAAGTGGCCATTTTTATCAAGTTGCAGACTTGAAAGATTATATTGAGATACTTTAGACCTTAACATACTTTCCAAAAGACCCTCCTGTTGGGTCAAAACCAGCTGGAAGAGGGAGAGAAGAGGACTATGGACTGGGATGGTGAGAAACCCAAATATGGCTCCACATGGAGACGGAGTCCATTTTTTAGAGGAAGCTGTTCTTGAGTTTTCAGTCATCTGGAAACTACGGGAAGAGTTGCAAAACCCCAAATGACCAGTTGGTGCAATGGACATATAAGTCACAGGGGAAAGAACAGCTAGGGGGTGGTCACTTCAATGAGACAACAAAGCAAAAGAGCAAACTTCCATTCATCACTCCAAATGATAAAAGCAAACCTCACCACTTCTGACATTCAGTGGGACATTTTGAACCAGGAAACTCTTATGTATGTCCCAGGTGAAAGAGGCAGGAAGGCAGAAGTGTGAGGAAGCACCCCTGTACTTACAGCACCATAGTTCTTCCTGCAGTTATGTCCACGCCAGTATCTCTGAATCATCAGGACTGAATTTCTCACTTTCAGGAAATTGGACCTGGAAAAGCATTTCAATCATTTGCCTCTGTGGTTTGGCCACAAGTTATCACCATTTCTTGAGCCTCATTTCTTGGATATTTGAACCCGAGTGTCCAGGTGGAATAAACACCTCATTTTTGGCTTGAAAATATCTCCTTCCCTACCACTCCTTGCATTCATAAAAACATCTGTAGGCACTCTCTCTGAGGGGTCTCTGCAGGGAGATTATGCCACACTGGGATATGGGAATGGGAAGAACAGGAGATGCTAGGAATGGTTCCCTCCTTTGCCCAGCCCTGCATCCTCTTCTCACACCTAAAATCTCTTCTCTATGTGTCCTTCCTACTTTGTTCTAGCACCTGAAAGTGGATTGAATCCCGCCCTAATGATTTTGGGAGAAAACCTCACTAACACCACGCTACTACCCCTACCTGCTCCTCCAGTCCTCAGCCTGATCTGATTCTACCTGCAGATAACATAGAGACAATTGTGTTGGGAGGCCTTGTGGGGGGTCTTGCTATGATCAGTGAGTGAAAGATTGATGAATTACTTAGCATGTGCCCTTTCTGCAAAGCACAACCTGAGTCACAGCCATGGCTTGAACAATCAAAGAGCATAAAACCCCAAGAACTGTCCCTCCTCCATAGGTGAAGCTTGTCCTTGGCTGTCGCTCCCCCTCTTCATCCACAATGGTGCTATGAGCTGCCTCTTCCCATGTCTGGAAAGAGGGCTGCAAAGGGAAGAGTTCTGAACCCCTTGGCCCTTGGAGAGAGCAATTTTAGTAGCAGTAGGTGACCCAGCGTTCCCTCTGCAGTCTTGTGGGGATCTCCATAGATTGGAGTCTCAGTGCTGCCTTCAGCTGGCTCAGAGTCCACTGCTGCACTGTCATAGCAAACACCACATCCTCTGAAGATGGCACTGAACAGGGACTGAAGGTCCTATTCTGTCCAGGTTTGAGGCAGATAACACAGTTATTCTCTTGCTTCCTCCTCTGTTTTCCTCCAGTACTTGCTGCACCTGAGTGCTAACACATCAAGGGTCTCCTCTGGTGATCTGGGCACCAAAGGAGTCAGGCAGCCTTCAGGAGGCACTTGCTGGATAAAGCATCCCACATAGGCCATTTGGCCATAGGGTTCATACTTACCTGTCTTTATACCCACGAACCACCTTCTGGATGAGGATGACTTTGTCCGTGATGGCCTTGTCTCTCTCAATCTCCAGCAGCATGTCGTGGTGGTCCTGTGGGAGGAAGAAACACAGCATCAATGCCTCAAGCTCTCCCTCTGCCTGCTGTGTGGTCAGAGTGGGTGGTACAAGACCCTTCTTCAGGACAGTTGTTCAAAAGAAACTCTTGGGTCATTTTACATCCCAAGTACTACCCCACCTGCTCACTGGGGAAGTCCTAACATAAAGCCTAGTCATCCATAGTCTTCATTCCCAAATTAACCAGAGCATTCAGAAGCTGCAAATGCAATACTTCACAGTCTGAAAACAACTAAATTACATTGCCCTTCCCTGCAGAGCTCCCTCCTAGTGCTCTCGGCCATGGGAGCAGCTCCTATGAGCACTGGAGAGGTTTGCAAACAAACTCCAGGCTGCCCGGGGCCCATCACTTCTTCCAGCCAAGACTGCAATGCCTCCCTAACCTAAGAAAAAAAAAAAGCTCCTCAAAACACTGAATTTCCTTTGCCCTGAGGCTTTCAGATGCACCGATCCAAGCTTTATTCTGATTCCTCCAATGTTTTGTGTGATTCAGCTTTCTTTCCCAGTCATGGCAAGCTGAGCCATGCCGCACTGGGTGCAGCAGAGGCAGTTCCACGTGTTTCCTGCTTTGCTCGACCTCCCGTGGCCCCTTGGGGCCTCCCAGTTTCTCTGTTTCCTGTCCTGACAGCTGTGAAATCTTGATAACAGGCTCTGGAAAGAGCAACTAGTGAGAACAAGTTCTGGGGAAAAGATGAGGGTGTTTGTGCTGGAAGTGGGATTTGGGGTTGAGTTTAGGTATAAGCAGTCAGGGTTTATCATTGTGGTTTTTGCTCAAAAGAAGCCTCACCTTCCCAGAACATCACAGAAATGGGTTTGTAAGGAAAGGTGTGTATGGGGCTGCAGGGAACCTGCAGTGTTAAACTGATCTGTGTCAGCTGGACTGACGCAGAAAAGGAGACTGTAGGCACATCTTGGGTTGCACAAGGATGCACAGGAAGCAAAATGAGCCTGTTGTGCTCATGTCTCTCTCTCTGCAGGGTCCTGCATGGGCATCCCTCCTGCTGCTGTGCCTTTTGGGTGAAGCCAGGAGAGGAAGCCGAACCACCCGGCCCAGGAGGGAAAAGGCTGAGCACTGGATGTGACCACTTTTGTGTCAGTTTGAATTTGTGAATGCATCAGTGCTGGCACTGTGTCAGGACTTCCTCCTGCCTGATGCTCCTAAACTGGCCACAAATATTCTGCCTTAACCCAGGTTCTACCCACTGACATGCCAGTCCAGAGACCATGGAAAAGGGTCATGTCTTGTGATGGAAAGGAAATGGTAGGACACGCTTCCAGAGGCAAGGATCCAAGATGGCAGGGGGAATGTGAAGAACCACCCACCTTTAGAAATATCTTTGTTTTGCCAATCTGCCAGTCATCATCCTTCCCCAGCACTGCTTCAGCAATGCGCTGGCATGTCCCACGCAGGTCACCCTGACAGAAAAGGGGTTGAGATTCACCAGGACCAGACTCACCCATTGCTTCTCCCAAGCCCAGTGTAAACCTATTCTGGTCCCAAACCCTGCAGATTTCTGCTAATGAGTTTCTTATAGCTTCATTGTCACTTTGTTTAAGATGAGTGAGATGGACAGGCTGAATATGGCTACCTATCCCTGCCAGCCTTGTAACTATTTTTCCTTCACTTGGAAAGCCCAGAGCGCCGCTGTGACACCTGGGGATCAAATGTTGCATAACTGATTTTGGAGAGTAGGCACACCTCATAAATATCGCTGGAGATTGCCCAGCAGGGAGCACTCGTTACCTGTGAGAGAGGATTCTCACCTGCTTGTACGCTGGCTTCACCCCAGGCATGAGCACCCGGTACCGGTCCACGAACTCCACAAAGGTGTAGCGGATGGGGTACCCAGCCCGGCGGATGCGGATGGTCTCCATCATCCCCGAGTACCTCAGCTGACGGACACACAGCTCCCGATCAAACAGCTAGGGAGGTTACAGAACACAGGGGCTTGATTGCAAATCTTTTAGGGCTAGTTCATTGTACTTATGGACAACTATGCACTCCTCCACTTGGGCCTGATGAGGCACAGACTGCTGGAGACAGTTTTAATTTTCTTTGTATGGTTTTGTTATCTAATTCATCCCACGCCTTTCTCTTGGACTAACCAGAACAATACTCAGGAGCGGCAGCACGGGATGATGTACAGACACTGAGAGCTCCAGCCAGCATCCCGATACAAACAATTTTTTTCCTCCCTAAAGCACATTTCAGAAGGAAGTAAAAGTTTTAGAATAACAAAGTAACAAACAGTCAGGACTTTCCACTGACCTGTCACTTCCGCTATCCCATTTCCTATCACTATCAGTAGGTTTTCCTTCAAAGGCAGGGAGAGAAAATGATCTCTCAGACTATGTTCTCTTTTGCAGTCTCCCTGCACAGCTCTGTGCAACTTTATCTGGGATTTCTTTTCCTTTGGATTATTAAACCAAGGCTAAAATTAAATTTGGAAAGAAATCACATTTCATATCACACTGCAGTCTCTGATTCAGTGTTAGCTCACCCACTCAGTTCTTTAATGGGGAGATTAATTTCTCTTTGTCTAATTCTTTCAAACTTGAAACTGTTTTCCTGTCCCACTGAAAGTTTTGTAGACAGATAGGTTGAACAGAGACTTCTCGCTTAGCACTTGCAGGACCTGATGAAATACAGACTTCCTATGCAGGACACAAAATACCAAACTGAATTCCAAACATCCAGGTGTAAAAACAGCTAAGAGTCAGGGCATTTAGAATAATCTGCTAACGTTAGTTCAGGATGTACATCTATTTCTCAACATCACCTATGTTCAAAAAGAAGATCTTGTTCTAATCTCTGCTCTCATGATAATCACAGATCAGACACATTGTTAAATATTTACCCAAGATATTCCATTAACAGGCTAATAGGTGCCTTTTTACTCTCACCAAAACCAGAATAAGAGCACAGTAAAATGATCTGAGAGACCTACCAAACCTTTTGCTCTGCATCATATCAGGTTCATTGAACAGCAAAAATAAGTTTCAAACAAACACTGCTTGTACACAACAGCTCCGAAATTCAGTATTTTATGCTTTTTTGCACTCAGCTGAGCTATGCTAACAGACACTGACCTTACATAAACCTCCAGGCCTGGCTAGATTATTTATTAAATAAAGCTCTTCCTTTCCAAGCAGTATCACTTTTAACTGTGGAGAGCAAGAAACAGTGATTGCTCACAGCATCAGTGTCTGTGCCTTCAAGGTGTGGGGAAAGGGATGAGGGCATGCAGCACCCACCTTATCACCTGCCTTCTGCTGCAAAGCTCAGAGTCTCTTCCATGAGCAGGTCAGGGGGATTGAGAGCCATGTCCTTCTTTCTCATTTGCTCATAAAAGTTTGCTCCCATAGTGTTCATTGCTTTTGAAGCAAATCCCTCTAAACTGGAGCAAGATAACTCCTCTAAAATCTCCTCTGTGCTATTTTGCCTCTTTTTTCCCCCTCTGCTTTTAGAACCGTGCTTTTGTAATCGGTGAAGAAAATAAAAAGGCAGTAGAAAGGATCAAAGGATCAAAGGATTTAAAATGAGGGAGATCCACTGGGAGCAAAGATTTTCAGGAAAACACCCACGGGAAGATGATTTTTAGAAAGCGCTGAACTCTGCCACAGAACTAAACCCATGGCTCAGTTGAAGTCTCTGTCAGGAAGGAGCCTACCCCCTATGGAAACAGAGAGGCATTTCCTATAGGAAAAAGGGCTGCAGGGGGAATTCCTTGAGATCGTCATTGGGAAGAAAGGCAGGGTCAGGAGCTACACCCTGCAAAAAATTTTGGGGTGCTGTAGGACTGCAAAGCAAGTGCCTGATTTTGCCAACCCTTTTGTGACTCTGTTGCTTGTACAGCAGGCTGTGGATTGGTTTTCTAAGTGTGCAGCGTTAATCCTGACTCCAGTGACACCCAAAGGAGTTTTATCAGTAGCTCCAGGGCAGAACGACCCCACAGGCATCCAGTACAAAAAGCAACCAGGAGAGAAAAGCAGGACTTACCATGGGCTTCTTGTACTCATTGGGCTTGATGCAGCGGACAAAAAAGGGCTGGCACACGCTGAGAGTCCTCATCAACAGCTCCAGGGAGCGCTTGAACTGGCTGCTGAGCGTCGGCGAGCGCTTCCTCGTCTCTGCTCCCTGGAAAACCGCAGCACAGTGCACTCAGGAAATGAAAGGATTACACTGCCTTCCCCTCTGGCTGCATCCCCAGGAACCTCCTGCAACAGCCTGGCCTGGAGCAGGGAGTGGGGCCAGAGGTAGCTGAAAGTTGTGGCAGAAGATGGGAAGGGCAGGGCCCCTGAACTTGCAATAGCCAGGCTCCAGCAGCCTACTCCATATGGTTCTATGTAGGCAGGAAAAGTGAGATGATTTAATTTCTCCTGCTTGAACCTCCATGTGTGACTGGAAAACCCATCTTCCCTGTGTGGCACCATGAGGAAGATCTGCCCATAAGAGCAAACAGTCTCTTCTGGGCCATCAGAATTCTCTGTATTACAGGCTGGGGCAATGCACCTGCCCAGGGATGCTCTCAAGAGCAGTGTGGGCTTCCTTCCCCCCATGCATTGCAGCATGGGCACACCAAACCCTCTGTCACGGCTCCTGCTGTCAGGCAAGGCTCCTCCTGCTCTATGGACCAAGAACCTGAGACCCATTTAGGGTAAAAACTAATCCAGGAGAATGCTTGCTGAAGGGTGACTCTATAACACTTCTGCTGAGATTCCTCAGCCTGTACTACCACAGATTCAAGTAGCTTTTGGAAAAGAATATTAACTAGACTAAATGAGGTGAGTATTTAGGGGGAATCAGGATGATTTAGAGAATTTTTCTTGATTTAGCTCCCCTGGTCAAATTAACAACCCAATCTCTATGTTGGGGCAAGTGTTTCTAAATGAGAATGTGTATGTTTCCCTTAATAGTCCCTTTTCCCTGCTCAGTGAAAACCTTGTTAAACCAGCTCCAAATTAAGTCCTTAGCTCATTTCATGTGCCAGCCACTATTACCTGAGCTCATTACACATCAGTCACAGTGGTGCTGTGTGTCCAGTGGGGTCTGTTGTTTAGGGAGCCTTTGTGGGGCAGCAGGTAATGCTGGAGGGTTGAAGGAAGAGTTGGGCACCAGGAGGCAACTCCCTCTTAAAAACGGGGTGAACATGTAAAATGACCTGTGACATGACCGGATGGCCAGAGAATTCCCCAAAGGGAGAGTTCCAGCAGGATTTTAATGCATTTTTCCTCCAAACATCCTCTTATTTGTGGGTGGTCAAGCCACCTGTGGAGTCACAAAATCCTCATCTGCGCTGGCCTCGCTGCCATGTTTTGCAGTGTTTATTTGCATATTTTTGTTCCTGTGTTTATTTCCACTTTTGCTAAAATATTTACACATGCTTCATCACATAGCACTAATAATCTTCAACATTCCCACCGCCCAAAACTGAGGAATTCCACAGAATCACCAAATAGTTTGGCTTGGAAGGGATTAAAAATTCCCACTAGTCCAACCCCTTTGTCACCAACAGGGAGTTTACACAGCTCAGGTTGGATGTGATGTTGAGACAAATCCAATCAAGACAAACACAAAGTCACCATGGAATTCCAACAAGAGGAAACCCAGCTCATGCAAGCACCACAAAAACCTGGGCTGCTTGAAAAAAGGAGCATGGGGGGCTACTAGCAATCTCTCCCAGGAAAATCCTTCCCAGAAAGACAAACTGGTAACAAATCTAGAATAATTAATGGATACATCTGCTACCTGCAGAGCACCATAGAGTCTGATGCTCATATTTTGTCGCAGACTTTCTGAGGAGAAGGCTGTTTCAGCAAGAATCTTGGTTTGAAAGGCTTTGATGAATGTTTTCTTATCACATGGCTAATTATGCACACAAGGTCACTGCTGTGAGATGTGGAAGGATAGCCACAGGGGTTAGAAGCAGCAACACATGCAGGAGCAGGACTAGCAGTTGGAAACAATTGCATGTTAGCCAAATTTTAGTCAGTTTGGACTTGGCTGGGAGAGATTATTTTTAAGCCATGGTGTTAGAAAGGGAGTAAAACTTTATATGAGGGTCTACAAGGGAGTGGTTTGCTCCCAGACAGCAAGAAATGCCTGTCCAGCTTGCTGGTGCCTTGCATTTCTTTCCTGCATGCATCCAGATCTGGCAAAAAGCAGGGTTGCCATCTCCATCCTTACATCTGAGAGCTTTTTGCTGGGAGGGGTTGGAAGGAAGGGACAGTGACCAGAGAGCAGCTTGTCCTCCTGTCCAAATAGTCAGAGTGGTCTGGGCTCCCCCTGTCAAGACCACATCATCCCACTCAGGGATGACGTTTCAGGACCTGACATTTGTGCACAGACCTCTCTCAATGGTTGGCACCACCCCTATGGGCACTTTTTGGGCTCTTAGATACACAGTAAATACTCGGACAAGTGCTTTACATCAGCTTCATCCCTCAGGGATGGGTGACACCACTCGGTTAACTGGTTCCATCTGCCTCACCTCAACACCAGCTTGGAGAAAATCACACCTCTTCCCTTACTTAAACAAAACAACCCCAAAAAAGAGTGGAGCAGCCTCTCAACACAGCCTAGCAAGGCACTGAAAGTACAGGATTTACTGCAGAGGAGAAGCATTTTTTAAGCTAAAACCAGACCCAGTCCCCATAGCCTGATGGAGAAAGGGTTGATACATTCTGCTTTTCCCTGGCCAGACACTTCCTAACCTTCAAACTCTGAGACTGTAACATCTTTGGGACTCAGACTACCTCTTCACTTGTGTCCATACAAAGCCCAGTAGAAGGGAGGATGAGACCTATGTGCATGGGGAAGGATGAGCAGGATTCACAGGTGCTGTACCCCAGACTGGAGCACGCAGCCCATACTCAACATCAAATGAGGAAAAGACTCAAAAAACAGAAGAGAAAAACAAGAAAAAGAAGAGATTTTAGAATTACGTGCAGACCAGCATGACATCCAGACATGCTTCAATTGTGCTTCTTTGTGCCATCTCAAGCCAGTCTGAACTTTAGAAGTGCAAACACATACATGGCTATTTGCAGTAATTATGAGAAAAAAGGCAAGGAGAATGGCAACTACAAGGAGAAATGTCACTGAGCCAGAAATGGTAGAGGTTCCTTCTGTCCCTCTGTACCTTCTCCTCCTTGAAGGACAAGGTTACTGGTGCACCAGAAACACCATCAGGAGACAGCAGCCTGCTTCAGTGGAAATGCAGAAAGATGAAATACTTGAGGAGAGCTAGGGAAGGAGGGCAAAGCATGTGCCAACAGCAGTACTTTGAAGAAAGGTTCTGGACAAAGGACCATCCTCCCATCTCTTTAGGATTATAAAGTCACTAAATTGGGCCATGCCAATGTGACTTGAAGTTTCTGGGAAAAACGATGCTTTTTCTTTGTTATATTTTTATATGAAATGTCACGGGGGTGGTCTTCAGGTGACCACTGAAAGCTGAGGCCACCTCATTCTGCAGTGTCATATAGTGAAGAGAGTCTTGCTACTAAAGGCTGTGCAGTTTGGAAGGTGCCTTCCATGGTATGGGCTACATACATTGCTAAGTATCACTGTTTTGAACTACAAGCTTATTGACATGCACATATATATATATATATATATATGTGAAAAAATCACTTTTATCTTGGTTGTTCCACCTTTACCTCAGTGTCTAACAAATATGAACAATTATTATTCATTAGAAAACCTACAAAACATGAAGTTTAGTTGTAAGATCAACTATGAGAACAACAAAACTCCCATTTCCCTTCATCACCTGTTGACATCTTCAGAGGAAAAAGCTGCTCTAAACATTTCTGATCGATTTTGCACGTTTGTCCCCTGGATTTAACTCATAGAATCACAGAATTATTAATGGTTTGGGTTGGAATGGATGTTAAAGTTTGTTTAGCTCCAACCCCCTGCCATGGGCAGGGACACCTTCCACTAGACCAGGTTGCTCAGAGCCCCATCCAACCTGAACATTGCCAGGGATAGAGCATCCACAGCTTCTCTGGGCAACCTCTGCCAGTGTCTCACCACCCTCACAGGAAAGAATTTCTTCCTAATACCTCAACTAAACATTTTCCCTTTCCGTTTAAAGCCATTCTCCTTGTCCTATCACTCAAGGCCCTTGTCAAAATCCCTCTTCATCTCTCCCATATCCTAACTCAGGAAAGACTATTATTTTTGCTACAACTCTAGAGCAAGGCACAATATGGATATGTTCCAATTGAAACAGTTTTAACCATGATACAGAGGGGAAGGAGTCCATCTCTGAAATTAATGGCTTTTGGTCGTTTTGGGTCAGATCCTCCTCATTGGAATTCCAAATCCAAACATCCAATATACTGCAGAAGTAAAAAGGGATGAAATTCAGCCCCATGCAGAGAGCTGAATTTTGAAAAGCAGGCTAATCCTCTGGTTATCAAGGGGCTGTGGAAATGTAAGCAGAGTCACAAAGCTTATATCATAAAACCTTTAGCACACAATATGCTACCTTATGGCCAAATAACTAGCAAGCAAGTTTTGGGAAGTCATCAGAACCAGTCAGCAGATGAGATGAAACAGAAAAGACCTAAAGGAGGTGCCAGAAGCCTGTTTTGATGAACATGGCAAAATTTCATATTATCTTGTCTCTGAAGGCTTGGATCTGAGGTCCCCTGAAAAAGAACTAACCCTCCACCTCCAAAAATGACAGCATTTCCAAACAACCCGGAAATGCAATTCAGGGGGTCTCTCTTTGCATGTGAGCTGTCTTGCTTCAAAAACTGCAAAACAGGGTCAGATTTGCAGTTGTTTAGAGGAAGGATGTCCCATACAATGGTGGCACCACAGTAAACATGAAGTTATTTAAAATTACCTCCTGAAGTTGATCCACCTGAAGTTATTTAAAATTATTCAAATATCAGGAAAAAATCTGCAAAACTTCAGCTGAGCCTGGTTCTGATTTCATCCAAACCAAATTTGCATCATTACAAAGTTTGTCTGAGCCCTAGAATTAAGCGACACAGTCATACACCTGTACCTATTCAACAAGCTGTAAAAATGCTCTCCAACACATTGGTCACTTGGAATGGATCCTCTATAGATAGTGCAGGAAGAGGAATAAATTAACAGGAGTAAAGCACAATCCTTGCCAAGGAGAGGTGAGTATACAACAGAGGAACTCATGTATTCAATTTACCTTTGGTGTGGGTGTGGGCGACTGGCCAAATGTGCTGGATGCATAGCCACAGAGAAACTACACGAAGCACAGGTAAAAAAACAAAACAAAACACAAAACAGAGACAGAGAAGAGCAAACAGTGAAAAGAAGGAATAACTGAAATGGGAGCCTGATTTTTTTAGTCTTGGACGTCCAGCTGTTATATATCTCATGAACAAAATGCATCAATCTCATGAACAAAATGCATTAATTCTTAGATTTTGGTCTAAACCTCTCCTAGCTTTTCTCCTTTGTCTTGATGTTCACTTCTCTGAATCTGAGGGAGCTGCCAGTGTTCAGCTCTTGCTTCTTGGAAACAAACTTTGTACATTTTTTAACCTCACTCTTTATCCATCCAATTTCAGCCATTCCCACTCTTCTTCTTCACACATCTCTGCATTCAATATACAGTGGTTGGGAAGGTGCTGGGACAAAACACAAAAATTCTAAAGAAATCCCTCCCTTCCTAATTTTAATCCCAAAAGTCAGGTATTTTTCATAGAATTTAAATGTTTCCCATGGGAAAAGCCCCCCCTCTCCCCCCTAGTTTCCCATTTGTTTTTCAATTTACAGGGTTCCATCCTCCACTGCTCCTTCTACCTGTTCCTTGAGCAAGCAGTGCTGCCAGACCATACCAGCTTTCTCAGAGGAACAGTGTACACCTCCCACTCAATCCATAATTTCACCTGGCACCACTCAAAGCAATGTTCCTGTTCAGCAAACACATGCAGATAAACCTTCTCCGTGATGACCGTGAATAAATGAGACTTTCCAGCCCCATTTGTTCCAGAAATACCCAGTTCACCACACAGGTTTCACTGTGTACAAATATTAGGTCTTTCAGGGACCAAACAGTTATTACAATGTTCAAATATACAGTCTCAACCGGTTTTCAAATTTTTCTGATCTGTGGCTTTCTCAAGTTTCTGGAATATAAGGACCCCATTTGAAAGACTGAATGTAAAGCAGATGTGGACTTTTAACTGACTCACAAAATCCTACAATCTCATCAATAATCTCCTGACGACCAAAATTTGGAAGGTGTTGAGCAAAATGCCTCATGATTTGATTTAGCCCCTAGCAGAGCAGTCACTCGTTTCTTTTTAAGAGAAGATGTTGTATTTGATTGACCAAGCCTGAGTCTCTGGAAAGTTCCTCCACAGATTGCTTCACTGAAGCTTGGGGATGGCATGCACAGTTCCATGACATTCCAAGGACACTTCAGCACAGTTCTTTGCTATATGCAGTCAGTTTCCATGACCCAGGCTCCCTTGCTCCTTGCTTTAGGGCACATCCTAAGAAAGGGGCTGAAAACATTACTGAACATTGGTGGAAAGCAATGACAAAAGCATCTCAGCCCCATGCTGGATCTTGCTTGTCTGAGAACTGTTCTGTGGTGGTGTTCAGGGAATTAGTGTTCTCCAGGTTCACTGTGACACTGTGCATGACTAGGGGAGCTGCTACACAGTGTTGGCTCTTCTTACAGTTCCATGATGTCAAGCTAAAAATCTCTCATTCCAAAAAGAAAACCAGATATCATTAAAGTATCAAAGCACAGAGACTACCACTTGGGACAGATTTTGAAGATGTCTAGTGAAACTATAAAAAAACCCCGAATGGTTTATGTTACAAAAAAAAAGGGATTCTGATGCTTTCAAAGGTTTCAGTTCTCAGATCCTAGACAACATCCAGGCAGACATCTCAACTTTGCTATTACATACTTCCAGCATCTTTTAAAGATGCTTTGGTAGGGATCCCTGTGAGAAAGTTTGTGTGACTGTGTAAACCCTTCCACTGATGCCCCAGAGTGCATCTCTGCTCTGCCTAAAGAAGAAAGAAATCACTTCCAAGGTCAACTGCAAAGCTTACACCAAAAATAAAAAGCAGCAAGGAACAAGCAATAAAAAGCAAAGTAAGCAGCAGCACTGATGCTAAGGGAGTTAGTGTCTACTTCAACAGGAGTATCCACTTCTGAGGATAGCTCTGAACCCAACAAGAGTGTCATGCCAATTGGTAGCTTAATTAGTAATTGATAAATGTTCTCTTATTCCTAATGAAGTCAAAAGGATAATGATCATTAATTTCAGCAGGAGCAAAACTGAATGGCTAAAGGTTATGAGCAGAGCTTGCAAAACAGCACATAGCACATTCGAAGAAATGTCTTTGGAATGTAAATATTTCTTTCCCTTGGGGAAAGCAAAGGAATTCAGCACTTAAAACATGGCACTCCTGAAAGTCCCTAAGTCCCTTTGTCCATCAGTGGCATTGGCTGGCATTTGGAAATGGGCCTCTGCCAAAAAAATTGTTTGTTTTGAAAAATGTTAACCCCACACCCTCTGCAGTCCCATGGCTTTTGCCTTGGGAAAGATTGGGGGATTTGGACATAGTGAGTGATCTGTATAGACCTTCAGATTCTGCAAGACTGATATTTTAAAACACTTTCTACTTTAATTTTGGGAGCGGGGCTAAGTAGAGAGATTTAGATGTTCAACTTCCTGAAGAAAATATCATGCATTTGTGTTATTAAAGGTGAAATGGTCACTAATTCAGCATTTAAGCTGGTATTCCAGTAATAAATGCTCACATGAGGTGGAGAGGGTTAAAGCAATGACTCTGCCTTTCTCTGAAACTTCAAGGTACAGTCTTCTCTCACACTGAGCATGGAGTAAGCACAAAATGTCCTGGTGGAGTGGGATTTTGAAGTTCAGCTTTCATAACTGGTGTTTCCTCTCTCTGCTGTTGTAACAGTAAAACACAACTGTTCACTCCAAGCCCTGCTGCAGTGCTTAAGGAGAAACAAGATTGTCATTTTGTTCTACTCAGGTCAAAAAGTATTTAGCTTTTACCTAGAGTCATAGAAAGGTTTGTGTTTGAAGGGACCTTTAAGGTCATGTTGTTCCAACCCTCCTGCCATAGGCAGGCACACCTCCCAGTAGACCAGACTGCTTGAACACTTGAACACTTCCAGGGATGGGGCATCCACAGCTTCTCTGGGAAACCTGTGCCTGTATCTCACCACTGTCACAGGTAAGAATTTCTTCCTAACACCTAATCTAAAACTGCCCTCTTGTTAGTTTACTTCTCATTCTATTATACACACATCTGGATGACCTAACTGGAAGGCACTGTTACTTTTCTCTCAGATTTCTACAATCACAAACCTAATTGTTCCAATCCCTAAACAATTCAGAGGGGCAATCAAAGCAAAATAATAATATTTGATGAACCAAATGCAGTGAACTAGGGGCATGAGGGTGGATGCACCCATGATACGGCATTAATGCTTCCTGATGGTTGACTCTCACTAACAGGTTTGAAACACCCCAAAGATCATGAGAGCAATATGACTGCAAATCTTTCACCCCTTCCAGAAATACCCCTCCATGTGAATAAAGATCTTCTCCCCGCCTGCATTACCATTGCCACATCTGCTTGGAAGATCTGCTTGATGAATTTGTTTTTTGAGGAATGCACCAGCTGAATGATGTCTCCATGCAGCGTGTCCCTGTTTTTCTCCAAGAAACCTAGAGAAATAATGGGACAACACAAAGATGACACAGTGCAATATGGTCAGCACGCGAGCTGCAAGCAGCTTCTGTGTTTTTGGATTACTGGATGCTCTTGGTGAGGTAATGGGAGTAATGAGCAGGCAGAGGGGGACCATGAGAAGGAAGACGGAGGCACATCTTACACTGGATTAAAGATGCAGTGGTGCAAAGCACTGCCATGCTGTCACAGGCACACACAAATGAAACAGCACCAAACCCTGCAGCCCATGGGCACAGCTGGAGGGTCAAGTCATTGCAACCAGAAAAGGAATACATTGACACTACTGTGGACTACCACCCTGCCCTGCTCCTCACAGCAGCAGCTTCTCTGCCCTTGAACATCCCCTCACCCCCTGCAGTGCCCTTGGAGCTGCCCCATACCTTTTGTTTCATAGTAAACAATTCCAGCAAAATGGTTAATGCCAAACTGGGTTTCGTAGTTATTCTTCGGAGGAATATAGTTGGTGTTAAGCTTGTGCTGGGAGTTCAGCTTGTGTAACATGGTGGCATCTGTACCCTGTACATGTATGAAAAGATCTGACATTTAACCAAGGCTATTCCCATTGAAATAATTTTCCAGTCAATAGCACATTTCTTTCCTCTCTTGGTAATGATGTGCATTTAAGTTGAGAAGTGATATGTAGGAGAAGATATGTCAAGAGCAGAAATTTAGGAAATTTATTAAATATTACTGGTATGTAGTGCTGTATTCAAAATAATGGTCCAAAAAGAGTATATTTAACCTTATTTTCTCTTAAACTTTGCCAGTAGATGTTTTTGAGCCTCTTGCAGGCATATTTTCCCATCAGAAACTCTTGTTACAGTATGGCTGTGACACTGATGGAGGAAAATTTAAGAGAACAATAAAAACTAAAAATAGGCAGGCCACAGGTGAATGTGTGCTTGGGGCTGAGCAGATCTCTCACAGGGTGCCAGCATGTGAGTGCAAAGGGGATAAAATCAGGAGAGTCATTGGCAGCAAGGCTGAGCCCAAAACACACCTTGGGGAACTTGCTCTCCTCGTCAATGAGGGAGATGATGTTCATAGGCTTGATGGCAATCATGTCCAAGGCATCCTGGTTATCAGTGAACTCGATGTGCTGCCAGTTGATGTTCTCCAGGTTGTACTCCTCTTGCTCCAGCTTGAAGACATGGCGCACAAAGAACTGTTGCAAGTTTTCATTCGCAAAGTTAATGCAAAGCTGCTCAAAACTGTGGAGGGAAGGTCAAGAAAAGGCCACTTTAGATCCACCCTGGTTAATTTCTCTACATTTCTCTTCATGCTTGGAGCAATAATCACAGACCTTGTCAACTACTCAGTAAGGCTGCTGTTGGCCTATAATTGCCTTATTGGTTCAGAATATCATTTTTTCTCACAAAACAATGTTATGTGTGTGGTCTAAATCAGTTTAGGAACTCCACTGTCTGCTGCAATTCATTAGCTCTGATAATTTCTCATATAGGAAAAGGCTTGGTCCAACCCAGTCCAGTTCACTTCAGGAGAGGTGAAAGGACTGCAAGACCTTGAGCTTGGGCTTGTGAAGGAGGATTAAGACCTGGTTCTCCTTTTGCAGGCTCCATACCTGTTCACAGTGAAGTTCTCAAAGCCAAAGATGTCAAGAAGGCCAATGGATCTCCTGATACTTTTGAGTTCCTGGGAAGGAGGTCTGTAAATTGCAGCATTGATCTTCTCCACGATCCACACAAAAAGTCGCCCATAAATTCCCTGCAACATCCCAAAGATGGAGCTCACTGAGACAGTTCAGCAGTTTGTCCCACTAGGCTGTGTCACCACTTCAGCCTTGATGGCATGGGATCTCCTAGAGCATGGCCAACAACCAGACAGGCCCTGAGGATGTGCTCACCAATGCTTGTGCCAGACTCTTGGCACGGTTTAAAGCTTCAAGAACCATTATGTAGGTCAAGGAAAACAGACCTGAAAGCCTAGCTAAAAGACAACTGAGAGAAAAAAACCCAAATTTGGATAGTGCTAAATTTTGGATCTATGGGCTTGCTGTGAAGCCAGATAGTCCCTTCCTTGATTTCCACACATTTCTCTCTAGATCAGCAGAGCAGAGCCATGTTGTGCTGCAAGAACATCTTGCTCACTTGAACAAGGTGCTCACTGAAACATTGTAGCACTGGCTGAACACTCTGATGACCTAATGACACAGATATTGCTGCTTCAGTAATTCCAGAACTTCATGTTTTAAACTGTTACTATTTTTTATTTTATAAGCTACAGCAGTATGACCAAGAGGGGAGCATAATTCAAAGGCCCCTCACCACTAGAGAAGACGCTGCCACGATTTGCAGGCTAGTTAGCTATCAAACCAGCTTGATCTACCAATTCCCCACAGATGAGGACTCAACTTGGCCAAAGCATGCCAATAATGCTTGTCTCGCAATTTTACACGGGGCTGCAAACAGCACAGCAGTGATGCACACCCAGCCCATCAACCTTCATCGCTCCAAAGCCTCAAGATGCTCTAAGTGCTCTGATGCCTTCTGGACTGCTCTATCCCTGGCCCTGTGTTGCTCAGCTGTATTTACTGCTGCTTATGCTCCCAAATCCTGAAATTCAGCTGTGGGTGCTAGAGGGGTTGGTAGAGTTGCTGTGATTTACAGCAGCGGAGGATCTTTCCTGCAGCTGAGGTACAGTCATTTCAGAATGCTGGGTCCATCTGCAGGTCCCCTTGAGCACAGACAATCTCCAGTCCAGACTGCAAATCCCTTGCAGAGCAGGTTACCTAGACTCCTTCCACCTCAACTCTTTGTACATCCCAATTAGAACAAGGTTTCAAGGGTGTTTGCTGATCTGAGCTCACACAGGCACCAAGCGAGACCCTTTTCCTGTGAAGTGGATGCTCCGGTCTCAGAAGGGGCAGATTTCTTCAGCTTTTCAACAGAAGGCATAAGGAAATGCCCTAAGACTTACCTTTACAAAAGCATCCCTCACATCCAGCGCTTGCTCCATGCTGAGAGGGGTGGAGACAGTCTCGCCCCTTGTGATTATAGTCCGGCTGGTAAGGCAGTTCATCACGTCCTGGGGCTCAACCTGACAGAGACAACACCAAACACAGGGGCTGTACAGGGGAGGTACCGCAAATGAAGACACAGGCATTTTCAGAGAGAAAAACTAACATTTTTCTACTGTATTTTAATCTGGGAGGTGTTCTTGTGACTTAGCATGAGATGTTAATGAGGTGTGGGAAGACAGGATGAGAAAGCAAAGCAAAACCTGCAAAGCTGTATGCTACCAGCATGGGTTAAAGCTTTGCATCACCTTGACACCTTATTACACTTCTTCAGGGAAATGTCCACTCCCTAAGTGGACAGAGAGCTGTGGATCACACTCTGGGACCAGCAGTGCCTATGGAGATGAGATTATGTCCCTGAGGGATCCCTGATAGCTCTTGAGAAGGCCACTGAAAAATGCTCCAGTCACTGCATGGATGGTTTAAGTGAGTGCCATCTCACCTCACTTCAGATACACAGAGCGTATACGACATTTGTCTCAAGTACCATTACAGACTTTATATCAGTGAGGGAAACACCCTGCTTCAGGGACTGAGGTATTTTGTATGCCCTTTCTAGGACATGCCACCAGTGCCCTCTGATGTGCCACCAGAGGGTCTGTTTCTATCTGCTGGTATGAAGGGGAATTCAGATATTCTGATAATGTAATCATAGGATAGTTTGGGTTGAAGGCACCTTTAAAGATCATATAGTTTCAACTCCCCAACAGGAACAGTTTCTGCTAGACCAGGTTTTTCCAAGTCCCATCACACGTGGCCTTGAACATTCCCACAAGTGGAGCAGATGCTAAATCCCTCGGCAACCTGTTCCAGTGCCTCACCACTCTCAGTGAAGAATTTCTTAGTATCTCATTTAAACCTGTCCTCTTTCAGTTTGAAGTCATTCCCCCTTGTCCTGTCATTCCATGCCCTTGTCAAAAGTCCCTCCTCCAGTTCACTTATAGTCCTTCTAGGTACTGAAGGAGGCTCTAAGCTGTCTTCAGAGCCTTCTCCAGGCTGAAACAGCCCAAATCTCTCTGCCTGTCTCTATAGAAGCGATGTTCCAGCACTCTGAGGATCTTTGTAGCCTCCTCTGGCTACTCAGCCCAGATGGAGACATTCACCTTCATGCTCCCAATGCAGGACACAATATGGTTCATCCAGACCTCTTCAGCCTCCTAGAGCTGGTGGTGCAAGGAGAGGCTGGCTCAGATGAAGCTTTGCCACAATACTAAAAACCTGGGATCGAATCAGAAAGGGAACAGCAGCACTGCAGGGCCACTCACCTCTAGCAATGTTGCTGCAGTTATGAGCGATGCTGACTGAACAACCTCGCAGGCATCCAGGTTGTCATAGGTCCGAGCTGGGGAAAGAAAGACATAGGGAAAGCCATCAGCAAGGGACATGTCTCTGCAGAAAGTGGAGAGGGTGAGGGAAAGGGTCTTTCTCCACTGCCTCTGTGTGATGTCCTGGCAGAATCTGGCCATCAGAAGGAAAAGTTCACCCATCTGCTGGAGTTCTGCTGCTGGCTGCAAAGGACCTGTACTCTGCTCTGCCAGACCAGACAGCAAAGAATGTAGAAATGTTTCTAGCATCTAAGTGCTTTAGGCTTCTGTCTTCCAAAGAGGCTTTTTAAATCACTGTGTCATTTCTTACAGCTAAGTTTGGTACATTTACAAAGGTGTATCCAATCACAGTTGGCAGGCACCCATCAAACACTCCATTAGTCTCTCTTTGTAAAACCTGAGTCTACTGAATGGCCTGTGGCCATATTCAACCTCACAACACTCAGAAATTATGAATGTCATTGAGCACACTGCAGCCTGGCAGCCCTGCTGTGGGCAGGTGGAATTATTCCTTACTCCTTGTCCTTACAAATGCCACAAAAAACACCTGAGTCCCTGGCATGGCACCATGGCAGGTGTTCTGGATGCAGCCCTCCATCTCTAAGCTTAGGTCCCTGTCAGCATGCAGAATAAAGCGCAGCAGTGCACTGGACCATGTCCCTGTATTTTGTCCTTTTACCTTCATACTGCAGGTTGCCCATGTGCAGGATGGCAGCCAGCAGCTTGGAGATCTCCCAGTTCTCGGTGTCGGTGAACATGAGGACCTTCATAGCGGAGCGGATATTGGCGTACTCCTTGCTATCATCTCTGCCATCACAGGTCGTGCAGTTACCCTGAGGAGGCAAACAGGGCACACACTGCATGGGGCAGAGCCAGGGAGCACTGGGGTGTAATCCTCAGCTATCAGGGCTTCCCCCTGCAATGTTTTGTTTAAGGGATGCTGAACTTGTGGATCTGGCTCTGCCCTTTGTCATAATCTATGATTCAGAGCTCAGCCTTGTCACCTACACTTACTCTGTCGTCCCCCAGTATGCTGTGTCTGACTGCTATCAGCAGAAGAGAAGAAGCTCTCTGAGATGGGGATAGAGAGCTAGAGGCTCCCACTGCTCCAGTTAGAAAGCTGGGTCCCAGCCTTGCTGATGACCCACCAGCCTTAATTACACCTGCTTCTGTCAGCTCCTCTGGTTATCAACACGGGTATATAGGGAGCGGGGTGGAGATTGCTGGCTCTGTCAGACACTTGGAGCACACACAGCTCAGCCCCATATTCTGTTGAGAGCCTGCCATCCAGACAAGCACTCTTTTATTCCTCTGCCTCAAGAGCAGCAGGTCTTATCTAACACCCTCGTTACTTCCAAACACGTGGCATGGGCACTATACACCATCCCATCCAAGCTTGCGTCCTACTTCACAGAAAGTGTGAAAACAGCCTGGTCTAGACACAGGGATTAAGGATTTCCACTAAGACTATGAGCCTTGTGGTGCTGAGACTAAGTGATCCGTCAAACCTTGTGGCTAAGGCTCAGGAAGGTCACAACCAGCAAAGCAGCTCTTGGCTGCAGAAGCACCTCTTTTTTCCTTCTCCCTTGCTAAGAACCTTTCACCACCAAACCTCTGTTTCACTGCTCTCTCACCATCGCAAGATAGTTATAGTCTGTGGCTTTCCCGAGACCCAGCTTCTTCTTCTGCTCCATGGTCATTCCTCTCAGCATGCAGTAGAACACGTGGTAATTCCTCTCATCCGGGGCCTGCAGGAGAAGAGAAGGTGTCAGCTCTGTGAGGAGAACAGCACAGCAAAGGCTGGCTGCCCGAGAGCCAGCTCCCGCGCCTTGCAGGTGTATCACCTTACCTGCCTGCACACCCGGGACTTCTCCAGCAGGTACTGCTCAATCTTTGCCCCCTCTATGGCTCCCCTTTTGTTGAAGTGGATATCGATGTACTTCCCAAATCTGCTGGAATTGTCATTACGGATGGTCTTCGCGTTCCCAAAAGCTGCAAGAATTATGGTGAGTTAGAGAGGATCTGATGTAGGGAGGATGATGGATCTGGTGTCATGGGGGGAAAAAGTCAAAAGAGTGAAGCTGAGAGGGTTAAAAGCAGCCCCAAAGCCTTCCCTTAAGTTTGGCAGGATCAATTTCCTCTCAGTGTGAGGAAACAAGATGTATATTGGATGACTGTCCTTGGAAATACAGAGAGAGCACAGAGGAGGACGCTTGGGAATGGGGTCACCTTATCCAGGAAGAAGGGCTAGGGCAGCAGGACTTTGGCAGCAGCTGATGAAATAGAAGAGAGTTGAGCAAGAGTGGTAGCAGTGTGAAAGGTGACACTGTGCAGAAAATGACAGAGATGCTGGTGAGTGATTTGATGACTGAGAGGGAAAGAAAAGGGAAAATACATCCGAAAGGGAAATACAAACAACTTAGCCAACCTCCAGCAGGAGACTTCTCCCTGCAAACAGACTGTGCAGAGAAAGGTACACATGCCCATCCTCTTTTGGGTCTGGATGAGTGCCAGACCCAAAAGAGCACACCCTGTAATTTCTGCTCCAGGATTTCTGGCAGGTGATGGGCATGTGCTTGAATTACAGTGCCTCTCTTTCCTGAATCTCAGTAGGGACTAAGTGCATATTCAATAGTGTCCTGCGTGCTTGTCACATTTCTGTTGATTCCTAGAGGGTGATTTACCAAGCAGTGGATATAAAAATCATAGAATGGTTTGGGTTGGAAGGGACCTTCAAGACCATCTAGTTCCTACCCCTCTGCCAAGGACAAGGATACTTCCCACTAGACCAGGCTGATCAAACCTCCATTAGAGAACAGCCCCGATGTTATCCTTTAAGGAAAATGTGATTTTTCTGCATAAGCATGAAAGGTATATCTAGCATCATGTTGGGTCAAGAGGGTCAGATAACCTATTTAATTTACAGATATCCAATTAAAATAGTGGGGTAGATCACAGTAACAGCTTGCCAATGAACCTATTAAGGCCACAAGCTGATTCTCATTATCTGGTTCTTTCCTGGCCTCCTCTATTTCTTCTTCTGCATTCTGCTGCCATTCACTGATCTTGGAAGAAAAAGGTGAGATTTGCTATTGTATACAGCCAGCACAAGGTGCTGGGAAGCTCAGGTCCCATCAAAATGATGTTTTATGGAACCATCAAAGAATAAGAATAGGATTTTTGCACCTATGGCCAAAAAAAAGCAAATAATTAGTTAGCTGAATGCAGCACTGAGGGGATATTGATGTTCTGCATGCAGTCCAGCACTGGAAGAGGTGGTGAGATTTTTCAAAAGAGCTTTGATTGAACATCAGATGCACAAAAAACTATTAATCAGCACTTTTACATCCTACACACAGAATTAGGTAAAATTCAGGGTTTTGTATGGATTTTTTTGGGGAACAAAAGTACTGTTTTAAGTAGAAAACCACTTTTTTTCCCAATTTTTAAGTAACAAAACAGTTGAAAAAATAATTCAGGTCAGCTGAAATGCTTTGCTTTCAATGATAGTTGTCAAAAATATGAGAGGAAAACAGGTTCTGACAGCTCAAATCAGAGAATATTAGTCTTGTGAAACATAGATTCAGATGGCAAGAATCTGAATGTGCTTACTACAAGCGTACTTAAGAAAGTTTTGTCACTTTTTTGGAAACCCAAAGAGTCACATAAGTGATTTACATTTGGTTATATTTTATGGTTCCTGAATTTGTTTTTTATTTTTTCCAGCAAAATAATTCTTTATTATCTGAGGCCTCACCTTCCAAGATGGGGTTTGCCTCCAGGACCTGCTGCTCAATCCAGGAGTGCTGACCACTGATTGCTGCCAGGAATTGCAGAATCAGTTTTGTACTTTCTGTCTTCCCTGCTCCAGATTCTCCACTGCAAAGACAACAGGAGTGGAGGTTAGTGAAAGCCATGCTGCCTCCCTGCCAATGTCCCTCCCTCTGTCTCCAAAGGAACTTCTGTCTCTGTGTCTCTTCTGTTAGCGTAGGCAGGATGAGACCACTAAGGATGGGTTTCCACCATCCCAAGGACTGGTTCTGGGACAAATGGTAGGACATGGTACCAGACAGCTTCCAGCCAAGATCCAGATTTGCTCTGTGTTCCATTTGGCCCAAGCTGTTGCTTGAGTTTCAGTACCCACAGCAAATGTCGTCATTCAATCAGCACTAAGAGGGTCATGAAGTACTTTCAGTCAGTGCTTTTCCAGGTATGATCACCAGACCATGACCCTGTGGTCCAGGATCTAGCTGTCCCATGCTCCCATGGGACATCTTCATCACCAGTCTTGAGCTGTGATAAGGCAGACTGTGAAGTACAGCCTTTTAACAGCAAGGACTTCCACAGGTCTCCTAGGCTTGTTCTAACAAGGAGCAGGTGGGAGAGGAGAAGTTTATGGAGCAGGAAAACCAAAGTTATTCCTCAAACTTTTCACTGAAAGATAACCTCAGTTATCTTGTGAAGGGCTGGGCAGAAATATTTGTGTGAGTCTATGGTGTGTCTGATACATGGGGAAGACAAAATAAGTGACCAAAACAGACCTTCCTGACACTGAGTATCCAGCCCTGGCCTCATGGGCAAACTGTTTCACTTTTCAGGCCACTGCCACACTGCATTAACTCTCCCATGGGCCCCACATGATGCTTTTTTAGACCAGGAAAATAAGCCTTCCTGAATGGCCTTTTCAGACTCATGTATCTGAAATACTGCACATGGGATGTTCCAGAGTTATGGTTTTTTATTTAATGAAACTTAGGGTAGGCATGCCTTGGGAAAAAGGGTGTCTCAAACGAAAAAGACTGTGGGTTCAGAATTTATAGAATCATGTTGGAGGGCTGATACAACCATTTGGGACAGATACTGGAGGGAACTATACCCGTTACTGTGACCAGGCACTTCTTGATACCCAAGGTTGATCGGTCCAGAGCAGAGCACGCATGGAGACACCGTTCAGGAGTCTGAATGACCAAGCCTGTCCCTGGCCCTTCCTTGTGAGAAAGTATCAATGTTTGCAGTTTTGATGTCTGTAGGAGTATTGATCTTTAATTTAAAAGTGGAGGTTAAAAATAAACATGAGATCTATTGGGTTGTAAGGGTAAATACTAAACTATTGATAAAGCACCTTTGCTAGGAACAGTGACTGCAAACAGAGACCACCTCTGCACCAGGAATATGTAGATGGAATATCTAATCAGCCATTCAGTATCTGATTCTATCTGATAAGCTGTTCCAAATCAAGCATGTTGCATCTGCTCAGCACCTGCCTTCAGGATTTGGCCCACTTGGAAACTCAGCAACTCACCTTATGATACAACACTGGTCCTTGTTGTTGCGCTGCATGTTGAAGTAGCAGTTGTCAGCAATGGCGAAGATGTGTGGTGGCATCTCACCAATCTTTTTGTTGGTGTAGAGGCGTATCTGCTCAGGTGAGTAGATGGGTAGGAGCTGGTAGGGGTTTACTGCCACCAGTATTGAACCTGTGTATGTCTGGAGGAGAAGCACATGAAGGTTATGGGGACAGTGAGGTATAGCTGAGAGACTTTGCAGCTTGCATGGGATGTGGATGGAGGCCAGAAAAATCAAGGCTTTTTAAAAGCTGGATGAAAGATGATGCTGAAGTCAGAGATGCTTGCAGGGGGAGCCTGGAGTAAAATGGGAACAGAAGTCCCAAAATACCTAAATCAGTTCATATTCAGCCTTGCTTACGCACAGCACGGTTTCAAGCCTTAATTCATATTTTGTATGCTCTCAGTTAAGATTCAGAGTCTTAAGAGAAGCTCATATTTGCAAAATTATCACCAGAGCCAGCATACAACCATATACATCTACTGCACTGCAAGTATGATGGGAAACCATAGATGAAAGAAACCTGACAACCATTCCCATATCTCACAGCAGGACCAGTTGGATCCAAACCATTCTGACAGATGACTATCTAACCTGATTTCATCAATCCACAGCAGGTGCTAAGCTTCCCTCTGCAATGCATTCTTTGCTACCCTCTCTGCCTAGCCAAATTTCTCCACACTTCAGTTTAAACCTTGTCCTGTGCAGATGGATATTGCCCACAAAGTCCTGACATATTCCTTCTCATCTATCTCTGAAACTTTGTAAATGGCCTTTGGTCCAGCTCCCCTGGGCCTTGGGTAGCAAACTCCTCTGTAGTATCTTGCTCTTTCATTTTTGCCCTTCCAAAAGCTGTTTCTCTCAAGCCTCTCATCAAAGGACTCATGAGCTTTGTTATGCTGCTCAGATGTAGTGACGAGGAGGTTTGGCCACATCCCAAGCTCAAGGCAGAGAATAAGGATCTCCTTGCCCTGTTTCATCTGTCTAAAAGTCAGTGTCCAGAGCAGGTGAGTCAACGGGCCTCCACCTTGGGTTAGACAGGGGCATGAGATGAAGGCTACTTTCACTCTGTGACTTCAAAGAATTCAAGTCACTTTCTCTAGGTTAATTTTTAGCAACTGAAGTTACAAAATTAATCTCACCTTTCTTTCCTGGGTAGAACCAGCTGTGAAAGTTCCCTCACTACTGCATATAGTTTTTCAGGAAACAAAACGAGTAATTTCAACATTCATATAATCCTTATGGGTTTTCATCTGCATGGCCTAAACCCAGTAAGGCCTTGGCACAAAGCAGCAAAGGGGCACAGCCAAGGATGGTCGTGGGAGAGAAGAAATAATTTGCCATCATCTACACAAAACTTGCCACCAGTCTGGGCCTCCTGAAGGCAGCCAGTAGGTGGCAATTGTGTCCCATAGTAGAGATGATGAAAGCCATTAGGGGTTCCTCACCTCGTCTCATGGCCAACACAAGAGAGCAACTTTCATTTCAATCTCATATGAGGTTTGACTTTGCAGTGGTAATTGGGAAAGGACACCCAACTCTTCTCTGTAACAGGGGATTATGTGTCAGTAAGGGAAAAAAGCTCTTTGAGCTCCAGAACAGTGTTGTCCTAAGTCCAAAGGGTAGAAATTGGCTGTGAAATCATGTAGACTTGATTTTAGAAAAAGAAGGTATTGAAAAAGGGAGCAGAGACGTCCCTGAGAAGCCTTCAAAGGGAACAGAACAGGAAACCTCAGTGCTCAGAGAAGGAGGAAGCTCAATTTCTAAATGGGATTATGACATCAAGATCCCTAATGATGACTCCTTTGAGTCCTATCTAAGATATTTGAAAAATTCTTTCCCTCTTTATTTATTCCAGGTTATTTTTAGGGACATTTCTCACTTTCTTTGAGCCTCTTTAAAAAAAAAATCTAACTCCTTTCAGAGGCTTCTGAAATCCCTCCATTTCAGCCACTCTGGTCTACCCTGCCACAAATGTAAACAGAGAGGTTTTTAAAGGTGTTAACCATTAGGAATGTTTCCTGGATGCTCTCACTGACCCTTCCCTTGTGATCTACAAAACACTTGGTCAGCATGAACTGTTGTACTATTGCTTGTTTTTGTAGGTCATTCCTAGTTGATAAATAATCACAATTTTCCCAATTCTCACAGCTGACAGAAGGCAAAACTTTGTTCACTCTGTTGATGAGGGGCCAAAGGGCACTTCCAAGGAAATAGTAGCTCACTGGTTTCTATTGCTGGGTGATGTCAAAGCCCTTTTCTGTTGGAAAAATAAAGCTCCACTGAGAGCAGAGACTCTGCTGTAGCTGACCACAGGAACCACATCTCACAGCAAATTCATTACTGCCTGCATGACCTACATTTTAATTAGCCCCAAACAAATCCTTTCTGAGCCTGCTTCCCTTGCTACCCAGAACACCATGGCTGACTTCATCTGGATTGTTATGGGGTTAAAGCTCTACCAAACATTACTGCATTTTGGCAGCCCTTAGAGAGCAGCAGCAGGCACTTGTTTCATCTCCAGATAAAGAGATTTAACTTTACTCACAAGTCCAAACTCCCCACCAGACTGACTCTCTTTGTACTCAACATACTTTCTCTTGCTATATGCAAGCAAAACTAAGGGCAAGAAGCCCTTGTTGAAGTTTTTCATATTTTGCTGCAGACATTTCTGCCCTTCAAGTTAAGGCCATTACTGAGAAGCTTAAAGCTTTAACCACATTCACAGGTTGGGGACTTTCCAGCTCTGGGAAGCTGTCACAGCTTCACCATGTGGGTCAAGCTCTGCACAGAGAAGATGGTTGCTTTCAGTGCATTTACAAAGCAGCAGCAATGGTGGTGTGAAGTAAATGAGAAGGCCACAATGGTGAACAGAAAAAGTGATCCAGTGGAAGGCATGACAGCAATTGCAAATGACATTGCCAAGAGTCATACTTACCCTCCCGCCGCAGTTTGTCTTATGAATAAAATGTGAGGGAGAAGAAAAAGGGAAATTATATTTTATTAGAGCAGAACCACATCCTTCGCAAAGCTAAGGACACAAGGAAACAAGAGGAACAGAAGTCCCATTGGAAAGGTAATCATTTACACAGCAGGCTCAGAAATCCTTTCAAGCAGTGAAACTTCACTATCTTTAAGACAGGGCTAATTATACCACAGAGAAAAGCACCTCAGCAGACTGGGTGTCCCCTGCACACATGGCATCCATATGGTACCTTGGCTTTGCAAAACTGTCATCAATATTTACCACATCTGACACAAATCTACTCCTCCTAGTGCCATCACTCTTAACCACTTAAGTGCAACCTTAATCTAAGGTTGGGCTCCTGAGCCTCCAACTACACACCTGTAGACAGAAGTGGTTTGCATACCTCTCTATCAAGCTATGTACTCTGTCATTTTGAGAGTGTCATTCTGATTTCGAGATTGCACTAATTGCTGTGCTGTGCCCAGTTCTTGGGCTGGCACTCTAAAGCCATTAGTGGTGTGGAGCAATCAAGACACGATAACCTGGAACCTCTGTGATGCAAATGTCTTTGTGGGATGTGGCCATCCCTTAGGCAGGAACTCTGTAGGATGCACTGCACTGTCACCATCGGACCAGAAGAACTTGCAGAGAAACTGATGTGGTTATTGTGTCACTTCAGGCCAAATCACCACCCACACTCACCTCCAGGCCAAAAGATGCCCTTTGCATCAGCCTTTATTAGGATGACACTTTGCCCAGTGCTTGTTTGTGCTCCTAATCTTCCTGGATGCCTGTGAATAGCTTGGCAAGGGAGCTCAAAGATAGAGCTTTCAGGAAGGAGCTTGGTGTATTCACAGGCAATCCGATACTGCACACAGGGAATTGTATCTGAGGACCTCTGGTCACTTGGAGAGGCAAAGGCACTTTCTGGGTAGCACAGACACCCCAAAAGAGACACACGGACACCACTGACAAAATAACCAACATGATCCAAACTTTCCCAGAGAGAGCAGCAAGAATCCACTTTGTGCCACCACAGGGTGCCCACAAGCAAGGTAAAAAAGGTCAATGCTCAATGGGTAAACACAAGTTCCTTGAATGAGCCAATCAGCTCCAAATTATTGGCCATCTGTACTTCTTGAGTGGCATTCAGGTTGCTTGAATTCGGTTATCCACATGAGTAATGCACCTAACCTTGAAGATGGATGTGCTCTGAGCTGGGAGCCTGGACTGTAGACACCCAGCCTAAAATTTTCTTTCAACATAAACTCCTCTATGATATCCAAGCTCCAGTCAACTCTAAAGCGTCTGAGAGGCACTTCTGTTTGCATAGCTGAAAGGCAATTTTGTCTCTGTTGGCTCTATTCACTTCTCTGGTGACTGCCATGGGTGCCATGGTGGAGACAATACCTCAAGTATGAATCTGGGATGTTAACTTGCTAGTTTATCATTATAAATGGTGAGAAATTTTAATTATAAGGGGAGAAACCCAGTTCATCTAGCATGGGAATAGTTTTCTGGTTATACTCTTTTCGTCTAAACTGACAATAGGGGGGACTTCGGCATCATGCACAACAAATAAAGTGTCTGAGTGAGAGATGCATTTGGAGGTCTCTATTCTCCTCCGAGCTTTGGGGACTTATGGGTGCCTTTTCAGCACCCATGTCCCCTTCCTCCAGGATTGGACTCCATCTCTGAAAGAAGAGATAGATATGTCCCAGAAAGGGGGCAAGGAACTATCATATTAACAGACTGTGAAGCAGAGTGGTGTCTTCTCCACTACTGCCCAGCCCTAATCCAAACCCATTCTATCAAAAAGCACTGCACATCAAGCAGTGATGAATGAACAGACTTGACAGATAAAATCCCATCCACACTCTGTTAGCTTATTTTATCTGTGAAGTCTGACTGTCTTGCAATTCCCTCTGGCCTGAAAATCTAGTAGTCTCTAGAGACTTTTAAAAATTAGATGACCAGGAGGCTTTGCCAAGGCCTTCAAAGCCACAGCAGGACATGACTGAGCCAACCTAAGGAAGGACACTTCTGTCCTCAGAGATCAACTGCCAGGATCCCAGAAAACCCAGGACTAATAGGTCATGAACACAGACTGGGAAGGTTTTTTAGAGGTGTTCTGTGAGTTACTCACTTCTTTGTTCCCAGTTATTTCATGCATGCCCCTCTTTATCCTTTCTCCACCCCTTCCTCCTCCAGCAGTGGTTGTCTTCACCCCCCTGGGTTAAACAAGTTAATAGTTCAGGGGGAGAGGGCAGAAGGGTCACATTCAGCATGTAGTTTACACCTCTACAGAAGTTTTTGCTTTAGAATGATGATATCATGCTCACAGCCTGGGCTGAACTGGTTATTCTGTGTGCATAAAGATAATGCACATGCCCAAAACTTCTACAGGGGTGGGACAACAAGGTGGTGTGGACTTTTCCCATCACCTAACTCATGGGGTCTTTCACTGGGGTATCTAGAAGCTCTGCAATATCCTCCAAAGTCAGAAGCCCTTCACCACCTGGGACAAGGTGAAGGTAGAAACCCAGATGTTCAGTGTCGCCCTGAGAATCAGGCCATCGATATTGTTTTTCTACATGTTCTAGCCACTTTCCCAGGAAAGTAACTATAAACACAGGTGTTTATACATTCCATTAAAGATGTGCCTTTTGATGGACATCTCTCACTGCCAGTGTGGTTGAGAAAGTGTTAACCTGACTATCCAATCCCTGGTTGTGGTCAGAAACTTATAAATACTGAAAGGAAAAATAAAGTTCGCTCTTTCCTTCACCACACCTTGAACTGTGTCTGTGTGACTCATTTTGTGTCCAGCAGTGACAGCTCAGTTCAATCAGGGTTCCCACCCACAGGGGTTCCCCAGGGCTAAGGAGAGCAGGAGGTGGACGTCAGGTGGACACTCACATAGATGAGGTGCTCCCGATAGCGAATCAGCAGGTTCCTGAGAATTCCCGCCTCGTTCAGGTCCCCTAGGCGGATCATGTCCTCCACTCCGTGGATGGAGGTGGGATGCATGGGTTTGATGTGGCTGGCATTCTGTGGGGAAATCCAGTGTTCCTGGGAAAAGAGCAAGGCCACAGAAAAGTAAGTCAAATGAGAGACCATTAGGATGGAAGACACAAACAGCCCACCCCAAAGTGAAGGACCAGACATAAGAACATACACAAGAGATCATCAGCACATCTGCCACAGCTTCTATTCCTTGGGCAAGGCAGTGATGAATTTGAAAGATTTGTAACAGAAGAAGGAAAACATCTTTTTATTGGAGTTCTATTGGAGAAACAAGAGGCAGGAGACACAAGCTATCCTGGCAGGAACCTCCTCCAGGGCAATATGGTCACCCAGCACATCAGGGGAGTTTACAACAAATAGCAGATTTGTCTTCCCCTTCACAACTGCATTTTCACATCACTGCTTAACCCTCTGCCACAAAATACTCTTGAGCAGAGAGAAGACAATTTAGAAAAAGAGGAATGTATGGACAGGGGTGGCAAAGTCATACTTTTATTGGCAGTGTTATTTAGACTCACCACTTCTAAGGGCTTCAAAAGCCACTACAAATTGCCCTCAAGGACCCTGCCAAACCAAATCTCTATTACCCTTGAGGGGAGTGAGAGCATTTACAATTACCTCAGCAAGGAAAAAAAAAAGGCAGCATAGAGAAGCACCTTGATACAGACCTTACTCTAAAATAGCCACCACTGAACACAAACAGGGGAAGGAAATTGAAGGAGAACCAGTGTTTGGGCACATCAGGTATTGGTAGGAGGTCAGGAAGGACTGGATAACAACTGGAACTTCAGGTTGAGGAGGGTTTGCTCAAATAGCTTTTTTGGTCTTTGCTCAAAAGACCAATGTCTTTTGGGGACTTCTGCTATCATTGTTCTCAAGGAGGTTCTCAATTTTGCACTCCCAGTACAGCCACAAAAACAGGGACACAACATTGTCTTGCCTTTACAAATAGAAAACTATGGCACAATTAATTCCCAAGGACATATGGGAAGTCCATAACAAAGTTGATTTTCATGGCCCTGGGATCCCTGGCCTAGCAAAGCCATAGAGTTGAAGAAGGGACATCACAAGCCTTTGTACATACATTGCCTTCATCATCCACGACCTGGATCTGTCCAGAATCACACAGTTTAACCACCGCTCCAATGGGGACGTCGAATTCCCGTCCAGTTTTGAGGTCCATCCACACATAATCCCCCTGGAAGCAAAGACAGCATAGTTATACTCAGTGCTGCAGGGAGTTCAGCATCCCTTGGGATATGAGTTGTTGATGTTTTGTACCCAAGTCATTAGCACAAGTCAAATGACTTCCCTCGCAAACCACAAACCACCCCTTTTCACAGAGGCTCAGGAAAGCAGATGCTTTGCATGTGGTGCTTGGGGATGTGGTTTAGTGGTGAACACGCTGGTGCTGGGTTAATGGCTGGACTTGAAGATCTCAGAAGTCTTTTCCAACCTTAGTGATTCCATGACTCTATGAAATCCCCTGCAAGGTGCCAGAAGCAGGGCATGGTCCATACAGTGTATGGACCTAATTCTCTGCTGTCCTACTGCCCTAACCCTCTGCTTCTCAAGCTCATGAGTGGTTGTTGGCAACAGAGTGGTCACAGAACAGTGATAGAGGCAGAAAAACGCACCCAGGTGGAGGTTTTTCCCTGTGTAATATACAAACCTAAGAAGTGACATTTAGGAGACTGTTTTGAGCTCTGCTAAGCATTATCTGGGGGCTTGTGGTCCCTTTCTTACTTGCAGATAACCACTATCAAATATTCCTTGGAGACTGCTGAAAAGGGAATAACTAAAGATGGGTTAAGAACATAAACAGAGAGGCAGATATATGTTCTTCTTCAGGAGTTCTTCTAGCTACAGCAATGTGTAGGTGGGCTAGGTATTTAATACTTCTCAGTAGATTTTATCTGCTGTGAACACTTTCACTTGAGACCTGAAGCTGTGCAAAGTTTTAGCATCCATAATCCCAAAAGGCCGTGTCCTTTTACATGTTTCAAATGTTTTACTGGTTTCATTTCAGACCTCTGTGTTTTCATTTTGAAAGACACAGAAAGCAGTTGACCGCTATCCACTCACTTCATGTCACTACTGATCCTATACACCTTTGTCAGTCCTGCTGTGCAGGGACTATCTGCTCTCATCTGCTCTGTGGATATTAAATTACTCAAATGCAAAGAAGCTTTTAAAGAAGCTGTTTTCCTCAATACAAAAGCAAACTCCAAAATAACTACAAACTAAAGCCCCAAGCAGGACCCACACTGGAACAAAGCAGAATTGTGTCTCACCCCTATTCTCAAGGTGAAAAGATATTAAAATTGGGAGCAATCTAGTTGTCAGCTGTGCTTTCATTCATGCAGCTGAGATTAATGCTGTAGACTTGTAACTCCACCTAACACCACATTCTTGGGGACCAGCTCCACTTGTACCTATTAAGCATGATGCAAATGCAGTTAATCTCCCTTTTGAAGTCCTGAAAAACTGCTGGGAGAGGGAGAAGGGAAAACCAGGATGTATCACTTTGCATGTGCTCTGATATCAACCCTTTCCTGAGTATCCACTACCAACCATTTCTGTGGACAGAGCATATTTATAGATTTGGTTTGGCTCAATAGGCTGCTTAACAATATTCATCTCTGCGCCGGGGGGTATAAGCTGGAGCCATCACCATCCAAGTCATCATTCACTAAGACTTCCAAGAGACACAAACCTGTGAGTACCACCAGAATGTAAGGTTACTCAGGGATCCACACATGGAGAAACTACACACCGGGAATTCCCAACCATTTTGTGGCAGACTCTACCCTTGGCAGCTGCTTGCCAGGCTTACACTAGGATATCAACAAAGTCATTCTGCTTTCATGGAACCCAGGATCCAGTCCTTAGTTTAGGTTTTAATTTCCTCAGAGGACTGAGCTACAGCTCTAAGTATCTTTATCCAGCTCATAAAAATATAATAATATATTTTTCTCATTAACCGTCTTATCCTCACATCTCATAAGTTAGCTGAAAAGGCAAAAAAAATCACAGCTAATGAAGGCAGTGTCAGGAGCAGATATGTTATAAATCCATTTATATTAATATTTATTTTCTAGCTCCTTTGATCCAAGACTCTCAAAGCATTTCAGAATGTTCAGCACTGCTATCCTTTCTGCATCACTGGGTAAATTCATGCACACGGTGGGTAACCTGATCAAGGTGTCAGCAAGAGATGAGCCGGGTTGCTCAGCTCCTGCCCAGCAGAAAACCTTTCCAACACCTTAGTAGCTCTGTAAAAATTGCTTTTGATCAAAAATCCAAGAATTGTAATGCTGCTTTTTTAAAAAAAAAAATCTCTAGTATTGAATAGCGGTAAAAGCAGTCTGCTTCATAGGGTGTATTATCACAGCTGAGATAAAAGGAAGTCTTCCCTCCCCAAGGTAAATTGATATTCTGCTACCACTAAGACAGCTTCTGTGCTTTGGTTGTCTAATGCACAGAGTGCCTGTCCCCTCAAACTGCTCTTTTTAAACCCATTAAAGTGCAGTTCTTAATACTGGTGAAAAAAGTCTTATGGGATGGGCTAAGCTGGTAAGCTCAGGAAGGTCGGGGGGGGTATAAAATAACATCACTTATTAAGAGTGCCGACCTATTTCCTTTTCTGACTTTAATCAATTCCATATAAACCCCATGGAAGTCTGCTACAGTCCTTCTGTTGAAACAATCACCTTCAAATCAGCCCCAAACCCAGCAGATATATTGGAGATTTCAGGGCAAAACAGGGTGATTCATGCATTTACCAGCTGTGGCTTGTGAGTTGCGTAACCCACCTCATGCCTACACTGGTGCAGTTTATTTCCCAAAATACGTGACAGAGTACTGGAGAAGTGAGAATACCACCAGACCCTTTACAGTTTTAACATGGTCCACCTCTTCCTCCTCAATGCAGCCAGTGGGTTTTAGTACCCTCCCAAACGAGAAAATCTTCCAAATTGCTCTGAGGCAGACCCTCACAAGCTGGGGGCAGTGACAACCAAACAGTGGTGCAAGAGGAGGACACACCACACACAGATGCACACAATTCACAAAGAGGATCTTTAGGAGGAGCTTCCAAATGCAAAGAGCAAGAAGGTTGCACTGCAGGGGAGCTACAGTGCTTGGTGGGGGGACAAAGGAGGAAGGCGAGAGAAGCTGGTGTAAGCAATGCAAGGATCCCATCAACAGCAAGAGAGATTTCAAAGCAGCCTGAAAGCTTCCAGCCATGCTCAGGGCTTGGGACCCCCTATCTTACCGCTAACATGGTCGTGGGCTTCAGGACCTGGTTGACATTGCGAAGTAGTGTCCATCTGCCCTGGTCTCTCTCCTGATCTTCCACCACCTCAGAGCATGGCTGCATGAAAACGACTTTCTTCTTCTTCAACATCTCCAAAACTTTGCGGTGGTATTTGCCCCTGTCTCCTGCTTTCTACATGTATTCCACCACGAATGCCCGAACACGGTGGCTGGTTTGCTCTAGACCTGCGGCGCGACCATGCCTGCTGCTCACAGGACACCCTCTGACCTGATTCACAATATAGCTCTTGGTAAAGATCTTCTCCTAGCAGGAAAATTTCCATGCACCAGCCATGGTCCTCCCCTGGCCAGCTGACACGCTCACTGTATATGACCAGCCCTGTGAGAATCTCAAAGCAAAATGTACAACTTTGCTTCTCTTCACTTAAATTCTTCCAGTCTCTCCAGCAAGGGCTTCTACTCAGTCAAGGACCTGAAGTACACTGCAACTACCCAGTCTGGAAAAACAACTGCAGGATTAACAGGAAAACTCTTCATTTCCCCAGGACTTCTCTCTGCTACCTTCCTTTCTTAGTGAAATAACCATCTGCCAGCTTGAGGACTTTCAGCACAGAACACTCTGGGATACTTATTAATCCACAAATGCAGTCAGTCCCCATGCAACACATGGCATTTAATTAACCTAATACCTTTACATACCAAATTAACCAAAGCGCAGTGGGAACTCAAAACCAGAGGCCATCTGCATTTCTTTAAACTGATCGCCTTGAGTAGATCCATAGCAACTGAATTTTAAATAATTGAGTGGAAGGTGTTCAGCACAGCACGGCCTCCGTGCCTATAGGTGAGAGGAGAGCCTGTGCTGTGGATGGAAATGGGCTCAATACAAGGCCCACTGAGACAATGAGGTTGCACTGACTCTACACCTGCCAGCTCCATGGACACATTTCTGCAATCACGCCTTCTCTATAGGGAGGTCTGTTCCAGCAGAGACTAATCAGGACCACTGGCCAAACCAGAAGAGCACAAGGCATTTTACAGTCAACTCAGATTTGCTTTTTCTTGTCCTACGCTAGATACAATTGATATTTCTCACTTTTTTATTTGGAGAATTTCAGACCACTATAGCTCAGCCCTAATTTCATCCATTAAAATTTTGAATCTAAAGCAGTACTGTTTATAGAGAACAGAGCAATGCACGACTAGATAAAAGAGTGCAGCTGCTAAGACATTCTCATTTATCACTTTTAATGCAAAGCTCTACTGATGCCTTGATTCCATGGGATTTCAAATCCATCTGTCCACGAAGAACAGGGCACAGGGACGTGGTTTTCTGGTAGGCCTGGCAGCATTAGGTTAATGGTTGGATTTGATGATGTTAGAGGTCTTTTCCAACCTCAATGATTCTGTGATTTTATATGCTTGAAGGTAAACTTTCTAGACAAAGGAAGGCTTCGAAGGCACCCTTCATGGGGCACAGTCTCCAAGGTCAACAGCAGATGATGGGTACAATAAACTCAGAATGAGCTAGTTCTTCTCATCTGTGAGCAGCAGTGACAACAGCGAGGCAACCCTTGCCCAAAGGGCAGGCAAGAAACACTGAAGGTTTAAGCTGGAACATTGAAGGTTTAAAGCCCAGGAACAATAAGGTGTATAGCTCTTGTAGCTGTGCAGGGAAGAGATCATGTCTCATGGATAAGAAGCCAGGTGAAGATTAATTAGATGTATGTCCACCAATGAAGCAAGTAAAAATGTACGTGAGTCATGATAGTAATGCAGGGAGAAGGGGACAGAGTGAATGTAGCAATCCCAAGGGAGATGTCTGCCTCCAGCATGCCCTGAACACACAGCACTGTAAATGACTGCAGTTTTGCTCCCCTAAAAAGCGGAAGATAGATGTCAAATCAAAGCTAAAAAACTGAGAGGATCCACATGGAAGACTGATTAAATATATATAAAGGGACCCATAGAAGGGGCTCTTTGGGTTTGCGTGGGGTCCTACAGAGGCTCCTTATTCACCAGAACACCTCTCTTCACTGCTGTGCCACAGAAACTGGAGCAGGGTAGGAGCAGCAGATCCAAGAGAGCAGCTGGAGCATTTATCTCACCTTGCAATGAAGCAGACAATACCATCCTTGCTCAGCCATACCCTGTACCATATTTCTGAGGCTGTGTATCCCAGTGTGCTGCCAAAGAGTACGCTAAGGAGCAGAGGACTGCAATGATTTGCCCTAGGCTGTCCTTGGAATGGGATCCAAAGGACAGACGCGACCCTAGTGGGCTGAATCCTGCCTCTCCAGTCCTATTATATGAGTATGCTTATTTTTGTCCTGGCACTGGGGCTGCTGAAGATCTGTAATTCCACACATTATTTTTTGCATTGCTCCTCTGCTAGCAGCAGATTTTCTGGAGACACTTAGGCAGAGTCACACGTGGCAGCCAGAGACACCTGGCATTTGCAGTGAGGTCTGCCTGAATGACCCGAGCATTCTGCCTCCTGGAAACGGGAAACCCCATTCCTTGGAAGGGATGACCCAGCTTGGAAACCAGCCTCCCTTCTCTATGCATCAAGAGGCAGAGCAACAGTACTAAGCCTCCTATCAGCCTGCTTCTTCTGAGGGAATGTGCTATGCCTTATGTGGGGAACAAATAAGCACACTTAGTACAATAAGGGGACGGCTACAGTTGAGGAAAAGAAACCTTTAGCTGGCTGGCAGCCTGTCAGCAATGCCATCCGGTTTAGATTACAGCTCCCTGGGGTAATATTAGATCCTTCCCTGCAGAGACAGAAGTATGAGCCAGAAGAGCCATGCTGGACCCTCATCTGATGATTTACTACACCTCTGCAGCAGCAGGCACAGCTGAGATCAAGGTCCTGCTGTGACACGCTTTGTGCATATTCATAGTAAGGGGTAAATGTTTATCCTAAAGAATTGATGTGACATGGGCAATATGTTTATGCTGCTGCTGAGGACTGAGCTCCCATTAAGTGCTATTGCAGTGGCATGGACTTTACTGCTGGATCAAGAAGGGAAATTCCACCTGCAGGAAGCACCCTCACAGCAGGTGAAGCACCTAATTTAATGAAACCTTGGGTTTCTTTGTCCCAGACTGCTTTTCAGTCCCTAAGAAAAGGCATCAGACACTACCAGGGCTGAAGAAGTGCTCTTGAATCAATTATTTTGGAGCTAGCACTGAAAAGCTAAGTTACTCAGTGCCAAAAGGTCAGGTATAGCTCAACTAACCCAGCGTTCACCTCTCAGCAAGACATCCAGACCTTTGCTAGGTATCATCCCTTTCAAACGAAATATCCTAGCTTAGCGTATTCTACATTCAAGGGGGGGAAAAAAAGGCAATTCTATGGTCACCAAAGCAGGTAATTAAATTAGGTCAGATGATGCTGACCTAAAGGAGAGTGTGAAGAGGACAGTTTGGAGCTACAAAACTACAGTATATGTGTGCAAGGCTAGCTAAGGTAGCCCGTACGCATTGCAGGGATACTGAAAATCTCTAAGGGCTGATACTCAGATAAATTGCTGAAGGATATGGAAAAATCAGTGGTTAGCAGAGGCTTTCTAAGGACTCAGGCCAGCAGTTACTCCCCACAGCTCCAAAACTTGCTTTTCTAAAATAAGATGATACCCTGCAGAATGACTGTTGATGCACTGTGTGGGCCAAATGTTATCTGTGGACCGTACCTCTGACAAGTGATGTTGTCAAACCAACCTGTTTCTGTGTTTGTGCAGTTGTTTGTTGTTGTTTTTTCTTATTGAAACAGACACAATCATATATCCAGGTTTCCCGAGCTGAATCCTTTACTCCCTTCCTGCTCATCTTTGAAGAAAGAAAGTCCTTAGTGAACATAACACCAGTGCAAACATAGGGTATTCCCCCAGCTCCAAATTTCAGTATGATTTAGAGAGCAGACTGAAATCCAAATGTACTGGTGCACTGCAGCTGATTATGCCAGTTAGGACTTGCAGCAGCTACCTGCATCCTTCAGGCAGTAGCATGTCTGTGCTTTACTAAAAACAGACATCATCACCTCTAGATTTCACATGTCTGATTCAGTTCGGCTCTCAATTACACAGGTGTACCCTGCTCAGTTTAATGGAGCTCCTCCTGGATTCACAGCTGTGCAACCCAAGGGAGAATCAGGACTGCTCATTGCTATGCTTTGCACTCATCTCTAGTTGTGCATTTGCCTCTATCATCAGGAAGAGGTAGAAAAGGAGGAAAAAGCTTGCATTTCTGCTTGATAACAAAAGATAACGTAGAGAAGAAGCGTGCATGCTGGAAGCTGGTAACACTAATAATTTTCCTGTTTCAAAGAAGATTCCATTCACAATTTCTTGTAGCACATCAGGCACCAGCTGTCAGCCAAGGTAATGAGCTACTCACAAAGGCTTCCTGAAGCAAGGGGAGAGATACTAGAGGAGTTGTTAAATAATTCAATAATTGATGCACTGCTTACTCTCCCTGTAACTCCGATACTGACAGGACTGAAAAAAAACCTCTCACAAATGTGGCACTCATCCCAACATTTTCCCATTTGGTGCTGAGGGATAGTCAAAGGCTCTGGGAGCAAAAATGATGGATTTAGTTGGATTTATCAGGGTGCAACCTAGTGTGGTGTAATGAGGCTCAGCTCCCAGTGATGCTTGACCTCTTCCCTGGCTTTTGGCAAGGAGCTTGTTGTTGACTGTTTGGGACCTCTTGGCTCAGGAGAGGAGTTTAAGTATGCAGACAAACACGGAGATAGAAGATTTAATCCGTGACTCCTGTGGCATTACTGTCACGGGTGGAGAATCCGGCAATCCCTTGATGCTACAAGCAGATTAGGCTGTCCTCGGGTGTCACCCACCCAAAAGCCGTGCCAGAGCCCTGCCTATCAGGTCTCATACAAAAAGCTGATGGATGCTGCTTGGGATGTGATTGAAAAATCTGCTAAGATGCAGAAGTGGAACAGGAAATGAAGACCGAGCCTTTTAGCCCCATGGCCGGGTCCTGTCCTAAATGCAAATGGAAGAAATCCAAATAAAGGCAACAGAGCAATCATAAGAAGTACAAATTTGGAAAACTGGATTGAGGGAAAACAAAAACAGGAGGAATCAGAAGGGAAGCACTTTAGGATGGGAGCACATAATTCGGTACTGTTTGACCAAGACATATTTCTTCATGTCCTAGGAGTAAGAGGTTGCTGGGTACCACTCTGGGAACTTTCAGATCCTCTCTAAATCTGCCATGAACTGTCAAACCCATGCTCCCAGAGAACCAAGGGTGCAGCTAAATCTTCCTTACTTTGCAATAGTAGGCATGATGGAAACTCTTTCCCTTACCCATCAAGAATTAAATACTTTGGGTATTTTTATATAAATTAATCAAGTTTTAGGAAGATGGTATTAAGAGAATGTCATCTTCTTCTCTAAGCATAGTTTGGGAGGGTTCCAACAGGTCCCTAAGGTTGGACAATACCACTCAGCTATCTGCTCCCATCCCTTTGATGGTACCAAGCTCTGTAGTGCAGTAGAGACACCTTAAGGATGAGATGCCACCAGAGGCACAAGCTCAAGGAGTGCACCCATGGGGGTGCACTCATGCGGGTCAACAAGGCTAAGTGCAAGGTCCTGCACCTGGCTCAGAGTAACCCCCAGTGCCCATATAGGCTGGGGGATAAAGGGATTGAGAGCAACACTGAGAAGGACAGGATGGATGAGAAACTGGACATGACCCAACAATGTGCACTGGCAGCCCAGAATCCCAACTGCACCCTGGACTGCATCCTCAGCAGTGTGGCCAGCAGGCCAAGGGAGGGGGTTCTTTCCCCTCACCTCCATTCTGGTAAGACCCCACCTACTCTGGGGCCCCCAACATATGAGGGACATGGACCTGTTGGAATGAGACCAGAGGGGGCCATGACAATGCTCAGAAGGCTGGAGAACTTCTGCTATGGAGACAAACTTAAAGAGTTGGGGTGTCCAGTTTGGAGAAGAGAAGGTTCCAGGAAGACTTTAGAGCCTCTACAGTACCTAAAGAATATCCAGGAGAAAGCTGGAAAGGGGCTTTTTACAAGGGTACGTAGTGATATGACAAGGGGGAATGGCTTCAAGTTGAAGTAGGGTTGATTTAGGCTATAAGAAAGCTGGGGACAAACTTTTTAGCAGGAAAAGGGGGTAATGGTTTTAAACTAAAAGAAAGGAGATCTAGATTAGATGTTTGGAAGAAGATCAGGTTGGAGAGGGCTCTGTGCAACCTGATCCAGTTTAAGATGTCTGTGCTCATTGCAGGGACTCTGGACTAGATTGCTTTAAAGAATCTGTGATTTTTTTTCCTTTGATTTGATCCCCAGCGGACCAGCTCAGAGCATTAACCCAGGAGCAACATTTTCATGTGTTTCTGCAAAGTGTTTTGCTGGTTTAGTCTGTGAACTGACTCTCCAGGCAAAAAGCAAAGCCCCAGTGCAGGAGCAGGGAGAGCAGCAAGAACATAGAGCTGGCGGGATGGCCGGGGGAGTGGAGCTGCTGCCTGGGATGTACCTTCTGTGGCATCACTGAGCAGAGCTGATGGGGGCTCCACCACACTCATGGATGAGCTTTATTCCCTGGATGAAGGACGAGAATGGTTTGATATGATTCACAAAAGCAGAATCCCAGCGGATGAGCACGAGAGCTACAGAACTATGGAACAGATGGAGGTAAATAGGTATGTCTACAAAACATTGTTCTGCCTCTGAGGCATACAGCCTTTTCAAGATCATAATGATTCACAGAAAGGACAGTTAGAATTACATAGTACAGTACTGATTAAGGGGAAAAATAACAGAAAGAGAAGATGATACAGAGAAATGTAAATTGGAAGGGATGTTTCTAATCCTGGCTCATGCAGGTTGTTCAAAGAAGCCTAAAAACAACCACATGAATTTCATTGTTTTGGCTGATTTCATTCCTTTGGAAACAAAGAATGTTTTTCCATCATCTGCGATAAAATACATTTTACTTTTCACATGCAACCTGTCAAATTGTCTTTCAGAGTTTTAGCTTTATCTTCCATGCTGTGGGAAGATGCTTTCTGCTGCATTTCTTTAGCTCACGCTCTCATTTGCTCCTCCCTGCCTTTTCACCACCTCACTGAGACCCAGTCTGCAATTAGTTCCTGTGTACCGAACAGAGGTGGGACTATTGTAATCTGCACAGCAATTCTTACATAAACAAAGATGTAGACTTAGTACAAAGAAGTGCTTAATCATACTGCAAATATATTATTTTCCTACACAGTAGTAGTCTATACTTGTGTAAATGCAATTTTCCCAGCAGAAATGTGTCTGCACTAAGGGTCTGCATTAGCCAAAGTCACACTGATCTGTCTAGACAAACTCTACTACTTAAACAGAATACCTAATCTTTGGAAGTATTGAATGAAAGGGGAGTAATGCCACTTTTCCTTCATTGCTACACCAGATCTGAGCAGGTCTGTCCTTTCTGCACACCATCTATGCTTACCCACTGGGGGTTGTGATGATTGCTGAAGAGAATGAGGGGTTCTGGTGGGAGGTTAGTTTACACCTCAGACATTAGCATCCTGAGGGAATTTATGAGATGACTGCTGAAGGGAGAAGCTGACTATTTCAGGGGTGTGTTTGCAAAGCCAGCCCCTGAAAGCCATTCCCTGAGAGGAAAGGATGGCAGGAGAAAGCATAGCTGAAAACAACCAAACCATGCTGGCAATACTTTTGAAGCAATTCAAAACATCTCAATACTGGTCTTTGTTCCTTAGGTGCCAGCAACAAAGGTGCAGAGATGCTGCAATACAAGTATCATCCCTCCAAAAGGAGAAAAGACACTCCAACATGCAAAAAACCTGGGTTTAGATTAGGTTTAGATTAGGTATCAGGAAAACATTCTTGACAGTGAGGGTGGTGAGGCACTGGAAGAGGTTGCCCAGTGAAGGTGTGGCAGTCCCAAACCCAGAAGTGTTGAAGGCCTGGTTGGGTGGGGCTTTGAGCAACCTGATCCAGTGGAAGGTGTCCCTGTCCATGGCAGGGGATGGTAATGAGATCATCTTTGGGGTCTCTTCCAAGCCAAACCAATCTATGATACTATGATTCTATGAAACAAGCCTTGAGGATGCGAAGCCCATGGCTCTTTTTTCATAATGAAATAGAAACCAAAAGAATCCTGTGAGTACTTATCAAAACCCAGAAAAAGTATCCATATTTCACTACTTGCTTTGTTTTGAAGACTCCAGAGTTGTCTCCATACAAGATCACCTTGGAAAGGAAACTCACAGCAGGCTGCTAATTGCAACCACTTGCCTGGATTCTTCAATCCCTCTGCCTACAGTATTGGAAAATCTTATCCAAGTGCTGGTGGTGGGTCCCTCTGAGGGAGGAGGTGGACCAGCCGCAGAGCTGTGCAGCACAATACCAGCCCCATCTGCTGTAACTCTTTGGAACTACCAAATGCATCAGGAGATTTGTTTCTGATAATTTCTCCATGGGTTTTAATTAAACTTTGATGCTAATAGTATATGAAATTCCAGAAGGCTCTGGAATAATGCAGAGACCGCAGAGGACAACCTGGCTTAAGGGTCTGAAAGGACCAGTTGCCAAGTTCAGGAAGACAAACTCTAGAGGCTCCAGACAGAGGTGGAGTTTTTAAGCTGCAAACAAGATGACAGAGACTGGAACAACCATCACTGTTCAAATCACACCTGCAGTTGCCAGACTCAGCCAAGACAGTTGATTTGTTGGATCAGGACACGCACAGATGTGCACTGTGGATGCCTTCAAACTGCGAGCTTGGGACAGCTTTACCGCTAATGGTTTAGAGCTTGTTGGGCACACACTGAAGAGACCTGGTCTTCAGAAAGTGACCATGAACCAGACATCAGTCTTTTTTACACACATGAATCCAGAAGCATGTTTCAAAATCCAAATCCCACCAAATAATCCCCAGCCACTGCAAACAAAGCAATAGTCACAGCTTGGAAAAGGAAGTTGGACCTATTTCTTACAAGAAATTCTTAAGGAATGGTGGCTGGTAAGATTGTCAGTGGGCTAAGACTTTCACATGGACATCCTGAACTCTTGTAGCTAGAAGAACAAAACCATAAAAGAAATAAGCTCAGCATTTTGACACGGCAAATAACTCCTGTAGTTTTGGTACTTCTTATATTTCTCATGGATATTTCATTACATGGACAGTCCATTCTGCATATGCTGCAAAAGGGGGATATGGCCTCCAAAACCCATTTTGAGAAGGGCTGAATTACAAATAAGTTTTGTTAAATGTTATTCCTGGAACCAAAATTTTGGTTTGGTTGGGGGGCTTTCAGGGAGCCTAGCATGGCATGGAGGATTGTTCAGAAACTGGCAGCTAATGGGTACTCATGTGCAAACCCAAATCATGTGAAGGGAAATTAATTCATGTGAGTAATACTCATCAATTTTATACTTGCTTTGAGAAACTCAGTAATTGTCATACCACTTTAATTTTGAGACTCCCAAGAGTATTATCATATAGATATATTAATTAAGCCTATGTTTCAGGAATTAGCTGACAGTATCAGCATGGAAATACAGTTAATGCCCCCACTGCATTTTGCTGGATGCAAATGTTGTTTAACTTCCAGCATCTATGTAATTGGAAAGACTGCCTATTTGTCTCACACCGAACCTAGCAATTTTATGGGGTAAAGGGGCAGTAAAATGCCCTCACAAAGTGATTTGTAGATCATGAAAATGTGGTGTATGACCTTAAGAGCCATTTGCCAGCAATGGTGCTGGCAATAAAACGCCTGGCTGGGCGGTAGGGGATGCACATAAATTGTGTGGGCTCCACATAAGGACTCTGAGTCACGGTGGGCAAATCACTGTCCCAGACAGGTGTTTCTCCTAACCTTAAAACCAAGCATAATTTGGTTCTTTCTTCAGCATGCAGGACAAACCAACCTCTTCTTCTTCTGGGTTCTGCTAAAGCGTCTCTGAGGAAAGGATGGAGGACATCTGCTTCTTGGTAGAGGAGTTGGGAGGGGGCAATACTATCAGGATGCATGTGGGATTGCCTCAGGCAGGACATGCAAATGGGTGTGCAAGGTCAAGGCACACCAAAGGACCATCTATGGCAGGTAGCATCTTGCTTTCTCCAGTGGCCCATGACATTGCCTAGGGCAGAGCAGGACAGGTCAGATGAGATACTTCTTTAAAATACTCCTCCGGTCCAAAATTAAGGGGATATCATACTCAGTGGTGGGTAGATCGAGAAAATAGCCATGGAAGTAGATGAGAAGTAAGGACATTGTACAAGTGCTTGGAAGGGATATGCATTAGGGACTGCTAACTAAATAAGTCACATCTGGCTTGGGAAATAACCAAGCTAAAAAGTCAGAGGTGAAAGCCAGGAAATTAGCTGAAGGATAGGAAAATATTTTGGGGAAATAACAGTGTATGCTTACTAGTCCCTCGCTTTTCAGCAACAGTCATTTTAGATACAGAATGCCAAGTGGGACAGACCTGAGTCTGAACAAATCTGAACATTTGATATATATTGCCAACTTCAGCCCACTGTAACTATCTCAAGAATTTTATAACAGTTTCTGTTCAGGAACAGAAGTCCTTATAACTTACATTGGTAAATGTAAATTACTGGTGAAGTTTGAAATGTAAAAATTGGTGGAGTTTTCTCCTTTCACAAAAATTGCCTTACGGAGGATGAAATCCTTGTCAACTTTTAAGATTGACCTTTGCCCAGTGCAAGAAAGGAGGATGTTTCCTTTGCCAATGCCACCTCCCTTGTTCCACCTCCCAGACAAGGCTGATTTGTGAGGCAGAGAAGAAGAGGACTGATCCACCATCATATCACCTTCCCATGTTTGTAAAACTTATCCATATGGGTGCGGCCAACAGAGAAAGGGCAATTGCCTTACCCTGCAACACTGATGCACAACCCCTGCACGAGCTGACCACTGGAGCAGTATCTGTAAATATATCCAGGAGTTGCTAAATGGAAATGCTAAAGTATCAGAATACAAATTCCCAAGTCTCAGTCCACAGTTACTCATCTCATTCTCCCACTGTCAAAAGCTCCAGTAAAAGTATCTAAAGTGGCAGCTGGCTCACTGGCCTATCTCAGGTTATTTCACTCCCACTACTGAATTTTCTTTGTTCTTAAATAGATTTTGAATTCTTTTTCAGAAGTCTCCTTATATTCAAGCAAACATTTAAATTATCTGACTATGTTGGCTACATTTATGAAACAACTGAAAATATATTTACTCTTCAAAAATTCTCATTATACATTTTCCATAGAAATTTCCATTTCACCAAAACCTGTAATGCAACAGGAAAAACATATAAACAAAGCTTTTAGGGGAAAACACGATTTTCTGAAGTCTGACATGGAGAGTATAATTTTGATGTTCTTATTGGAATTCTGTCTCCAAATTCAGGTTTTAATTTCAATGGAACTATTGTATTTATTGACCAGGAAATTACATCCTGACAGATATTCTCTATACCCCCACCACAACTTTCTCCCAAGAAATAAATGACATTTTTCAATTTGTGCTATTTGAAAAGGTCTGTTATTACTTTTCTTCCCCAGGATCCCAGGAGATGTTCTCAGCCTCTTGAACCTGATTGCAAAAGCCAGAGCTAAGTGAGTTCCTTTAGGAAAATTGCTGTCAAGTCTACTCTGTGCTAGCAAATGATGCTGTGTCGTGAAAAGGGAATGAATTTTACACCGTAAAAGCCAAATCTTTCACTGATGTACATCAGAGTCATTCCACAGAAGTGTCTGTAACCCCAAATCCATGAAATGTTGAGGGTTCCCTTTTTAATGCCTTGCTGTCAAATGTTTTCCAATCTTGCAAGAGGAATTTGATGAAGAGGAAGGTCACCTCTGACAGAGAGAGACACCAGCCTGCTGCACAGCCTTTTGTACAAGGAGAAGACAGCAAACATGGTCCCACACCCCACTGAGGATGTCACATCACAAACACTCTTTACAGCAGACACGTTGGCTTCAATATCTACTTTTGACTCAAATCTCTCCAATTCTCAGTCCCTACTTACCCCAGACCTGAGAACTGGCCTGAGTAAAAATAACAGGAAAAAAAATAAATCATAACTTATGTAAAAGATTTTTAAAAGTACACATGAATCATATGATTTTGGTGAAAATGTGGATGAGGTGGTCCAGATAACAGCTGTCTCACACATCTGGGACAGAGTGGATGGCAGACAGGAAGGTATGATGGGATGGGGATGGGGATGGGGATGGGGATGGGGATGGGGATGGGGATGGGGATGGGGATGGGGATGGGGATGGGGATGGGGATGGGGATGGGGATGGGGATGGGGATGGGGATGGGGATGGGGATGGGAGCTCCTTTGCTCTGCTCCTTGCACAGCTGGGATGAAGATGCTTCCTCCCAATACAAACAGTTATCAGAGGCTCCACGGCTGGTTGACTAAGGGAAATCAACACTTGTGTTGATCCCTAGCAGCAGGATAAGATGTGGGGTGGATGAGAGTGAAAGATTTCTGATGTCCCTCCCCAAACCTCACTCCTGAAAAAGGGGTTGATAGATGGGCTGGCAGCCCTCAGCTCCACCAGCTGGTGCAGAGTGGCCAGGTGAGGTCCAAGATTCATGACAGGATTTTATGTTTTTTTACAGAAATCATGTAAATACAGTGAGACTTCTTCAGGATCATGTTGTAGAATCTTAGAATGATTCTAAGCTGCATTTATGTTGGACAGGACCCTTAAGATCATCATCTCCAACCATTAACCTAACACTCTAAACCACGTCCCCAGGTGCCACATCTTTTAAATCCCTCCAGGGATGATGACTCCAACACTGTGTAGCCTGTTCCAATACCTGACAATCCTTATGGTGAGGAAATTTTTCCTAATATCCAATCTCAACTCCCCAGCACAACTTGAAGCTATGATGAGTTGGAGGGTTTAAGAGACAGTTTGAGGAGCTGAATTCCTCTCTTCTTGCTCCAGATGACAGGTTTCAGCAAGTTAAATGCATCTTTAAGGGCTCTAACATTCATGGAGAAGTTACCATCAAGCAAGACAAGATGATATATAAGTTCTGCAAGAGCTCTCCCTGGTGAAACATGTGGCCCCAAGATGGAGGTAAAATTTGTTATTGAATCCTTTGAAGTTTCCTATACCCTCAAATTAATGTCCTGTTGGCTGGGTATTTTGTTACTGCCTCTTAAAAAAGCAACACTAAATTCAGCTACACATATAGCAACCCTTACTCCAAGTCTTCTGTGTCTTGAATTCAAATAGATGAAGGTTTCAGTGCATACATTTCAGGGAAGATGGATCCTGGGAGTTAGCCTGAGGTATCAAGAAGCAGGAATGAGTACATTTCAGACAGGCTCTCTCAGAAGGTATCTCCACACCAGGGCTGAGATTGCTTGCTCTACCTTTATTTGACATCACACAATTTATATTCCACAGCCATAGCCCTGCAAGAACATCTCCCTCGCCTGCAGCTTCATTTTCTGCACACAGCAACCCCAGCACTTTAATTGTCCCATAAACGTGATGGAAAGGATTTGATGCAAAGAGCTGTTAAAATGCCAAATGTCTTGAGCACTGCAACTAATGAATGGCTCCCAACGATTCATGTTTCAATCTATATGCAAATGTGCCCTTTGGTTGGCTTGTGCTGGACTTTTCACTGCTGCGTTACAGCTATCCAGGGAAGCCTCAGAGTCATAGATCAGACAGATACAAGGCATAAATGGGAGAAGGCTTAAATTATTCAGTGTTTATGAGAAGGAGAATCCAAACAGCAGAGTTACACTTTGCTTTTTATAATAACATGATTACAGATGAGCCCCAAGCAGACCTACAATACCCTTGTTTTTCCCTCCCACCCCTTCCTCCTTGCTAGCAAAATATACAGCACAATGAATCACTGGGCAAAGCTGAATGTGTGCTCAAAACAGTTTATGTCAGCTCCAGGTAAAGCTGGTGCTCACAGAGCCCAAGTGAAAGATGTCTGTGAAAGTCACAACATTTATTTCTGCTCATTTACAAACTGCACAAATCCCCTTCACCTGCATTGCAATGTGCAATTCTGGTCTTAACAAGAAGAAATTAAGCTGGAATAGTGGAGAAAGGGCTGCTGCCATCACAGGAGGACTGCAGAGCTTGTTTTAAAAGGTGGGGGGGAGAAGGTTTTGTAGGATTTTGGTCAATTCCAATGGTATGGAGGTAAACTATAGCTCTGTATACAAACATTGAGAAATGACAAGAAGGAGAAAGGACAATTTTATCTAAAGGCCATTCCTGACATGAGAGCAGGAAGCCACAAATATCCTCAAAAACCAGAAACACGAAGATATCAAGGATCATCTTGTTAATGTAGGCCTTGTGGGGTTTAAAGCTGAAGCTGCAGACTTTACATTCAAAGAAATGCCAGAGGTGTCACAGGAATTGCAGAGTAGATAGGAGCAAGAAAACTGAGATTTTGGCATTGCCCCCAAGAGTCACCTCCCCAGCAGGTCTTCCAAGCCAGGAGAGCAGAGCTGAAGTCTCTGACCAAGCCTTGGCTCCTGTAAAGTTTCAAAATTGTTGGAAAAACTTCCTTGTTTTGCTATTGAACTAAAAAGAACTTTATAGTGTGAAGCATCCACTGTGCTTGACCCCTCAGGACCTTAATATCTGGCTGAACTTTGTTTTCCTTTATCTGCTTGGATTAGGTCTCCACTGTTTTTTTTAGCTCTTATTTCTACTTTTCTCCCTATAACTGCAGGAACAGATTAGGGGGACACTGAGAATGGGAAAAACCTGCAACAGCAGCGATGCTCTTCATGTGGTCTGGACATAGTCAGGCAACTACGGTAACACAGATACAATAATCTGAAAAGTCTAGCTTAATGGATGAGATTTGTAGGATCACAGAATATCCTGGGTTGGAAGGGATGCATAAGGATCATCTAGTCTAACTCCTAATGCTGAACTTGGTCCTCCACGAAATACTTAAATTTTGCAGCATGTTTTATTCCCCAGCAGATAAGTGGGTTTGATTTCAATTGGGCTGGCCCAGCAACAGAAAATTTCCAGCACTCTGGATTTAAGACTGGGTTATCCGAGGGTTGCCTACAAGAGCGAGAAGGTGGACCTGACAAAAAAAAAAAAAAGAGCCATGCAGCAAGCAGCAATCTGCTGCCATTTTCCACCAGGAAAGCCCTCTGCCTGGCCAGGCTGTGGGGAGAACCACCACACCCTCCCTGTCTCCACTCCAGCTCCAAAAATGTCTCTACTTTAAGCAGCAGACAGAACGTGCATGAACGAGCGGCTGCTGTGCTGTGGAGCCAAACAAACTTGTCAGGCTGCCAAGGCAGGAATTCAGGAAGCCCTCGTTTTCCATCTTCCCTTTCTTTGTGCATTCCCTTTCTTTGTGCATTACTTGCCACTAGTAATTTGCTAGCAACTAAAGCTGATAAGTTTGGCTCCCTGCAGGCCCCTGCTGGGGAACAATATTGGCTTTTCTTTTGGGCTACTGGGTGGAAGACACAGGGCAGGCAGAAAGCTCTGCGTGCTCTCTCCTACTCGTTGGAGCTGTGTGCTGGCCTCGGTGCTCAGTTCTCCCCAAGGGAGACCCTGGTATGAATTGCTCTGATGGGAGAATGGAAGGAAAGCAATGTCACAGACTCATCTTCAAAATTCCTGGATTAATAGCTGGGTGGAAACCAAGCAGTAAGGGCCAAATGTGCTGTGCTTATCTATCCCAGGTGAAGATTTGGGGTTTTGTTTGACCTTGTTGGAGAAAGTTTTCAGGGAAAAAGGGGTAGGATGGCAGGACTGTAAGGATGCTATGCACATTTAAGAATGAGAAAAAAAAAAAAAAGGCAGAGAGAGTGCTCCTTGAAAAGTAATACAGGTCATGAACAACACAGATGCATTTCCAAAATCTTACAGCAAAACTGAAGGAGGCAAAATATGAATATTGCTGCTATTTGCAATTAAGCATCACATGAACAGCAGTCTTCAGGGCAACAGAGAGCAAAGTGTTTCTTATGTGACAGAGAAAGGGCCTTTAGACGGAACAAACTGGTATAAAGTGACTTCAGAAAGGGACGATCCCTGCTAACATCTGGGTAACCTTAATTCATTATGGAGAGGTCCTTATCCATGCTGCAGAGATGTCTGCAGTAAGCAACAAATTCACAAACCCATTTCTCTGATATTTGTGCTTGGCATCTGAACCCACAGGGAGAGTGCCCAGAATTATTCAGGAGCACGCTGCAGCCTTGCCTAGACAGGACACTTTGTGTTTAGATAACTAGGAAGGTGCTCAATTTGACTGAGGCTCTGCAAAGGTAAATTCAGACTGGTACAGAAGACTATAATCCAGTAGCTGAACCACAGAGGGGTAACACCCAGAGAGAGACACGACAGGCAGTCTGGAGTGATACCATCCTAGACAGAGTTTTTACAAGGTATTTCTCAATTTCTATTATTTTAGCCTAATTTGTTTTAATTTCCACACCCGTTTTCCTTAGCATCACAAACTGCATCAGGCAATTTGTGCACAGGGTCGATATCTTGGAGCCTTTGGAAGGAGGACTGAGCTTCAACACACCCCTACCAAAGTGCAGCCTGTTTTTGTTGGGCTCAGGTTCCAGCAGGTTGGGGAAACACTATAAAAAGCACCTCAGTTACTCCACAAGAACTCTGGCATTCCTTCCACTCAAAGCTATCCTCAGCTGTTTGTGCTACTGCTGTAAATTGAAACTTATGTGAGTGCCTTCAAAGGTCCAGTGCTTTCTGCTGGACAAAAGCAGATTTACCAAGCAAGACACAGAATTCAGTCAGAATTGTTGGGTAGATGTGCTCCATTGCATCAATGCTTGACTGTGTTGACAAATACACGAGTCTCTGCAGTCCCCTGGTGGGACTGGCAGTCTTCCCCAGGTGAGACATGGCAATGAGAAGCTGAGAGTGAGACATGTTATACCTAGACAAAGGGTAAACTCAAAATATGAAGCCCTAAATTATTGCAGAATCTACATGAGACCTGCTACACAACTTAATTCTTCAACTGATAGAATCTTAAAATGGATCTGAAGGGACTTTAAGGATCTTCTTGTTCCAAACCCCCTGCTGTGGGAAGCGACACCTTCCACTAGACCAGATTGCTCAAAGCCCCATCCAACCTTCCTTTGAACACTCCAAGGGATGGGGCAGCTTCTCTGGGAAACCTGTGCCAGTACCTCTCCACTCTCACAGGAAAGAATTTCTTCCTAATGTCTCATCTAAACCTGTCCTCTCTTAGTTTAAAAGCACTTCCCTGGTCCCATCACTACAGGCCAATGTGAAAGTTGCTCTCCTTTTTTACAAGCTCCCTTTAGTTACTGCAAGGTGATATAAGACTCTGGAGCCTTCTCCTTCCTCTTCTCAATCCCAGCTCTCTCAGACTGTCTTCATATCAGAGGTGCTCCATCCCTCAATTTCTTTTAAATGTCCAAAAAGATTCTATTTTTACACAACCTAAGCAGAATTGTTGCTTGAAATTGGAAATCAATTTTTTACCAGATCCTATTTTAAGTCAGGCAGTAAGTTGTTTTACTCTTCTGCATGTTCAGGATTCATGTGCAGCTTTTGGGCCATCCCAGATGAGAAAATAGAAGTGGAACATTGTGTGAGGTTAATCTGGACTACACACATAGAGCAATGATTTCCTCTAAGCCAATCAAGGATTAAGGCTAATGAGTATCTCTGCATCTTGTAACACTCCTTTTAGGGAAATAAGACAGGACAAAAATAACCTGACTTGACCCTTCCCCTCAAAAAAAATATTTTCATTAGTGCCTGTGTTAGTGGAGTAAAACTAGAGAAGCTGAGGACAGGAATGATTCACTTACCTGTCGTAGAATGACCATGGTTCCTGTATAAACACATCAGCAATCACCAGGAATGGACCTAAATCAAAATAAATCAGCAATTAATGACTCTCCCCCTGGCTCAAGAGACCCAGCTTGGGGACTGTTCCAACCCTACAGCATTTCCACTGCCCCAGGTTTGGAAGACAGCTAGTAGCACTGAAACTCCCAATGCTTTCATAATATTAATTCCAGACAGTGAGAGACAATCCTCTAAATACATCCAGATTAATGCTAGCACCATGGTGAATGAGACTGGGACTGGAGGTCACTTATGCAAGTAATATTTTGCAAACTGAGTCCTAGAAAGTTATCCAAGGATTAAGCCAGCAAACACACTGATACTGATTTATTACATGTGTCTTTGGATCCTGTGGCATGAACTAAAGCAGATGGAGATGGGAAGTGCAGTCCTTAATGAATCACAAGGCTGGATGGATTTTCATCTTTTTACCCAAACTGCTTTCAAGAGAGGAAAGAAAATATCAAGTCCCCTAACACATCCTGAAACTAAGACCTGGACTGGATGGTGTAGCTCCACTCTCTGCTCCAGCTGTTGTGCAAATTGTATCTTCGTGGGATTTGCATGGGAAAGTCCCATGTGCTTGCTGCTCTGCTGCCATTTCATGGCTCCCAAAATTAAATATGCTGGGTTTGTATGAATGAAAAGTGCTTTCAAAGAATTGAATTTCTGCAGCTTTTAATCTCAGAGTCATCCTTGCTACATGGCAATCAATAGTAGTTGTATTTATGGTGTGGAACATTTTCCAGCATAGTAAAAGTACTCATGCCTTAAAAAGCAGGGGAAAAGGCACTCAATCTCAGAGACACGATTCCCACAGGACACTGGAAATTGAAGACTGATGAAGGATAATCTTGCAGGACACAAGATATTTCCTTTCACAGTGGCAAAATAATCTGGACTCATCATAAAAACCTAAATATTGTGTTTCAAGTTTTAGCCATAATTTTCATTTGTATGCTCCCCCGACTAAAAAAAAACATTTCTCAGAGGGATGGGCAAGAGAAGTCTTTATACCCTCCCCACAATCCTCTCCAGGTGGGATGTCCCAAAGAGACAGACTCAGTCTTGCAAAAAAGGTACAATAATATCCCATGCCAGTGTCCCTACACACTTTCCTCATGGCCACGAAAGTGATGTCTCTTTCCCACCAGCAGCAACTGCTTGCATCCCATTCAGAAAGGTAGGGACTTGGCCTTTGGTGCTGATCCTGCTGGCTGAAATTTCGGTAGCCTCTCAGGTGCAGTGGGAAACAGAGGTGCTCCTGTCCTAGCTAGAAAGGATTTATCTCTCTCTAGAGACTGTAAAGGCTCAAGAGAATCCCTTTACCTCACCAGGCTGCCTGCACCACCTCTACATTTTCACAGACAGCATATATGAAGTAGGAAACTACCCCACTGAAATTTGTAGGCTTCTGCCATCCAAGTGCCTTCAACCACCTCAATAAAAACATCCATCTGCTAAAACCATCTATATGACTCACAAACCCCCTGCATTTCCTAGGAAAGGAATTGGTGTCCCAAGAGTAGCCAGAGCATCACCGTTCATTAGGAAATGCTCACTAGGCAAACTTTGGCCACAGGCCATATTTAATGAATTAATTTTGCTTTTCCTAGAAGGTAGATGAGTGGTGGAAAATCACGTGCACACTCAGGAACTGAAAGGCTGACAGGCACATTTCCTAATTCTAAGATTGAACCTTCTCTGTAGCACATTAAATTATTACTCTTCTCTTTAATTCACACAGATTGAAAATAACTTTCTAACCCTGCCAAGCAGCAAGCCCTGAGGCAGACTGCCCAGGGATGCTGAAGAGTGTTCCACTGGGAACAGTAAATGAAATCTTAGCCTGGCTCAGAGCAGGCACTGGGGGAGGTTCTTCAGAGGTCTGTATGTGATGATCATGGGGTCAGTGTTGGACACTAGGGAGGATAGCTGGATAGGAGTTCCCTGGCTGAAGGACATCTGCTATGGACAAGTCATCCAGTAATTCCTTTCCTCCCTTTTCCACTCTGACAAACAGAGACCTCACCCAATAAGGGAGCTCCTAAGTATCCCAGGCATAAATTTTATGCTAATTAGCCAAGTGACCTGGGTGAGCTGGCCCTATTGGGTGTCCACATTGCAAAAACCGTGCATGGGACATCTATTCCAACAGGCTGGGCTAAAGGCACAAGTCCATGTCTCAGAACTGCTCCTTCAGTTTTTGTTCTGCGGCTGCCGATGCAAAGCACTTTTCCATGGTTATCTGGGTTCCCAACAATAGAGCTACCTGGTGCGTGGGCATCCTGCTCAGCCTGGCTTGTGGTGATGCTGAATACTCTTCCAAAACTTGTGCCAGGTTTGGAAGAATATTTACGTGCCAAATCCAGACTGGTTTTAAACAGGACTTTGGTACTCAGAATCTTTTGTAGGTTATTTTTATTTTCATTTTCTGAGGTTTAGCATCAGTCCAAGCCACCACGCTTCATTTTGTTCAGCGCGTTGTCAGTCCCTTCATGATGTCTTGGCAAGAGAGGTTGTACACAAGAGAGAGCTCAAATAACAGCTTTCCCCATGGCTTGCTCAGCAGGGAACACCCCAAAGGGGAGGCAGCAGACCCCCATGCCTGCTCTTCCCACAGGGATCAGTAAGAAGGATTGGGCTTGTCTGAGCACCAGAGAGATCAGCTGCCTACTAATTCATGAGGGCCCTGGTGGAACAAAACAACCATCTGGACCCTCTGACCCTTGCTGGCAGGTGAGTGTAGGGCACTTCAATCCCAATCCTGTGAGGAGCTCTACAGATGGTCTGGGAAATGAGCTGGGCTGAGCAAAACATAGCCAGCACCTCTCCCAAATCACTCATATGTAACACAAGGGCACACAGACAACCCTCTGGAAAGTGTATTTTTGGTAAATATGGTTCATTTTGCAGCTTTTTGGCCATCATTGGTTGAGCATCATCTGAACTCAGCATCTGGGGGAGGCAGTGGGGTGAGGCGGAAGGGGTTTAAACTACATCTGGATGCAGAGTGATGTGTGACACAGGGCTATACATGCCATTTGCTTGCAAGCTGTGGTCAACAGAAGCCAAGGAGTGCTTCAGTATGAGGTCTGCACCACAGTGATCTCCACCATGGCTTTCCTGGTTCTGAAGAGATCCTCATACAAAAGGAACCCAATGGAGTTTGACTCTGGAGGAAGAAAGTCTGAGGAACCTGGACAAAGCCATTATCCTGCAATTGCAAAGAAGGGGGTTGCTGCTCTAATCTCTTTAACTGGCACTTCTGTGCCCCTTGTTGGCACTTCAGGACCGGAGTCCAACCAACCACATGACTGGCCATACTTCCTGGGGGATCACTCTGCAGTGCTAATCCTCCAGAGCACATGCTCATTAAGCATTGGTCAGAAGAAATTCAGGTATTTCACTCTAAATGTAAAATCTATTCCTTTCTCCTAAAGTCCTGCACCCTAAATGATTTTCCTGAATGCAAATGAAGTGGAAAAAAAAAAAAAAAAGTAATTTATGGGGTGTGTGCCTTCAAATTCAATGTCTGTCCCCAACCATACCCATCTTGGTGTAGAGCCCGTCTTTTGTAGAATACCTTGTGCACTCCAAACAGTAAAAAATTTCATTCAGTTTGTGTCCACTTCACTTGCCTGGCAGAAACATGTGTCACCTTAGCTGAGCAAAGAGATTTAACACGTCAGTGCTCTCTGCACACTACCGCTTTCACCTCCTGCCCTCCTGCAAGGGATCTGAGAAGGATTAAGGATTTTCCAGTGTATTTTACTGTTCATCTGAGAAATAGTGAATAAAAAGGTCAGACCTACACACTCAGAGACAAGCACCTTTGTCCTTAGCAAAACCAGGATTACAATCAGGAAGGAAAACAATGGCTCTTGAATGCAGTTAAGCTGACAAACCCTGCCAAGTCTTTGGGAATCTCTGACCACTGGCTGTGGGTGACAGTGAGCAGAAAGGAGGAAGGCAATGTCACTACACACTGTTCCTCCCAGTCTTTGTCCATCTGGAAGCTGGCACAACAGTTTGTATTTTTGCACTCTTCCTGGAGCCCTGAATGGGAAGAAGGGCTTTCAGGTCTGAAGGTATGAGTCTTAATATGGCAGCCATCCATCTTCTCCTTAACAGGAATCTTTCCTGCGAGCTTGATCAACAAGCAAGCTCTCAACAGAGACAATCCACTACTTCTCTAGGTAATGTGCTCCAGCTCAAACAATTCTTAATGTTAAAAATATTTAAGTATCTTCTCATCCTCTGTATTTGCCTTCAGCTTCTCACTTGAGGCAGTCACAACTGACCAACTAAAACTGAGCACATAGATGATAGATGGGCCCACATGGAGGATTTTGCCTGGTCTAGTGGAAGGTTTCCCTTCCCATGGCAAAGGGGTTGAATATGTATGATCTTTAAGGTCCTTTTCAACCCAACCCATTCCATGACTCTATGATCTCCCACATTTCTCCCATTTGAGCTTTGGGTTGAAGTGTTACAGTAGTAGCCATTCACTTACACCTTCCCTTCCCATGGTGCAAATATCTTCATCCTTGCAAGAAGAAATGGTCATTTCTAACTCCTTCAGAAAAGAAAAGTACAGCCTTCTGGTTTTGTTACCCATTATCTCCTTTAATGTGGAGAAAAGACACATTCCCACAGGAAACAATGGTATTGCCTGGAGTGCAATAAATAGCAATGGGAATTCACCCAGAGTATTCACGGTTTTTTTTACACACAGGGCAGCATACCCTGAGCTTTTGCAAGTAAGCAAACAGTACAAGTCTGTCGTGGCGGGGATGTGGGGACACGGCAAGCACCACCTGGCCATATGTTGCCTGCCACCGGTGCTGAGAAAGTTCCCTTATTTATGCCTTAATTGCCGCCTCCGCACAGACGGATCAGCTTGAGGTCATGCTGACAAATGACGTGAGGAATGCGAGGAAGCTCTCACCTCAGCAAGGCAGGTCACAATAGCAATAAGCTGCAGAAAACATTGGAATTACCATTGCTCATGTGAGCGGTGCATCCATGACACAGCCTGCCTGCAGGCTTTGCCTGCACCATCATCAGCACAGAGCCCGTCTTCCTGGAAAAGCTCTGACCCAAATTCACTGAAGGTCGAGAAAAGCCTTTCCTACAGCTTTTGGATCAGAACTTGAGTGATTACCAGATATCCAGTGAATGCTGGTCTCAGGAGAGGAACATCTACTTGAACAAGAGGTGTATTTTGGCATAAAGAATTACCTCCCTGTCAGCTGCAGATCCAGCTTTCCACACAAGTGAGGTAAAAAGACAACTTCAAGCAGAGCTGCAAGCTGACATGTAAAGGTATACCTGATAGCAGGGTGGGTACAGAGCCTTTGGGAAGCCCTGGATCCTCAGAAGGGCTCCTTGGTGTGCAAAACTGTGCAACTAAACAACAGCCTGACAGGGCTCTTCCAGGAAATGTGCAGCTTTTTCTCTCGCTATTTCTGCAACAGTCAGCCTTACAGTGATGAAAGGCACAGGATTAGGTGCTAATTAGATTTGAGGGTACTCCTGTCAGGCTTCTCCTTCTCGTGGGTGGATGCTGTTTGCAGGGAAGACCTGGTAGTTTGTTATTGTGGTGGGGTTTTGTTTGGTTGTTTTTTTTGTTTTTCACAAAAAAGTGATGCTACGGTCTTCCTAAAGATCTGGAATCTCCAAACCCATAAAATCCCAGCTACCTGGAGTAAAAACAACCTTTTCCACATAAAAGAACACAGAGAGCCTGCTAATCAATTAGCCAAATAACTACAGGATGAAAAGAACACAGGTACCAAGGTGGCTTTCTGTAATAAAGCAGCCCAGCACAGGAGGAGCATTGCTGCATTACATACACAGATACTTTGCATTTCTGTACATTAGGGTTTTTTTTTTTTTCCCATAAAAGTAGCTCCAGGAAGAAAGTGCAGTGATAATGTAGACTGCAGTCTGTCATTCTGCAAGTGCAACTGAAACCTGGGGAAATGATGCTTGTAACTGAAACCACCAATAAACAGGGTGTCATCTACACAACATGAGCGACAAATGAGTGTCAGGGGCTGTGCAGCAGGTAGAGTTTCCAGCCAAAGATTTCAGTACCCAAGAATAGGGTATGATTTTCAACAGACCTTGGGTAGATATGAACTATATGAAAAATATTGCTTCTCTCTGAAAACCAAGCACTTACAAACCATGTGCTGAGCTCTCCTCATTGGTCAGGCTGACTGTGGACCAGCTAAAAATGCAAACAATGTTGTTTCTTTTGATTGAGCTAAAAAATCTCAACAACCAGATCCCCAGCAGTATCAGATGATTGAGATAAAATGACTTTGTTTGAAACTGCTGATTTCCACAAGCCGTGAGATGTGGTGCCATGAAAAGCTGAGGTGGTGATCTCTGCTGAGACTGTGAAGGGTTTGAAAAGGCAGCAAAGGAAAGGAATGTGATCCTCTGTGCCTTCCTCCACCAAGAGCTACAGCACTAATCAGAGCCTGTGATGACAGCTCCAGGCTGTGCCATACTGTTTGCTTTTGCAAAGCACTGCACTGGTCAGTGAAAGGAAGATGGAGACTGCTCTCCAGATGCAATTTTACAATCATTAAATAGTTTGAGTTGGAAGGGACCTCTAAAGGTCATCTGGTCCAAAACCCTTGCCGCAGGCAGAGGCACCTTCCACTAGATCAGGTTGCTGAAAGCTCCATCCAACTTGACCTCTAATACTTCCAGCAATGGGGCACTGATCACTTCTCTGGGCAGCCTGTTCCAGTGCCTTACCATTCTCATTATAAGAAATTTCTCTCTTATATCTAGTCTAAATAAAGTCTCCTTCAGCTTAAAGCCATTCCCTCTTGTCCTAGCACTACATTTCCTTGTCCAAAGTCCCTCTACAGCTCTCTTGCAGCCCCTTTCATTACTGGAAAGGGCTCTAACATCTCCCAAGAACCTTCTGTTCTTCAGACTGAACAACCCCAAATCTCTCCTCTCAGCCTGTCTTTATAGGAGAGGTGCTCCAAGTCCTCGGAGTGTCTTCATGGACCTCTGTGGTCCATTTGATCCTCTGCTTTGTCACTACCGATCTCCTAACAGAGTTACTCAAACTCTTTCATATTTCAGATGAGGACAATATAGACAGTTCCCCAAAGAGGCTGACACGCCTTGTGTGTTTAGCTATGTTGGGGGTGCATTCTGGGCTATCCTCTAGGACTACCTCAGATGTAGCCAGGTGGGTGTCGGTTTCTTCTCTCAGGCAACCAATGACAAGACAAGGGGACATAGTCTTAAGCTGTGTCAGGGAAGGTTCAGGTTAGAAATCAGGAAAAATTTCTTCACAGAAAGGGTGATTAGACATTGGAATGGGCTGCCCAAGGAGGTGGTGGAGTCACCATCCCCAAAGGTGTTTAAGGAAAGACTGGATGTGGCACTAGGTGCCATGGTCTATTGACATGGTGGCATTCGGTCACAAGTTGGACTTGATGATTTCACAGGTTTTTCCAACTGAATTGATTCTGTTACTCTGTGCAAGAGTGCAACAGTCTGAGTTGACACCATGTCTCAAAAGGTGATAAACTAGCTAACTCAAAAAACTAACCCCAAAACACTGTGGACCTCAGGATGTGATTTTAAGCAGAGCTCAAGACAGAAGCAAAAGTTTCCACAAAGCCAAGAGCCTGCTTTGTGATGCACTCACTACCTAGGGATGGTGCAAAGTGATGCCTGAACATTTCCTTGCCTCCTCCTGGCCATGCCACACATCACAGGAGAGCTGGCAGCAAATACCTGTCACTGTATTTATGCACACAAGCCTGAGGACCATGGAGTAAGACAGAAGCATGCAAATCCTAGAATGGGAGCCCATTAGTGTATCTCTCTGTTGTGGCTTTATGCCTCATATCAGCATCCATCATTCCCTCTCCCGTGACAGCGCTGTCATTTGGGTGTCTTTGTGGTTCTCAACCTTTTCATGCTCCAAGTCCCATCTGACACCCAGAATAGGACTGAGCTGTTTATATGCAGACACTGGGTTTGATCAAGTCAACAAAGATTAGAAGGGTGAAGGGTCTGGAGCACAAGTCTGATAAGGAGCAGCCAAAGGAGCTGGGGCTATTTAGCCTGAAGAAAAGGAGGCTCAGGGGTGACCCTCTCTCCCCCTACAGCTCCCTGAAAGGAGGTTGCAGCCAGGTGTGGGGTCGGTCACTTCTTCCTAGTAACAAGCAACAGGACAAGAGGAAATGGCCTCGAGTTGTGCCAGGGGAGGTTTAAATTGAATATTAGGAATTTTTTTTTCATTGAAAGGGTTTTCAAGCATTGGAACAGGCTGTCCAGGGCAGTGTGGAATTGCCATCCCTAGAAGTGTTTAGAAGGCATGTGGATAGAGCATTTAGGGATGTGGCTTAGTGGTGAACGCGGCAGTGCTGGGTTAATCTTTGGAATTGATGATCTTAGAGATCTTTTCCAACCTGAACATTTCTGTGATTGTCTAAGATCACCTCCATGACTATGGGGACACGCCAGTGCTTCCAAGGTCCAATTCATTCCATCCATCAGGATTATTTATCTCACAGACTACAGAAGAAACCTGAGGTGACTGGTTTAATTTTTATGTCACCTCCTTTCTCCCATCCCTGAGCAGCTGTGAATATGGAAAACAGACCACTTAGCTGACTCTGAGGGTTTGATCCCCAAACCTCTATTTGGAGGGTTTTGGTAGTAGTGACATGGAAAGAGACACCTCAACTGGAGGAGTCCAAGCCAAAATGTCTTATTAAAGCAAGAAATCACAGAAAACTCCCCCCTCTGGAAAGTCAGAGAATCGATATGTAGTAGCCTCTGTTCATCTGAGAGTGGTCAGGAAACAGGCATAAATTTTTTAAGCCCTCAGCAGGAAGTTCAATAGATTTGCCCTGCATTCAATCTCCTCGAAAAGTCCAGCAGGCAGAGGAGCCGAACAAAAGACCTGACCTTTTATCCCTCACTGTGCTTTCACATAGCCCAAGCAGAACAATGGACCACGGTGGCATCTGATCCCGACTCTCCGCAGAGCACTCAGCACAGCCTCCCAAGGAGGGCAATTTCCTTTTGTGCACCAACCTCTACCGGCGATTGAGCGTTTTTCAACCACCACAATAATTCATCAAATAAAGTATCATTTTGCAGGGAGGTCAGGTGTAATTTCAGCATAATCCAGACGCAGCAGGCTGGGCTGATCTAGGAAAAATGCTGCACTTGCAGGTTGGCTGAATGGTGTTTGCAACTGTTTTCATCTCCTCTGTACCTGTACATGAACTCCCAAGTCTTGCCCCTACACACAGCGCCCAGCACATGACAGGAACTAATTAGGAGTAAAGCCTTTGTTTGAAACTGAGGGTGATTTGAGACTTGAACATGCTCTCAAGATTCTCCTTGCAGCAGGGCTGGGCTGTACTGGAAGCCCTCTTGCTTGTCCTGAGTAAATTGGCATGTCTGGACAGCACTGTGCCAAGAACAGAGCTCAGGACCTGCCTATCTGTGATTCAGAGAAGCCCAAGTAGCCTGGACTGAGTGGGCCAGTAAGTGCCAGTGGGGTCACCATGGGTCTGCCCCTTCATGGGCTGGTAAATCCCTGTTGCTTATAGAGCAAATGATACACACACGTGGTGGTTGACTTCAGCCTGACATGTTTTACACTGAATGATTGGATTTGGGAGGAATGTACCACAGGATCTGTGGTGCATCCTGTTTTGGGCCAGGTTTGGGAGGCTGCAACCTTCTGAGGCATCCATGCTCTGCCAGCCCTGCAGCAGAACCACAGACATTAGATGCAGGTGTAACCCTTTGGCTCTATTGCTCAGGCACCTACAAAAACTCTGTTATCTGAAAACAACTCTGTAAAGGTCATAGAATCCTAGAAAGACTTGGGTTGTGAAGGATCTTAGACATTATCTTGTTCCAACACCTCTGCTATGGGCAGGGAGAATTTCCACTAGATCAGGTTGCTCAAAGAACCATCCAACAGGGATAGGGCATCCACAGCTTATCTGGGCACCTGTTGCAAAGGCTTGGGAATCAGAAATCTAAGGAAAGGTGCTCCATTTTACAACAGTCTCTAGATGACCCTCCACCACCCAGTGAGTGTATGGCAGAGGTAATTTACTGAATTTAGCTCAGCTCAGTAAATTAATTACTAACCCACTTCTGTTTTTTTCCTATAGAAATGTTCTCTAAAAGTCACTGCAGTCACTGTTTTAGTTACAACTCTAGCAAGATATTATCCTGTGTTATTCCTTCTTGAATCCCAGCCTATTTAGGGAGAAGGGGCTAACACTATCCTTATTTCACACAGAGGGAAACTGAGGCATGGAGGGAGGACGTCACTTTCCCCAAGATTGTGCAGTAGAACCAGGGCACCCAGGTCTGTGCCTATGACTTCAGAACAGAATGTCTTTAATAAAGGAAGCTCCTCTACTCTTCTCTATCCTTAAATTGGCATAATAAGCAGCTGTCTCACCTCTACTCTTGTTGGTCCCTAATGATCTGGCCTTGGCACTCTCCTTTTGGTGCTACTAATGCTGGCTGGAGCAGGACTTCTGCAAGCTGTTGTAATCCTGTGAGGGTTTTTGTCTCAGCAGTAACCCCTTTGCTGGGATTTTTACTGAAATCCTCCTTCTGCCTGCCCTAACACTATCCTCTTATTTTTCACGGTCCTAGAGAAATTCAGGGTGGCCCTTCAAGAGGCTGGGGTCAGCCTCCAAATGCAAGGGCTGTTAGGATTAAGTGGGTTCAAATCATAAGATACCAACCCTGTTTATTCTGCTGAGATTTCTGCTGACTCATGAGGTTGTTTTGCTTGGACAGGGACTGTAAAATTAAGTGGAGACTCTGCTCTGCCCTTTCAGGGTGGCTTTTGTGCAATCACCATCACACCCCTCAGGGCAGAATCAGGCAGTGCTGGGAGACATCAGCCCTGTAATAGTCCGGATGAGAGGGGGACAGACACTCCCTGACTCATTGGCTGCACATGCAAAAAGTTATATTAATTTTTCAGCTGGGTATTCTGAGTCACAGAGGCTGTTTGCTGCTGATCTACTGCTCTCCTTGCTGGGTGTTATTCAGGGCATGGGATACTCTGCTCTAAAGGGCATCATCTGGCTGAGCTAAAGTCACTTGTATAGGTCAAAGCAGAGTTAGACTAAAGGGCACACAGAAACGTTGGTTTGGATTAGATATTAGGGGGAATCATTATACTGTGAGGGTGGTGAGACACTGGCACAGGTGGCCCAGAGAAGCTGTGGATGCCCCATCCCTGGGAGTGTTCAAGGCCAGGTTGGATGGGGGTCCGAGCAACCTGGTCTAGTGGAAAGTGTCCTGTCCCCATGGTATGGGGGTTGGAATGAGATAATCTACAAGGTCTTTTTCAACCCAAACCATTCTATAATTTTATATGCTAGGTGTTGCATAGGCATAAAAGTCATTGCATCCTGAAACAGCCTGGATGGACAAAAGGACTGCAGTCTCCAGGAAGTAAAGTGGCTTTGTTCCATGCCAAGTTCCCACCAGGCAAACAGCAGAGCCAGAAATAGATAGAATTTCATCTGTGAGGAGCAGTGCTAACGACAACAAACATTTACAACGACAAAATTCCAAATAATAAGATTTCTAGATGGTCAGTAGGGCATAGCCCCTCCTAAGAAGACTTTCCTGCAGGTGGGGCATCCATAATAGCTTTCTCACCCCACCTGAGGTGTCCAACAGGCACTGGCATCATGCTGCAGGGCACCAGATTTCTCCCATGCTTACTGTGTCTTTTCATGAAATGTCTAGGAACTTTGCTTCCTTGTTACAGCTCGAATTTGAAGTGAACTTGATCATCAAACTACCGTGATTAGGTGACACACCTAAAGGGATAGGCAGAGTGGCCACACAAGCCTTGTTTCCTATGGAAATCAGCCTAGATGAGAAAGCCAGCTTTAATCAGGTCCTTAAATTATTCCAGCATTAACAAGCTGCTCTGTTCCTGCCCTTCTTTGCAGAACTTTGAGAAACTCACACACAAAGAAAGGGGTGGCTGTTGATGGTTGTCATTTGCTTTTAGCTACACTTAAGAAATCAGTGGTTTCTGGAGACAACTGATTTCCCTGGCTGAGGTCAACATCACAGCTGCATCTGAAAAGCTTGAGTTTAGTTCCAGCCCTGCTTGCTTAATATCTTCCCTGACTGCTGAGCTCAGGGCTGGGAGGACAGGACCTGGTTCACTGCTCTGGAGAGCAGTCTGCCCTGGGAGAAAAACAGACATAACAGGGCATTGGGGGAGATCCGGAGGGTTTTTTCTAAGAGAAATAAGGCTGCCCTAACAGCTTTCCCTTTCTGTTACCCACCGCCCTAATTTGTATTGGTACAATTAACCTGAATCAACTGCAGTCCTGATTTACTTCATCACTTAGCAAAGATCTTAGAAGTCTTTTTCCAGCCATGGAGAGCTCATGAAGACTTTCAGGAGACTTGACTTGAGGAAGGCTCTTACACAGAAATGACAGATGAAATGACCACTCCTTTGTTTCTCCACACCAAAACCTTGTGTGGGCTGTAGAGACAAACCCAGTGTGTGTGTGTGTGTGGTTTCTGGAGTTCATGTCAGCCCAGAGTAAATCTGCTGGCCTTGATGGCACTGATCCAGCAAATCTGAGGGATGAGAGGAAGCAGGACAGAAATAGCTGGGGTATCATAACGTACCAGCAACCTCCACTGATGCTGGAAAACACCCAAAGGCTCAGACGTGGGAGGCAGCACTCTGATGAGCTCTAGCTGGGCTCGCAGGGCTCCTTCCTCCTCACCACGGCACACATGTGCTGGGCTCCTCTGTCCCAGTGCAGGGGGTCTGCCTGTCCTCCCAGCCTCAGCCAGGGAAGAGAACCCTACTCCTGTTGATGAGAGGTGGCGTGGTTTGTGGGTGCTCGCACTTCCAGCCCCACTGCTACTGTGAAGCTGTTTGAGACCACTGAGCTCAGCAGGAGCTTTGCCTCGGCTGGCAACTTGATGCCAAGAGGCAAAGCATTTTCTTCTCCCAGCCTCTCCCAGCTGGCATGAATTCAAACTCCTGTGCACCAATACACACCAGGCACATGGACAACTGACTTAGGAAGCAAGCCTCACCCCAACAAAAGCATGTGTCAGCTCTGGAAATCACAGGAATCCACACACAAACCCCAGCTCTTCTAGCAGAGATCCAGATGATCAATATCTTTGTGGCAATTCCCTAATGGCTTTCAGGAAATCTGATACAGAATCTGCAAGAAATTCCATGAAGCTCCTCCATGTATCTGCTGCAATAAAAATATTTTCAATGAAAAAAGAACAGGTTTTGTTGATTTCCCTTGACCCACATGACACATGGCATTTGCACTAGAATGATGTGCTGACACTTTATCTACTCCAAGACAACTAAGAAGTGCAGTGAGGCCGATATCTCAGAAGAACTCTTTGAAGGAGGATCTCTAGGCATGAACAACTTTTTAGTGAGTTGAGCTCCACATAAAATAGCCCACACCGGATCCAGCCTGTGGGCTCCCCAGATACTATATTTCCCTGACAGAGGATGCCTAAGGAGCAGTATAAAAGCAGATGTAGTGGTAATTCTCTGTGATATTTTCATCCAGAAACTTATAATTTGCAGCTCAAGAACCCTTAGAGCCAAAATGGGGTACTTTTCTTTTTCCTTTCATATATATGCTGTATAGTTCTTAGAGGCTTTTTTAAAATGAAACTCATCCAAATTTTTTTTTAACCCAATCCTTTGAGAATCCAGAGGGTTCTGCCATAAGGAGCACCAAAGATGCCAGATTGTGAAAACTCTTTTTATATTTGAGCCTGGTCTCTATAAGCTTTATTTGATGCTCCCTAATTTTTTGTATTTCAAAGGAAAATTAAGGAAAATCTTTCTTTTGCAATCATCATGCAAACATGATCTTCCAGGATCTATAAGATACCTTCTTCCCATCTTTTCTCAGCTTGGAGCCTTGGTCTAAACAATCATTCCTCCTGAGGAAGGTGATCCAGACCTCTGACCATTATTTCTTTCTCAGAATTCTCCCCAGTGCAACCACTTTTTGTTTTAGATGACTTGAAATGAGATGAATCATCAGAGGAGTGGAATGTGCTCTCTGGACAATGGCAGATATGAGGAGAAACACAGAAGGGCTTGGTCCCAATATGTGGGTCCTGGTCCCAATCTAGCACAGCCCACAGCACCTTTTCCCTGTGTCCTGGTGTTTTGTGCAGGTGAGTCCTGCTCAGGTGGAAGGTGTTTCCCAGCTGCAACCCGCAAGCCTTACAAGATTACGTCTCATGATCAAGGCCAGGTTGGACGGGACTTTGAGCAACCTGGCCTAGTAGAAGGTATCCCTGCCCATGGCAAGGTGGGTTCTATGAATGAGTTCATCTTTAAAGTTCCTTTCAGCCCAAACCATTCCATGATTCTGTAATACTCCTAAAAGTCTTTACATTTACATGGAGATGTTGACAGCTACCATGATCCCAAATTTATCTTCCCATTTCCAAAATTAGGAACAGCTTAAGAGAGTGGCTTTGTCTGACGGGGCGAAGCCCCTTCCAAGCACAGCTCCCACTGTACAAGCCACTGTCAGATGGGGAGAGAGGACAAGACCAGGATTCACAGAGGCTCCATTCTCCCGACACTCCATGTAACATCAGGCATATCCTCTTGCAAGTCCTCCTTCCGCCACACTCATAAAGGTGGAGACCAGACTAGTTGTGCAGCAACAACAGCAGTGCCAACCTCCCCCCCAGGCACCTGTCAGTCTACAGCCAACCTTACAGTGTTAGTTTTAACTCCTTTCATGCATGTGAAACTGTGTTCAGGTCATCTGCACCCCGGGTAAATGCTGTGTCATTACACCAGGTTAAATGCAGGAAAGGGGATGGCAGCAGCTGAACCAACAACCTGGGAAAGGCATTTGCTGGGACTGCAGTCTAAGAAGAGCTCAATGATTTTCTGTGACTGCTCTGAGGCTGACAATGGGACCAAGCACTGTTTTTTAATGCCAGCTGGCCTGAGGTAGTAGCTGCTACCTAGCTGCTCAGGCTGGGCAGGTCTGGGGGAGGAACTTGTCTAACAATGCCAAGAAACAGAGGGGTCCCCAGAGATTTATGGCTAGGGATTTCTAACTTTTCTATTTTCATTCAAATGCCTGTTTTTCAATGGATTTTCACATTTTGCACTCCCTTTGTACAGCTGGGCACAACTACACACTGCTCTCCACTAGTGTCTGACTACAAGAGCTGCATACTGGACAACTTTCTTTGAAGAAAGGGTGGTCAAGCACTGGAGCAGGCTGCCCAGGGAAGCAGTGAAGTCCCTAGAGGTATTTAAAAGATGTGTAGATGTGGCACTTGGAGACACAGTTTAGTGGTGGGCTTGGCAGTGCTGGCTTGAGGGTTGGACTTTATGATCTTAGAGGGCTTTACCAACCATTGTGTTTCTACAGTTCAGATCAGGGGCTCTGTGCACAGCTCCAGGCACAGCAGGGATTGGGAGGGTCTACCTGGGGTTGGACAGACAGAATAAACACGGACACTGCTGGGGCAGTGCTGTCCTGATAAGCTCTCTGGCTGTACCTAGCACTTTACTGGGGGACCAGAAAGTCACAAACACATAGTTTCATCCCATATCAGCTCTCCTTGGACAGTGCCTAGCAGACAGGAGGATTTCACAGCGCAAAACTGTCTTACACGCTGTCTCCACATCCTGCCAAACTCTTGGTACAGTGACACTTGTCCCACTCTGCTTTGGGAGAAAAAAGCACTGGCTCTGTTCCAAGAACACAATAAACCCCCCTGGCTTTCCTCTCACCCTCAAAAGCGACTGGCAGAGTTGATGTGACTATGACTGGAGCCAGCATGGTCTTGATGTGGACAACCAAAAATATGCCCAGGACTGAGTGCATGCAGCCACCTATCCTGTCAGCCCCTTTCTGCCAGGCTTGGAAGCTGTTCTCTACAGCTCCAGGAAAGGCTTTGAAAAAAACTATTAGCTGACAATGCCTTCATTAATCACAGCATAATCCTTTCCATGGCAACCCAAGGATTGCGAAGTCACAAGTTAGCAAGCGTAAGACAGAAACACTGTACAGCAGCCCTCGGCCTGGGGAAACTCCATAGCTAGTGAGATGAATTGGCTGCTCTGAGGAGGGCAAATGAGTTAGAAATAATATTGCCTTGAAAAGACGGTCATCCCTGGCCAGGATTCAGATCTCATAAATGCCACTGTCTGTCGGGAGATCCTGTAGCTTCATGAAGTTATTCCAGTCTCCCCCAAAAAGCCCAAAAGGAGACTCTGGCCCTACCTCTTAGTTTTACAGAACATCAGCTCTTTCAAACAGGTCAGGAGAGAAGGACAGTTTGTCACCAGGCCACCACCACAAAGTAAAACACAATTTAGATACACATATTTGGGAATTGTAAGGGCTCAGAGATTGCAAAGCCACAGGTGAAAAAATTTTCACCATCAATGATCAGAAGTGCTGTCCTGGATTTTTTTGCTCTTTTTTGTCCCTCTTTGGTTTTCTTGGGACAATTTAGGCACAGGGTAGGGAGGGGACTTCACAGGGTCTCACAGGGAGGAAGGTTTTGACTAAAGCTTTGGCAAAGCTCAGTCAAAGCTGCAAATCCATTCCATACCTTCACACTACCAGTCTTGGGACCTTGCAGTCCCTCACCTCATGGGAAGAGTAAGACTCATAACATCCGATAGTGGAGGATGGGTGAGGAGTCAGCTTGCACCTATCATGTGTTTTCCATCTTTATGTAAGTCATAGGTTAACCCCACAGGGTTGGTTCTTGGACATCCTTTTGCCCAGACTATGGAGAGATGCACTCACACCAACACCACAGCCGTGAGAAAATCTTCTCTAGCTTCTGCCACCTCCTTCTGCAGGGGAGACTTAACAGCAAGGGGCAACCAGGCAATCTCAGACCCACCGCTGTGTTGCCTTTCAAACTCCCCCTCCATTTTGCCTACATGACAGGTCCTCCACCACACACCCCAGTCTTTCCAGAGAGACCAAGATATGTCAGTTCCACTGTCCCATTTTCCTAACGATAATATAATTGTAAATATCCTAGGAAATCCTGGGATTTTATTTTGGTGCTGTGCTTAGCTGGTCCAGCACAGCCCATGTACAAAATATCATACTCCCAGACCAGGCAGCAAAATGCAAACTGCTTTGTGGGAATATCCCATATCAAGCCTCAGTCCCTTCCCAGGGATGGTTCTAATAATTTAAATAGCCTGGAAGATCCTGGGTGCTGCTTACCAGCATCGGTGTGAGCCAGGAGACACCCCCCCAAAACCAGCCTGGGCACAATCCGTGCTGTGCTGCAGCCAGGGAAAACTTGTGAAGAGCAGCACCTGCCTAAGCACAGGTTGTGCTTTATCCACCTAAATATGTGTTTGGAAGTGCGTGAAAGAAGGGAGAGGGTGAAGTGGACTGGGAGGACACTTGGGGTCTCGCGGCACTGCCAGTGGATCCATGTTGCAGGGACATCCCCCAAAGCCTCTCCCCACGTTTAAGCACGTCCGGAGGTATCCCTGAACGTGAAAGGGCTGTGGAGAAAAGGCGTGGAGGGCTGCACACCACAGCACAGGAGGGCGATGCCCTCCACCCTTCGCTCCAGCTCACTGCTAGGTGACCCCAGCCAAATTAAGCAGCAGCTAGAAATTACCGAGCGGCTAATCCATGCTGCAGGAGCCGAGCTGGCTCGGGGCTGCTGGGCACTGCTGGCAGGTCTGCGGTCGTGTCGCCTCCCCTCTCCCATCGAGCCCAGCCTCTTGCCCAGGTTTGATCCGACTCGCTGCCCGCAGCCCCGGCGGGGGCACCCCCATCCATCCATCCATCCATCCCATCCATCCCACCCATCGCACCTCACCGCGCCCCTCCGCATCCCACCGCATCCCCGCTGCACCCCGCCCGCAGCATCCCCAGCCCCCGCCTGGCTCCCCCGGGTGCCGCCTGCCCCCCGCTCCGCCTTACCTTAGCGGGGCATGGCCAGGGACGGCGGCGGGGACGGGGCACCGGTGCCCGGAGCGGAGCCGTGCTGCCTCCAGCACCGAGCGAGGGCAGCGCCTGCCCTGGCTGAGCCTCTTAGCGGGGGAGGAGCCGGGCTGCAGCCGGCCCCCGCTGTGGGTGTGGGTGTGGTGTGGGGGTGTCAGTGCGTCTGGGGGTGTGGGGGTACCTCCATCGCGGGAGCCGCAAGCGCCGCGCTCCCGCGGCATCCCCGCTCTCCAAAGAGACGTCCTCCTGCAGCCCTAGAGTCCGCCACGGATATCATTAAATCGTATGTGGTTAAATTAAATCACATCAAATCAGTGTGGTATCATAAAATCATAGAATGGCCTGGGTCGGCAGGGACATGAAATATCACCTAGGTTCAACCCCCCTGATGTGGGCAGGGACACCTTCCACTAGACCAGGTTGCTCAAAGCCCCATCCAACCTGCCCTTTAACAATTCCAGGGATGTTCATCCACAGCTTCTTTGGGCAACCAATCTGTTCCAGTGCCTCACCATGCTCACAGTAAAAAAGTTATTCCTAATATCTAATCTTAATCTCCCTCCTTTATGTTTAAAACCATTTCCCCTTTTCCTATCACTATCTGCTCATGTAAAATGTTTTCATGGCACCCATGCTGTGAGTTTAGCTGCAGTTTCAGGTCCTCATTGAGCAGAACCCTGATGGATGCCTAGCAAAAAGTGTGTCTGGAAAGGTCCTCCTGCCCCGTGCAAACAGGTCTCTGGGCTGTGCAAGGGACAGTACTGAGGTCCTGTGGGGTGAGGCCAGGAGCTGACAGGCATTCTTGTTTGAATGCACCAGCCTTGTGCACTTGTAAATGTGAAAACTGGGACGGGAAAACACTTGAGGACCAGGAAACTCAGAGCTGAGGTTTTGCCTAGAAGCTTAACTCTGACCTGGTGACTCCCTGCCCAAATCTGGGCTAGTGTCTTTTTTCCTTCCTGCTGAGAAAGGTGGGGTTGGATTTTAATTGTGCTACGAAGAACAATTAAGAAGTTTCTTACTTAGGTATAAAGCTTGTCATTTTAGCTAGTGAAAGGTGCAAAATACACCTTTGTATTTGCAGTGTTATCATAAAAGTTGTTTCTAAGTTCCACTTTGGAATGACCGTGCTGGAAATCCTCCTGGGGACCCAACCAAATATGGTTTTTTGGTGATACTGCAGAAGTAAGGAGCACTAAAAGGGAGCCTCCTTGCTTCAAAGCTAACCAGGAACTCTGCTCAAAATGTAGAAGTCACAGCACAGTCCACAGCTCAGTGTCACTGAAGCCTTCCTCACTGTGTCAATGTAGTTGGTGTGGACTTGAGGGCAGATTCTGGCTGTGTCTGGGCTTTGCTCTGGGCTGTATCCAGTGTGCTTGGAAAAGCTTGGGCAGCCTTGCCTTGTGCCCAACAGGACCCATATACATGTGTGGAAAGGGAGCAGTGGGGCTCTGCCAGGAACACAGGGCTGGACATGCTTCCTGAGTGCACCACTGGGTTTGGAGGGGGGATTTGGAGAGTCCAAGGAGCTTTCAGACAGAACAGACTCCAGACTCCAGTGGCCAATCCCTGGGAATGAACCCGGGCTATTGGCCGAGTGTGCGGCAGCACCTGAACAATTCTGAGGGCCAAGCAATGAACTCATCTCATTGCTGAAGACCCTTCCAGCTCTGCAGCCCTTCCTGCTGGAAATCCCTCATCCTTTTGAGCGGCAGGAGGCTCATATGGTGGGGAATGTATACAGGCTTAAGGTGGGAAGATCATGGCTATAAGGGATACAAGTGCAAGAAGAAATACTTCAGCACCAACTTTCAGTAGGATGGATGTCTGTTCCTCCATGAAGATGCTCTTTCAGGTCAAAGGTAGACCCTGAACGGCCAATTCATCATAGAATCATAGAACCATAGAATCACAGAGTGATCTGGGTTGGAATGGACCTTAAAGATCATCTAGTTCCAGCCCCCTGCCATGGGCAGGGACACTTTCCACTAGATCAGGTTGTTCAGAGCCCCAGCCAGCCTGGCCTTGAACACTGCCAGGGCTGCAACATCATTCACAGCTTCTCTGGGCAACCTGTGCCAGTGCCTCACCAGGCTCTCAGTAAAGAATTTCTTCCAGATAGTTCATCTAACCTCATCCTCATTCACTTTAAAGCCATTCCCCGCTTGTTCTATCAAAACATGCCCTTACAAAAAGCCCTTTTAAAAAGTCCCCTATGGAAACTAATATGAAACTATATGAAATTAATGTTCTGAGCAGAAATCCCTGGCAAATGACCATGCTGGAGGGATGAGGAGACGCTGCAGGACCCTCGGTGAACCTGGGCTGGATTGTGCCTGGAGCTGTGCGCTACTCTTATTACTCGCTGCTGCTTTCCAAACATGCACATCTCCCCACTGACATGCTGAAGTCCCACACCAATTCCAGCATGCCTAACTCCATGCTGGTGTGCTGCACCACCAGCAGACACAGGCAGAGCTGCAAAGCAAGCTATACTTTTAATCCCACTGCCCCAGTACCAGCAAAATCGAGGTGTGGATGTTGGTGGGAAAGCACAACCTCCATGCCTACATGATGGTCTGCGGCTTATCCAGGCTTGCATAGACCTTTTTTTCAGAATGTGCACAAAGCCAGCCTCAGTAAAGCCACCTGGTCTACACTAGAGCTCCTGTGCTGTGGCCAGCATCAAGCCCCATAAGTGCCCAGCCAGGTCTACTGCTCAGGATATCCTCCAGGAGAGGATCAGGATGTTTGGGGGACTGAGGTGTTTGTGAGGTCTCCCCCTAAGAAAGGTCCTTGCAAGCTGTTTCAGTGGTGGAGGCAGAAGAGTAGGATGCTCATTCTCTAGGTATTATTTGGAGACACATCTTGTCCCAGAAGATGATCCCAGAAGTTGAAGAGTCTGGGAAGACACGTCCACTCCACAATAAAGGGGCTTTTTCCAGGTGTCTGCTCCAGGCTCTTAAAGGTGGCCTGCAGGAGCATACAGATCCTTCATGCTGCAAAGCCTTTGAGCACAGGCAGCTGGTGGAGGGAAGCTGAGATGGAAGCAAGATCCCAGTGCCAAAGCTTTGGGTCTGTGTGCTACAGCAGCAAGACTGGAGATTCCCAAGGGCAGAGCCAGGCTCTTCAAACGCTCCCCATGTGCATTGTGCAGGTTTGTTTTCTGAGGGAAAGCCACCCAAAATCCAATTCCTACTTCTACTTTGCCCATAAACTCTTCCCCCCCACTCTCAGTCCTTTTTTCAGCGATCTACAGAGCTCTTTTCCAAGTCAAGTGAAGCTCACAAAAACAAGCTCCCTGCACTGTGGTGAGTCTGGGGCATAGGATACAAAGGTTTATGGTCAGAGGAGGTTACTCATTCCCACCGTGGATTTTCCTAGTGAATGTGAGTATAACCTTGTGTGAAAGACTCATGCAGATCACCTTGCCTCAGTCTCAAAGTCTACAGAAAAAAGAATTTGAATGGAGTTTGGTGAGTCGAGCAAATTCAAAAGGCCCTGCAGAGCCACCTTGTGCCCATCAAAAGCATTCTGGAAGAACACAGCAATTCAAAAGCAAGGAGTCTGAATAAAATATACACAATTTATTTATTTATAGGAGGTTTACAGCTGTACAATGTTGGCTTTCTGTTTGGACCACTCTCTGATCTTGTGCAGCACGACACGTCACTGCCTTTGAAGATGACGACAAGTCACAGCCTGTTTTAACAGGCAGATGTCAAAAAGAAATGGGTTCCACAGAGTATAATGCCAGGCTGCTTGCAACCGTTGAAATGATTAACAAAAGAAATGTGAAATAAATCAGACACATGTCCTACCCCACTCATGAGGGACTGGAAAATGCTTTTCAGACCTGCCCTCCTCTCAAAAAAAATTTTTTAAAAAATCCCCAACCCCCCTGAATATTTCTGTTTACTTCATTCAAAGACAAAAGGCATCTACAATAGGAATGGCATTTCAATAATTCCCTCCCTCATCTGCTCTACAAATAAGAGAAAAAGAAGAGTAAGAAAGGTAATTTTTGTTCTTCCATTGGAAATGTAGGGGAAGAAGGCTCCTGCTCAAGCTTTTCCAAAACTTTCTTTTTTTCTTTAAAAAAAAAAGGACAAATATTACTGATATTAAGACAATTTGGTCCTGAAGTAGAGTGATTTATTTTTTTTCTAAGAAGCTATTAAAAAGCTGCCTTTCCTCTCTTTATGGCTTGATTCTCTGTAGGGAGGAAGGAGGCAGCCCATGGGTACCAGGGCACCACAACTCCTTGATGAGCTTTGGCACTGCTCCTTGGGGGATCACGGAGCCATTTGGCACATGACAGGGCACTCCTGGACAGATGTCTCTCCTGTGCTGATGCTATCCACAGCCTGATTTCCCGAGAAAACAAGACTAATGCAGGCAGTCTGGACACCTCCATCTGCTGATGATGGTGCAAAACTCCTGTCACATTCCTGTGATGCCAAATAGCTCATCCCCCTGCCAGGTGAGGTATCTCTGGGCATCCCTCTCACATATCACTCTGAACATAAGCCTGTAAAATCTTCTCCTGAGACCCAAATTATACCTTCTAACCCCACAATCCTGCTTCCATTTATTTTCAGTGATAAGTCTCATAAACCAAATTAGGATAAAATTATCTCTGAATTGATCTTCCTAAATTCAAGGATTTGCTTTGGCCTTGGGATCAAAAAGTTGCTTTACCTAACTAGGAACATTTAAGTCAATTCTGCAAGACACAGAACCAAATTTGGTCCCAGTGACGGCACCTGGAGTTGGGGGGTGCTCAGTGCAAGCCAGGAGTAATTGAGATCTGGAAAGAGCATCATGGGGACCACTGCTTTAAGTCCTGAGAAACAAGACCTAAGAACATAAGCAAATTTGGTAAAAAAGCAAACTCATAACTGCAGGACTGTGGAGACGAGGAAATAGGAAAAGCAGCCTTGAAAAATCAGTGCAGTTGCACTGTCTGATTCTGGTTGCACCAAGCACTGAGCTAGCAGGTACTTTGGGGAACACTTTACCATGTTTCAGACTTAGCAGACCTTTAGCTTTAAAAAAGCCCAAACATACTTGCAGGACCAACACAGATATTTAGTAGGACAAGCAGAAACCCTTTGCTATAGCAAAAGAAGGCTTTCCTGTTCACTTTTGTTGCAGGAAAAGGACTCCACTCAGGTCAAAATTTACCAAGATTCGAAGATTTTATCATATGTATTAATTTCCACTTGCATGCAGGTGACTGCAAAATATTTGCTTATAAAATCTGACAGAAAAATCCCTTAACTTGCACCACTTTAAAGGCACATGAATAAAAAAACCCAAACAACAGGAGAAAAAAAATGGTTTGAAACTTGTCCTAGCCAGCTGCTGGAAGGCCAGACAACGGATTGTTGTTTGGTTTATCCCAGATGGTTTATAAGAAGCCAGATTCTGCCACCCAGTGGAATAAGGAAGATTAACACAGTTTTCATGGAAATTGGGAGCAGACCATAGCCCTAGACACGTCCCCAAGGATGCATTTGGGTTGTGCTTGTGAGACTGGCTCTAGGACTGTGCAACTCATCCTCCACAACAAAAGACTGGAAATTAAAGGTGAGAGATGGACACTGGTATGAATTAAAAATTCCCAGCATTTTCAGGCTGCACTGGGAGCAGTGCTCCTCTAGTACAAGCTAAAATCCCACTATTTTTAAAAAGAATTTGAGAAAGCGAGGCACTGAGAAATGATGCACTGTAGGCAGCAGTACTGATGGACCCCAGGGAGCGAAGCTCCTCGTTCCTTGAACTTGACATTTTGGCCTTCAGAGGAACAAATCTTCTCTTACCTAAATACTGAACTGCTCCAGCAGACAACCCACCCCAGCTCCTGGGGTGAGCTCTTGGGATGGGGATGGCATGGAGACACGGAGACAGGAGGCACCACGGCAGTTCAGGAGGCACCCACAGGAGCCAGGTCCAGACTGATTCAGAAATTCAGCCCCAGAGAACAATTATCCCACCACAGCTGTTAACATCTTCCTATTTTTCAGAGTTGCATGGGGCTGAGCAAGACTTGGGTGGAGAAAGCTTGTCCCCAAAATGATGGAGCCTTTGTCCTTGTTGCCCCTGTGGATTTGGGCATTTCCTTGCAGTTGCAGCATGGAAATCCATACCCAAAAAACATCCAACAGGCCCTGATCTGTTTTTCCACTTCTCCTTTGCTGTGGTGCCTCCACAGATAAGCGATTACATGGCAATTTCAAGGGAGACAACTCCATGCACACTACTCTTAACTCAAGCAGACACACTGCAGATGCGCTGAAGCAGCTGGTGGGACCGTGGTAGCCACATGTGTGCGTGGTGGCACGTGTGTGTGCCAGCCTGTGTAAACAAACAGCCCCAGGGCATCGTGCTCTGGCTGTCAGGACACACAGTGTGCTCACAGTGGTCCCACAGCGCACGTGGCAGCCAGGGGGGCTGCAGAGGACGCCAGCAGAAGGATCATTGCGGTTCCCCAAAAAAGGCACCATTTTTTAACATTGAAAACACAAAATTGGCTCCTTGGAGTGGAATGCATGCATGGCTCATATACACTTTGCAGATGGTAGGTAGGTTCTGTGTGTCTCTATATATATTTATGTACGTGTGCATGTTCATATTCACATATGTGGCACCAGAAGAGTCATCCTTGAGTACTCAGACATTAGTGAGGATGTTACTGCTGAGCAGCATCACAGCAATGGTTCCAGGGAGGTCGTTTGACCTCCTGTTCCCCTTGTCCTGGAGGTGCAGCGTGTGCACCGACTGCCGGTCGCTGGGATCCCCCGTGAGCACCACTTGGCCCAAGAACTCGTCACTTATCAAGTTGTGGTTCCAGATCTGCAGAAACAAAACAGGGATGAGGGCAGCTCCTTCAGGGATGTGGCCAACTTTCATGACCTAGAGCGAAGGGGTCACTGGGGACATGCCCTGAGCTGGAGCCAGGGAAGTGGTGAGGTCTGGGGGTGTCACTCTGGTAGTGAGAGGGGTGAAGGACATGCCTTTACCAGGTATCACCATGGTGGTGAGAGGTTGAGCTGCATTAACCAGTGATGCTCAGCCTGGGGAACAGATCTGCTGTGGACAGTGTGAGGAGAGGGCAGGGAGTCCAAGTGAGAGAAGGTCTCCATCCTTCAGCCCACTGCTTGCCTGCCAGGTACCTGAACAATGATGGGCTGTGCTGGCTTCTTGCGGTAGAAGAGCCCTTTCACATCGAATTCTGGTGATACCGTGTTCTTCTTCACCGGAGAACGAACCTTTTGTCCTTCACACTTGATGATCACGTAAGGGTCAGCTCCTGCGGAGAGAAAAGGGAATTTTTAGTTTGTTGTAACTTCTTAGAGCTGTAATTCCTTAGAGTTCTTTTCCAGGGGTGTCATGGAGTATTTGGCCTCCATAGCCCACCAGAAGAGATGGATATCTGCCAAAGGGTTTGTCACACCCCAGATGACGTCCATGGAGCTCAGCTGTTTGGTTCAGGTTGAATTCTATTAGGTGACATTGTTTCTGGGCAGCAGGTGCTCAAGGACTGCTAGGAAGCTGGGGAATGGTCTGGATGGAGCACAAATCTGTTAAGGAGCAGGCTGAATGAGCTGGGGGGGTCAGCCTGAAGGAAAGAAGGCTTGGGGGGACCTGTCACTCTCTACAACTCCCTGAATGGAGGATGTAATGAGGTAGGGGTTAGTCCCTTCTCCCAGGAAACAAGCAACAGGATGAGAAGAAAGGGCCTCAAATTGCACCATGGCAGGTTTAGACTGGATATTAGGAAAAACTAATTCATCTAAAGGGTTATCAAGCACTGGAACAGGCTGTCCAGGGCAGTGGCACAGTCACCATCCCTGGAGGAAATTAAAAGATGTGTAGATGTGGCACTTGGGAACATGATTTAATGGTGGACTTTGCAGTGTTAAGGGTTGGACTCAATGATCTTAGAAGGCTTTTCCAACTGAAACAATTCTATGATTCTATGAAAGGGCTGCCTCTCTTGTCTCCATATTCTACAGGAACACTCCTTCATCACCCCAAACCCTTCTGACTATTGCAGTACATGTTCCATGGAGGACATCATCCTACTCAACCCTCCTTTCAGCATTTGCTCTCCTAGAGGCAGGCAGAAATAAAACCATGGAGAAGAGAAAGAGGCTCACACAAGGAAACACAAGATGGAGGATAAAATTACCAAGTTCACATACAACCAGCCCACAGCTGGAGGGGACCTGAGCTTCCAGGAAAAGGAAAGAGTCCCTCCTTAGTGAATACTTTCATCTTGCCAAACAAGTGCTTGTTTTGGGAATTTCAGTAGAGAAAGAGCTATTGCTATGGAAATTTAACTGCCAGAATACATTTTCTTACCATGACCTTTAGTGGCTATGATGGAAACACAGATCAGTTGGATGAGTTTTCTTGTCCAGTGGAAATGAGGATGAATAAACAAGCCCCTTATGAGGGCCAGGGCTTGCCAGACCACCTCTTTGCTAGCTTTCTGTTTGCAAGGACCTGGCTCCCCTGGTGAGACACAGCTGCTGGATTGCACAGCTGTTTTTCCAAATTACCTTGTCTTTTGGGATGTCCCAATAAATCCTCAGATTCCATCAACCACAGCCAAATTCCTATCTGTAAATCACTATTTCCGAATTAGTATATAAGGCCTGGCCTGGGATGCATGAGAGATGCCACTGCACTGGAAAACACCAAACTCACTGATGGTGGTGGGAGCTGAACAGCTGGAAAACAGCTGGAAGAAAGCAATTCCCAAGGAGTTTTTGTGTTTTATGACTCCAGAATCCACACATCTTCTTTTCTGAGGGAAAGATAAACCTCCTTGTTTCTGTGAACAGTTCAGAGACCTTTGGCTACAGATTTTCCTGCATTGCTACAGGTGCATTGACCTGTTGTGAATAACACAAGAAAAAAACACTTGTCTAGGGGTTAAATTCCCTGCCCAAACACCAGATAGGGTATAAGGACTCCCTTTGTGGCATGTGATAAATAAGCACATTTGACTAGTCTTTGCTTAGAAAAGATCCCGCCTGTTACTTTTAGGGATATAGTGATAGGCAGCCCTGATAATAATTATTGGGTGGAAAAAAACCCCTGTAATTTTAATTGGATTTTATTTAGATTTTTTAATTTTTCAATTTCTTTATTTAAAATTCAGCTTGAAAGTGAAAGTGTCGGGCTAAATCTTTCCACAAATACCATACATCCTTGACTCAGGAAATGGGGGAGATTTCCTATTTCCATGGTGGAAAGACATTTGCTTCTCTAATCGCAACCTCTAGACCTTTCATCCCAACTTCAGCAATCTCCTAGCACAAGCCATCACTACCACTGGGCTTCTTGGTCCAGAGGCAGACAGAACATGGGGCTCTTGCCCTCAGGTCCTGCTGCTGTCTTCCATGCAGGAAAAGTGATGGATGTCAGAATTGATCTAGATCCACATCATCCTAAACTGAGCTAAATTTGGCATATCCTCTGCTGATAAGACATTTATCCAGCCTCCAGCGATGAATACCACACATCAGGCTCTTTCTCTGTCATTCTTACAAAAAGGTTTTAAATACAATTCCTGACTTTTACAGCTATTCATACCTGTGAGGAAAGCTTGAGTTGTTACAGGACCTCTGCTAAGGGCTTTGGGAAACTTTTGTGAGGGTCTCAGATAACAGCCTAAATATAACAGCTCCTAGATCATGTCCACTGCAAGAAGTGAGTTTAGTTCTCCATGGACTTTCTCTTCCTCTGGTGTCCGAAGCAGATATATCTGAGGATATAAATTCCAGCCATGTCCCACTTCATAAACCACCTCCCAACTCCTCCAGGGCCAGACGACAGGCAGGGAAAGACCAGTACCTCCTTGGGAGTCCTGATTCTTGAGCCCAGCTGCAGCAAGGACATGGATCTGGGATACTACTTGTGGGTAGCCACACATCCCACTCCAGCAGGTGTGTGGTGGCTCATCCAGTGTCAGCTCTCTGCAAGGAAAAACACGTGGCCTTTGAGAGGTGCCCAGTCTTATCCCAAAGAGTTTGCTCCGGCACGATGAGGAGCTGTACAGGCAATTCCTTTAAGAGCTGGACTCAATGATCTTTGAATGATCCTTGTGGATCCCTTCCAACTCAGAATATTCTGTGATTTTGTGACTATGCACTGTCCACTGTCAGACTCTGTTCCCCACTCCAAGCTCCTCAACCTGGGTTTGGGATACTCTCCCATGTTATGCTTAGAAGCAGAGTGGGAGCTTCTCTGCATGTCTGTGGGGAGACCTGTAAAGATGTCCTGTCTCTTGACCACCCTTAACAGAAAGCCAAAGAGCAGGCAAGGCTATGACCACTCAGGAAAACCACAAATCAAAAGGGCTGTCTCCAAAGAGCCAATTCCTCCCCATCCCTGCTCGTGCTCCTTACCGGCAATCTGAAGGCACATCTGTGAAAATCCTGAGAAGGAACTCGCCTTCATGACCAGGGTCAAAAGTGGTGGGGATGATGACGTAGCGGCCTTCCTTCAGGTCTGTCCTCAGAAAGACGCTGCGGGAGTTGATGTAGATGGAGCTGGCCACCTTCTGCTGCAGGGTGTGCATTCGGTAGTTCCTATTCAACTCCACCTGGGCAGAGACCACAGTGGGATGGTCAGTGGATTGTCACTGGCTGAAAAGGTACTGGTATCCACCAGGGGGCAGGGGGGGAAAGACTGCAAGAGTTGAGTCTACAGTGCCAGGACACCTGGAGTTAAGAGAACCAGCAAAACAGTCCCAACTGTGCTGGGTGGAAAAGAAGTGTGTTTGTATCTTTCCCAACTCTTGACTCAGGGATACGTCTCTTGCATCCCAGCTTAACACTGCAGACCCAGAAAACAACACATAAGGATTAGTCTAACAGATTTCAACATTTGGAGAGAAAAGACTGATCATTGCTTTTAGCAAGAACTGCATGGAATCATAGAATAGTTCCAGTTGGAAGGGAACTTCAAGATTATCTGGTTTCAATTCCCTGTCATGGGCAGGGACACTAGAACAGGTTACTCAAAGCCATATCCAGCCTGGCCTTGAAGATTTCCAGGGATGGGGCATCCACAGCTTTTCTGGGCAACCTGTTGTCCATGCTGTCCCCTTTGATATCCCTCTTCCTCTCTTGAGGAGGGCAGGCTGTGCTGGAGGCACCCCAGAAGCACCCAGATAATGCTTAAATGAACAATATGGCCATGCAGGACTGATGTACTACTCCACAACCAACAAATTTACAGTGGCATTCAGGCCAACATGCAGGAACCCCAGACTACCTTATGGATATCAAAGCCTATGGCCAAGTTCTCTCCTTTGCCCTCTTTGCGGCTGGTTCTTTTGGGCTTCTGCTGGATGGAAATCAGCACTTCATCTTCTGCCTTCTTCACATCAAACACATACTAGAAGCAAAGAAAGGAAGGTAAGGGAAATATTTATTAATACAGGATCCCTGGGCTTGGGTGGGGGTGGATTTAGCAGATCTAACATCAGCTTCTCCCAATCCATCTCCATGCAGGGACAGCCTGACTTCAAAAGGCTAATAGAGAGCTGGAAGCTGGAAACAACTCTACCACATCCTTGATGACTACTCCTGCAATGGACCAGGCCATCCTTCAACTGCTTGTTAGATGAAGGACTCAAAAGGACCTGGCTTGTGATCATGAGAATCCCAGTTCAGAGCAGGACAAGACAACTGTAGAATGATTTATGTTAGAAAAGACCTCTAATATCATCCAGTCCAACCCTTAACCTAGCACTGCCAAGTCCACTGCTAAACCATGTCCCCAAGGGCCACATCCACATGCCTTTTGAATGCCTTCAGAAATGGTGACTGTACCACTGCTCTGGGCAGCCCCTCCTAATGTCTTCACCCTTCCAGTAAAGTTGTTTTCCCTAATGTTCAATCTAAACCTTCCCTGGCACAACTTGAGGGTTTTTTCTCTTGTCCTACCACTTGTTACCTGGGAGAAGAGACAACTCCCACCTGGATATGATCCCCTTTCAGGGTGTTGCAGAGAACCATAAGGTCCCCCGAGCCTCCTTTTCTCTAAAAAAGTTTGTTCCAGGAGAGGAACTTCAAGCTAGAAGGAAATAGCTCTATGGGCTACACCTGTCCTGGTAAATTTAACAGCGTCAAAGTTTGGGCAGAAAAACTGGAATCCGGTCATTCAGATGTCCAGATTGTTGGAAATGACTCCTGGCCCTGTTTGACTGGAACCAACCAACAATTCTACCCTGTGGCACAGTTTGTTTTTGTCTCGTTCCAAGATGCTCTACACTAAGCACTTGGATGCCGTCTCCTTGATAAGAGGGATAATGTTAATAGAGTTGGCCTCAATGCTGGTCATCTTGTGCCAGAGAATTGCCATAAGCTCAAATAATCTGTTAGAGGTCTGGAAGCCATTTCAGCCTTCTAGGTCCCTGTAGGAGAGTTAAACACTTGAAAGCACACGTGAAGGCTCCAGAAGGCCCTCTGCTCCATTACTCACTTGAGGGTTCTGCAGAAAAGTGTCCTTGTGGTTGATGCAGCCTCCAGAGCGGTTTTTCAAGGGGTCACTGCTTCTGGTCCATGCCCCGTGTAGCACTGCCTCCTCCCAGGTCTTGTGGATGCTCAGGTAGGAGGTGTTGATCAGACGGCACTTGATGATGTCCGTGAAGTATTTGCAGAAATCTTCAAAGGTCATCCTGAGTCAGAAAAGGGCAGAACTGGGTTATGCTGCTTCTCTCCCTGCAAAGGTACACTGCAGGGATTTTCTTAATCGCCTGTTAGAGTGTGGGTTGTCTCTGGTGGCTGATGAATAACAAAACTTGTTCATCAAATATCTACAAAAGAGATGGAGATACCTTTCTCTATGCCTGCAGTAAATACTTATTGAGTTTAAACAGATCTCTCTGTTTTGGAGAGGGAGAAGCAGCACAGTGCCCCTTTCTCCACACAAGGGTAAATGTACTGAAATATTCCTCCTGAGGCTGTGAAGTTCAGAACATTTATGACATGTTCTCAGTACCCTGGTGAAATGGTTTGGCCCCCAAGTGATGCAGAGCACACCTTGCAACTCCAGAGTCATGGCCATCAAAAGCTAACACCCATGGGCTAAAGGAGGGAACTTCACTAGAGATCCTATGGCTTGGAAGCCTGTTTTCTCTGGATAGCTGTACACATGGAGAAGATGTACATGCTACATGGGGTGGGAGGATAATGTGCCTGTGACAAACCCAGGAGGGACTCACCAGAACTCTCCATCATCTTCCACTGTCATTCCCATCTTCTCTCTCTCACTTTTACTCACTTTCTGCCACTCCTCAGAGCTGTGGGAAGAGAACAGCATCATTACACAGAGGTAAGAGACACACAAGAGTTCAAGGCACAAGGACTGTACAAAGCCAGACCCCATGCTGCTCCGTTTAGGTCATCTGACAAACATGGGGGAAGTGCAGCACGGCTTGGAACTTCAACTTCCCCCCTGACCAGTGGAACTGAATCCAGTCTGGCAAGGTTTTGTTTGGCCATATAATCACAGCCCTATCCATAAAGATAACAAAATTGACTCTGGTCAAAAAGGCTTTGGTTGCACCAGCCTTTGGTGCCTCATCTCATCTCATCCACAGCCATCACAGCAGTCGGTGGTGGCAGAGGCTGGTTGTGTTGGGTGCTCATTTTGCTGGAATAAGACTGGGAGCACAAAGGTGACCTATGAACATCCCTCACCAGTATGAATGAACATGGAATTACAGAATCACAGAATGGTTTGGGTTGGAAAGGACCTTAAATATAATCTCATTCTGACTCCTCTGCTATGAGTAGGGGAACCTTCCACTAGACCAGGTCGCTCAAAGCCCCATCCAACTTCGCCTTGAACACTTCCAGGGATAGGGCATCCACAGCTTCTCTGAGGAACTGTGCCAGTCCCTCACCACCCTCACAGGGAAGAAGTTCCCACTGAAACAAGCTGTCCATCCCAACTCACGTGTCACTCCAAGGGCCGTTCCACTCCCGCTCGCCCCACGGGTTGCGCATGCGGATCATGTCCAGCTTCTCTGACTTGAAGAAAGATAGAAGGCCATGGCCCAGACGGACCTTCCGCACGTCCGTCACCGCGTACGCGTGGCCCTTCACCAGTCCGCAGGCCAGGCGAGCCTCCATGTCAGCTGCTGATGTGGCCTGGCAGGGGGACACAGACAGTGCTCAGACCAGGGGGACATGACCACCTCTGCAGGGGCTGGGAAAGAAAGCAACTCAGATTTCCCTGCAGGTTTCTTTAAGCAGAAACATCAACAGAGCATCAACAGTCAGGGAGAGAGCCAGCTGGCATGTCTCAGATGCCATTTTATGTGCTGGATCCCTCCTTTTCTTCACATGCTTCATGAAGTCTCTGAACTCCCATACTGGCAACTGATAAAGCTCATCCTAATGGTTATACTGGAAGGTTTGGCAACTAACATTTATAAAGATACTCAGATGCAGACACCAAAACACCTTCTCTGAAGTGGATCCCCTCATAGCATTTAAAGGGATGAATCTGCACTCTTGGACATAGCAACAAGAAATAAAGAGGGTTGACACTCAGGATTCACTCCTTTTGCTATCATCAAGAAGTCAGAACCCTTGGCCACAATTTATTTCATCTAATTTAGAAGTTTATGACTGTGTAAGACAACTGCATCCTAAAGCACCAATTCCCGTGGGACCGTGACCACACTGGTAATGTCGCTTACCTTGATGGAGCAGCTGATGAGGCCTCCCCTGTTGTGCACCTTCAACACGCGCTCAAAGAGGAGGTTTCGCTTGGCTTCATCAGCGATGTAGTCCCCTTCGGTCAGGTCGATAGGTTCAGAGACCCCACCGGTGAAATCCACCAGGGCATCAGCTGTGTTGCCTCCATCCAGGGCCTCATAACAGCCTGACAACCTGAAAGAGGGTGACAGTGATGGCACAACACTAGCCTGACCTTTTAAGGGATTGGGGGCGATTCTTGGGGCAGCCTCAAGAATGGAGATGTGTAGTTGAACTTCAAGTGAGAGAGGACAGCAAATTAGGGTGAAAAAATAGGACTCTCATTCCTTGCTGCACTCTTGCTGTCATAGGACCAAAGTAAAAGGAATTTGAAATCTCTAGAATAGGTGTAATTTAAAGAAACATTGAAAGGTATTTTGCTTTGAGGGTAAATTAGGGCTAGTGTAGGGTTTTTTTCTTTGTGTTTTTCTGTTTTAGTTATGTACTACTCTTCTGCAGGAAAGATGTTGTTTCCACTGCTGCAAACCAGCTGGTGAATGAACAGAGGGGAAAAACAGAGTGCCCAAGGTCCCACTTTATCCTACACCTGCCTGGGTACCTACTTGGCATAAGCTTTCTCCACCAAGGCACACCAGAACTCATTCCTGGAGTTGGAGTGGCAGTAGATGAGCTGATTGTGGAGTGTGGGCAGGCGGTCATCGATCACCACATCCAGCCACTGACCAAAACGCCAGAACTGGAAGTGGAAGATCCCCACATAGCTCTCAGGTTTCTCAGGGTTCCACTCCTGCTCCTTCCAGTCTGGGATGACCTGCAAAAGAAGAGGCACATAAGTTCAAATTATTTTTTTTTTTTCCCAGGATTGACTCTCATCCTGGAACTAATGCAGACAATATCAAAGACAAGGAAGACTGTGAGGGGGATGGACTTCCTTACAGTCTGCTGGGGCCAGATTTTCAACCTGGTTCTGCCAATGCAGACTAGATTAACATGTACTGGAGTACCTTAGACTTCAGTGTCCCTTGGAAGGTGGAGTTAAAGACCTTTGTCCTCTTTCTTATAACCCTACCCTGGACATCTGCTGCCATCTACTTCTGTAGATAGGCTATTGGAGCAGATGAGTTCTTTGTCTAACCAGGGATGGTTATTTTTATGACCACGGTTTTTGTTTTTTTAGTGTCAGCAGGGTACCACTGAAAAAGGGCACCTTCTTTGATTCTCCTACTTGGTTCTGGTGCGCCCTGACTAGCCCAAGAGCAAGTGTGGTATTCCCCTACCTGGTGCCAATTAACAGGCAGCAGATACTCTGCATGAACCTACTAAAAGTGGGAAAAGCAAGGATCCCCATTCCCTCAAGGTTACCATTCTTCCCTGTCAAGAGCTACCACATTCACTCAGGCAAGCACAGGGAGGTGATTGGATGAAAGATGGAAAAGAAGGTCTGAGTTGAAAGAAACCATAGCACAGCTGAGAGGCTGCTGAGAAGCCTCTGGGGAAGCACAGGTTTGGTGTCACTGCCAGCAGGACAGGCACAGGCAAAGGGGAACTGCAAAAATCCACAGCCTGTCATGGCTGCAGGCACCACCAGCTCCGCTTTGGATAGAAAATTCACCCAACAGCTGGGACAGAAATGAGCACAGCTAGGCACAGATGCTACATGTAGGGGGATCTGCATCTTGTTTAGAGCCAGGACAAAGAGGCACACAGCAAGGAACTACCCCAGCACAGTTTAGATTTGTTGAGGGTGGAGGCAATGTGGTTTTACAGCATGGCTGGGGCAGGCTGTGAGGCCACGTGTAGTTACTGCAGTTGTTGGCTGACAAGTTCTGACTCACACAGCAGCAGTAATGTGACTGCCTGGCCACACCCCTGCTACTCACTTACCTGCTCCCAAAGGATCATGAGCTCAGTGATAGAAAACCCCCAAGGTGTCCATGCAGGCACGCATTGTGTTCCAATACACCAAATAATCACTTTCCTGTGGAGAGCTGAGTGCTTTGGGGTGGGATAGGAGAGGACACAACTACATTGCTTGGAAAGAGCCTCTTCAAGAAGTCACAGGACATGGTGAAACCACCTGTACTGTGCTTTGGGTCATTGTCCATTGTCCAGCTGACAGAGCTGGGTTTTGGTTTTGTTTTTTTTTGTCTGCTGTCACAAAGCAGGAATTGTGCAGAGAGAATTCCCTCTGAAGAACCCCTGGACTCCTTAGCTACCAGCAATGATCCAGCCCAGGGCTCTTATTGCTCCTACACTGCAATATTAATGATGGCATCAGCCCTGCAAGCTCACAGGCACTCTTGAGTCATCTGGATCAATAGAAGCAGAGCAGACAAAGCCATGAAAAAGAGCAACATTTGGAGGGTTTGGTGTTTTATAGAAGTGCTAACAGCTATGTCCCAGAGTCCTCTCTGGAGACTGCCAGGAAAGGTCAGCCAGCCCTCCATCAGTGCCCATTGATTCCCTCCTGACTGGAGCTCATCCTAATGAATTGTCACAGAGGACCATCGTGATAATCAACTCGCTATTAATGTGGGCTTAGAAATGATCCCAGCATTGATTAGAGGCAGCTCGTCAGCCAGAGCCGGTAGTGACAGCTTCCAGCTGGCTGGGTCTGAGACTTGCTCCTACTGTCACTGGTGGTGAGACATACAGGTCCCCACCATCCTCCTCCAGTTCTTCACCTGGGGACAGCTCTGGGAGCACCCTCCACCACTGAAGGCAGCAAAAATGGTCAGCTTTCATCCAGAGCAGGGTCCAGGAGCAAGGAGTGGTCATATTTCTACACTGACCCACAAGGAAATGAGAGGAGTCTGATCTCCACAGGTGCTCCCTGCTGGAGAGTATCCCATGGACCACCCATCTCAGGATCCCAACAAGTCCTGCACTCGGCTGTGTGACACTGGGGCAGTGGAAACCATGCTCTTCTCCTTCACCCAGATGTGCTGCTTTTTCCTTCGGGGCTCACGAAATCTGGAGCTGCAACACCATTTAGTGTGACAAATTTACAGTGAAAGGGTTCAGAGACAGGTAAATTTGGAGCTCAGAAATACCAGGTTCACCTCCCTACACTTATTTAGGGCTTTTTTCAATTTTCTTAAGAGTGGCTAATTAAGAGAAAAGGTATCTGTGGTCCTGGAGAAAACGTCACTGATAAGGAGAAATTGGTACATGCCAAGTTCTCCAAGCCTGCTGGGAACTTGCCAGTTCAGGATAAGGAGAGAGGCATGCAGCTGTACCAATCTGCTGAACTGTGGTACAAACTGGGATGGAATTCCTCTGGGAGATGGGACAGGGTGGAGTATCTGAAAGTCTCCATGGGATGCTGGAACTGTGTAGGGATAGTTTCAGTGACTGGTAAAAAGAGGTTCAACTTCCCTGCAGCAGAGAGAGATCACACTGGTCCCCTCACCTCCCTCCCCAGTTCTGAAGGAGACAAGGATCCACCTGAAAATCATTTCCCCTTCTATGCCCAGCTTCAAGACGCTCTTGACCACAAAAGACCCACTCAATACTCCATGAAGTCTTTCACACCAAGAGAGAAGAAACTAAATGCTCATCTTACATTTTACAGGAAGTTGAACGGGGTTCAAGAATACCAATATTGAGTTGAAATTTGGTGCTTTACTGCATGCAGGACTAGGGCAGCTTCCAAAGGGAGCATGAAGAAGACACAAACAGCCTCAGTCCTTCAGGGGGAACCCATTGTCTAGGCTTTTATTTACTGTGGTACACCAATACCCAGTGAGATATCTGCAGCAAGAGCTCTACCCTAGCAACGTAGCAATGCCATATTGTGAGACTTAGCATGCAAAAACCCCTCTGGATGTTGCCAGTGGCTCCTGTTATTTGGTCTAAAGCAGTCTGTAGTCAGGAACTCTGCTCTGAGATGTACAAAGAGGGGTCTTCTATAGGAAAGTCTGCTAGGACCCTAGAGGTGTGTTTGGTCAAGCAGGGATGCATCCACTTTTCTCTCTACTCACCGAGTCCAGCACTTCTTGGGATCTAAACAAAGACTTCAACTTCTCTGGCATGGCTGTAGGATTTGGTGGTTGCTGGGCTTTGGTTTTGAGCAAGACTCAGAGCTCCCACCATCTCTCCAGCCAGTATCTGGTCTTCTGCCTTCTTTCTCCTCTCTGCCTGACATAACTTGTGCATATCATTTTATACACTATTGTTGGGCTGGGGAAGGCATAGGGTCTGCATCTCTGGACATTTTGGAGAAGAGGATGAACTCTTTTTGGGTCTGGTCTGCATAAGTCCACAGGCCCCAGGTACAAAGTCACCTTGCCCTGGCTTTCCCATCACTGCTTTCTCCTTACTCATCTTGGGAAGGTGTCAGGTTGCACCTCGAGGAGTACTCACACAAATTCGAGTGCAATCTGAGCAATGAACCAACTGTAATAATACTTAGCTCTTTCAAGGGACTTTTCTATCTGTGTGTCTCAAGAAGTTTCAGTGAAGTACCCTCCACTTTCTGGTGGAGGAAGAGAAAACATCCAAACGTAACAGTTTACTTTCAGTCATGGGACAAACTGGGCACAAAACTCTCCCCTGTTCCAATACTTATAAATGTACCATTCCCTTCTCCTCCCATGGTCACCCAGACACCCTTCCCTGTGTTTTAGAGGGCAGAACACACTGCTTTTTTAAGGATAGAAACAGCAGGGTCCTGCTCTGTGGCTTGCAAAGTGCTCTGCAGCCTCAAGGCTCTCTATAGACACTTCAGAGTAAATATTTTCATGTGTGCTTTAAGGACAGAACAAAGCACAACTTAGCTCTGCTGCAGAGGACTCCTTGCTGGCCCAGGCTGCTCTGAGCTGCTGGCTCTGCCAAAACACACACACCTGCTCCAACCCATCTTGGACCAACAAATTCCACCCTCCCCCCAGCAAGAAATGGTGGCAGTGGTCAGAAAAGGCTGGCCCAAGCTCCCCATTAGTCCAGTGGGTTTACAGTATCTGCAGAATACAGTGAGTCCAAGTGTTTGTACTTCAGCTTCACAGCAAGGTGGATTCTCCATGGGACTGCTCTTCAGAGACTCCAAGCAGCAGCAGCACAAGTCACCAGAGCCTGCAAGCACTCAGCACCTTGCAAGGAGAGGAACTCCATCACAAACAAGCCCTCCCTTTTTAACGGCTAGGATGGAAACTGGAAAGCAGGGCTCCCTCCAGGGGTCCCTGCTGTTTTCTGGTATGGCAATTACTTATTTTTCCAGTGGGTTTTTGGTGTGCAGTTGCTACAGTGAGAGGACTTAGGGCAGCCTTGTATTTCCAAGCCAGTAAGACTCTGTGTGAATCACTGATGAATTTACAAGGACACAGTCTTATACTCCGGGCAAATCCAGCGGCAAGTTCATGGTCCCCTTCTCCCCAGCATTTAGACAGAGGGCAGCACATCTGGGGAATATTTCAGAGGGCTAAGGGGCTCCAGAAGCACTGAGCTGTTCTCTGCTTTACCACAGTGCTGCCTCTAAAATAAAAAACCAACCCAAAAACCAGATGTAAAAATGGAACAAAGAACTGAACTGAAAGAAGCGTAGCTGGAGCGAGAAAAGCTGAGCAAGAGGGGATCAAGCTTTAAAAACAATGGAGCCTTTCAGCTGAGCTGGTTCGAGGCCACCAGTGAAAGTGAGGAGAAAATACATCACCTTGCGGATCTGGGCTAATTCTGCTATCCGCTCCCCAAATTCCTGGGCATCTGCCTCATTGCACTCCACCTCCTCAGCCCCTAGCCTCTTCCAGAAGATGCCCACCGGCTCCAGCAGCTGCCGGTTCATCAGGTGGGTGAGATCAGGGGTCCAGTGCTGGGAGGTGCCAGTCACCATGACCTTCCCAGGTCTCTCCAGCTGCACGTCCCAGCGGAGGAAGCGCAGTTTGTGCTGCTGGATGAAATCGACTCGGTAGATGTGCTCATTGGGACGCAGCAGCTTCTCGCCATCCTGGGGCCTTGCGTTGTTTTGCTGCAGGCTCTGGAACCGCAGCCGCATGCGCTGGGTGAGCTGCTCATCGCAGGTGAAGGGCAGCTCAAGCATCCCTGCCTCAGCTGCCATCAGCTTGGCTGCTCCTCTGCTCCGTCCTCAGCAGTGTGTGGCTCTCTAGCAGGACACGCAGGGGGAAAGATCAGACAGGCCCCTGGAGCTGGCGTCCCCTCTCTGCAGTCCCAGCAGTGCTAGGCAACCTGGGCCAGTGATGCAAAACACCTCTGGGGCTTTCCCCGAGTGCCCTCCCAACTCATTTGCAGATTCAGAACTGTTGGTGCTGCTGTGCACGATACTCTATAGGGAAGGGATGTCTGATGTCAGCCTCCCTGGCAACCTCGCTGGCAACCATGGCTCATTATTCCAAAACAAAGCCAGGGATGCCACCTTGGCAGGGATGAGTGGCAGTGTCTTTCTCTGAGTGTAGGTTCATGGCTAATTCAGGCCGGAATGAGACTCTGGAGGAGTCATTCAACTCACTCAACTACTGCTCAAAGCAGGACTTACTTCAGAGTTAAATCATGTTTCTCTGGGCTTCATCCAGTCCATCTTTGAGTATCTCCATGAACAGAGGTCCCACAGCCTCTCTGGGCCCTGTTCCAGTGTCTGACTGGGCTCATGCTGAAGATAAGCTGCAGCTTGTGCTGCTGTCCTTTGTCCTCTGTGCATCCCTGCAAGATCCTGGCTCCATCTTGTCCACACTCCCCTACCCAGGCTGGATGGGGCTCTGAGCAACAAGGTCCAGTGGCAGATGTTTCTGCCCATGGCAGAAGGGATGGAACTAGATGATCTTTAAAGGTTCCTTCCAAGTCAAACCATTCTATGATTCTATAGTTAAGTAGCTGCACACAGGAATGAGCTCCCCTTTTACCTTCTCTCCTCATGGATGCACAAACCCACTTTCCTCCTGACCATTTTGGTGGCCTTCATCAGGCTGTGCCATCCAGAAAAGGACATGAGGGTCCCAAGGGACAAATTGACTCTAAGTCAAGGAATTGCAAACTAACATGACCATTGTGTCCTTTTCTGGATGGAACAGCTGGTAGGAGTCAGACACCACACTGCTCCTACAGCAGCAAGTCAGCAACAGCATGCTGGCATGGCTTTGCTCTCCATTTTTATGTATTAATTTCTTTTCATAAAAATTAGACATGTCTGAAGGGTCACAGAAAGGGTGTTACGGAGCCAGATCATAAGCAAACACTTACAAGCTTTTAACATTATGCTATTAGCTAGAAAGTTTTCAAAAAGGCATTGTAACCAAGAAAATTTGGCTGTTGTTGTCATAACACAAGCTTTCAACATCTTTTGTGTCTCACCTTGTACCGATAAAGCTAATACTGAATAAAAAGCTCAAGTAGTGCCTATCTGCAGCCCTGTCCTGTTATTGATAAATAAAGATCCAACAGAGGCAGGTAAAAGAAAGCCTCTGAGAGTTAAATCAATGGAAAATGAGAAGTCACAAACACCCACAGCCAAATTGCCATGGGAGGAAAAGCAATGCCTGGCAAACTGAAATAATGAAGTGTCCAAAGGGACCCAGCCTCTGTTTGGTTGGCATTTCCCAGGGCAGAGCTGGAAGTGAATGTTGAAGAAGGATGACAACTTGACCACTCACCACTGGGGGATGTTGGTGAGGAACAAGCTAAACAACCCCATGTCACCCTTGTAACAAGAGCCACAGCAGTCACCACAGCAGCCATGGCAGGAAGCCTTATTGCTTATCTAGAGGGAAACACCATCTATCCTATTCAATCAAGAAAAACCTCGATTTTAACAAAAAGTGGGGATGCTGCAAGAAATCCCTGAGCTTGGTGTTCATGCTCACCACAGGAAGCAGAGACTGGAAGAACCACAGCACACAGAGCAGATGTAAAGCTGTGGTGCGGAGGAAACTGTCTCAGGCCCGTGGCTGTAGGAGGTTGTGGGTGAAGCTGGTGGTGCTGCCTGCACACACTGGCTGCCTTTTACATTAAAGTCTGGGAAAAGTTGCTCACTTGTTGGTCTCTTGCCCTGTGAAGATGCACAGCTGCAACAGAGTCTGAAGTCCCCCTGCCTTGGTTTTCACAGGGCTGACATCTTGCACAGCTGAGGCCATGGTGGAGATGGGCACAGACTTCCCAAGGATGTGGCACTGAGCACCTCCTTCCCTCTGTACCTCTCTGCTTGCTCCCCAGGTCTGCAGCCCCTTGCTCTGGTGCAGCTCCTTGGAGGCTTTCTGGCCCACAGTACATTCCCTTCGGACCCCCCACTTGAAGGAGCACTGCTACATGGTGCCATCCAGCCATGGGACATGCCAGGGATGGATGCTTTGGGCAAGCAGGAACTTGGGAGAGATGCCAACACCCTGAAATCAACCTACCTGTCCCAGTACTGGTGTCTCACTGCCAAGGTGGGAACACAGTAAATGGCGAAAGAGAAGGGAAACCATGGGGACTAGGGAAACAGGGCCAAATGCTGCAGCTGAGCATCCTGATTCTTCTTGTTAATTTTTACATTATTTTGGAATTCAAAGGGATCTGAAATTTGGGATGTGAAAAACAGGATGGGATTTGATTAACTTGGTTAAGGAGAAACTGGCCAAAGGTTTGGCTGGAGTGTGGTGACTGCAGTCATGATGCCTAATGCCCTTTGCAAGTCAGTCTTTTAAGGGAGACTTTTTGCTCATTATCAGCTTTTCAGGACATCAGGCATCCCTGAGAACCAGTTTTTGACCTGGACAAACACAACACAAAGCCAAGGTGTTGACAGGCTCTCCCCTGGCATGGGGAACCACTTACCTTCTGCCACAGAGACTCCCGGGATGCCAGGGAGGAGCAGGCAGCCACGAACCAGCAGTTCCCGACCTGGCCCTGGTGTAAGTCATGGGAGCTGATCCCATCCACAAAGAGACGTGGATCATTGCAGATTTCCTGTGGGACAGGGGAAGAACAGACACACTGGGTCAGTGAGCAGATAGGGATAGCAGGAGCAGGGCTTCTTGGCAAAGGAAAGTCACTTCCTCTCTTCCTCATGTACTCTTCCCCATGTAAACCTGACCTGCAGCTTTCTGCTGGCCTTGCTCATCACGCTGGTGGCAAAAGGACCCTGTCCTGCCTTCTGCTCTCACCAGGACATGGGCAGCATCACAAGACCTACTCCCTATTCTGACCCAGCACCAGTGCAGCTTTGTTATAATCATCCCTGTCAAAAATAGCATGCTTTCACACCATTACAGCCCTTCTAAGTCTCCTCTTTCAGATGCCTCTACTCCACAACTGTTTTACAAAGGGTGAGGGATCTGCTCTTCCACATCATAGCACAGTAGATAAAAAAAATTCAGTGAAGCAAAAGTTTTGTAGTTGGGCCAGAAGGATTAAATATTCATTCTGCCACTAAAACCAGGGTGGTGGATTGTGCACAGATACCATGAATGGAGAAACTTGGGTAGGAGGTAGCTGGGAGGTAAGCTCATCCCTCCACCCATGTACCAAGATCATCAGCTTTTCTCTGCCTGGCTCCTGCCAGGCTGCCCCCCTTGTTTCTCACTCCCACTTAGAGCCTGGCCAAGAAAGCATTTAAATAACAGAGGGTGTTGAGCAAGCTTCAGGTGACACACTGCTTTTTTAAAAATGTATTTTCTCCTGCTCAATTCAGTTTGTAAGTTCACATCCAGCTGGAGCCTGGGAGCAGACAGGACAGACAAGGAGCTGAAAGAACCTTTCCCCTTTGTTATTACATTTAATTTGAAAAGGAAAAAGGAAAAGCAGATTATCCTTCCCCCACACCTCACAGTTTTTCAGGCTGGTTGTACCCAGAAGAATATGCCCCCTCATCCTGACTTTGCATATGAGGACTTGTATTGCCTCTACTCATAGATTCCTGGAAGGGTTTGGGTTGGAAGGGACTGTAAAGATCATCTAGCTCCAAAACCCTGCACTCTAGGCAGAGACCCCACCCATTAGATTAGGTTGCCTAGGGCTCCATCACAGGGAGGAAAAGGAACCATAAGCACTTCCTGCTATTCCCACCTGGCCCAGCCAGCACCAAATACATCAAAATTAACCTGACACAAACTTGGGCCAGGATCAGGCCCAAGGAAAAGGACTAATCCCCTAATGCTGGTTCTGCAGGATGTTGGGATGAGCGCTAGGGGGAGGCAGGCTGACACCTGCAAAGGCAGGAGCCACCTGTGCCTCAGCACTGCTGAGTGCATACAGGGATGGGAGAACAGCAGCGGGGTTCAGCTCCTCTTTCATAGCACCAGGGAAGCACCCAGCAGTGGGGATGTGTCTGCTGGTAGGGGTGTCTGTAGGATCAGCTCTTCGTGATCCTGCTCTGGGGAGCAGAGGCTCTCCTTCTTTATCCCATCTGAGGACCACAGCTGCCCCTTCTGCCCTTGAGGGGATCTGCAGATTACAATAAAGGGGTTTGTTTGATATACACAGACAGGTGAGAACACGAAATCATGAGAAACACAGAGCCACAAAATGGATTAGGTTGGAAGGGAGCTTTTAAAAGCCATCCAGTCCAAGTCCCTGCAACAAATGCGGAGATCATCAGCTGGATCAGGTTGCTCAGAGCCCAGTCCACCCTGACCTTGAATGTTTCCTGGGGCTGGAACATCGATCACCTCTCTGGGCAAGGTGTGCCAGCGTCTGACCACCTTCATTTTCAAAAACTTCTTTCTTATAGGTAGTCTAAATCAACTCTCCTTCAGTTTAAAACCACTACTCCTAGTCCTATGGCAACAGGCCCTGGTAAAAAGTTTGTCCCCATCCTTATAAGCCCCTTTCAAGTACTTAGAAGCTGCAGTAAGGTCTGCCCTGAAGCGCAGAGCGCGGCTACCACGCTTCCCTGCAGAAGGCCCACACACCATGCTCAAGCCCTGGGACTGAGCCTGGTCCCAGTGGTCTCAAAATCACCAAATCAAGGTGGCAATAAGGAATTTCTGGATATCATCCAGTCCACGCCCCCTAATCAAAGCAGGGTCAGCTACAGCAGGTTGCTCAGGATTGTGTTCAGTCAGGTTTTGGATATTTCTAGGAATGGAGACTTTGCAACCTCTCTGGGAAGCCTGTACCAGTTTTTGGACCACCCTCACAGTATAAAGTCTTTTCTCATGCTTAAATGGAATTTCCTGATGTTCAGTTTGCACACACTGTCTCTTGTACTGTCACTGGGCACCACTGAGAAGTCTGGCTGTGTCTCCTTCATTCCTGCCTATCTGGTATTCATGGACATTGTTAAGATTCCCCTGAGCCTTCTCTTCTCCAGAGTGAAGAATCACAGAATCATCAAGAAGACCTGTAAGATCATGGAATCCAGCCATTAATCCAGCACTGCCAAATCCACCACTAAACCATGTCTCTCAGCACCACATCTATACTTTTCTTCAATATTTCTGGGGATGGTGATTCCACCTCTTCTCTGAGCAGTCTGTTCCAATGCTTGAGCACCCTTTCAGTGAAGAAATTTTTCTTAATATAAAATCCTTGTAAAGGGGAAGGCAGCACTGCCTCCTTGTTCTAATGCTGTGGAACTGATTCTATTGGGATGAGTCTCCTCCATGGGTCAGTTTCCCCAGCAAAGCCCCCTGGGAAGGTTTGCCATATTCCTTAGACTGGAGCTCACCAATATTAAATTACTTGGATTCTTTAGTCCCTATTGAAGCTACTGAGTTTCCACTCATATGTTTTGTACCCAGTCTAGACTGTGTGGCCTCAATCCACTGGGATGGCATTCCCTGTATTCTCTGGCTGTACTGAGGTGGGAGCCGAGGACTAAGGCACTGCTTCAGCCAGGCTGCAATGCCTCAGGACTGCAAGGAGCACGGTGGGGCCCTGGTGTGTGATGCAAAGCATCCTCAGAGCCATGGAGCACCATGCCCACGTGCAGAGGTGGCTGATGAACAAGATACCAGTGGAAACTAGGTCAAAAAGCCAAGAAAAGCTTTGGAACATTTAGTGCTCCTTTTCCTCTGAAGGAAAAGCTGGAAGTGATAAGGAGCTTGTTCTGCGGCCAGATGGAATTACAGGCCCTGGGATTTGTGAGTGCAAAGGGAGGAGAGAAGCAGAGATGCCCTGATCAGAGATGGTCATGACCTTGGTTTCCTCCCCTCCCTACCATGCAGCAGACAGAATCCAGGTGAGCAATACCATTTATGCAGGCAGCAAACACCACGTCATCCTCCCACACCCACGACCCTGAGAGAGGAGGGCAGCACACCAACATCTACACCCACACACACCCTGGGGCCTCCTGGGTTCAGGCTTCAGCCACCACAGAACCAGCCCAAACTGCCTCTTGACACTTGAGGCTTCAGCACACAGGAAGTCCATCCCGTCCTTCATTGGTCACAGCCAGATCCTGGGTCCTGGTTCCTCCTAGTCTGGACACAGATGGAGAACAGGGAGGAACAGGAAGGGGAAGCCGAAAGCTACGGCTGCAGGGAAGCTATGGCTTTAATGTGTGGTTCTTAACTCTATCCTGGCCAAGGGAGTCACACATGTCTCTCCACCCCCAAGGAGAACCTGCTGTCTCAGAGGATCTCAAGAATCACAGAATCATTGAGGCTGGAAAAGCCCTTAAGATCACCAAGTCCAACCATTAATCCAACGTTTCCATCTTCATCCCTAGATCATGTTCCCAAGTGCTGCACCTACATGTTCACTGTTCATCTTCACTTCAGGAGATGGTTATTCCAAGGACCCTAAGCACCATCAAAAATGATCTGCCCTCCCTAAAATTGTCTGCTGAAATGCCTGCTGAGCTCCAGGCAACAAAACACAATTCAGAGAAAGCCTGTGTGGATGGCTCTGTGGAAAGATTCAGACTGATAACACAGAGCAGGCCAAAATAGTGATTCAAAGTTCTGGTGATTCATATCCTCCATCCTCCAATGGATGTGGGATAAAGGTGGAAATCAGAACCAGAGCAGGTCCCCGTTGATAAGGGGCTGATTGCAGAGGCCTGGCTTAGGAGAGCCCAGATTGGGACAGTTTGCTCCCGCTGGCTTTGGGTTTTTGAAGTTCATTAAGGGAAAAAAAAAAAAAAAAAGAAAAAGAAAAAAGATGCAATCAGAGGAATTACCTTGTACTTTTTTGCTTCCCACTCAAAAACATGCTGTCTTTCCCTCTGCTTTCTCTTTTGGGACACCTTCCCAAAATGCACACAATTTTCTTCCAAATGCATTTAAAGCAGAAAATATCTTCCTCACCTTCTCCAGCCTGTCCAATTCCACCCAGGGCTGTAAGGAGAAAATCAGTCTCTAATTTGCTTTATAATTGATGAGTGTTTTACCATCAATGTTTGTCGGTACAGGTTTCTGAGATTTAGATTCACTGGTATCTGGATCACATCAAACCAGATGTGGAGAAGGAAAAAGCTACATCAGGAGGAAGAATAACCAAGGGAGACGCAACATCTGCTGCATGCCAGGACCATTTTTTGCTAACAAGATTTTGTAAGGAACAGACTAGTCTAATTTCATTGCAGAGCCTAGCTGTTTCAGAACAATGCCTTCAGTCAGACTTGCAAAATCAGCAAAATAATCTATTAGCATGGATGTGCTTCCTCCCCTCCCTTCTGGGTAACTGGGAACCGAAAGGATCCTGTCTTAAATGTCACTCACACAGACAAGAGAGCAAGAGGAACTCAAGCATGGTGAGCAGCAGTGACACAGCAGACACAAAGGTCCCTGTGCTGCCCTGCTGCAGGTACTTGCAACTGCGATGAGATTTTGCAGAAAGGGGAATTAATAAAATTTGCACCAGGGTGACAGAGGAAAGGGAAATGGGGTGAATTTAGAATACCAGGGGTCTGTGCTTTCAGATGCATTAATATAGGATCATAGAATCATGGAGTGGTTTGTGTTGGAAGGGACCTTAAAGATCATCTCTCTCTAACCCCCCACCATGAGCAGGGACACCTTCCACTAGATCAGGTTGCTCAAGCCCCATCCAACCTGGCCTTGAGCAGTTTCAGTGACGTGGCAGCCACAGCTTCACTGGGCAACCTGTGCCAGAGTCTCACCACCCTTACTATAAAAAATTGTGCTGTTATATCAACTTTTAATTCATCCTTTTTCATTTACAACCATTATCCCTTGTCCTGTCACTACAGGCTCTACTAAAAAATACCTACTCGGCAGATCAGTTTCACACACATGGAAGGGTAGGCTTGGTTGGGAATATCTACACCCTACAGAACTGTTTGTGGGGGTTTGTAGTGCCTCAGCCAGGCATCCCTAATGCTAATCCACTCCCAATATCTCAGTGTGTACATATTTGTATTGTTATCAGCTCTTACACCATGCAGAGGGCACTCGTAACTCCACCCAGAGCACACAGCACTTGCTTGTGAAGGGAGGCATCAAAAACACGCTCCCCACAACTCCTCAACTCAGTTTGTGTACCACAGAATCATGCAGTGGTGCTTGTTCTGGCACCAGGAAGAGTGAGGGCAGTGTTTGTTTTGGCAACAGGAAGAGCAGAGACAGAGGCAAACAAGATCTAAAGGTCAATTTGCAGGACCTTGACAGGTCCCTCTGCAGTTTTACCTTCTGGGTATCCAAAGTACAAAAAAGGACAAAGAAATGAGAGGTGGAGAGATGGCTGTGAGAATACTGCACTTTCCCAGGAGCAGATGGAGAGGGATTGGAAGGAGAATGGCACAAAAGTACAGAGACCCCAGACCTGTCATTCCTCCCACATGCCCTTTCCAGGGATGCACTCTTGGGAAGTCTCACCACTACTCCACCCAGGACTTCTTCAGTCTCTAGCCAGCCAAGACTGATGCAGAGGCTGGCACAGCCTGGCTTTCAGCCTCACCACACATCCAGACACAGCCCTCCCCAGGCCATCTCTCCCACAGCAAGTGCTTTTGTCTGGAGGCAAAGCCACTAAGAAAATAAAATACTCCCTGGATACCAACAGCCCTGAGGTCTGCAGAAGTCCCTGCCAAAGCAGGAAAGTCTTCACATGGCTCACTGACAAACCGGGGGATGGGATGCTCAAAGCAATGAGATTAAGTGCCACAGGTCATCCCATCAAGAGGCAGAAGCAGTCCCTCTGGGTTTCCAGTCCCAGCACAGCCCAGTCACCAGGGGAACCATCCTTCCTTTACAGAAACGATGTCACCTGGCTCCCTTTCATGCTGCATCCCCTGAGCCAGCTGGACCCTTACAGCTGCACACAACTACAGTCTTCAGCTGTGGAGAGTACACCGAGCAAATGCAGCTCTCAGATGGCTCCACCTGGATCTCCTTCCCTAAATCCCGGTCCATGTAAGCATGGGCTCTAGGGAGCTACACAAGAGAGGTGGAGGAAGAGGAAAAAAATAAGCTCCCAAGGCAGTTTAACACCCTCTGACAGATACACCTGTGACTCAGTACAGTGCTGCTGGCCACCTTTGCCCAGCTTCCCCCACCCATCATATCCCAGTCTTGAGCTCTTCTACAGATCTCATTTGACCAGCTTCCCTTGGGAAGGACTTGCAGGGTGAACCCACCCTGGTTTGGCAGTATTGTGAGCTTAAAATACACCCACACTCCCAAGTCTGTCCTCTCACATGGCAGGCACACCATGCTCTCAGTTGCTCCAACACTTTTAGTTGTGGGGTTTAACCTCAAGCAGAGGAACTGCTTTGGCTTGAAACTCTGTGCATCAAGCCCCAAACCTGGAGGATCATGCAGTGACCTCATACAAGTGAGGGACCACAGACCACAGGCAGGAGCCCTGAGGATGCTCCACATCTTGCACCACTTTTGGGCCATCAGTCCCCACCCTGGAGGATGCAGAGGTGGGGCCATGCTGGTGGAAAAGGAGGAGACTGCCCAAGTACGTCCTGTTGTGAAAAACCATAGTATTTCAGGAGGAATGGTCCAAACTCAGCCATTCTTCACAGAGCTAATGTGAAAACCTGGAACAAGCTGATGTGGCCACGAGCTCAGCCATACAGTTTATGCCTCCAATTCAGCAGCTGCCCTGCCTGAATGCCAAATCCTGTATCCCACTGAAAGCCAATCTTCTAAAACAGTATTAAGAAATCTAAATTGTGCAGAGTTTGTTTGTTTTTAATTAACCTAAGAGTCAAGTTATTGACGAGAAAAGAAGAACTGGAAGCTGAAAACTACATCCACACTCAATTGTGCAGATCTCAGATCAAAATCTCTGAACTGCTTTTTTGTGGGGACACCTCCCACACCCCCTTGAGCCATACTCTCTCCATTTCCTTGTCCCAGGGCAAGGAAATACCCTTTGGTTTGAGATTGTGTCCCATTCATAGCACCTCCATTCAAAAACCGGACTTGACCTCACCACAATCTAAATTAATCCCTGACTATGCAATGATGATGAAAAATGAGGTTATCATGAGTTTAAGCCATTTAAAGAAACTACTTTCAGCCCACGCCTATTCTGGTTATTCATACACTGGGTGTAGCTTTACAAACAGAATCCTATTTTATGAGAAAGCCACCCTCTAGAGATGTGGAGTCATGAGCTTCTGCTAACTGGGAGAAGGGACATTAATTCTTACGTAACTCTGACAGTTCTTGCATTTGCATCAGACCACAGTCAAAATTTAACCATCCACGACCACCCTCCATTAAGATGGTTTGTTCATCCTTTTCCATCTTGGATGGGGACTGGGAGGAATGCATCACTGAGCAGTGGCTTCTTCACAAAGATACAGAAATATCAAAGAAGCGTTGTTTTATATTTCCACTAACACACACTCACAAACTCACACAGTTACACACTCACACTCTTCATATTTTATTTTCCTTCTGCAAGAGGCAGCAGATCAAGTCTGATCAAGGGCTGATCAAGTCTTTTCAAGGGCTTCAGTGAAAGACACTTGCTCCAGCAGGAATGCCTGCCTTTAACACAGGCAAGTCACCGCAGGCAAATCACCCCCAAATCCCATCCTCTCTGAGGGCTCAAAGATTAGAGCTCACAGGCAGTGCAGAAACTCCCAGCTTGCCCCAAGATTAAAAGCCTTGGCTGATTCAGAGCATGCATCCATCTCTGGGACCTTCCCCATAGGGAGGACATGGACCTTGCTTGCTGGAGCAAGTCCAGAGGAGACCACAAAGATACTCGGAGGCTGAAGCAGCTCTGCTAGGAAGACAGGCTGAAAAAGTGTGCAGTTTGCAGACAAGAAGGATCCAAGGAGACCTTAGTGCTCCTTCCAGTGTCTAAAGGGGCTCCAAGAGAGCTGGATAGGGACTTTTTACAAGTGCATGAAATAACAGGACAAGGAGGAATGGCTTGAATGGCTTTAAACTGAATAAAATCAGGTTTAAGTTAGATAACAGAAATAAATCCTTTCCTGTAAGAGTGTTGAGGCACTGGCGCAGGTTTCCCAGACAAGCTGTGGATGTCCCATCCCCAGGACAGGTTGGAGAGGGCTTTGAGTGTTGAGGAACACATTCAGTGCAGGTATCTCAGTGAGCAGCTGCAGTTTGAGCTCTGGGGAGAGGGAGCCCAAGCCTGAGACAAGAGGCTGTCTTGTCTTGTGAACTGCTGACCAAAGAACAAAGGGCACCTGTGTCCCATCCATGACTGGACACTGGGAGACCCTCCAGGCTTCCTCATGCTCGGACTGTGAGAGGATAAATACCTCAGGTTTCCTTTGTTTGGGGTCCCTCCTCAGAGGCACCAGCTTGGGCCATTTTTCCATCACTGCACCAAGATGAAATAATTTTAATGATCCAGGTGTCTGAGACTCTGTTGTGGGAAAGCTGGGGTCATGGTAAGGAAAGCTGGTCTGTGAGTGTAGGGAGTCAAGTGGGGCAGCCACTGTCTCCCTGGAGCTGCCCGCTACAACCCAGCTCTAGTGGGGGGAGTGTGACCTGCCAGAGCAGCTCCTGGATGGCTGGACAGGGAAGTTTCCTTAACACTGAGAAACAGATCTAGTGGGAGGTGTCTCTCCCATGGCAGAGTGGTTGGAGCTGGGTGATCTTGAAACCAAACCAGTCTGTGGTTCTATGATAAGCAGCACTGTAATTGCTCTGCAGGTTGAATGTGTCCCCCCAGGACCCCAGAGCCCAGTCTGGGAGGATTTGCACATTCCCTCCCATGGAGCTCAGAGGCAGCAGATGCACAGGACTCCTTTCTCTGCTATTGTTCTGCTCTTCCTCATTACCAATACAATAATTTCTTGTCACCAACACGCAGTGGCACTAAGAAGCACGCAATGAATCTAATCCAGGGATTTTACCGTCACTTTTGCTTTTAAGGCCATGTCCTTCTGATGATGAGGACAGAGCAGACTGGCTGGAAATTTCTTATCAAAGACTGCACTAGTGCCAAGCAGCTTATCAATTCCAGTCCTCACTTGGGGCTAAGGAGGAGAGTGTGTTTGCCTGGCACCATGAGGCCATGGCCCTGGGAGGATCTGGCGAGACCTGCTGGAATGCAGCCAGGGTCAGCATCACATCTAATGGGAGTAGAGACCTTTTAAAATAAGTACAAATAATAACAATGAATCTCTTGTTCATCCTTGAGGGATGGGGTAGCCTATGAATGGCTTAAAAATGTAAAAACAAGGTCAATTCAGAGATTGCATTAAATGATGATCAAATCCTTTCCTGGCAAGGAACAGCTAGACTGGCAATCAGCTCCAGTTTTACTGAAAACAGCAGATAAATTAACAGGCAAGTGGCTCATAAATTCTTAAGCCAAGAAATGCAAAGGTCTGGAAGGATTTTAACCCCTGTGATGGACCCCAGACAGAGTCTTTTGAGTTTGTTCAGAGGAGACGATCCTCCAGTCGATCCAGTACCACAGAGGAGCCCCAGCGTCAACACCAACCCCGAGCATTCTTTGGGTGAGACCAAAACTGAGAGAGACAGGACAAGACTGCAAGAAGCTCAGTAAAGACACCCCTGGAGCACAGAAGTTAGTATTTGAGTCTTTCTGCAAGAAACACTTCCAAGTAGGACACCAGAAGTTTTTTTATACCCAATTGCCATTGGAATGCCTCCCTGCTAAACTCTTGGTGAGCTCTGGAGAGTAAAGAACTACAAGAACCTAACCTCTGTCTTCACCATTATCTTCACTCTTGTGTTTTTGCCAGCTTCTCAGCCTGCACTACACACTGGGGAAAAGACCTTTTAATGCAGAAGCTTGTGGGCAGGGAAGTGCTGGTCCTGCTTTTAGTGAATTAGTACATTGACTCCTTTCCCCTTCCAGGAAACCCCCAAGGGGATTGATTGTATAATCCTCACTCAGCAAGAGAGAAGAGCTAAGTGCTTAATAATGTGCAGAAAAGTGGAGCTAAGAGATGCTTTCCCATCCTGCAACACCTCCTCCAAAGACAACAACATCCAGTTCAGGAGACAATGGACATAATGTATCCTGCATCACAGGACAAGGGAGAATGGCTTTAAGGTGAAATAGGGTAGATTTAGATTGGATATTAGGAAGAAATTCTTCCCTGTGAGACACTGGACCAGGTTGTCCAGAGAAGCTGTGGATGCCCCATCACTGGAAGTGTTCAAAGGCCAGGCTGGATGGGGCTCTGAGCACCCTGGTCTAGTGGAAGATGTCCCTGCCCAAGGAACCAGAGGACATTTAGGACCCTTTCCAACCCAAACCACTTTATGATTCTGTAAATGGACAATAACCCCATGTACAAGTCACAGTGGATACATACCAGGAAGGCAGGGAATGGCTATTGAAAAATCCTATTTTCTTGGTGTCTAAAACAAGGTTTCTCTTGTCGGTCTGGGAAAAAAAACCTCAGGTCTGTGACTGAGAGCATCTCTCACCAGTGCCACAGTAGGGCTGAAAATGCCACAATCCTAGTGCCCTAAGATCTCCTGCTTCCACAACCTTTCCCAAAACACCTGGCCTGTCTCTCTTCCCTTCAACTACTCTCTCAGGCTTTCCCCTCCAAATGACATTGCCTTCATCCAGACAAAATAATATTCCCATTTAGCAAGAATCTACCTTTATGCTCTTTAATCAGGGACAATCTCCCCTGACAATTAATTCCTGCAGAGATAATTCAGCACTTGCAAGTAAATGCTGGAGAGAGATAAAAATACTGAGAAAGAGGCATGGAGGGAAAAGCTCTATTCCCTGAAGACTGGGAGGGCAGACTTCATCCAAGAAGTTTCTCTGGTGGTTGCAACCATCTAGGCTTGAACTCACATGCAGCTCAGGTTCAACAACAGCCACACATCACCTCGAGCCACACAGTCACTGTGACAACAGCTGGCTTGGAAATCCTTGTCTTTGTCACAGCTCCCTGTTACAGCACATTTGGCACAGCTCAGCACAGAGATCCCACCTGGGCCCCTCCCAGCGTCTTTGGGATCTCATGTCTCAGCCACTCAGCATCTTAGGGATGACTGTGAATTTCTCCTGCAATTCCTGCTGTAGGCAGGAATACACTCAGCACACAGCAGCCCACCTGCCTCCCAGAACAGGGAGGAAAAAACCATCTCCAAGCTCAACCTTGCTCCCTGGGAAGAGCTGAAGGACCAGAGCATGCAGCTCATATAGTTCAACATCACACCTGTGCATGATGTAAGCCTCTCACCAGGCTTCATTGGCTTCCCACAGGTGCCGTGGTGCCAAAATTTGTCCTGGATGGTGACCCATCCCAGCAGCAGGTCATTGCGCGGTGGGCTGAACCTGAACCAAGTGGCCCTCTTGCTGCATAGAGAAAACAAGCCCTGGGTAAGGCCCAGCGGTATTAAAGACAGACCCTAATCAAAACCTGTAGCAATCCCGTGGCATCACTGGAAGCACTCTGTACCCAAGAAGAGAGCTTGGGACAGTGATGATTAGAGCAGATGAACTCTTTTCCCCCATGGTAGATGAGTCTCTTCTACCTTAGATCATCATCGTTTCCTCCACAGGGGATCAACAGACACAGCAGACGCCACAAATCTCCCCTTATTTTTGGTATCCATCCTGCACCTCATCCATCCCCTTCTACTCATCTTTGTGCCACCCCTTCTTATTTACCCACCTCCCAAACATCCAGACCAGCTCACCCAATGCACAGCCCAAACCTCCCACTTCCAAGGTGCATTGCCAGCATTCCTGTCCCAAAAGGGGAGGGCAGAACTCAGAGCTTGAGGATCAGGCTGAGATTTCCACTGGGAGTGGTACTACTTGTCTGGATACAGATCTCCCTCTCCTGTGCACAGCAGCATACAGAGCAGAAGGGAAAGAAGTTTCAAGCAAGGTGTTGGGATTCGGGCTAAGCTTAAAAGTTCTGTTTTAATTTCTAATGCAACAGCCGAGTGCTGCTGCCAAAAGGAACTGCTGATGTTGCCTGAGTGATCTCCAAAATCTACTTTGGCTAGGCAATGAGCAGCCAGCTTTGTTTTTAAGTGGATTCACTAAAGGGGGCTCTTCAGGACCCCCTTCCCTGCTCAGGCTGATGCTGTGGTTTCCCTCCCTCTGAAGCACTCCAGTAATTGGCTTTCTGGCTTCGCTGGGCTGCATCACAAAGGCGTCCAGCAAACAACCACCAAAGCCAAAACACGATTAGAGGGCTCAAACAGCTGCTCCCTCTGCAAAGATTTGGCATCCAGAGCAGGGCTGGAGGCCAAGGAAAGCAGGGAGGGAGGGAGGACACCCTGCTGGAAATAATAAAGCTGAGCCCGTTCCAGGAAAGGCTGCAGTGCCGGATGCAGGAGGAAGTTGAAACAAAACAACCTGACCAGGGAAGGGACCAGAGCTGTTCCTCAGCCTCTCCTTTTCCCCTCTGCCCAGAAAAGCCTCAAGCAAAAGGGAAAGCACTGCAGAGATTGGGAGTTCTGTTGTTTTGTTGGGTTTTTTTGCCAAAGCAGCCTCAAGCTTTGGGAGTGCATGGAGGAACAGAGAGGATGCTGGAAGAATAATTGGGAAGGCAGAGGTGCACACACAGAGGATAGACTGTTAGGTCCATACTAGCACAATGGAAGTATATGGAAAGAAGATCCTGCCTCTGGCAAAGCACATTCCCAGTAACCCAGTGAGTTCACTGTGGTTACTTTTCACATGCAAGTGCTCTACCTGAAAAATCACAGAACAGTTTGGGTTGGGAAGGACCCTTAAGATCACCTAGTTTTGATCGCCCTGGTGTGGCCAGGGACACCTTCCATTAGACCACATTGCTCAAAGCCCATCCAACCTGGCCTTGAACACGTCCAGGGATAGGGCAGCTACAGCTTCTCAGGGCAGAATTTATCTCCTACATCTGATTTCTTTCCACAGATCACAAGTGACAACTTTTCTGAGAAAACAAGTGGTTGTTTTTAACAGCGGACAGCTTTTATTTCCATTCTCCACCCACTCTGTTCTCACTGCAAAGCTAGAGACATGATGAGCTCTTATATTTTATCACAGTTTTAGCTGGAACTCTCCAAAACAACCCATGATCACGGCCCTGAGAGATGAAAGTGTGTACACAACATCCCCTCCCTGCAGACAGTATCCCTGGGACTGGGGACTCCATTTCTTGGTAAGGAAATCCCCAAAACAGCATCTGCCAAAAGCTGGGAGTATCACTACTTGCTTTTTCCTGAATGAGGTTTAACTGTGATTGCTTAAAAGAAGATTTGCTGGTCGTAATAGAAACAAGATGCTGTGGTTTAATAACTGCACCGTGCCATTCAATAGCACACAAGCAGAACAGTTGATTTAAACTTCATGGACATTTTCGACTCTACTGAATCCTGCATTAACTTGGAGAAGTTGATAGTGATTGCTTTCTTACAGAAGATGCTGGGATTTTTCCTGGACTCTCTCCCTCAGAAGACCAGTAAGAATTCAGGCAGAATCAGGTCCAGCAACTAAAAATGTCATTTTGCATTGTCTGCTGGCACAAAGCAATTCTCCCTATGAAATTTAGTTACTTTTTCTGAAATTAAGAACTGAGAGAAAGAACACAAAGAAATGCTTTTGACAAAGAGGTTTCTCAAAACTTCAGCAGCAAACAGGGCAGGTGTGAGCTCAGATTCTTTTTTTAATGGTGATTTTGTGGTCAAGGCAGCTGAGTAGGTCTGATCAAGCAATCCTACCAGACAGTGGCATCATGAGTCTGCTACTGCTCAGCATGCACTCCTTCTGGCACCCAAACTGCTGGCAAAGTTCCCTTTATCTGGTGCAGAGGCAGCAAAACAAGGACCACCTCTATTAAGCCACAGGACCTTGCTGGCACATGGGACCCACTTCCAGCCTCCATTCCCACTGACAGCCCACGTCAGAAAGAGCCCTGGTTCAACATCCTATGCTAACTGTTTTAAGGGTCCCCTCCTAGCCAAACAGTTCTCTGATCCTATGAAACTGAAGAGCTGGGTGACTGGAAAAAAGTTTGAATTCACTCTCTGCTTCAGCAGAGATAGGTTTGGACTAGGTGAGCATGACACCTTACAGGTGAGGTTCAGAAAGCTTTCTTAGAAAGGCCTCATCCTCTAAAGAGCAAGACAGCAAGAGGATAATACCTGCCTGAACACCGAGGGCTGCAAGTGAGATGAAAGCCAGAAAAGCAGATGGAGAAAAGCTCCGAGATGCCCAGCAGAACACAAGCAATCTTTGTCCCCCTACAAAGGGATCCAACCCTCCATCTCTAGACATATGGCTGAAGTAATGTGCGAGACCTGACTGCAAACCAGTCAGGGGGTCTCAAATACATCCCTGCCTTTTAGTCCCAGAGAAGGTTGTTTAGAAAGTCTCAGCTATCACCTGTCTGCTCTATAAATGGCATGTGCAAGGTGTGTTTGCCCCCAGAGTGAGACCAAACCATGGTTGGCCCTGTCTTCAGAAGGCAGCTGTGCACAAAGCCTCTTTTCCTTCCAGCAGACAAGGGGAATAAACTAAAACACACACAGGGCTTTGCACAAATCCAGTGTCTAGGCAGAGCTGGGGTGGAAGACACAAAGGCAGAGCAGAGGGAAGCGAGGCCTCCTCCCACAAGGAGCCCAGTGGGATGCTGGGGGCTCAACCCCTCTGGCCACACAACAAGAGTCAGTTCAGCTCCATCTCTCCCTTCACACAAATCCTTTTGTCCACCCCCTCCAGACTGCCCTTACCCAGACAGACACAGCACTGTCTCGTGGAAGGCCAGCTGATTTTCTGGGCTGTCAGCGGGGGCGAAGACGATGACGGCAGCTCGGGCAACACTACCACGCCCAAATGCCACCAAGCCACATGTGGAAAAGCACAGGCTGGGTAGAGAGGGCTGCTGCTCCCCACAGCGAAGGAAAGAAACCCAGATGTGTGAGATGCTGGGACACTGCTGCTCCCCAACCACAATTATCACTGCTACATGGGACTCCCTGTGATCCATGGCAGTCAGAGCACTGCTCTCATGGTCAACTCCAAGCAGACAGCCGTAACAGGACATACAAATACTCCATAGTGCCCTCAGGTCCTGATGTCCTTGGGCTGGCACTGAGGGCAGCAGAAGAAGGACTGGCAACACTGCGGACAGGCAATGCTATCCCCAGCCTCCCACAACCTGCCTTCGTAACAGACACAGCAGCACGGAGAAGAGGCAGAGGACGTGGTTTTTGCACAGAAGAGGAAGGATAGGTACAACCACCCTCTTCCCCAAAGATCCCCAAACCACCTCACCTACCCAAAACTTGTTTTCCCTTTCCAATTGGACCAACACCACTTGAATACCGAGAATATTCTAGTGGAAGGTGCCCCTGCCCTTGGCAGGAGGGTTGGAACTAGATCTTTAAGGTCCCTTCCTTCCAACTCAGACCATTCTGTGATTCAGAGATAACACTCTGCCAGCCTTACAGGAGTACACAATACCAAGCCAGCTGCAAACCATCTCTCTGGTTTATGCATGGGGAAACTGAGTGACAGAAAAGCCTCCTTTTCTCTTGGACCTCACTGGATGCAGAAGAGCCTGGACCTGAGTGCAGCAGGGGTTCCTGGCACCCTAGAGGCCCACAATCTCAGGTCTGGGTAAATAATGCTGTTGCGGAGAGGAGATGTTGACAGCCTTGGTGAAGGGCGCACTGCATTCTCAGGAACGCCTGAGAGCAGAGATGGTAGAAAGCAGTGTTGAGGGGCAAAGGGATGGGTGCACTTACTTTGGGTCGCTTCCACTGGATGCCCTGGATCCTTGACTTGTAGAAGAGCGAGTCGTCGTTGGCAGGGAAAAGCGGATCCTCGAAGAGCTGCTTCCGCCGCTGGCACTCCTTCTTCAGAGAGGCGTAGCGCTGGTTCTCGTACGGCTTCACTGAGGAGAACATCCTTCACCACCGGCTCTGGAGGAGAGGCAGAGCAGGAATGAGATGGGGCACGGTCTGGACAGCGACACCCAGTCCTCCTCTGCAGCATCTGAGTGGCAGCACCAAGACACCGTGGCTGAAGACAACCACCTCAGAGCTCGAGTGCACCTTGCTGATCCCCCGGGGCTGGGACTCCCATTTACTCTCCCAAGCTGGCCAAACAACACCAGACCAGGCATAGCAGTGGATAATAACTGGTGTCCTCCTTCTTAACAAATTTGTAACTCATTTGGGAAAAACACAGCCCTCAGAGGCAAAGGAGGAAGACATCCCCTGCAAGATGGGTTTAGGGCTGAGCCCTACCCACAGCATCCCCACCACAGAGCCTCAGCTCGCAAAATCGTGTGCATTTCATGATTTTGTCAGAGACACCAATTTCTCAGCAGACTTTATAAGATCAGGTTTTAATTAAAAAAAAAGGTCTCCTGGCAGAGCACCACATGTTTCTGGATTAATTATTCTTTCCTGACAAGTGTCTTGCTTCCAGGGCAGAGATGTGAATTTAACAATCCCGACAACAGCAGGAAACCAATGGTCAAATGCCTCCCAGAGAGAGATCAGCACCTCTCCATCACTGCTCCATCACCCCTGCCTTTTGGTCACTGGGTACCAACCCCTTTGCTCAGGAACAAGGAAAATGGATGCTCTGCATAATTCCACAGTGCCTAATCACAGACTTTTTTCAAAACTCCTTCCCTAAAGTTTCTCTGTAATTATTTATAACAGCCACGTTCAATCCTTATCTCTCCCCAAAATGGGATGTTCTTTTCCAAAAACTTCATTAGTGACCTCAGTCTGGAAACATCTAGTGTGGATTCCTGAAGAAATGGGAACATGTGTGACACATAACCATGGAAGCATGGAATCATTCAGGTTGGAAAAGACCTCTAAGATCACCTGTGCCAATCACTAACCCAGCCCTTCCAAGTCCACCACTAAAGCACATCCCTAAGTGACATAATCCCAGCTTTGGTCTCCAGCATGGTAAAACTAAGAGTGCCCCATCGAGTGTGTGGATGCTTCCAGCATGCTGACCTCTCATCCCTCCTAGTGAGACATATAGAAACCACATGCTTGTTGTGGTATCATAACATGTGGTGGAATAATGAAGTTGCAATAATGCCTGACTGGAAACAGCTAATTTGTAAACATCCAAAGTCCCAAGGACTATATGATCACTTATGGTTGGCATCAATTTAAGTAGCATTGTCACCTCCCTTGTTAATGAACCACTAGGATTAGCTGAAGGAAAGTAGGTGTCTGAGAGCTAAACTAATGCCCATTCTGATGCTCCAGGAGCATTGCCCACCCAGCCAGCCTTCTCTCCTCTGGGAGAGACAAAAACACTTCACTTATGGAAAGCTAAATAGCAAAGCACAGGTTTTAATTGACAACATTTATCAGCTTGATTAGCAGCACAAGTGCTCATCACTCAGAGCTTAAGTGAACCCAAAATAATCCCCTTGCTGGCTGCTCCACAGGTCTGTGCTACTGAGGAGGAGTTGTGAAAGCAGCTCCTGGGGATTTTCTCCCTCCTGTCAGTACCAGATGCTACAAAGAGGCCCAAGTGCTTCACCTGCCCTCAGAAAAGCCTTAAAAATAAATAGCCTGATATAAACTCCCAAATAATTCACCAAATTTACTCCTTTTGGAAAGGCTGACAGCCTCATTGAGCAGCCAGGGGATGCACCCAGTACTCCAATCCACCCTGCTATGAGGGCCAGGGAAGGCACTAACCTTCAGATCTCCAGCAGAGGAAGGTGGTGAAAAATAAGGGAGATGTACCCAGGGAGGTCATGGGGACATCCTGGCACTGAACAAGCTCCTTTTGAGTGACAATCAGGCCAAGGCTTTCACAGTGGTAACACTCATTGCTACACAGGGAAAGCAGTAGTGCTGGGAAGGGATGGCTGGCAACTGCCTTCTGCAGGAATACACCAGGCTGAGAGAGGAGGGAGATGCTGTTAGCTGATATGCAAGATGAATTGCTTGGACTGGTGCATGAACTGGGCTGAGACACGAAAGGATATTTCCACAGGAAGTTGTGCAGAAAGAACCAGCAAGATTAGAAAGGGAGTCTGGAAAGGAGGGGAAGAGGGAGGTCTGGTGCCTTTCTAAAAGCCATGCTCAAGTTAAAGGCAGGAGTTTTGGGTTTAATGTAGGAGATGCTGGGTGCTGCTCTGCAGCCTGTACCGTGGCCAAGGGCTGGCACTTGGCTGCTCATTCATAAAATTACTGCTACACCCTGCAGCTTGGAGCTGTGCTTTCCAATGATGCCTGCAACACTGACTTTGACAAGACACCCTGGGCAATGTCCATCCCGGTGAGAACGGGACCGCAGTCATCTCAGCCAAGGAGTTCCAGCCTTTCTGATGCCCAAATTCTCCTGAATTTTTGCCCTCCTATCCCACCCTACAGTGACTGTCACCTTGCCAGCCATCTGTCCTCGCTGCAGGGCTACTCTCACATGACAGTGTGTAGATGGATTTGAGTTGCAAAGGAAATGGCAAGCAGAAGGGGAAGGGATACTGTTCAGGATCATTTAGAAAAACAAACAAATTAAAAAAAAAAACACCTTGCAAAATAATTAAAAGGAAGGGGCAGAAGGAATGTTCTTAGGGCAGTGTTAAAATTCATTACTCTCTCTAATTTGCAGCATTTCATGCTTACCAGGCTGAACTTCACCTCTGCCACATTAAAATGCCCAAAGGCTGTCTAATTACTCTTTGCCTTCTTGGACCAAGCTCAGATGCTCCAGGAGCACAGGAACTGGGTGTTTTCATGCCTGATTTGAAGTAACAACCCTACATATTATTTTTATGTATCATTGCATATGCATTTGTTTGCATGTGGGCAGGGAGAGGAATCTGCACTCACCACTCTTAGCATGAATTTTTACGAACAGTGGTCTGATTCCAACCTCAGTCCTGCCATGAAGGAGTTAAACAAGAAACTACTTTGCTGGAAGACTGAGCCAGACTTATGACTCAGGGGTGTTGTGGGCTCCCCTTTTCACCTCCAGCATCATTCAGATGCTCCAGCTCCTGCCAGCTGGTAGGACACACAGCTATAAGAAGTGCAACAGGGAGAAGGATTGAAAGCGTTTGTGTTGGCCAAGACCAAATACCTGCTGAAAGGCTCTTCCTTCCTCCCCTCCAAACATCTTTCTCTCCTTGACTTCCAGCTCAGAGGCTTCCCAGGTGGCTGGCATGGGCTCACCAAGCTTGTGTTATCGCAAGGCTGCAGCCTGGCCAGAAGCAAAGCCTCCTTGCTTGTAGATCCTACAGCAGTCTGCCTCCAGGTCAGACAAAACACTTTGTTCTAAAGCACAGGATCTGCTGCCCTTCAGCTCTGTTCCCACTAAACAGGAGAGGGCTTCAATATCACATTGCAAAAGCACAGGATCAGCCAAGGAGAAGATGGAGCAGGAACCAGGCATGTGATTGCTCACTCTTCAACCAGGTGCAATGTTACGGGGCTCAGCAGTGGGGTGCTCAGAACAGCAGGCAGGCTTTTTCTAAATATGCTATTTAAATAATTAAACACAGTCCTTGGGTGTTTCTATTGACAGACATGTGGCAGTACCAGGGTTATTCTTTCACCACCTACCAACACAAAAGTCCAGCTAAGCAGAGGAAACCCTGTTGATGCAAGGAGAGCTTTACACACTGTTTCTTCAGGACCCAGGGAAGAAGAAGGAGTTGAATTGTTACTCACTGTTTACACTGAACACAAGATAAGCACTACACACCTCTTGGCCAACAACTCTATGCCAACCATGAAGAAAAAAGCCTCAAGTCATCTTAGTCATAGAATGGTTTGGGTTGGAAGGGACCTTCAAGATCCTTTAGTTCCAACCCTCCTCATACAGCTCCTGTGGGCAACCTGTGCCAGTGCCTGTGCCATTCCCAAAGCCCTTTCCCACTCCCAGCTGTGCATTCACCATAGCTTTGCTTTGGACCCCAAATGGCACGGCCCAGAGCCAGAAGCACGGTGCAGCATCCTGCATTAGCAATGTCCACGAGGAGGGGAAGATGAAACCGCACTGATGGAAATTAGAAAACAAGACATCATTTCTTCTCAAATTGACTGTGGTTAACCAGGGAAGCTAATTCCCATGGGAAGTTACAGGTAGCTTGTGTCCAGATGTTTTTGAGCACAGTTGGACATCTTTACAGAGCTGCTGCTTTAGCCAAAATGCAAATTACTGAACATTTACAGTGGGTACTTGCTGAAACAAGACTGTTGAAGAACAGAGCACTGAATGTCCCCTTCTGGCCTTAATCTCTTTTCTTCATCAGGTCATATCTCTGTTCTCATTTAAGAGCTAAAAGCTCTGCTAGGCTAAAGGAGAAATAATAATTTTTACTCTTAATTATGTTTATATCAAGCTCTGATTTTAATCAGTGATTTTCTACAGCACAGATGGCATCCAAACCAGGACACCTTAACATGGCACCTTTCAGCCTGAGGGTTAATCTTGCATGAGCAACCACAGGGACTAGCTGCTCCCCCTCAGAAATTCAGTGCAGTGGATTTAGCCCCAAAAAACATCCTGATGGGGCTAAGGGCTGTTTGTTTTAAGCGAGTAAGCCCTCTAGCTTTTTGCAAACATACAAGTACAGCAAATGCTCCCTGATGAATCCTCCTCCTCCATGGAGCAAGAAAAAGCATCACTCTCCCTCTGCAGAGATCCTGCTCCCTTCTGCAAAGCACTCCAAGACCTGCAAAGGAAGTTGCTGTCTAACAGCTGGCTATTACTGAAAATAAACTCAAAAAAAATGTCCTTTTGACAAGGGCATGTAGTGATAGGACAATCTGGAATGGCTTTAAACTGAACGGGAGCAGGTTTAGATTTGATATCAGGAAGAAAACCTTTCCTGTGAGGGTGGTGAGACACTGGCACAGGCTGCCCAGAGAAGCTGGGCATATCCCATCCCTGGAAGTGTCCTAGGCCAGGCTGGATGGGACTTTGAGCAACCTGGTCTAGTGGAAGGTGTCCCTGCCCATGGTGGGGGGTTGGAATGAAATGGTCTTTACTGTACTTCCAACCCAAACCATTCTACAGTTGTATGAATCCAGATCAATCTCCCATTAAAAAGTGCATTTGCACCCAGGCCAGGGAAAGGGTGGGGTCACACATCCTGGCAGAAAGCTACTGCAAGTGACTCCATATCACCAGAACACGCCTGGCTGTCAGCATCTGCACAAAATAAACTGGAGATAAGATGTCACATTTGGAGGCTGTTTCCGGCAGTGCACAGTGATATTTATCATTCTTGCTTTATTTCCTCTGGATTTTTTTCCACCAGAACATTACTCCTTTATTGCTTAAGAGCAAGATGACAGCACAGGGAGAGATGTAGCCAGCCAGCAGGTCTGCATGTATGTATGTATGTGCAGGATTGGGATATTTTCTTCCATGTAAGGCCAGGGTTAACAGGAGGGTCCGGGCATCCTTGAATGCCCATCTCCTTCGGAAGCCAGCGGGGTGTGCTGAGCAGGAGCTCCCTTTCTGCTTGGATGACTCACACTGGGACAGAGGCCTTTGACTGGGAGTTCCTCATTCCTTGCAGCTATGAGTCACCATTTGCAAACACAGTCAGATGTTGGAGCTGCGGAAGAAAAGGCAGCCCCACTCTGGGAACACTCTCATAACCCTGTGCTGGCTCCAGCTCTGCCTGGCCAGAGCTTTGCACACAAGTTGAGCTTGTGGCACCAGCCAGACTGGCCCTTCCCCCAGCACAGACTCTAAGATCAGATGGGACCAGGACACACGTCTAAAGGCATCCTGACACAGGAGGAGTAACAAGCTCAAAGCAAAGCTGGTGGCAGCATCTCCCACTGGATCAGAAAATGCAGGAGGCTGGAGGGATGCAGGAATAGCAGGGAGAGGGATGGAACAAACAGCAAAAGGTGGTGGCAGAAGTACAGACCCAAAAGCAGCGTGAAGAGCAAGGCAGTAACATGCCACCAGACAGCCAGCCTTGTTCTAGGGAAAGCAGAGACCTGATGAATATATTCAGCACTCAGGGTCCAGCTCACCCCAATCCACTCACGGTTTGGGGAGAACACAGAAGCTAAGTTTTGGGCCCTCGTCCAGCATCATTGATTGTGTGAAACACCAGCAATGTGTTAGGCTTGTTTCCCAGGCCACAGCAGGGTTAATAACCCTTGGAGATCAGCAGGAGTTGCAGGACAAGTAACAAAAGGTGAATTAATGGGCTTTGCCAATGCCAAGTCCCTGGAGACAGCCATGACTTCACTAACCCCTCATGCCTCAGCACACCCTGACCCTGGTTAATAATTGTAAGGAGCAGCACAGAGTGCCAGCAACACCAAAGCACTCCCAAGCTCACTCAGCAGCCAGTGCAGCCTCCAAAAAAACACCCTTGTGCGGGAGAAGGCAGGAACCTTCTTCAGCACATGACACTGATCATGCAGAGCAGGTTTTCAGGCACTGGAAAAATACAACCTAGGAAGACCAGACTCTCACATACAGAATCGTACTACCTGCACCTATGGTCATCCAGCCACATGGCAGGGGAGAGGGAGAGGGAGAGAGAGTTATCTTTGCAGGATTGGACTGAGAATGTATTTTTATAATTTATTCAGTGTTTTTAATTGAACAGCTATACCAGCTCCTTTTAAACCCAGTCACACTGCCTCCACTGGAAGCCTCGTGCCACATCAATATGCTCACACTGGTTTTCCTGCCAGGTGGGCTAAAATATTATGGTCTAAGGGCAGGCCTGTACCTTTATGAGGTGGACAGAGGGAAAGACAGAAGAGTCACAGGGTACTGCTTGGTGTACCCATGTGAGTCCTTCTCTTGGGCATTACAGGTCACAGAGGTGCTTATTTAAGAGGTTGAGGAACTGGAAAATTCATTCAGAAAACTCATCATTAGTGCAGATAAAATGCAGCACGTCTCCATGCAAATGCTCTGCCTTCAATAGCTTCCGCAGCCTCTGGGATGATTAAAGCAATTGAACTTCAAACGACGCACAGAGACGCATTCGGGAGGAGCAGAAGAGATAACGGGGCTGCAGCTACTCTGTAGGAGAGTGAGGAGAGGCAGCTGGATCCTTCAAGATCATCCCTCCCAGCCTAGCTGTGATGTTTGTCCTTCTGGCTGATCCAGAGCACCCTTCCTGCAGCTTCAGCCCTGATCACAACACGCTCTGTCTGGAAGTGTTCATGGTTAGGATGGATGGGGATTTGAGCAAGTTGGTCTAGTGGGACGTGTCCCTGCTGATGGCAGAGCGCTGGAATGAGATGACCTTCAAAGACCCTCCCAACCCAAACCATTCTGTGATTCTATAACAACACCATCCCCAAGGCAATGGGTTTCTTCTCTCTCCATGACCTTCACCCCTTGCTGCAGACAGAGCCCAAAACTCTGTCCTAACAGAGGCCTGGAGGTACTACCAAGTCCTTCAGGTCTCCTCTTGAGAGAGGCCATTGCAGAAATGTATTCCTTGACCTGCTCTGCTTCAAGCAGGACACGATCATCTCCTGCAACTCCAGCTGATGGGGGCACCCCACTGCTTCTGACAACAGGCTCCACACCACAGGCCTTGCCCCAGCCCTACAGCTGCTGGCCTCAGGTCAGGTCTCAAACCTCTGCCAGATTCCCAACTTTTGCTAATAAACAATTTTAGGATTTTTTCTTTGCCTGACCCAAACCTGAATAAAAGCACTCTGATCCACTTCTGACTTGGCTCCTCCTTGTTCAGTTTTCTCTTTTGATAGCCCCTCAACCCCCTTGCCAGTCACTCCCCAAAACCCATATCCTATAAATCCCAAAGCCACAACAGCAAATATCAGACCACATTTGGGTACTGACTGATCAGAACATTCTCCTTGTCTGAAAAATTTCAGGATTGAGCAGCAAGATCTGCTATTTTTAAATTTGATTTTACCTCTGTTTCCCTCTCTGTCTTAAATGAATTTTTCTTTCTGTGACTATTCTAAAGCATCATGAGCACAAAAGTCATATTTAAAGGCTTGCAGCAACAGATAGCGCTTTTGAACAGACCTCTCTTAGGCAGACTGGACCTCCTCTAATCTGAGATTTATTAGAAATCTTTGTTACTGGATCCACTCAGTTCTTACAAGCTGAAAGGTCTGAACACAAGTTCCCACTGCCTTAATTTGAGCTCTTCAAGCTGTTTCTGCTTTGGATGCGGCAACTCCTCCAACCTCCAGCCAGCTTCCCCCCGCCATTATTCCTTCATTTCAGCAGTGCTGGCCTTCTCTAAACACAGAAGTAAGAGTTTAACATACAACCCTTGGAGTAAAAGGCTGCTGCTTTCTCCAGGCAGGGACTGGACATTTCTTTCCTCCTCCTCCAGGGAGATGGATACAGGTCACAATGTTTTCTCCACTCAGTGTCCCAGATCACAGAGTAATGGAATGGTTTGGGTGAGAAGGGATCTTAAAGGTCACGAAAAGTCCAACACCTTCTGCCATGGACACGTACAACCTCTCACTTTTCAGATGGGGATTCCTCCCCTTATGAAGACCTTTTGCTTCGCTGCAGCCCAGCGTGGCTGGTGCTTGCTCCTGCTACCAGGGCTGGCAGCCAGACCCATCACCCTGCTCTCACCCAGACAAGAATGCCTATCACTGCTCTGATGTCTGCCTGGATTCCCTGCATGGCCTGGCTTGTCTTCAGGAGGTGGCTCAGAGCATGTGGCTAACCCACACTGAGCAGCAGGCAGGAGAATGTGGGCTGAGCACAGCGCTCTGGGATCAGGATTAAGCCCTCTCCTCCTTCCCCAGACATTACCCTGCCACAAGTCCTTGCTCTGTGTCTCTTTAGACACTCTCATGTGGCAGCAGCTCTGAGCTGGAGCAGCGAATTGCAGAGTAGGTATGAGATGTACCCAGTGACACAAGTGGGAGTTTCACTCCCCTGCAGGGGACAGAAACCTGACACAGCCCCGTGTTAGATGCAATAAATCACCACTCCCCTGCATGAAGACCTGACAGGATCCAAAGGCAACACTTGCTGGGCAAGCAGCCAGCAGCCACCATCCCCATCCTGCACTCATGCAGCTGTGGTGGTCTGGCTCTGAAAAAGTAGAGTCTGCACCTTTTATCAAATCAAGGCTTCCCTTTGCTCAGCAGAGAAATCACCTCCCTTAATCACCCCTAAGCAATCCTCACAGTATTTACACATGCTCAGACGACTGGTAGAACCAGCTCTTCAAGGATTTGGGAGCAAGGAACCTGCAAATATTTCATAGGAAGCTTCTGATTACCAGGGTGTGCCTCAGAAAAAATAAAACAAATGAACCCCAAACCCTGAGAGACAAACAGACATGCATCCTTCATCTCTCTAAAGGACTGGAGGAAATGGTGGAACAGCCCAGGAGGGGCTGTGAAGGAATGGAGTCAATCAGAGTCACCTTGCATCCTGCAGCATGGAGTCAGGGCAGCTCAAACCAGTGGAAATGTGATGAAAACTGGGATGGAGGGTGCTCACTGCAAGGGAGGCATGCCTTTTGTCAGCCAGAGAAATCCCTGTATGGATTATGTGGAGATGTAGCAAAACCTCTCCAGCAACAGTCACAAAAACACAGTGCATCATGGTTTAAGGGAAGGTAATGCAGGAGCAGAGCTGGAGCTTTGCCCTTTTCACCCGGAGCTCAGAGACCTGCCTGTCATGCTGCAGCTAATTCTGTGTAGAATCCTGAAGGTAAAAGCATGGCCCTGCCCTGGTCTGCTGCAACCTATGTCCAGGTTCCAAGATAAACCTTGAAGGAATCAACTAGGGCTGCAGTCTCCCTCATGTAAGGATGAGCTGCAGCTAGGCAAGGAGAGAATGTCATACAATCATAGAACCATTGAATGGTTTGGGTTGGAAAAGACCTTACAGATTATCTAGTTGCAACCCCTCTGCCACAAGACATCTTTCAGTAGACCAGGTTGCTCAAAGCCCCATCCAACCTGGCATTGAACGCTGCCAGGGATGGGGCACCCAAAGCTTTTATGAGCAACCTGTGCCAGTGCCTCACTGCCCTCACAGGAAAGAATTTCTTCCTACCATCTAACCTAAACCCACCCTCTGCCACTTTGAAGCCATTCCCCCTTGTCCTATCTCTCCATGCCCTTGAAAAGTCTCAGCTCTTTTGCAGCCCCTTTATGTTCTAGAATGTGCTCTAAGGTCTCCTTGAAGCCTGGATGAGAGAAGGCTGAATAATTCCAACTCCCTCAGCCTGTTTTCATAGTGGATGGAGGTGGTCCAGCCCTCTGACTGTCCTCATGGCCTCTTCTGGTGCCTTTCCAAGACATCTGCCTTCTGCTGGGGGCCGCGATAAGCTGAGACTTACCCTGCATGGTACGGAGAAGGAGCCCTCTCCCACAAATCATTTCAGAGCTTCCCATTAAGGTTTCCAGCCTCCCAGCATGGGGCAGACTTAAGGTGGTTGGGATGCTTTATAGTCCCCTCTCCCTTTAACCTTCGTTGCCAATGGATGGAAGTCACAGGACAGGAGGGAGCAGAGCTGATGCTCAGATGGATGGTGGAAGGACTAAAACTGGTTCTTCCTGAACAAGGGCAAGCCAAGGGGCGGGGAGATCTCTTCTCTGCCAGAGGAGTATTTTAAGGCAAAATGCATCAAAGTGTTATTGAATTGGGACACAAAAGCTGCAGGCAGGGGCTGAGGAGTTCAGTCCAGCCCCTCTGAAGGGCTGGACCAGGCCCAAAGGAGCCAGTCTCTGACCTAGATGCTGCAAACCCCGCGGGCTCCCAGCACGGCTTTGCAGGGGTATCATCTGTCACATCTCCAGTCCAGGAAGATCCCCAAAGCATGAGAATCTGCAATATTGGCTGAAAAACCAATGTATCATGCAGAAAAGCAAAAACGGTGAAGTCTCCTTGTCCACAGAGCGTGGAGCAGAAAGGATTTGCTCCCAGAGCAGGTGAAAAACTCAATGGCAACCATTCCTATTTCCTTCCATGACCTAAAGAAGTCACCCCTCTGTCAAAGGGGTGCCTCCTACAGTATAAGCCAATTTGGTAGGAATAAGGTACAGATGAAAAGTCTCCATGGTGTGAAAGGGAGAGCTGAGAGCAGGTAAAGGGTTAATGCAGCCAGACAGATGCTTGACTGGTGAAAAACATAGCTTTCATGAAGCCACTGGATCTGTGTCCATTTTCTGCAGTGCCCAGAGCCTGACCCTTTCTCCCTGGGTAATCAACTGGAAGTGAGCAGAGCCAGAGTAATCACCGCCCCCCATTCCCCACCCATGACACTGCCCTCGGGGCTGGGAGATGCAGGAGCACTGTCTGGCCCGGAGCAGGACAGCACAAGCCCACTGTCAAGGCTTTGTGCCCCACAGCACCTCAGAAGAGCACTGAAGGCGAAGGCATGGAGACATAGGTACATAAATGGTGCCCAAGTGTGCCCTGCACCATGCCAGCATGAGCAGAGGACAGCAAACACCTCTGCGTGGGCTGAGGAGGCTTCTCTGGAAGGGGCATCACCTCTGGACATCTGCAGAGAAAGGACTTGACACCTCTGGAGATTAGTGAGGGGAGAGAGAGAGAGCGCCTGATCCCAGCCTTCAAGGCACAGCTGCATCCTTCTCCTCTCTGTATTAACCTGATGCTGCCCTGCTTGGAGAAAGCATTAGGAGAAGAATCTTGGCATCTCTGGACAGCCAAAAATATCCAATAATTAATGCACAAGCGTGAGCAGATTTAGAGGATGCACCCGTTCTTCGTATCATCATACCCCAGCACGAATGCTGTCTAAATCTCCTCTTGGAATCAGAGCCAAAGCCTTCTTTATAGCATGGATGCTTTGTTATTAATCCGCGCAGGAAAGGGAGAGATGGATTCATTTTTTTGAGGCATAATCAAAGACAAAAAATTATCTCAGCTGGGCTTCATCTGCTACATGGCTGCTCTGCTCTGGTCCCACACATCAGGAAGATGGTGAGACCTGCTTGGCTACCACAGCCCTTCCCAAAGGAGACAACAGGACAGGGTGTCTGGACCACAGGGTCCCGGCCTCCTACACTGACAAATGCTAAGACCTCCTTATATCACAGCCAAGCACCTTGCAAGAGAGGTGATGTGCTCTAATTCACACTCTCCCACTCTCCTCTGATGGGGCACAGTTGCAGAGCCTCTAGATAAGCCTCCTAAGCTAAACTGAATGAATTCACACCCCAGCACCAACACTGCCCCCAGTTTAAATCGCTCCTCTGCCTGTCTGGAGCTCACCCCTCGGATGTATTTGGAGTCAGCAAGCACATCCCCTCTCTGCCTTTGTTTCGCTGGGCTTTTATAGCCTCGTATAATAGCTCTCCATCCCTCTGAGCAGCTTCAGAGCCCTTTTCCCTGCACCTGCTCCCGGCTGAGTTAATCCCTCTCAAGCACCAGATCGAAGAGCCTGGTCCCTCCACGTTAACTCTTCCATACCCATGTCCCACAAACACCCTTTGCCTGTTTCCCTTTGCCTTTTTGCAATGCTCCCAGGGGCATCCAGGACCAAAACAGCCCTGAACCCCCAGCCTCAGCTACCCCAATATGATTCAATCTCTGAACACAGCACAAAGTCCAGACATAGTGTGCCCCACTGCACAAGCTGGTATACAACTTAGGGGACATCCCCATAGCCTGGAGCCCCTCCTCGAGCTCAGGTGTTCCCCTCTGGCTGAGCACCTCATCCACCTCTCAGCTTGGTATCGCAGGCGAATCTCAGCATGAAAAATGAGAATGAGCTCAGATCCTCCCTTAAAGGCTTTAAGCAGATTTAAGCTGTGCTGTGTGGGCTTAATCTGTCCAGCAGTGTCATCTCCCCCAGCCCCCCTCTGCAGAAATCCTCTCCACTGACAAACTCCCATATGCGCCATGTAAACTGCTGGCACATCCAGGAAAAGGAGACCTGGAGCATCTCCTTTCCCTAAAAATGAGAGCACAGCTACAGGTCAGTCCTCTTCAGTAACAGTTCTGGGTTTCTATCTCCCTCCACCTCAGAGGCTTGAGAATACCCACAGTAGCTGTCCATCACCAGGTGAAAGCTCCCTTGAACAGAAAATGCCATTCATGGTGGGCACAGCAGCTGGGCAGGGATTTTCCTGGGCTTGTGGCCATATCAAAGCCACACCTGAGTCATTTTATACAAGGACTGGGGTGCTGATGTCAGGGAGCAGGGTGGACTTGAGTCTGCCACAAACCTCCTGAGTGCCTTGGTCATGTCACTTTGCCCCTATTTCATGTGTCACTGCTTTGCAGATGGCATTATTCCTTCTGCATGTCACCGTGATGTTCTAACAACGTGAAAAAGGCACTTGACTTCTACTCTTAGCAGGGCCTGCTAGAGCAGGCCCTGCTGGCTTCCTCAAAACCTGCTTTTCCTTTCGCTCACTTTTCTTTTTTGACTTGATCCTTAATTCTGGTGCCAAGTAGAAAGTTTTTCCCAACCAGTTCTGGCACATGGCTGCTGGCAAGCACCAGCCACTGAGCGAGCCAGCCCCCTTGCACACAGCAGCACCTGTGCACACACACCCATTGCAGGAGGGGCTTAGACCTCACACCCCACTACTCTACCCCAAGAGTAGAGAAAGGGTTTCTGAAAGAGCATCCCTTCTCACTCCCCTCTTGGGTTTTGCAACCCCACTGCCTGGGTCATGGGATGGAGCTGAGCCCCAGGTGATTCATATGAAAGAACTACTTAAATAAGTAGGAGGCAGCTGATGTTCCTGGGAAGGGTAGGGGAAATAGATCCCATCAGGACACATGTGCCTGTAGCAATATGTTGCACCGAGCAGGAGCTAAGTGGTGAGCACTTGGATCAGGCTCTGCACTTCCATCCATGCCTAACTCTGCTGCTTTTCCCCTGTCCTAGTCCTTGCTGCCCCAAGGATGCTGCCAACAGGTGATAGCTGCTCTCACCTGTAACCCAAGATTTGTTCCTCCTCAATCCACTGCTGCCCTGAGCAGCAGGGCCAGCCAGGCTCCCTGCACCTTGGGCTACCCACTACCCATGTGGGTGAGAGATGCAGCTCCAGGGACCCCACACTGCCTTCCCTCCAGTATAACACCAGTTCAGCATGCTTGGAACCCAGGCTGACCCTGGCAGGAGGATCCTCAAAGATATGAGATGAGATGGAGATAAGAGGTGCCCTGGGGACAGCCTGCAGCATGGTCCTTGCTGGATGCAGAAGGAAGCAGCTGAGGATTTAAGAGCATTCTCCTCGACACGCTGAGCTTGCTGCTCTGCTTCCAGCTCCATTTGCCGTGGCTGTGCTCCCCACCACAGCATCCAGGCAGAAATGGTAACTGGTGATAAATAACTGGTAATATACCCAAGCATGACACAGGGTGGATCTGCAGAGCCAGGCGTGCAGCCCACGCTCACCTGCAGCTACCAGTGTGGGAGGTGAGGGATAGAAGACCAGAGCCATAGCCAATGGGACACCCTCTGCTAGAAAGCACCAAGCTGGTGTCTTAAGCTCAAAATAACATTTTTCAGGGAAGGGAGAACAGGATGGGATTTGGGAAATACAGATTCAAGCTCTGCTTAAAAACCCCAAAAGCCATAAGTCTCCTGCAGCCCAGCAGCAAATCAGCCCTTCTTTAGAGCAGGAGCTCTCTCTCGCCTTAACTTTCCAGGAGACTTTCTAAGAGCCCCTGCGTTTGTCTCAAAAAAATAAAAAAACGGAACAAAGAACAATACTGAAACCTCAGGATTTTTTCTCAGCGCAGAAATCCTGCTCTCTAGCCAGCGCCGAGGCCTCGGTGCTTAAAGTTTCTGTCCAGCCTGGTTCCACAAGCTGAACCGGGCCAGCTGTGGGGTTTTAACCACCCGGGATGCAACTTTCCTATGCACCACGCCGAGTACCCCGACTTCCAGCACCCGCAAACACCAGCGCTCACACCAGCGCTTGTTGAAGGCAAGGGCAGCAGCTTGCTCCGCGCAGGGGGGGAGGAGGAGGAGGGTGCCTTCTTCGGGCTTTTTCTCCCCAGGAACCCTTGACGCACCTCCGCGCTCACATACAAACACACACAGCCCCCCACCCCGGAATGCAGCCGCTACCCGGTTCCCAAAGCCACAGGTGCCGCCGAGCATCCCCCGAGGACGCGGCGGGACCCCCGGGCGGGGCGCGGAGCCGTCCCCCCGCGGAGGGAGCAGCGGCGGGGCTGCAGGGACGAGCCACCCTCTCCCGGGGCCGGCGCTCGCCTTACCTGCCCGGGGCTGGTGCCGCTGCCCGGTGCCGGTGCCGCCGCTCCGGGCGCGCCGCTGCCCGCAGCGCTTCGCCTCCCGCAAGCACCGCCCCGACGGGCGGGCCGGGAGCGCGCCTGCGCCCGGCACCGCGCCGGGTCCGAACCGGCACCGAACCGGCACCGGCAGCCGGGACGCGCGGCGGAACCGGCCTCCGCTGCCGCGAACGGCACCGGCAACGAGGAGCGGGAATGGGAACCGGCACTGGGATCGGATAATGGGATCGGGGACTGGACAGCGAACCGGCACCGGGAGCTCTCACAAGGAATGGGAACCGGCGCCGGAAACCGGCACTCCCCACTGCTGGGAACTGTGGTCACTACTGGGAATGGGGACCGGCACCAGCCGGTAGTGGGAAATGGGAACGGCGCCAGCTGGCGCTGGTCCAGGAGCTGGGGACCAGTCTGGTGTATTGGGAGCCCTGCTGGGAACCGGGATCCAGGTCCATCATGCACGGGCACCAAGACCTGGGATCACCCAGAAAATGGGCCCATCAGTGGGAACAGCACCTGGCACCGATCCGGGTAGGGAACAGGAATGGGGAAATGGGGCTACCCTGACACCAGCAGCACCCACATCCCTGGACACTGGCGCTAGCCACTGGGACCTTCCAGGCACTGGCACTTGGCCCAGCATTGCTCTGGCACTGAATAATAGGACAAGGTGCCACTGTCACTGCCTGGGACCTTCCCCTGGCACTGGGAACTGGAGCACCATGCACCACCACCAGCTGGGCCACCTAGACTCTAGGGAACTGGGAGGTGTTGGGATGTAACCCAACAGGTTACAGGGAAGAGTCATCAGAGGTTGCAGGATTTGAGTGCAAAGGACACATCCCCCGTAAGGAATAGCACAAGGCATGATCACAGAGGTTGAGGAGATGTGTTTTCCAGCCCAAGACCAAAGTGAATCCCCTTTTCTCTTTTGTTAGAGGGAAGCTGAGGCACTGGGAAGGGGGGGATCAAAGGCTGGGCATGCACTTGGCCCGCCTGCACATCCATGGAGGTCGAGGTGCAACAGGCATCGGGGGGCTGGTGATGGGGCCAAGGTGTCCAGACTGGTGGAAAGCTGTCCCAGCTTACAAAAAGACATTTAAGAGGGGAATACCAAAGAAGAGCCACACAAAAGCACCAGTGGGAAGGAACCAGTGAGGTTTTACAGACCTTCTGTCAGGGCAGCTCTGATCCGATGTGCTGACTTGACACACAAGTTTAATTGGTAGTGTTCATGGTTGATCATAATTTCAGCCAAAAATAGATGGCAAGGGAAGAACAATTAAAGAAAACATTCGGAAGCTACAAGAATAAACTTCTCACATTTAAAATCATGGGTGATCAGACTCTTCTGAACAACAAAAAGCAGGGCTGAGGGTTAGCTGCTGCCTGCCAGCGACATCGTGAATGCTTGAGGACATCTGCTTGCCACATTAGCGGTAATGCAGTGAAATTTTGGTGATAAAATTAGAAAGGAGGCTGTGCCCAGAGCAGCATTGGCCTGGCACAGGCTTCTGTTCCCATCGAGGTGTCACCTGCAGCTGTACGTGGTCACCACGAATCACATGAGTGATTCACCTCCTCTAGGACCAGACCTTCTTCCAGTTTCTCATTACCTGAAACCCTCCTGAACTTTCCATGTTAAGGTATTTTCCTGTTAGTTTTGTAACTTCATTACTTATTCAATTCATGCAATATTTGTGCTACAATTATTTTAATTCATTTATTAGTTAAATGAATAGGAAAGCCAAAAATCTGTAGTTCCACGAAGGCTTTGTTTGGCAGCAAAAGCTGTTTTTTAACATTTTCCTTCTCTTTGCTTGTTTTCCCCTCTCCTCCACAGATCTCAGGGCTGCTCAAAACCAGATGTTTCATACACCTCTTTTCTCTCCCCTCATCAAAATCACGCAAGAAAATAACCCTAACCCTTGCTATATTTAGGTCTCAAGCCTGTCTATGTGCAGTGCTGAACTGTCACCCCTCCACGGTGGGAAACTCCGGCAGCAAAAGGCAAAGACCAAAATAAAAGACAAACCCTCAGTCTCTGAAGATTTTTAAGGGGGAAGAGTAGACCCCAAAAAGGTCTCCAAGCCCAGAATCCCCTAAACAGCCTTAAAGCCAGCTGCCAGGCAGAGTAGGGCAGGGATGGATGGTGCTGCTGCTGCCCCCTGGGAGGACAGGGAGAGCATAGAGCCTCTTTTGGTTTGTGATGTGTTTTAATTGAGAGACGCTCCATCGATATAAATTAATTAATGTGATCATCCATCCTTCCTCTCACCAGTAGAGGCACCTCTTACCCAGTTAGCTACTGTGGTCTTCCTTTAATAAAAAGTAATTTCCTGAGCTGTTCCACCAATTTGACCCCAAAGCTGCTGAGGGGGAGGATCTCACTGCTGGGGACATGGGGACAGAGGGACACAGGGTGGAGTTTGTCACCCACAGGGGTGATGAGTGATGCTGTGCACAGCTGGATGAAAGGATTAAAAAGAGGAAAAATGAGAAGAGAAAAAGGACTCACCCTTGAGACAAATCAACAGCAGGAGCCTGGCTTTCATTTTGTTAGCAGGCTGGAACGCTAGGGAAAAGCTGTAAAACATTAGGGAAAAGCTCTTCCACTACATTTAAGCAGCAACTGGGTCCCCAGACATTCCTTTGCCCCACAGGGATGTAGAGCCCCAGCCTGCACTCGTGGCAGGCCCAGATCTTCCAGATTAACTTAGTTGCATTTTCGATTTTAGCCTCAATGGGGGAAGGAAAATTATGTAAATATGATTTATAACAACACTTCACGTCTCCTCAGTGTCATGCAAATGAAGCCACACTGACAGGGCTGACATGAAGGCTGGGCAGGGGAAAGGAAGAAACGAAGAAACAACAATGTTTTAAAACTAGGCCCCAAAAATAAGTAGGAATAAGGTAAATGGCAAAATGGATGAGGAAAGCTGCAGCCAGTGATTCCTCCAACAAATAGAATATCATGGTTCACTCTGGGATTGCAAAGCAGATGACTTAGAGGGGTTTTCCTTCCTCCCAGGAATATTTGTTATTCCTTCTCATGCAGGGGATCCCCAAGGTGAGATTTAATCCCAAAATGGTTAGAAGTATCTACCTGCCCAAAGTAGTGGGAGTTGAAGAACTGCTCAATCCTGCCATCCCAGCTCCTACAAGGACAGCTTTCCCCTCCTGAGGGCATGTTTGGGTGAGAACAGGGAGAGGATGACTGCAGGTGGGTGGTTAGTGCCTGCATCCTCACTTTCATGCCATGGATATACAGGGAGTGACCTCCAACAGCCCCATCCCCAAGGCAGGAGCTGCCTAGTGGGAGTTCTGAGCACTGGTGATCCCAGCAGATTGCAATCTGCTGCTCCTCTTTGAAGATATCACAGAATGAGCCTCTGGTTGTCCACCTGCACTTGAATTAAACCTCATTGTTCTGAATCCTGCAAAGTTTTTCACCCCTGAGTTGCAGGCTCTGGAATACCAGTAATGTATTCTCTCCTTTCCCTCTCCACATGATTGCAGCATAATCTCCTACTCACTTGATTTATTTAAGCAGGCCTTCAGATGCTCCAGTAATGGGAGTCATTTAGGTCCCTCTGCAGATATGTATTTATTTATTGCTGTTCATTTAAACTGCAGAGCCAGTTGGCAGGAGAGACGCAAGGCTGGGGTCACAAGGATGTTAAATTATTCGCTGTCGAAAATAGCTGGTGGAGAAAGTTAAATTCAGCAAGGTCACTCAAGGTCATAGTCAATCATCAGAGGGAGGAGATGGGCCTTAATTAGCTCTTTCATTTATGGGGGTCATAGTGACCAAAGGACCAGCAGTTGTAACCAAAAGGCAACTGTAGCAACTCCTCGTATTTTTAGCCAAAGCAGCTCTTGGATGAGAAGCCAAATTGCTGCCCTTGACCACGATGGAGAAGCTGAGGCTATTGAAAGGCAATGTTGTGATGTACAGCATGACCCTGTGGAGCCCCACAAAGCATGGGTGGGGGACTTTCCCCTTTCAAAGCCTGTCTCAGGGCTGAACTCAGCAATGTTCTTTCTACAAAAACCTTTGCCAGAGGCTGGGGAGGTGCTTAGCGGGGGGCAGGTCTCAGAGGGCACCTGAGATACCTGGGGATAACTCTGGTCATTCATGCAGACAGGCCTGAGACTTTGCCACCTCTCTTGGCAGACAGTTCAGAAGCTGCATATCTGTTCTGCTAATACTTGTATTTCATTTCCCATTTGAACTTCATCAGCATCTTCTTGCTACTATGAGACCTTGTAATACCCTTTCCCTCCTAGTTTAAGACTGCCTAGGGTCAGGCCTCTCCTCCCTTTCCATTCTCCTCTGCCATGCACTGCCAGGGACATGATTTAGTGGTGTACTGGCAATGCTGGATTAGTGGCTGGGCTCAATGACCTTAGAGCACTTTTCCAACTCAAGTAAGTCTATGACCAGTTTAAGTAGGAAATTCAGCTCATAAACTGGGTAGGAATAACCTGAGGTCTCTGGCAGCCAGAAGATCCTCACTTTGTAGTTTGTTACATGACCATCTCCAGGAGAGCAGCATGTACACGGCAGCCAAGTCTTTATTGGCAGCAACGACATCTCTACCCAAAGATCCGTATTGTAACTGTTCATCATGAAGAGACCCCTTTTTCCCCAGTTTCTGCATATAATGCAAGGTGGAAACCATAAGGCCTGATGGAACCCACCCTCTGCCTCCCTGAATACATCGGGTGTGGTTCGGGGTGCACACACACTGTGATCTGCACCCCGGCCGGTTGGCAAACAGCTCGCGCTAATTGAGAGCTCTTCTGGGAAATCCATACCATTAATTAATTGTCTTTATCAGCTCTCACTTCTGCACAGTGACAAATCAAGCAGCTCTCTAATGGGCTGTCTGCTAGTAAAGCAACATGGAAGGCAAACAGCAAGAAGGTCCTTGATTAGAGGGATGAAATCATGGCAGTGGGGTTTGTACTGGAGGAAAGGGTTGATGCTGCACCTGAGATCAGGGTGGGAGCTGTGGCCCTGAGAGATGCTGAGACTGGCCTTTCCCTGAAAATCTAGCACAGTAAATCAGGAGAGAAAAGGTTATCTGGGATTGTATCTATAGAAGATAACTCAGGTATCACAAACCAAACTCTGGCAGCACCTGGCTGCTTAAGCATTTAGTCTTCTCTATCCTGAATCCTCTTTGAATCCTTCTCCATAGGGGTGACACCAGGTGACACAAGCATGGGAAATGGGGCTGAGGTCCCCAGTCCCATGGCCATGTGAGCAGCCTTTTGCTCAGCTCTGCATAATCAGAAGAGAGCTGGACTTACTCTAACAACTTTCTTACTCCGGTCTCCTACATGAGTTCTCACAGAACCACAGAATGGTTTGGGTTGGAAGGGACCTTAAAGATCACCTAATAACAGCCCTCCTGACAAGGATAGGAACATCTTTTGCTAGACCAGATTACTCCAAGCCCCATCCAACCTGCCCTTGAACACACCCCGGGATGGGTAGGACCTCTGTTACAGAGACAGGCTGAGAGAGGAAGGGTTGTTCAGCCTGGAGAAGAAAAGGCTCCAGGGAGACCTTAGAGCACCTTCCAGTGCCTAAAGCAGCTACAAGACAGCTGGAGAGGGAAGTTTGACAAGGGCATGGAGTGATAGGGCAAGGGGAAATGGCTTCAAAGTGACAGGGAAGGTTTAGATATTAGAAAGAAATTAATTCCTGTGAGGATGTTGAGGCACTGGCATGGGTTTCCCAGAGAAGCTGAGGCTGCCCTATCGCTGGAAGTGTTCAAAGCCAGGCTGGTTGAGGGTCTGGAGCAGCCTGGTCTAGTGGCAAGTGTTCTGTCCATGGAAGGGGGTTTGGAACTAAATGGCCATTTAGTTCCCTGCCAACACAAACCATTTTACAATTCCTGGCCACAAATCCTCCAGGACTTTGGTCATCATTCAGCTGTGACCACCCTGCTGGAGGGGACCAGGGCTCAGCTGCTTTGGCAGGAGTGCACTTCTGCCTGACAGCATTACAGAAGTTCAGTCAATGACCTTGGTTTTTACACAGGGTTTTCCACAATGAGAAGCAAGATTGTTTGGAAAACAAGCAGGTTGCCAGCAATTCTACATTCCCTAGAGTGGACAGGAATGAAAGGAGCAAATGGCACTGCTGTCCTCTCAACTCTTCTTTGTTTATGACAGGTCAGAAGCCACCCTAACAAATGCTGACACCAAACAGTCCTGACAAGCATTTTTCAGGCAATTTTCCTGCTGATCTTATTCTTAAAATAAAAAAAAAAAAAAGAAAAAAAAAGAAAAGGAAGGTTTTTTTCCCCTTCTGCCAGCATCTCTGCCTTCACCTCCCAGCAGAGAGACATAGAAACTCCAAATTCCAGCAGCTCCTGAGTTGGGCAAGGCAGAGCTGCATATCAAGGCTCTGCCACAAAACTCTTTTTGTAAATAAGTACCTTGTTGTGATATAAGATCAAATAAGATCTTGGCTTCACAAGCCTTAATCATCCCTGGGATCACTTGAATTACTTCAGATTTACACTGATATAACCGAGACCTAGTTTTGCTTGATAAAACTTCCCTGTCCTACCAGACATGTTCTCTGTGCAAAACCAGTGGCTTGTTTCTGAAGGACTCATAGAAAGGCAGAATTTGCTTTTCCTAAGGAAATTTTGGAAAACCCTGCTGTGTTTTGAGTTTCTCCTTGTTTCCCAGTTGTCTAGCAATATTGCCCATTTATAAGGTGTAGATACATCAAAGCACTGCCTGGTTCCTGTGGCAGAAGACTATGTTCTTCCAGGCAGTGATCCTCAGATGTTACTTTTGAACTGCCCTTCTTGGCTTTTGGAGTGGCCACACCTGGGGAGGAGGGGCAGGCAAACGTTGGACCTCATGGGAACACCTTGACCAAGTCCTTGCTATCACTAATGTAGAGCAAAACTCCCAGAAGAAGACAAATATGACTCAGATGATTCCCTGCAAGACAAGACAGTAAGATGAGTAGGCAGTGGATCTGAAAGGACAAATTTCCCCAGGAATTTATTAATTTTGTGCAATGTATTTCTTACTGAGCCTGATGCCTTGAGAAGGCTGACCTAGAACAGAGGCTAGACAGAGTTAAGAATAAAGTAAGTATTTATTGAAAGGCCTTAAAGCATAAGCATAAATACAAATATTCTATTCTATTCTATTCTATTCTATTCTATTCTATTCTATTCTATTCTATTCTATTCTATTCTATTCTATTCTATTCTATTCTATTCTAATTCTAATTCTAATTCTAATTCTATTCTATTCATTTCCCCTTGGGCAGTACAAAAGCCTGGCCAGGGCTACACCCAGGATGGACCTAAAATAGTCACAAAATGGAAGACCAGTCACGAGGTCTCACATTTTTATAAGTTTTGGTCCATCTGCATATTTGGGTTAATTGTCCAATCACAGCTTCAGGTTATGAAATCCCATCTTTCTTGTTTTCTCTCTGAAGTCCACCACTGTTTATGCTTTGGCACCTGAAACTTGTAATGATTGTCCTTGGTATCAAGCTGGAAAAGGAATTGTTTTTGTCTACCTACTCTGTGAAGAGAGCTCACTGGCACTTAGTATGAAGCTCAAAACTACACACCTAGGCAGCACAGATTCTGAAAAATATGAAAGCTGAAACTTAAGGCATCAAGCTGCCTCCAACATACTCCAGGACCCACGGACTGGCCACTCACACCCACTGCTTCTCAAGGAAATGGATATTTTGGAGGGGCAGAGGATACTTTGCCACAGTGGCCATGTGCTCCAACAGCCCCTTTTTTCCCCTGCACCAGGAACCATGCCCTCATGTTTTCATCACTATCACCCCATGGGAACTTGACACCTGTGACACCTTGGCACCCACCACTTCCAAGGCAGATATTTCCATTCTACCACCTTTTCTTCTTCAGCAAGGAGCACCTCTAGGACATGTCCTGGAGGCTTGTAGGGTACTTCCTTCTCTGTATTGTTTATCAGCCTAACCTTGACCTAACATCAGTGTGCAGCCAACACTAGCACTTGTGCTGACTCCTGCAGTTGGGGAGGAAACCAGCTCCAAAATCTGCTCCCAGGTGTCTCTGATTACAGAGCTCAGGGGAAATTGCTTGGGTATTAATTGGAGAGGTCACCTCCACACCTCACCTTCATCCGGGCTGAGCCTCAAACACAAGGCAAGCATAAAACCACCAGCAAGTCAAGATTTATTTGCTGCAGTACAGACAGGCTGGAAAGATAGGCTGTGGGGGGAAAAACAATAGTGATGTAATTCTTTGTGAGTACCCCAGAAGCAAGGCACTTCTTAACATCCTCATCTAAGCCCTGAACTGTAACTGAGATGCTGTGCTTGGGAGTTCACAAGAGCCTTGACTTGGGTACTCAATGTTTGCACAGAAATCATCCTCACTTCTTGCAGTGTCTGGTGATTGACTTCTGCCGCTTCGTCTCCTCCAAGCTTTATGTTTTAGGGGAAAAATATTGTACTGTAGCCAAAAAGACTGTGTAGGAGAAGGAGATGTTCCCAAATGTACTTTTTTCAGAGGTCTTTGACACCAGTAGTTTTTCACTGCTGCCAGTCTGAGAAACGAACTCAAGCATAATTTTAAAAGCTCCGGATATGCTTTCTTAAAATGCACTGGGAAAAGCAGCAATTATCCAGCACAGCTGATGAGACTGGTGCTTACCAGCAGACAGTCCCCTCAGACACAAGTAATCTGGATGCTAATTAAACCAATGGCATCTTATATACATTGATTTCCTTCTTTTACAAAGTTTTATAGAATGGGAATGTTTCAGGCTTGAGGAGAATATGATAATAATATTTGCCCAGAGAAGCAGTGGATATCCCATCCCTGGAAGTGTTCAAGGCAGGTTGGACGGGCCTCTGAGCAGCCTGCTGTGATGGGAGGTATCCCTGCCCATGGCAGCAAGGTTGGAACTAGATGATCTTGAAGGTCCCTTACAGCCAAACCATTCTGTGATTCTAATTTTAGATGCTCTGTATCACCAGTGGAGCCTCAGGCATTGCAGACATGGTGACAATGTACCCTAAGTTTTCAGAGCGTTCCCAGAAACGCTCCTCCACAACCCCCAAAACTATGATATGTCCAAGGCCTGCCTAAACTTCAGCAAACCCTGCTGATTTACCTATGGGTTTTGGTTTGTTTTTTTTTTTTCAAACCTTATTTACTTGTCTACCAAATAGCTTTCTCCCATTTTTTTTTTCACAACACCACTGCATTAGTCAAGTAAAAGAATAACAGTACAGTTTCTGAGGAGAGCTATGGTGCTGCCAAGAAACGGTTGCCTCATTAAATCTGTGTCATATCTACTTTCACACAAGGAGGCATGTCTTGGCTGCTGGACAGTGGTCAGGAGCTGGGAATTTGGTCTTTTTTTATGTTTTGGATTCTCAGTGGTTTTTTTTTAAAGGAGTCAGTGTTGCACAGTCTATTGAATGAAATGGCAAAGAAATCAGGAGCCCTCTGATCCTGCAAAAAAGTAAATATCAATCCATCTTCTGGACAAAATTATATCCAGCTCACAGTTAGCATTTTCCTTGCAATGTGGAAGAAAGCAGAGTTACTCAATTCTCTCCTGACTCTGCAACTCTATGTTTTGTGCTGCAATTACTGATCTCATTTACAAAGCACTGCCAGACCTGGCTGGGATTTGGAGAGGAGATCTAGGGAAATGATAGGTGTTCCAAGAAGAGGTAGGGCTGATTCACAGCTTGGCTATCTTCCCTCTGAATCAGCAGGAAAATAATTAATATACAGGCTAGCAATTGGAGACAACAGCCAGCAGTCCTCCTTACAATCTGAAATCCTCCTTATTTTTCAGCAACTCAGCTCATTTTTCTTACTTTCCAGTTGTGTTAATTAGCAAACAATTCTGTAAGGTGTTTGGTGAGGAAGAGCAAAGACAAAATTATTAGCTTTACCTTTTATTCTCAATGGAGGCTCTTGTTTCACCTGGGCAAGTATTTGCAACCTAAATGCCCAGGACTTGCCACAGTGCTTATAGTGGACCTCAGGGAATCTGGGCTGTGGAAGGAGATAATTTCTGCTGCATGGGGTCGTTGGGAAGGGTTTGGGATGCCTGAACCAGGTGTTGCATCTTTTGAGAGCCCCTGATCTTGCTCAAAGGTTTCCTTGGGGGACAACACTGTCTCACATGCACATCTCTATTTTAAAAGGGAAAAAGAGAGAAAAAAGTGACCCAGCAGTAGTCATAGAGCACAGGAAGACCAATCACCATGTATGAGGCTGGGAAATCATACTGCCCAAGGATATAAATCCATCTTAAAGCATCCAGATTACTTCATCTTTGCATATGGTGTTTTAATGGCTGATGATACACACAGCCATTGAATGTCTTTTCATTGTTAGATTTCTTTGCCAAAAAGAAGACATTAAAGCCAAAAAGAGATAGAGGAAAAAGAGATAGAGGAAAAAGTTTCTATTTCAACTGTGAAGACTGAGAAAAAAAAAATCCAGTTTAGTGTCATCAATAATTTAGAAAAAAAAGGATGAAGAAATTCCTCTTCACATTCAGCTTCTTACAAGGTAAAAAACCCAAAGGATGGACAAGGCTTGTATCTAATTGAGCTATTGGGAAATACTTTCCAAGCCTAGCTTTGGAGTGGGCAGGCAGAGGAGGCTGTAGGATCCCTGTCATCAGAGGTTTCAAAGGAGTTGAGCTGTGCTAGCGCAAGGCAGCTGTAGGGAGGGAGCAACATGCCAGCCCTCACTGGCTCATCTCACTCCCCAGAGGGAAACAGGCACAAACACCCCTGTGCTTTTGGTACAGCTCCCACTGCCACAGTGTGTCTGTGTGACAGTTTTGACCTTGGTGATCTGGGACTGCCACTCTGGGTGAGTTGGCCAGTGAGATACTTCAGCCCTTGTCCCTTCCTCTGGGGACCTTAACTGAAGAGGCATTGCTCCAGTCACAGCCACAGATTAGAGCTGTCAGCCTGAGGTCTCTATCAGGAGAGGTCCCACAGCCTCATATCTGGGCGAGTGCAAGCGATTGCAGGAATCACATCAGTCACTCCTCATTCGCCAAGCCAAGGAAAAATGTATTTAATGCAAGAGCAGTAGAGTTTTAGTCTTCACATGGACATGAACCCTACCTTCACAGTTCATATGCATATATGTTCCTTTCCAGGATCCATGTATGAGACTTAAAACTACTGTCACACCTTAATGAATAAAACAAGACTCTTCCTGCTCTCTCTAATTTGCTGACTTCCAGCTTCAAGCTTCGGGAGCTTGAAGCTTCAAGCTGCCTTCTCATATATTGGTATTACCAGACAGTATATATATACAATTAAAATATGGCTCTCTAAGCAGAGACGGCCAAGCTGGGCATGGATTCAGGCAGAATAGCACCAGGGTTTCATTTGAAATCAGAGGTTGTAAAGAGATGTTCTTTACCTAGAGCCTCCCTACATGGGAATGTTTCCACTCCAGATAAAAATCACCACCCTTGCTGGAGGTAATTGCCTCCAGCACTGTGTTCAGCAATGTTGAATCTAATTAAGGCAAGAATGGCCAGGTTTTTATTTTGATTTAGAATTCTGCCCTTAATATGTTTAAACACTGATATCCCCTAAAGCCTGATCATCATGAGTTTCACCTGGGGTTGTTGCTCTCATGGTTGTAGAAACCTGACAAGGGGCTGCTGATGTGCCCTGTGATGCTTACTGGAGAGGAAGGGATCTGCTGGGACGTAACACAGCTCATGGCATGGCAAAAAGGCTTTTTACTCCATCCTGAACATGAACACCACATGATGTGAGCATATGGACAAAGCCACTTAGTATCAGATGTCCTGGGCGTTACTGAAGAGCCACAACCACTCTGGAGGGATGTGCATGAGTGCCTCGGTTGCAAAGCAAATTGATAGTGAACTGTCAAATCCAGGGGGATGTGGCAGAGAGATTTTCAGCAGAAACAAGTCCACAGCGTTAATCAGCCCTCCTGCTTTAATTAATATCAGCAGAAAGAAAACAGCTGGAGTTTGTTTGCTTTTCAGATAACCTGTATAAAAATATCCTTTCTGTAGCAGCTCTGTTTTCATGCTGTGGCTTGCAGGTTTGTTGTTGTTTTTCATTTTGTAACTAGCACTTAATCTTGCTTTCATTTCAGCCGAGGTGGGATGTTAAAAATGAGATGATTAAAGAAAATATCCCAAACAAATAAAAAAAAAATCCAAACAAATCAACCCTCAGAGGACTCTAAATGAACAAAACCCCGTTAAGCAATAAAACCCTGTGAAGCAATGACTCACAAGTGCCTGGACAGGTTTGCCTGGCTGCAGAGGGGATCTGGTTGTTCTGTTCATCACTTCTCCTACCTGAGAAGTTGGATTTGTCCCCAGGCTTCTACAGTACTGCAATATTTTAACAAATGTACTTCGTTCCGCTGTTCGGCACTGAGTCAACACACCAGCTATGAGGAAAAAGCAGAGCTAAGTTAGACAGCCACATAAATCACTGCAGCTCTGATACTCGGCCAGCCTATAAATATTAGGGGTTTGACATCAGTTTACATCAGCAGAGTAACTTGCTTAATTCCATTTCTGTGGGATCATGCAAGCTGCTGTTGATTAGCATTCTCCTACCTGATCTCTAGGATGAGAGATCAGAGTCATCACCCTTGATGCCCCAAGGTGTTGCTGGGTGCGGAGCCGTGGGCACGAGGTCCACTGGACCTGCACACCCCACACTCCAGCTGGTCCCTGTGTTGGCTCTACGTGTGTGTCAGGGCCACTAATTACTGCTAATTTCATTAAGTTGGTGTGTGCCTCTTGCATGCTAATTATAAAGTTAGTCTGAGGAAAGGTGATTAATGAGGTTGGATGTTCTTAGTGGCTATTTGTATTGCTGTAGCAGCTGGAAAGTGTTATGCACTGAGAGCCTTGGGTGTTGCATGTGAGCAAGGTGAAATACCCAGCTTGGGGGTAACTCACCTTGGAAAGGAGTTTAGGAGCCAGGATGCTAAATTTACTATAGTGATTGTAAAATAGGTCTAAAGTAAATCCACAAGGTTCCTGCTTGTAGGTTGGGATGTTTTATCCATCGCACACAGTGCTTCACACCTTAGTTCTGTCTTGGCAAGTACAGAGTATATTTGTGTACCTCACATACAAAAGGTGAATAAGGACATCATCCCAGCTCTGTTCTTGCTGAGGGTGCAAGGGACGTCTTCTTGAGCTCATCACATTATCTCCTCTTGGGTGACTGAGTTTGAATCCAGACATTTGTCCTTGTCCTTCTTCTGTTGATTCTCTCCCGTGCCAGCACAACCATTGTCCATGTCCCATGGAGACCCATCAGAGGAGCCCTCAAAAGTGACCCACAGCTTCATTAGTGACTCCATTGTCTCATCCATCTCCATGAACTTAGCAACAAATATCCAGGCTGGATAGTCAGCTCCTTTGATAACTGGTTGCAACTCTCTCCATACAGCACCATGAACAGCCAAATCTATGTTTAGGGCCACTGGAATTTAAGTGGTGCAAGTATAGACCTTCACTTTTAGCCTTTCAACGGGATGAATAAAAAAAATAAACAAACAAACCAACCAACCAAGGGGGGAGTTGAAGTAGGGGAAAGAGATAAATTAATAAAGCTGCAATTTGCAGTCTTGAAAGGGAATCATCAAGCCCAAAATTCAATTTTTTGTTTGGGAGGAGGGCTTTGGCAGAACCACAATGTTGTTATCCCCAGGGAAATTTTAAAGTATTACTCAGTTCTAGACCAGCCACAAGCTCAATATGCAAAGCTGGATTTAACCCAGTCCCAGAGTTCTGGCAACGCTTGTCTGTGGAGTCTGGATGTGCCTCTGTATGCAGCACAACTGAGGGGAGGTGGCACAGCTTGCCCCAGCCATTTACACCACTGGCTCTGAGGTTTGCAGCCCTGTGGCTTGGCCCCTGAATAGTTGACTCCAGGTTCTCCCTGCAGAGACACAGCTTTGAGAGAGATAAGCAGGAGAAAATGGGGTCTCTGAGCACCTGGAAGTGAGGAAAACACCTTATGGTCATTACCAGACTCTGGCTGCTCGTGTGTGATGAGGCATGCTGGATTAGTCCCTGGTTGTCCACAATTCCTGCCTGGAAAGGTTCTGCCCTGCAGTGACTATCCTCCTCTCTCACTGAAAGGTACGGGAAAAGGCTGAAGCAAAGGGTGTGAAAATTTTATGCACTGGGGTTCCCTGCACATTCACCTAACTCCTGCCTTTTCCTCTCCCACCCACGTCACCCACTTGCAGTCCCTCCTAACTGGTGTGTGCTGGGAAAGGCCTTTGGATGGAAGATGATCCTGCAGTATTTACAGCCAACACTACACTTCCAAGCAAGGCCCAGTGCTCAAATGGCCCCACAGCACAAGGCAGAATGACTGGGGAGCTGTCACGGACGCTCTTGGCTGCAGGCAGCTTCCCCGTCCATGCAGGACACACAAATCTTGCTGTTCCACTTGCACACCACCAGCCAAGATGTACAACCACCCATCTACTGAACAGCATCCAGATGAACCAGCCAGCCCTGTGCAACACATAAGCCAAGAACCACCTGGAAAAAGTTGTATTTAAAACAAAATTCTTTAATAGTTTGTACTATAAAGACACAAATTAGTGCTTGACTGCAGCATGAATAACAAATGAAACATATTAAATATTTCAAAGCTACTCTGCTTTGGAAAACAAGATATGCTGATACATATAAGCCTAATGTTAGTTACCAGCTGGTTTGGTAGGAATAGTCAGCTCAGTGTATCAAAATTGTCAATAAACATTTTTCTTAATGTAGCTGTGTTCTACAAGTCAACTGCTACTCATCTGTCACAGTGTTATCTATCTGCAACAATGCATTGAACTTCAGGAAGAGAAACCCACATATTGGAACTCATAGTGTCCATGTTAGAAAGTTTGGTCACCTCATGAACAGAGATTTCATGTCCACTCCAGGTGGACAGATGGTGTTTGATCAGACTGTAACATCATTGATGAATTAAGCTGAGATCAACAATAAACATGAAACAGTCAACATCAATTTGGAAAACCAAGAGAAAAATTAGTTTCTCTTCAGTCGAAGGAGTAACAACTGCTTATGCTGCCTGAAACTCTCTCTTCCAAAATACAGGGAGCAACAGTATATACAAACAAAGTTCTTCCACAGCTTTAATGTAGAAAACATTTTGGTACGTAACGTGCTATGAGCCATTTTATTCAGCACTGTCTTTGGAGAAACATGTATATGTTCTAGAGCTTTGGGGACAGAAGGAGGAATCTAAGATTGTGCTTATAGCTATTCCTGTGGACAAATAAGCAAAAGACCCTGTATCTTTGCATTTTTAAAAATCTTAACAATCTGCTCTTAAACATCAGGCAGATGAAATTTGTGTGATATACGTAAAAAAAAATAATTGTAGGCACTGGTTTAGGGTCTCACATGAACTCTGAACTGGGTTCTTAAATCTACAATTACATACTTAGTCTAACCGAAACAATTTCAACAAGTAAAATGGGAGAGTTCTGCAGTAAAGTAAGAGGTTCAGACATCAAACCTGTTTCTCAAACTGTACATACAAATCCCTCTGTCCCCAGCCCTATTTAGAGTATCTGGCTGGGAGCTCCAATAAGGGCGCTCCACATAAAGTGCTTGCTTGACTGCTGCGCCCTCACACTGCCTGTCACTGAACTACACAACACAAAATAAACACCTCCTGTACAGCTAAATCCCTCACCAAGCTTTCAAAGCCTGGAAAGATGCAACAGCATCAGGAAGGTAGGTAGCCAGGCTCAAGTTTGAGTCAGAGGCAGACATGTATTGGATAACTAACTGGAAAGCCACTAAAAATGGCGCTGTGATTTCTGCAGAAGGAGAATTTTTAACAAAAGTTGTCACTCACCTACCAAAGACTTTGTCTTACAGAACTCAGAAGAAATCACAGCCCCAGCTCTCAGAAAAGCCTTGCAACAACGAGATCAGGCACTTGGCAGCTGCAGGCAGTTGTGCGTGAGAAACTGAACAAAGAAACTCAAAACCAATTTTAATAGTACACAGGATGTTCTCCATCTTTAGGTTACAGACTCTCAAAATTGGCAGAGGACATTCCAGAAAGGTCAGAAATATATTCATTCATATACAAAACAATCTGTGTCATGCTCCATCCTCATAAAACTGCCCCTAAGTCATCTACAATGAACTGAATGTAACAGAAACTACGTAACTTCTGTGATGAAGAGAGCAGAGTCAACATGGAAAGTTAAATGTATAAATAGCAAAACATTCAAGTATCTAAAGTGCAGATACCAGGAGGGTGGTTGACATAATACTACAGGATTCTGTGCTTAATCTTTTGTTATTCTCTTTTTGCGTAAGATTTCTTAATCTCCTTCTGGCTTTGCTCTGCTCATGTGTAATAAAGACTCCATCATTTATCCCACTTCGTGATGAAGTCTCACAACCAAACAGCACTTTGCAGTTAAAGCCTCTGACTGCCTACTTATAAAGTGCAGATGGGGTTTAAAGTAAACTGAAAGTTTTACCTGAATACATTAATCTAAATTATGGGACACACATTCCCCCAAAATGGATGTGTTCCCAAATTCTGATGTCTACTAAAGAAAACAGCAGTGCTGCTCCATTACATCTCCTCTGACTGAGCAGCACTGTACTGAATTGTTTCACTACCTGCCATTAAAATGTGTAATATATCCACAGAGAGAAACAGGTTTTAAAAATGGCATTACTGAAATTCTTGAATGCAGATTAAACAAGGTGATAGTGACTGTGAGAAACACTGATGGTATTGGGAGGATTTTCTGTTGCTGAGATTCATGTGGAGGTGCTTGCTGAAAAAGACATTCAGCTGCTTGAAACGAGGTGTTAGAAGCAAATCCATGATGGCCAAAAGAATCGGCTGCATTTCAAATCATACAATTCAGCTTTATCCAAGCAAGACAGCACAGGACAGGATTAAAAGAGAATTAAAACTAATCACAGAGCAGTATTTTCCACTATATCCCTCCCAAAAGATTTCACTACACCTGTCTGAAGTCCTCCTACTCGAATCTCTCTAAAGCAGACAGACTTACACAAAGATGAGCGGCAGACTGAGCACAAGCTGTAAGTGACAGACACCAAACAAGTGAGGATGTTTACAAGGAGAGAACAGAGTCAGCCACGAATCAATACAACACTTGCCAATCCCAGGGGCTGCAGGGTCTAAAACTGCTCTGATGTGCACACATTCAGGCAAATGTAATTAAGGGCACAGGTATGGTACAATACATGTCAGAGGTAGACTGGCAAGTGGTAACACTGCATATTCCAACTCTGACTAGGGGGCAGTTTTTAAACACTCATGGGCAGCACATCAGCCCTGTGTTAACAGAAAAACCATTATGATCAAGTCTGAAGATAACTCATACTGCTAGCCAACAACATGGCCTTCAAAACATGGATGAGATTCCTCCTCACATTTTCAGTTCTGGAGAATGCATGTCTTGAGATGTATCCAAAAAATCTAAATTCCCAGAATAAGATATGAGTTTGATCTGTACTGCGAGAGTAATTTTGAAGTTTTTCCTCTTATTTCCAAGAAAGAATTTTTCAGCTCACAGACTGCAGAGCTACTCTTGCTGCTCACCTGTGTCAAATTGATGGTTGTATGGTGGCAGATTTCCTGGTTCTTCATAGATATAAGGAATAGAAGAGTTCATTGCTATCAAGTCTGTCAAACACATCCTGTAGAATTCATATCAAATGACACCTGCTACTTCCATAATTCTCTTTAAAGTAGCTGCTGTCTGAATCCTACTCAAAAAATAGGATCACACATGACTTGCTAAGATGTAGTGCAAGAAAAATGTGGGATATACTGCTCTAAGTAACATTGTCACACAAGTGATATAAATTAAAAGCAATTAATAGACATTTAACACGTTACAGGAATAAGAATGTACGTCTTCCCAGGCACTAGAAAAGGCAGTCTGAATTTCAGTGATACCCAGTTAAAACTGACTTGTCATTTTCAACATCACTCACAAGATCAGTAAGGCAGTCAAACCAAAGCACCCATGATTTTAGATTATTTATGCTGAGAAGGATACACAGGTAAATTACATTCTTCAGGGTCTAATATAACCTGGTGAAAGAAAGGCTGCTGGCAGGGTGGTAGAGGTGTGCATGTTTTTGGTCATTTGGAATGTAGGAAGAAGCCAATTTGCATACTTTTTTTAAAAGAAAAAAACATCAATGACAAACAATACATGAATGAAAAACAGCAGTATAAAATTAATATATAAGCTTTTCCAACTTTTTTTTTTCAAATCCTGACAATTCAACAAGTTCTGAAATCCCCCCATCATAGACTTCCTAGCTCCAAATGTGTAGAAGAATCAACCAATTTCTTTAAAATCTACCATTGGAGAGATGCCTGATCAATAAGAAAGTGGCTTTTCAAGACACTCTGGTTCTTGCAATTGCTAAAATAAACAGAGCCCCCAGATCCTTCAGTAACAAAACTAAGGCCACTAAAATAAAAGTTTTTTTCATAGCCATAAAAATAATATCATACCTAGCGGATGTAACAAGTGACTGTTGATATGTCTTGCTGCTGCACTGCTTCTCTTAAAACTTATGAACACATGTAAACATACTAAATAAGAAAATGGGATATAGTGTGCAGAAAAATGCTTGAGAAAGCCTGGAGGTGAACAGGCAGGCACTTATTTTTAAGCTACATTTTTGAAACAGTTCTCAAATCTCTTTACAAAAAATAAGCCTTCTGGATAATTAAAGACACCTGATCCACCACAGCTTTTTCCTACCTCTCTGTTAGTTCTGCTAATTTCTTTCATTCTGAAGAGCACTCAAATTTCCCAACACAGATGCTGACCTTGTCTATGGAACTGGAGCCTACTGATACCAAAGCTGTTCTAAAATCACCCTTCAGGTGTCTTTATAGGGGTGTACAGGTTGAAATGCACTGCTATCAGCACATGCTTAAAACTCATTGAACTCACTCAAGGTTAAATATCTTTTTCCAGCCCAGAGTTTGGGTTATTTGATCTCAAGGGTCCAGGTTCACCACATAACAGAAGCCACATTTTTATTTGGAGGTTCACATCAGTAGAAGAGTTACTGATGGATGTGAAAGATGCAGAGAAACTGCAAGAGAGAAAAAGACATTAAAGGGAGGAGACTATTTCAGTCAGCACTGATTGTTCAATAGTCAGGATTCTGAGACCTGGGAGACAGCTTTACAGCTACATTACCATGCTTTGCTGCTGTGAGCACTTTGTAAATCAACACAGAATGGGATTTTGGATCAGTCTGAGCGTTTCCCTTTTTTTCTTCATGGCAAGAAGGATAAATCCCTCAGAGCATCAAAAGCAGACAAAAATTGCATAGAATGGCAGCAAGTAGGCACAGACATAGCCTCTGTTAGTTGCCCCAAAATCAAGAGCGTCAAAACCACAGCCTTCATATGAGGTATATTTTGAGAAACTGTGTTAGTTTAATGTTTTCTTTACATTTACTTATTAACTTTCATCAGCTGGGTATAATAAAAATTGCAGAAAACAGGGTTTGTCTCCCCCATTAACCCCCTAAATTTGGTTTTAAAAGGTGGTCAGCTTTCTCACAGACCAAGCACATGATAGATTAAAAGCAAGCAAAGCACTGCCACTGTATTTGGGGATATCCTCAACCTCAGTCTTGTTCTTTACTCCTACTTCAAAGTTTCTGAATAAGAAGATGCTTCTGAAAGTCAGACCCATATTTAAGACTTGTAAAAATAAGAGAAAGAGTAATTCAAAGCTGAACTGGAGCACATCTAAGGTGTTTGTCAATCATTTGATTCCATCGTATGAATGGGAAATGGGAAGTTAAAGAAAGGGATAGAAATGGAAGGTATGTAAATAGCAATTACAAAAAAATGAAAAAGAGTGTTTCTTATGTTTCTACAGCCACCGTACAGTTTTGTGATGAAACACTGGTGAAACAAATTAGGAACTGGGTTTCCAGACACAAGAAGGAACACCTATAAGGCTTCACCATTTCAGTGTCTTCTGCTGGTCACACTTTGGAACATCCTCCATGATGAACCTCTCAGTTGGACTAAAGAGAAAACGGAAGCTTGGTACAAAATGAACCAAATGGCACAGGTATCCCAACCATTTTGCTTAAAATATAAATTGCAAAGGAGGCTCTGGAAAAGCAAGGTAGAATAAAGGCCTAAATCAACCATTACATACTTCATTAATTGTATAAAAGTGCAAGGTTATAGTAGTTTGGGTTAAGCATTCAGTTCACTATAGGCCACACAAATGCTTAGCCTGGCCATCAATGGCCTGGTTTTGTCATTCAGTTACTAGTATTAGTTTATACCACAGAAAGAGCAAAAACTGAATGAAAAAACATATGCAATCCACTTCAAAAATGGTTAGTTTTCTGTGACCAGCACGAAATATTACCTCAATATCATCCGCTATACAATATATACATAAAACCTTTGTGTCTTAATCTTTGTTTTAACAACTTAGAATAAAGCTGTACTAAGTGCTATTTCTCTAGTGTGCCAGCTCTTTGCTCTGTTCCTGGCCTCATAGCACAGAGAAGTCCTTTAATAGCAATGGTTCTTGGATTGATCCATAATTTTGACACTTCAGCCAGAGTAACTGTTGAAATGCTTTATTCAGCCAGGCCAGGTGATCGTGCGTGGCTGCCCGGGGCTCAGTCAAAGGTTCTTGGGTGGCTCCACAAGAAGAACAGGCCATATTCCAAAAACAAACTGTCAAAAGAAAAATAGGAATAGGGGAAGGATTCCTTGGAATATTATATTTCTTGGAACAGAAACCAAACACTATTAAACGTAATCTAATGATAGGACGAAAGAGGAATGGCTTTAAAACAAAAGAGAGTAAGTTCAGATTGGATATTAAGAAGAAATTCTTTATTTTGAGGGCGGTGAGGCACTGGCACAGGTTGCCCAGAGAAGATGTTCCACCCCTGGAAATGTTCAAGGCCAGGTTGGAATAACCTTGGGGCTCTGAGTAACCTGGTCTAGTGGAAGGTGTCCCTTCATGTGGCGGGGGGGGCTGAAACTAGATAATCATTGAGGTCTCTTCCAACCCAAACCATTCTGTGATTCTACAAAAATTTCAACTGCATTTCTTGGGATGTAAGCAGAAGTCAGACAGTATCCTAACAGGCATAATTATTGAGCCCCACCAAAAGTTGAAAGCACAAGATATACCAAATGTACATTAATAAACACAAAATACTGCTTGCTTACCTTCACCTTTGGCCTGTGTTTCAGGAAAAGTGTCCTTGTATATAAACTGCGGAGAAGGAAAAAAGCATGCTTAAAATTTCAAGTATAAGACAGCATATAAAATAAGGATGTCCTGATCCCAGTTCTATCTTCCAGCTAGAAAAGAATTGTTTTTGTGATTACAGAGCTACCTATTCTGCCTAGATTCAGTCAATATAGGAGATGTTAACTTACAGTAAGTCCCCCTGTAGTAGACTGATCAGCAAAAAAAATTACCCTATCACCTATGTGAGGAGAAAAAAGGAAACCCTGAGAGGGGAAAAAAAAATAATAAATTAAATAGGGGCTGGAACCTGTCATTTTAGAAGGATGAAATTAAATCAGGGTACCACAAAATATAGCAGATGTTAAATAGGGGGAAAAACCAGCATAGCTTTGTTCTATATGTTATTTTTGTTCTTAGACACTTTCTCCTCTCAGTGGATCTTTTCCTGTGAATGACCTCAGGTTTTTTTAAGTGGTAACGCCACTTTGTGGCATGTTGAAAAAACCTTGCCTATGCTTGATTCCTGCAAGGAATTTTCTTTAAAATATTGCCTCAAGCTCTTTAGGGGGGAAGACAACCTGTAAACCAAAATGAAGCAACTGTTTTCCATATATCTTGACACATTCAATAATGTATGTATGTATATATACAATTACATATGTGTAGGTGAATACGTTTGTGTATATATACACATACAAATATAACTATAAGCTATCCAATCACCTAATGGAAATGTACTTATTTTCCTTGCATTTTCCTTTTATTAGGTATTTTAACATCTGAAAAAAAAGGTGAATACCATGTTAGATGTAGAAAAATTGATATGTAACCAAGTTTTCTCGACTACATAGGATGTATATGTAGAAAAGGCATTCTCTTTGTTATGGGCTAAGTGGTAAAATATTATTTCATTAGATGACAAACAAACTGCAGAAATCCTTCACAGATTTCAGCTTATATTCTATTCTTGCCCCTGGTTCCACTAGATGGTGGTACAGAGCAAAAATGAGACAGAAATCTGCTGGCTCCAGACTTGCTAAATTACATTCTTGTTTAAGTCTCTTCCTCAAACTAATACCCTGCCCTTTTGGGAACAGATCCACTACAATTACTTCAGCCATCACCCTTCTGCACTACAGAAGGATGCCTGCTGGTTTTCAGAAGTGACAGTGCCTACCAAAGGATTTGTTAAGTTCTTAAATTTAAACATGTTTAAGTACTTCAGGACTGCTTCTCAAGAACAGACAGGTATTAATGGCTTACATTCTGAATTAAATATACTGTCAAATAGTTTTGGTTTAACTGCCACAGGGTCCATATTTCTGAATTAATTTTTTTTGAAGAACCATGGCTATTTAAAGACTAGTGACTACATTTTGAAGAATATAGATTAGAGTTTTTAGAACAGTTACAAAGAGAAAAGAAAACTGCACAGCAGTTAAATAAATAATTTTCCTGCTCTTCAGGATGGCACAACATTCTGAAGTACATCTGAACCTCAGAAAACTCATAAAAACTCTGTGAACATCCAATTTAGAAAACATTTCTTACCTTAGCAGGATATGAAGGTAAGAACCAAGGCCTGTAAGAATATGCCACCATGCATGAAATTGTGTCACAGCTCCCACCACGGGAGGCATCTTGTCTCGTAATGCTCTGAAAGAAAGAAATACCATGCAATGGAATATATTTGCCCAGCCAAGCAATCTCAAAGCACAAAGTTGGATTGTCAGATCACATGTTATTGTTTCTATATCTCAGGCATATGCTTGACAGGTGAGGGTTCCGGGAGTCAGGCTTTCACAGCAGGTGAGGAGCAGAAGTTATACTTCACACTGCCAGTACAGAGAGATACCAGCAAACTGACTTTCTTAGACATTTAAGGAAAACAGACATTTCTTCATATGATGAGTGATCTATTACTTCTGGACTCAAATTTCAGGGAATATATTTATGGCATCCCATAGTCCCAAATGAATTCTACTATTCTCCTCCCCAAAACCCTGTGAACTACTGTCCATAGGATGAAATGCTGAGTTTAAGGTCCAAGAGAGGAAATGAGATTTATCAGACATCATCACTTTAAATCTGGCAATCACACCACCCATTCTGCACATCCATGGAAGTTTAACTTGCCTCTCTGTTGGACTCTAAAACAGGGACAAAATGGGTGTTTAGTGAGGATGCAATTAAAGCAGAGGATCTGAAATACTCCACCAACATGCTTTGTAATTTGTAGTTATGGGGTGTGAGCAACTTGGGAAGGGGCTAAGGGATGGAGATAAAGAAATAAAGAGAAGAAACTACATTGCTCCTACTACTACTGTTTCTCCTGTTCACTAGGCTTCTGCAGATAATGCCTGTTTTGGTGGATGGTGGAGGAACTGTTTGCATCTGCTGTTCTTTTCATTTGCACTTTAATTTCACTTGTCAAAACAAAAAATGGAAAACAATGTTTGCATGTGTTAAGGAAGGAAAATCTGCAGCTCCTGGAATATGTCCTTACTGCTTGATATTACAGTGCTTGGTCCAAAGCTCCTGAGTCACAAATATTAGCACAGAGCTTCAATTGAGTCAGCCCAGCAATGACACAGTGGAACATGAAGACCGGCAGCCTAGCACAACTTCCAAGCCTTTGGATGGTAGGAAATTTGAAAGCTCAAATTCAATTGTGTGGTTCCAACCAGAGAAACTGAGTGCTACAGATTTTTTGTTATTTTATATTTTTTTAAATAAGCTGCAGATTTAATGAAAAATGGAACAAAACCCCCTGAATCAAAACTCAGTTTTGAACTTTAAACAGAGAAGGTAGGTGGATGATTCACAAGTTAGACCTTCAGAGAATAAAGAATTTCAAGGAATTGAAATGTATTTTCTCCAAAGGTCCAAATTATAATACCTCCTGGAGAAATCCAAGGCTCTGCAGATGTCTGATTAAAGCTAGTAAACAAGCATACTTTTTTTTTCCAGCACCATGACCAAACAAGTATTACAGGAAAGACACTAACCTTTTTTTGTCCTTATGAAATGAGGATGGAAAATAGTGCCTCAGCAGCTGGTGTCATTTTTGGGTCTAGGAACCAGTTCAAAAGCCCCATGGACACACAGCAGCTCAGCAGGTTTGGTGAACTGGGGATTTTGATCTCACCAGTGATGTGAGACAGCTGCAAAAATCAACCCTGATGCCAATATTTGCAAAGTAACTGTAAACCCAGCCACTTGTGCTGCCAATAACTACTCTATCCTATTTATCTCATTTGTATCAAGCACTGCTTGGGATGAAGATCATGTATTATATTAATTAAAAAAAAGTCTCAAGAATACTCTGTTGGAATTATCTTTCAGTTGGCTTAACCTAGAACAGGGATTGCAGAGCCAGAAGGGATGGAAAACTTTAGACTTCTTTACCACACACAGTTATTTGGCTCTGACAAACCAGCCTACTAGGACAATCTGTACAACACAGACTCCGTGGCATAACTGTGCTTCAAATTGTCAAAAATGTATTTTTCTGGGTGCTGGAATTAACCTTTCCACCTCCTCCAGCTTGCTGAGCAACACGGGAATTGCAACTAACTGCTGTTTATTGACAACATGGTTATTGTAATAGATATTTCTTGAACAGTGGTAGCAGTAGTTCTGCATGTCTTCTTTAACATGCAGAATTACTGTCTTTGATATTTTCCTGGGAAATGGCAATTGCGGAAACCCAAAAAAACCCAAACAAGCAGGATAAAAACACATTCAGATGAAATCAAGTGTGAATAGCAGGCTTTAGCCACAGATCCTCAAAATTACTTCAGTGACATTTTTTCCTCTCAATTTAATTTGAGGTTAAAGAGAAATAACAAAAAATAAATGGTTAAAAAAAAGTTTAAAAGCCCCAGGTTGAGTGCTGACTCTAGTCATTAGCGATCTGCATAAAATCTCATGGATGTTTTTTAGGCAACAAATCATACAGACAACGAGATGGACTTGAATATGCACCTCAGAAACAATCCAATCTTTATACTTAAAGGCTATTAAGAGCTATCCAGACCAGTGAAAAAGCTCACCTCAATTTATCACAGAAAATGTTGTCCACATTCCAGAGAAAAAATCCCATTAAAAATACAGTTAAAGATGTATAGCCTAGACCTCTAAGCCATGGGTATACCCTAGAGAGAGAAATAATGCAAAGTTTAGTTCAGAATGCATTAAGATACAGAAACATACTACTATATACTACACTAAATATGTGTAAGATACAGAAATGCTGTTATACGTAAATAAAATTCTTTATCAATTTGGTTTTTGCCCCAAAAGAAAAAAATACCAACTTCAAATTACATCTGTTTAAATATTGCATTTTACTCCTCCCTTCTCCTGATCTCATATTCTCTAAGACTGTTCTTTTACTTCTATAATAATAATAATTGTTTTCCTAATTTCACACTCAGAACAAAACTAAAAAGTGGGAAAACTAACTTTGGTTAAAAGGTACTAATTCCTCAGTCCCATCTATACTCTTTCATCATTAAAAAAAAAAAAAAAAGCACCCTGCTACCAACTAGGACTCTTTCCCAAAAGAAGAGGGTCTTTGCCAAGAGATGATATCCCTATACTACGGTATTTGTATAAATATGGTCTTTCAAAATTATTCTTTTGTGAGTATAGACACCATGACCACTAACCAAATGAATGGTATTAAACTCTGGCACTTTTATGATCATCTCTGAATTAAATACTATTGTGAATAGAAAAATGTCTATTTAATTTTGGGAGAAAAAAAAAATCTTCTTTAAGATATGGAAAACACTGAAGAATCAAATGCAAGAAAGTGCTAACCACTAATAAATTTACTTTCCCTATCTACATTCAAGTTGGACCTTGGAATTGTAAACTTCCTACATGGAAGGCTCCTTTCCCATTAATAAGGCAAGTGCAAAAGCAAACCCAAATCCAACTGTGAAAGGCTGCCATGAAATACTGTTCAAGCTATTTTTAAGCATTATGAACGCACAGTTGAGATACTGTGTTAAAACACATTCCTGAGCTGCTTTTTCCTCCACTGTGTGTGTTACAGCACATTTCAGAGCTGTGAACACTGGGAACCAAAATGTGCAAAACACAACAGGTAGCTTCCTTCCCTGTGGAGGAAGCTCTAACCAGATAAAAGCTGTACATATTCACAAATTCACTGCCTATATAAACTAGCAAAATTATTATTTGTTTAGTCTAGTAAATGCTTGGAGCATCATGCAGTACATGGCAATGACTACACTGTAATATTACCCCCTCAGCGCTCCAGAGACATAAGCAAGACCATGATATGACAGAGCACTAAATGGTATATTAAACATTCTGGTAATTAGGTAATTATAGCTGGAATTGTTGAGGAATAAACAGTGGTGTTTTGTGAAGGAATCAACTGGCATCCCTTATTTACAGGGAACATGCTTTGTGAACAGAGAATAACATTTGCCCAGTTGTAATCTTGGGAAGAAAGCATTTCTAAGAAAGAGATGAAGAGTGTGGGGGAATAGGAAGGAGGAGGAACAACTGGTGAGGACAGGATGAAGTAGTAGCCTGGAAAGAATAACATGCTGTTCTTTGGGATTTTCACTCTAATCTCAGAGTGACTTCAAGGCCGCACTAAGAAATATGAGTGATAGGAAGTGAAGTAAGAAAAAAACAAGCAGAAATCAAGGTCAGTGTGTAAGCTGGAAGTGGCTTGGCCAAGTGCTAGCACTACTGATGGAAACACAGGAATACGTTCTAGCAGTGCAGAGAAGGTAAACCTAAGTGTGCTTGGGGATGAATTTTAGAGAAAAGAAAGAGTACCTTCAAGTTGGCAGAGCTTCTCTAGCACAACTAATTTAAAATTAGTAGTAGTTTAGTTAAAATTTAGAAGCACTTTAAACCTACTTCTCTCCCCACCCAAATTTCTACCCAGTTTGCATAATAACACCAACGGGGGAAATAAGTCTTTGTAGGGTACTGTTGCAATGAAGTGATCAAGCTAATTAAGAATATACACTTCAAGCCTCCAAAACTGAAGCAAAAAAGTAGGTGGAACTTCAGAGACAGACTTTGCTGGAGCAAAACAATGAATGATACTTTGGGATGGAAGGTGGTTGTTGATAAAGACAGAAGACCATGAAATGCTTCAGAAATAATGAGAATGCATAACTTTGTGGAATTTGCAGTAGTAGAAAAATAGCAGGCCCAAGAGTTTGTCCACACAGACAAAAATAAATTTAATCTAAAAGACTAGAACTGTTCTAAATCTTTGAATAAGAACAAAATTAAAATTACTTCAATTTGATTCAATTTAGTTCCCCTTGGAGGTGAATTAATGTAGTATCACTTAAGATCTCTAGGCAAGGATTAAAATTTCCAGTTCACAGGTTTGAAAAGTGCCTTTAAATTGATGATTGTTTCTAAAGCTGCAACACACTATCAGTTTTAAGTTCTTCTTGCTTAATAAAAAAGTCTGTGAACATTTGCATTTGGCCTGTGAGAATTTCTTGGAGAAAGCCAAACCAGGTGAACTGAAATGGCAATTGGAAGGCGATTCAATGAATGTACTTGATCCTTGTGGGTCTCTTCCAACTCAGAATATTTGAGCATTCTATAATACTCTGAATTCACATTTTGTTAAATTCTTCCTTGTGTTCCTGAACAGACACATGTGGAAGTTGACACAAAGTTTATCAAAAAGCACATTTAAAATGATGACAGAAGAAAGAAATAAGTAATTTTCAGAAGCAATCCCCAAACGCATGGGAACACCAAATATTCACAGCGGAGAGACAGAAATGGGCAACCAACTGAGCCCCTGAGAGCTAAAGGTATGTGTTTACTCCAATGCTGATTAAATTCCATTTTCCTCCCTTTTACCTACCAAGTCTGTGTTCTGATGATTCTAATGCTTCTCAATGTCTCCTAGCACTGTTAATACCATTTGTTTGTTACAATTTTAATTTCAATTTCCATAACATTATGCCTAACTTTATCCAATGAAAACTCTTAAGAAAAACTGTTGTGTGTTACTATGTTTTAAATACTTGAGCAGAGAAGAGAAAAGGAAATTATTAAGTGATGGTTCCACTTTGCAGTCTTACCGCTCTCCCAAAATTATCATTAGAGTTTGGATATTAGCAACAGATTTCACACTACCCAGCAATATGAAGACAAACTCAATTTCTGTTTAAATCCCAGGCTAACAGCTGAAGCCACCAGCAGAACACCTGACAGTAAACAGTGATCATAAGTGTAGAAATCTCAGTTTAGTTTCATGTTATCTCAGTGGCTTCAAAAAAATGCAAGGTGATGAGTCATTCCCTTTCAACCCAGGGGAGCCCAGGACCCTAGTTTAAGAAATTCTCCCATTGCCAATTTCTCATGTTAAGCCCACCAAAATAAAACAGCTGCAAATGCTATGTTGCAACTTACAATGCTTTATTAATGAATTAAATTAATGAAATGGATACTTACCATAATACTATATAAACAGATCTTAGGACTATGATGGAAACTAGTGTTCCATACATGATCTGAAAATAAAAAAAGAGATAAAATTCAGCAGTTGGGTTCAAGAGACCTTATAAAATACTACAGGAGTAAAAATTTTTTAAAGCCTCTGGTTTTTTTGGTTTTATTTTTAAGTCTCAGGGAAATAGCATTCCTTCTACCTTCATCTCCAGAAAGCTGTCTATTCAAGTTTCAAATAAAAGTATGATTAAAAAGCATGTCCTTTATACAACTGCAGGAAAAAGCCAGTTTTGTAAAACCAATGTTCCACCATTCTAAATTGGAAAGCAAACACTAGATGGCACTCAGAAAGCATCCTGAAATCAAAACCAGTAACTAACCCCTATTATCTCTTCTCTCTCTGTGCATTTTAGCCCAGGATTGTACAAGCATCAGCTAAAGCTGTTTTTGAAAGCAGTGCTTCTATTTGATTAATGTTTTCCTGAAAGCAAACACCTGAATAGACTGTGCACTATTCCCACACTGAGCCTCACTAAGGGGAAAAACTTTCCAGGAAGCATTTCAAACAACTATTACAGATTGTTTGGATTCAATCTAATTATATAGTGGGAAGGCTGCACACGCTGAAAAGATCCATGAGCAAAATCTGACTCACTGTAGGCTTGATGAATTTGAATGCAATCACCTGACTTAAAAAAAGTCAAAGTAATAATTTATTTTTGCCTCATGATCTTTAAATCACTCTCCTTTTTTTATTCACAAACTTAAAATCTATGTAACACCACCTCCAAGATGCACAGATCTTAAAGAAGAGAAAAAATGCGGCCAGTCATGCCCAAGAGTGATGCAGAAGTCACTGCAGCAGGAAGGATTTTTAGACACTGGTGACATTCAATTACTTTCTGTATTTTTTTTATTCTGAACACTGGTTTCCTCCTGTCAAAAGGCAGTTTGTTCCAAGCAGCTGTGCCTCTCTTTTTTTGCCTCTTTCCAGTGGCCCACAAGCCTTCCAGTATCTTTTTCTTCCTTGTTCATTGACTCAACTCTCCTATTTTGCTTCTACTTAGCTACTATCTAATTCTACTACCTAATTCTGCCTTTGTTTTACATGAAACGGAAAAATTATAAACCTTTGCTGTCTATTTTTAAAAACTGCTACACCTCACAGACAAATCGGTATCCTTACCATGTTCTATTTTCCTCCTTATACCCCTCTCCTTCTTTTTGACTGTCTTTGAGACAGGGAGTGCCTCTCACTCTGCTGTAACTGGGGCGTTCAGATTCTACTAACCTGTAAGTATGTCTAGTCATCTCACATAAAATAGGTTACTGTAATAATGCAAAGTGAAACACGCCTTCCAAAAATCCATAAAGGCAAATTTGCAAACTCCTTTTAGGTTTAAGGATGAGGTTAGTACCACACACTGTGCACATATACAGAACAAGACAGATAACAGAGCCTTTATGTTTGACAACAGGTAAAAGTAAGCTCCAATACTGACTATTCAAAGTCAGTCAGCACAGCAGCTCTTCATTTGCATTCAGAACAAGATTAAAGAACTTCAGTAAATAAATTACTACTACTGTGTGTTCTGCTCTGTAGAGCTAAACAAAGCAAAACTATTTGAAAGGCTAATTGGTTCTGGCTTGTAATTTATACAAAGCTGTTAGTTAATTCCAGTCCCCTTTTTGGGGTACAGCAAGTAAACCAGGAAAAAAAAAGAAAACCAACAAAACCTGCTAGACACAGCTTAAGTGCTTATCAGTCCCAAGCTAAGGATAGGAAGGGGAGTGCTCAGGTATGCTAGCTGCTGCCTGCTGGTACAATTCTTCATTGCTGACATTTTGCCTAAAAAGATCTAACCACATAAATACATTATTTGCGTCATTTGAAATAGCCCTTTTCATTTTTTTTCTAATCAAATACAGCAATTTATTCTAAGAGAAAGAGATGGTACAAAGGAAGATACCCATAGAAAGGCTCCTCCAGAATGCAAATTACAGTTTGATTTGCCGATCTCTCTTTCTTTGCTCCTTCTTAAAATTTCCATTGCTAAAATACTCCTTTGCAGTAGAGATATGGGAAAAAACTATCCATTAAGAGCAATTTCTGTCATACACATTAGCGGTTGTGACCACCCTTACGACTGTACCCAAATTGCTAAATTGCTTTTGGATTGTTTGTACAAGGAGTTCAATAGTGTCAGACTATGCCTAGAGAAACAGATGTTACAGGCAGCCTAAAGCCCAGGTAAAATGCTACCTTTTTCAGCAGTTGCTAAAAGCAGGAAAGAGCAAAAGCTAGGAAAAGCTTCCTTAGCAGACTTTTCGGCTTGGTATTTCCTACTGAGTTAATGGCTTGCAGAAGAGGACAGTAGTAATGGAGGAAGGAAAAAAAAAAAAAAAGAACCTTGCAGTGACTGAAGAAAAATATGCCCATAGCTGACACTTCAATTTCTTGCCTTTTCCGCTTCCCCACCCAAACAGGTTGTTAGCAGTAAAACACATTTGTGTTTAAAAGCCTGTAAAAGACTGGAACAACAAACTGTTCTGCTCTGTATGCTCCAATCCTCCTCACTGAAGGTGAGCACCCAAGAGGTGCTGCTGTGATATACAGAGACTGTAGCTGCACACCACCCTCAGCTATTTCTTACTAGAGGGCTACACACCAAGCTGCACAACTTAGTTCAGATGTCAGGCAGCAGTGCTTACTTTATGCCCTTTACTTATGCCCTTTACCATCCATGGCTTTACTATTTTTATCAAGGTAAAACTTCATTAGGTATCACATCTAGGCACTCCCTGCACTCCTTTGGTGATCTGTGAACAGTTTAGAACAAGCATAGTTCTTGTCTTCTATTTGTCCCTCAGTACATCTCTTCCATTTCGAATCACTCCTCATCCTCAGGGTCTCCCAGTTATCTGTTCATTTCCTCCCAAACTTTGTATCATCACAAATACCAGCAGTACACTCTTCTCTTTCCTGCTACAGGTTGTTAAAAAGGAAACCAACCAAACAAAACAGTCCACCTAATGATTCCAAGAAAATTCAGGCTTTCTCATAATCTCCTTTAGTCCTTTTTCACTAGTTACTACCTTATCCTATTTGCAACTCTCCTACTGATCTGCTTCATCAGCTGGCTTGGTTTCTCATGGGACACCACAAGAATATTCTAGAATGCCTATTTTTTACATTAAATTTCTTAATGTAGAAGAAACAGCTATTTAGTATATTTTTCCATTAACCTTTTAATTATTTGTTTGCTAAAATTTGCCTCAAACTGTCATAGCAGATGACTACACAAATAAAACAGTGTTTTAGAACTATTTCACTATTCACATAATTTGGCTCACTAGCTGAACAAGGTTTTTGATCGTGACAAGTGATCAGATGTGATATACCACAAGCAGACATCAGGATGGAACACGTTGCTGTGTAGTGACAGCTTTCTAGGCCTCATCATATTAGGAAGAAGGCTACTGGTATGACTTGAGTTGAAAGTTTAACTTCCAGAGTAACTACCTCTACTTCCAGGGCTGTCTCTGTATTTCTGTGGATCACTTCACACTAGCAGCCATTCTTCCCCCTCCCACCCCTTTCCCTGTATACATGTGGTAAACAGGGATGAACAACTAATCTGATTCAAAATTAATTCCAAGTAGAGTTTCAACCTGTTGACTTCCCCAATCAGATTCACATCAGAAAATAAATTTGTGTGCCAGATGGAAAAGAGAGGAGAGGCACAGCTGTTTTCTATGACAATGATACTGGCTTAAAAACAACCAGGCAGCTGGGACATAGGGCTGTTTAGCACCTTGAAAACTAGGATTAATATTGCTCTAGTTTAAGAGACTTGAATATAAACAAGAAAATATATGGCTGTAAAGACCATTAATATATTTCATTTAACTGATGAGGCAGCAAAAAATACTAGATCAGCTGTCAAGCAGGAATTGGTTTTTTCCTTCAAATGATGTGCTGCCTCCAACTTCCCAAAACATGCATCTCATGCTTCCAACAGTTGAAGCACTAAAACCCTTAAAGATCTCCCTTAATATATGGATGCAGAAAAAGAAGTTGGTCTCTGCTGCCACTGTGCCATGGACAACAAACTGAAATCACCTCTGTGCCCTGCTGGCAGCTGGCAATTTATGAGCCTAAATTGGAAAGACAAGTAGAAAGTAACTTAGGGGAAAATGAAGCTTGGATCCTTAGCAATCCTTGGTTGCTAAATGTAATAGGATCCTTTTTTCATTCTTACTGGCCTCCTTCCAGATGAAAAAAAAACCCCACAATCCAGACTGAAACAATGAACAACAAAAAGTTATCCTTGTAGTTCTTTCTCTTTTTGCAAGGCTGACAAAATGATCACAGAAAAACACCTGGAGGAACCAAATGCTGCTTTATCTCCTGATGCTGCTTTCTAACCCAGTTAGAAAGATTGCGATTTAAACTATGATTGCATGAACATATTTAATTTTACTTCAAGTCTAAGTGAACCACTCAGTTTGAAAATGCTTACAGAAATTATTTAATTTTTTATGCACTCTAAAATAATGTACAAGTATTAAGAAAATAACCTTACTTAGCTGTGCAACCAGGGAAATATTTCCTCAGGATTTACAACATATTTGGCAAAGACTGTGAATAAATGACTACAGTACTTGAGCATTTGGAATTCGGCCATAACTGTATGTTCTCCATAAAAATCAATTTGGAAAGAATTGTAAAAAGTCCAATACTTTTATGGGATTCAAATATTTTCTACATCGATTCCTCATGTATAAATTATAACAGGGAATTCATATTCTGAACCTAAGAGAAAACAGATGCAGAAAATTAAAGGCATGGGACAACAGTTTAAGGTTTCCCTCTTTCCCAAAAAGTTATAATATCTATTGTGTTAGTTTTTGTGATATGGGGCAATACCTATGCCAATGCATTAAAATGGACTATAGTGAAGATGCATTGTATTTATTCCAATAAATACAGCTTGGGAAAATAATTTATTAAAGAGATAAAAGTTCATTATAAATAGTAGGTTCTGCCACTGTTGTTAATAAAACTACTCTTAAGTCACTTCATTCAAAACCCATTATGACCAGCTCAGTAAAAGCACCAGAAATTGTCACTTTCGTCCCAGTCAGTACCTTTCTGCTGGAAATGTAAGTAGGGGAAAAAAAATAGAGGATTTAATTAATATCACTAAAAGATCCCATACTGCAATTTTCTCTTTTATCTATAGGTAGGGTAACAATTCATGTTTCTAGGGGAGATTATTTGGAGCAGCTGAAAATTTATTCTCTTGATCAGCACTTCACTAATCCACCAACAAGAGCCACGTATCATTTTTACAACTGCTGATGCAGCAGGCATATTTTGACAAGCAGTGGCACTACCAATTTCAAAAAGCAAAGCTTTAAAGCTCCGTCTTGCAAAGAGCTCAGTGCTTTTTGCTTGGCAATTTTTCAGCTGTTATCCCTAATAAAAAAAACATAAATGAGGGAAAACTACCCATGGCATACAGAAATGAGCATCATTTCCTAACCTCCTGTGAAGAGGTAAGTGATGCAGGTCCTATCCCCACAGGCAGGGGATACATATTAATACTGCTACAAAAGGAGCCTGTACCAAATATGCCATTAAGTCTGGACAAAGCAGTCTGGTACAAAACCCTAGAAGGCATTCTGTGCTTAAACTCACCTTGAATTTCCACAAAGTAAAGTTGAGTAGTTTAAAAACTCAAACTAATACGTTAAAGCAGAGAGAAGAATGTAGTGCTAAGTCAATCAAGACATCTTATGATGCAAGGTCATAGTTTCAAAGCAGCTGCTAATGGAAAGCAGCAGAAAAAGACTTATTTAGCTGTTCCTCTCTCACACCTCAGGGTCACCTCATTACCCTTGCCACAGATGAAAACCATAGGAAATATTAGGTCAAAAGCTAAAACACAACACACATTAAGCAATCTAGTTTTTCAGGTCACTAAGTAAGAGGATGATGACATGACAGGCAGCAATACGGCTTAAAATAAAAACAAATGGCAAATTGTGCTTCTCTTCCATCTTTCTTCTAGCAGTAAAATACTGTAACAAATTCCACTGAAACAGCATAGTTAAAAACCAAAACTAGCTCTTCCAACAGAGCAAGATTTACCTGATGGAATACAGGCTCTTTCAAATCTAGGTAAACCTGGAATAATTAAAAAAGAGAAATAATTTGCAACAGAACCATCATAATATTATTCATCTAAATATTGCCTAGGCTTCTCCTGCTAGAATCAAGCCATGAGTGCCTATCCATGCACCATTAAAGTTGATCATATATTTTAAGTTTCCTCTGGCAAAACCTGAGGTTTTAACTGTGGAATTATTTTAAATTAAGAAGCACCAATAAAAACATTACCACCTAACATAAGGCTTCTAATTTAGTAGAGTCGAACACATACAAAAACAATTAAGATGCTGAAGTTACCAGATGTTCTCGATATGCACTGCAAGAAGAAAACATACTTAATTTTGATTTGCTATTATTGTTTTTGACAACAGTGTAATGTTTCAATTAATTTTACAAAAAGCTAGTAGTTCTTCCTATTAGTAATACAGCTAATTTAAGTTATGTTCTTGAAAAGGGAGAAGCACTAGACCTTACGCATAATGTGCCACAAGTGTAAAAAATTTTAGGAGAAACAGAAGAGAAGAGGCAAGTATTTTGGCAGCTGAAGATGACTTATAATAATACTTTAATTTTTAAAGAAATGGTTATCAATAAAAATTACATAGGAAATTCCATCTGTGGTTGACAGCCAGCATGAAACTGAATTTATTCATAAAGAATGAGCACTCCACTGACAAAGGGAGACAAGTTAGCCATGACAAAAAAATTAGAAGCATTTTAACAAACAGCTAAGTTCTTCTCTTATTCTGCCTGTTTTAAAACACCAGTTTGGATCCTGGACTGGGTATCACAGTTCACTTTTTTGCAGTCAAACAGAATGATTCTTATTTCTACAGATGAATTAAAGTGAAAGAAGGTGAGAAACACAGCTTATCCAAGGTCTCATGTTGAGTTAATGGCAACTGTTTTTCTCACATTCCTATTCTAGCAACTGGATTATTGCTTTTCCTCCTTATTTATTCTGTACAGTGGTTTAGATAGAAAGGTTTTAGGTTTCTCTTGCCAGCAACATAATTTTCCCAACAAAAGAATAATTTGTCTTTCTTGACTGGAAGTGACAGAGATTTAGTATTGCCTCTATAACATTCCTCCAACTGTCAGAAAAACTGCCAAACTAAGGGTGAAAATGCCATATTAGAAAAAGTTACTTACTATGCTGACTACGACGCTGTATGTTATTAACAAGAAAAGCAGTGCATAATTGACTGTATTCTTGTACTTGAAACATTCATACCTGGAAGAAAGGATAAAGGAGAGAGATAACATTCATCACTTACCATATAATGGATACAATTTCCAAGGTATAATATTAAAAAATGTGTGAGAAAATTGATCCAAATTAGTCTTAGGCCCCCCCAGAAAATCTAACTCCTTCCAAAAAGATGTATTATTTTAAGGAAAAAAATCATGCTCTTACCAATAAATGCTTTTTTAAAAATCTAAGGCAAAAAAACCCTAACACCAATAAGCTCAAGCATATGCCAAGAAGTAACCCTCTCTAAGAAAAGAGTTTCTGGAGCAGAAGTGTTTTCAGAAGGTGCTTACAGGGTGATAATGGATGGCAAATTCGAAATTAGTTTAACATGCGGCACAGCTGTCAAAAACATTACTGAGCAAACAGTAATTTTTTGCCTTACAAAACGGTTAACTCAGATCTGTTAAAATGTAGGTTGTTAACGGCTTCACTACAGTTGCAGTGCAGTAAATTTGCTAGATTGGGTACCAGCAGAAGTGGAAGGTAAAACCACCTGACTGCTCCCAGTATGTAAAACAACCAATTAAAATTACCTTCACAATGTCTCAGTCTCAGTTGTGATGGAAATACACACACATCCCAGACTACATCTTCATCAGAAAAAAGGTCCATAAAAATCCCAGCAAAAATGAATTTTGAGAAGCCCATTATTGTCAGTGCTGAAGGAAGCTGTCTATATAATTCCAAGTTACATCTGCCTAGTTCCTTTGTTTATAAACTTGGAGAAACAGACACCATCATGAACTGATAAAAGGAAATAAAATAAAAATACATCTGGGAAACAAAAAGTCTAAAGGCAGCACTAATGTGCTACTTTGCAAAATGGCTTGCTGAAGTAATTACACAGCTTGAGAATCAGCAGGACTGAATGATGTATAAGGGAATGTCCTGTGCACAACCACCTGCAACCTACCTTCAAGCAAACCAAAACAATTATTAAAGGCCTCCTATATGACATTAGTTCATTTTTTTGAGCATTTTAATTGCTACCAGACATACATACACAGACTCTTACTGGAGCTATAAATGCAGTAACAGACTTCAGTGCTTTTGAAGATAATAGAGTAATGACTACACTAAAAAAAAAATTAAAAAACAATCAGGTAGATTTTTTATAGCCATTTCTCATCCTCTTTTCCAATCACATTCATATCAGACAAATACAAAGGCAATTTCAAGGAGATAGGGAGCTACAATGGAAATATTTCTGCTAAAAAGGCATTATGATTCTGGTCCTGAGTTTGTACAAATGACACTAACATATGAGTCACAAACTGAGGGCAATTTCCATAGATAGGGGTTTAGTCCTAAAGCATCCCATCTCCATTGCAAGCTACCAGTAATCTTCACCAAGACATCACAATTTTCAACACCTGAATATTCGATATGCTCAAAAGCAAAAATATATTTTTTTCTTTTTTTTGTCTGCAACAAGTTGATTTATCATTTTCATTTGCCAAGTGACAGAACAAATCATATTCAATCCAGACCTTGGAGCAACAGGCAAGAAAAAGCCAACTTATGGTATCTTTACATTATTTACATCTTTACATTATCAAATGCTACATTGCTCCCAAAATTAAATGGGAGAACATATCCTGGCATCACATTAAGCTGTCATGCATGTTCTAAGACACTCTCCCCAAAATATGTATTCAACTCCTCATAAAATCTTGTCCCCTTAATTTTCCAGATGAGTGAAAAGCAGGTTTAGCCAGAAACATGAAATTTGCATTTTGAGCCAGAATACATCATAGCAATCCAGCTCAAATAAATTATGTTGCTAATTTTGTAGGCTTTACTGAAGTTGATTTTATTATGTCTGTGTTTTTACAGAAGTAGCACTAAGCTCTGATTGTATACTACACTAAGGCTTTAATGAGTGGGGTTTTTTTCCCTACTGAAAAAAACCCCATTGGTAAAATATATCTAAAGTAGCAAAAGCTAGGACTAAAGCCAGCCTTGTACTCTAATATAGTAATGCTGTACAGAAACAGATCTCACTGAAAGCAGTAGAAGCTTTCTCTCCATATATGCTAAATTTTGCTTCAGAGACTCTACATTTCAAAAGTTAACATTTCATAAATATTCAAGGAAAAAAATTAACAAGTACTTACAGGCAGTAGACAAACACACAACAACTGTATATCATTGGCAGTTCATCCAACAGCTGTAAAAAGCAAAGGCATCAAAACATGAAAGCTACTTTTAACTCACAAGCTTGTCTAAGTTAATTAAGGAGAAGTAAGTCTTAAGTAAACAGGAGTTTTTAAGTCATTTGGATATCCATCTTCTTGACTGTAGTCTAACACGTAGCACTGTCAAACCCTGTTCAGCTGCATTAAAAAGCTTATTACTCTGAATCTTTTGAATATTATCCTTCATAAACGCCCACACCTTCAAAGTATCTTGACATTTTTGCTGCTCATACCTCTTAAAATATTTGTAGGAATTAGTTCTGTAAAGCCAGGCTGAAGAAGACCATCCCATCTATGGCCTTAAAGTCAGCAGCATGTTCTTACTTGACAGAGAAATTGAAATGTAATTTTTCCATAGCATAAATTACAATTTTAGCCCATTAGGATGGGCAATATGCTTGCATGTTTACTTTCTAATTTTAGAAATTTCTTACATTGTTTTAATTCAGAGACAGGGTTTTTTGTTTATTTGATGTGTGGGGTTCTTGTGGGCTGTTTTGTTGGGGTTTTCTCCCAAAAATTATGGCTGCACATAAGGTTTTATTATCTCAAATAACTTTTATACTTTGGGAGAAGAATGGTGTGTTTCAGCTAAAATAGTTACTTCTCCAGGAACTTGCCACCTTAATAGAATGGAATTAAAGTTGTAATCACAAGAGAGTTGATTTCTCAATAGCAGGTACACTCAAAACTGCCATTTAACATTAGCAGGAAAAAGAATCATAGCATCATTTTCTTTTAGAACTTCTCATCAAAGAACTTTCTTGAATTTCTGCTTATAAATATACAGTTAAACTTACCTTCCTATTAAGGAAGGACTGAAAATCATGGAAATAAAAAAGGATACAAATGGATCAATGAAGATCCACAGCCCCTGATTTCTAATATATTAGGCAAACATTAATAGTAAGGGCTTTTAGAACTTATAGAGCTTGACTTCTGAGAAAAACAAGAACTAGATGCAAAAAACATTATGACCTTTTTCAATCATCACTCAAAGTTCTTGATGGCTGTGCCTGTAAAGAAATTGCTTTCCTACTACTGCTACAGGGTACTTAAGCTCATAACAATGTTATTCTAAACAATGAGATTGTTAAGAGCAGTAAGCAGCTCACTCAAACCCTTTTATAAAGCCAGCCTGATTCTGCTCAGTTTGGGATCATTTTCTAACTGCACTGTCAAAACCTCCATTTTAGCTTTAAAATTTCCTATTGTGAAAAAAAGAAAAAAAAAAAGTGGATCTAATTCTTTATGAAAGAAGAGAGATGTATTATCTTGAGTGTGAAGTATTAGCTCATTGTGATTTTGGTTATATATAAAGCTCAGGAACTGTTTCACAAGAGCGCTAAACAGCTCTGCTGCCCAGCTGCCACTGATAGGGCAGATGTTGCTTCTGCCCCCACGCTGCCACTGCCTCTCTCCAGTGAGGAGATCAGACTGGTCCGGCTTATGGGAAGCCAGGTCCAGGTGCTGAGCCAGCACACAACCAATCTTGCAGAGCAAGGTTTAAATGCCAGACCTGTGCATTACAGGGTCAGGGACCGCAACAGGCAGCACTAAGACAGTATCAGGAGCATTGGTAGCAGCTGAAGCTATCAGGAATGTTCGGTGGCACCTTGCTATCACAGTAGTTCATCTTTGCTGTGATGCCTTAGAGGGGACAAAACAGAAACAATAGCTGAATTCAGCTTTACAGTAATAGTATTCTAAAAATTCAGAGATGTGCTTTTCCAAGTCTGATAGGAATTAGCCACAGGATTAATTCATGTGGCTGTTAAAGAGTGTGAGTCATTTAACACCTCATAAAAGAATAAGGTGGGGGAAGAACAAGAAATACAATACATGAAAATTTTCCAGATTTGGACAGGTGATTACACTCTTAAGTTCATCTGCTGGCAGCATCTCAGGGACATTACAATAGCAACAAAGAGCCTCTCAAAAGATCTTAACTAGAATTTGCATGCAGAAGACAATGACTTCTGTATCTAAAGGAATTAATGCTTCTAGCAGTACTGTCAAAGGCATGCCTGGACAATGAAGAGCCATGGAAAGAAGGAAACTTAGGGAGCTGATTTCACTGGCTAAATAAGCATTTTGTGCAGGCCTCAAGAATCCAATCAAGCAGATTCCCATAAAAATAACAGAAAAAGGAACGATCTCCGCAGAAGTATTCTAACAACTGTTTTCAAGAACAGAAGCCTTCACATTTTTCTTAATTAAACAAATTGAATCTATCATTTACAGTATTAAGATTGCAAAACAAATGTAAAAAAAGAAAGTCTCCTTGACCAGCTATGCTGATTTGTAAACATAACAAGAGAAAGTGAATGAGAAAAGTTTATTTACTGGTTGAACTGTTTCCTCCATGGTGATCAGTAAACAAACAATTGGAATAATTATGGACACTTGTGGATTGGCTGCCAAAATAAATGTACTTTCTCTGCCTCACACAAAGCCTTTTACATCAGTTGACAAGATGATGTAAGACATTCCTGCTTCCCTCTTATCTGCTTCTGCCCCACTTTACTTACCACAGTTCATAGGCCCCTTAGCTGTTCTGATGCAACACAAGAACTATTGAGCAAGCAGCAGCAAAGTGACTTAGATTAAAATAAAGCTTCTACACACACACATACAGCTTCCAGTAACAACTGCAAAATAACCCCAACCAAAACAAACACCCAAAACCCCTCCACCCAAAACAAAACAAACAACCACAATCTCCCCCTTCATAAAAGGTTTTACATATGGATCATTTTAATGATTGAGATTTCAGGGTGCCCTTTCTCACCTCTGCATCAGTGTGAGAAAGAGGATTTGAAATATTGGCCATGATAGGAACAAGGAGCTGAGGGAAGTAATATGAAAAAGGTGGAAAATCAAGGCAGTTTCACCACCAAATACAGGTAAATAGCACCCTAATTTGGGAGGGAGTGGTGAAATGGATCAACAAACCACTTTTTTCATGGCAAGAAAAGCACCAAATAGTCTTGCATGGTGACAGTGGTATGCTCTGTGGAAGCTGACAGCCTCCACCATATGCCAGAGATACAACCAGAGCACTATGGAGGCAAATATCAAGCAATCAGCAATATGTAGGTCCCACTGTGATCAGCAGGACTCAATTCAGCTGCCACAGCATAGCTGCCTAATGCCACCTGAGATGCTCTGTCACCTCCAATACACCCATCCAAGACTGGCAGATGTGATGGGAGTCTAAGAAAACCTCACCTTTGTGAGATGGGAGCTGGAGGCTTGAGAGAACACTCACAGGGTCTAAAATAACACTAAACATCTCTGTTTAGACAAACAAATCTTTTTTGAGCAAAGATTGCCAGTGGAGTCTGGAGAATGATTCAGCCCAACCAACTACCTCTGTCCACTCCACTGATTTAACTGTATTTCCATTGGCTATGGTGGGAACACAGACTTTTAAATATAGGTTTCTTCATTTTGAATAAAATCCCACTTCATCCTGATTTTAATTCAAAGATGCATTTCCTTAATCTTTGCAGAGGACAACAGGACAAGAATTCTTGTGTAACTTTAGAAAACAAGAAATACCAGGACAATCTTTATGTCCTGTGACTTGTTCTAGAATGCTGTCAACTCGAAAATAAAAGAGAAGATGACTCAATTACTGCTACTCAGAAGACACTGATTTCAGTATTAATGCTACAGGTTCATTTAGATAAACAGAAACAAAGATAAGGAAAGTTCCAATAAATAGCAATAACTCTAGTTTATACTGCTTGCTATTACGCCAAAGCTGTGGGTATTTTAAAATAACATCTTGTGTAAAAAGGTAACATGATTTCCCAAAGGATAAAGTGTCCTCTACCAACATAAGTAATTGATGACAGTTCTTATTGTAGATGCCAGTATATATTTCTGTATATAATGAGTCGAAAATACCTATTCAAACAAGACCTGCATTACTGCCTTGTTGAGAGCAGGAGCCATGTACAATGATACTTAAGGTAGATTAACTCATTTTATACAGATTTCATCTAGCCAAGAAATGGCAAATTGACTGTACAGTGAGATACACACAGAAAATGATTCACAGCTAATTATCAGTACTCACCTGCATTTCATACTTCAGGGTCATGTGGAAGCACCAAGATCCCAATCCCACAGCTGAAAACAAATCAGAACTATTCTCAGCATAATAGTACACATGTAAAATTTTCAGGTACATTAACTTAAATGCACGAAATGCATGCTTAACAGTGAAAAAGCAATTATAACATCAGCATTTCACTGCAGGGACAAACCCCTAGTTTTCCACAGCCTTCTACTTTGTATATTAGTCACCAATTAAATCCCTGAATTTATAGGGCTTGAGGCGCGAGTGTCCTCTTTACCTCCCCTCAATACTGTGTCCTACTAACTGGGTGTAATCTCAAAGAGGAAAGGAGCAGAGGGAACCAGAATGAATGGAGTATTATATATCAATTTATCTTTTTCCTTTTATGTACTTTTTTTTAATTTTAATTTTAAGTAAATTAAGATTTCTGTGTTGCAACTCTTCTTTAAGGCAAAGCATCATTCAATAACTAGTACTTCTGGAAGACTCTCAATATTTCTGCTTACTGTCCAGTTTTAAAACATGTTTTACTAAAAGCTTTCGCTTGTCTCCATAAAATATAGTGCTAATAACACTAAGGTCTGAGGTTTGATACCCACAGGGGCTGTTCATTTAAGAGCTAGACTTGATGATTCTTGTGGCTCCCTTCCAACTCAAGACAATTATGTGATTCAAAAGCAGAAGTGAATTGCTGCTAGAACTCAGAATTAGAAACTCAAGATAAACAAACCAATCCCACACAGGATTCATTTTGTGAAATGAGATTACCATTTCTGGGCCTTATCAATAGAAAGATGACTTCCTAAGAAATTATTTGTATTTATTTGAAATACTTTCTTTACACGTTTTGAATTTACTTCTGAAGTTACTTTATGAGACATATGCTTTGCCTATACAGTTTTTTCAGTCAGGCATTAATAATGCTTCTTAGAAGTTAGATTTCTCTGTTTAGAGCAAAGCTGGTACAGTATTTAATGCATCATTCATTACTTTGAAATACTATCAGTAAAACACTCTCATTAAGCACCAGCTCAGTTTTATTTTGCAAGAACAAGTACAGTAATGTGATGTCTTCCTTCAAGAAAATTGTTTTACCTCTGACTGTTGTTTCAGAGAAAGCCAAGTAATTTGCACTCAAGCCTTGATCACTGAGCAGTGCTGCCATATTTTGTGGCTAGAGTATCACCTTGCTTACACACACCAGTCAAGTTTCACTGATGCATAAACAAGAATTCTATCTCTGTGCACTCTGTAAAGGATTGCCAAGACAGTCAAGAGACATGTCTAGAGATGCTTCCTTAGTTAATAACTAGAACTGTGATTATTACACTTACTCAATGAAATTAAATACCTAAGCATGTAGCTTTACTGAAAAAAAACAAACCTGTAATACAGCAACATTTCAAAATATATTATCAAACACTTCAATGTCATTATTTCTCTGGGAAAATTAAGCACAATTCATACCAGAAAATAAGCCGCATGCACTTTTGTAAACTCTGATTACATTGGTTTGCTTCTGAAAAATCTTTCCAAACAATAAGCAAAAACTGCTTTCACATTCATTGAGATTCTAATGAGAAATTCTCATAGCAATTTTTCTATGTATACAGACTACATGATGAAAACTGTTCATTCTGGAGGAAAAAACCCATTAAGATCATCATTAAAACAGTGCCATCCATTATCCTGGCTGTCACAGAATACAAACTCTTACAATTTGTAACAAATGTCATTTCCATGTATGGCAAAATCATTGCATAAGATATTTCAACAAATTTTAAATTAACAAAATATGTTGTCGGGGTTTTCTTGTTTGTTTTTGTTAATGTTGTTTGGGTTAATAAATCTCAACAATCAGCAGCCAAATTCATTCCCTTCCTCCTGTATGATAAGAAGCAATTATTTTTAGATTAATTTTTCTTCAGTCTTTGAAAAAATCAAGAATGCTGCAGATATTAGTGTTTCAAGTCATTAATCCCATGACTATAGTTAATTTCTACAGTTAAAATAACTCCTCTTGCTTTTGTGTAATAATCATATTTAGAGTTTCTCTGATTACGAAATTTTACTATGCATCGTAGAACAATATTTTATCTATAGTATTTATCTATATAAAATAGGTTTCTGGAAGAAGAAAAGCTTACAGGGACAGATCATATGGTTCCAGGCTTGAGACATTTCTAAGAAATATTTACTTCACAAAAACCATCTGCAATGAGACATTCTGCCAGCTTTGAACTTTTCAAAATATGAGCGATCATGATCACTGCAATGACACAAGATTTCAGGAGAAGAAACTCTCCCAGACAGCCACTAACACACAGAACAATAAATTTGCTCCTTACCTTGTAAGTGGGGGTTACAGGTTCCATATTTTAGGTGTTTCCTTTTGCAAAGGAGCTTAACTCACTAAAAGCCGCATATTGGTTGGGAAGCTTTAACACCATCAGAAGTGGTAAGTACCACTTTCTCTCTAACTACTGTAACTCACTTTTCATAAATACTGCAAGTCACTTGGCATTTCTACATCAATGAACCTGCCAAGTTACAGGGGATATATATATAAATTATGTACTAAGTACAGAATACACATTAAGTCACAATATTATGAGATCAAAATGGCACTTCAGAAGACTAGAAATGCGAAGTCAGGGTTGCTATTCTGTGTAGAATAACAGGGTCTCTTTCTGTGCTGCAGCAAACACCCTGTGTGGTTACTGCCAGTGGATAAAACAGTGATGTTATGATGATATAAAAACAATGCATCTACAAACTTTACTTCATACATGTACCATCAAAAAACTTAAAGGAAATACCTATGGCTAGAAATAATCTAATATTATACAAAAGATCCAGCTCTATATATGAACCCTATAAACCTTCAGGATTTGAAACCTAGAGTGATTTTTTCAACAGTTTTAGGAAGCATCAGAAGTATCACATAATCAGTGATAATTCGGTTTGATGTAGCTATCCATCAGCACTCAAAATTCTCATTATGAGCCCAAGTCCTTTACTTAAAAGTAGTTTATTAGGATTTCACAGATATCTTTATTTAGGTATCTACACATGAACTAGGTTTCAAAGCTTCCACTCAGATAATGTCATTATAAAGAGTAATGCACCTGGCTAAACAGGTATTTTAGAACAAGTCAAATGGTTCTCCTGGCTTTACTGACTGCGCTGGCAGACAGAACCCTTTGCACAGGTAGACACATGTTTAGGTATTTAAATCTGGAGCTGAATTCCATTTTATTTTTTTAAAATGATTGAACTTAATTAAAGATAAACAACAACACACTGCATCATTAAAAGTTAAAGAATGAAACAAGATGAAAAAGTAGAATTAAATTAACTATTTTTAATTTGTTTTGTGTTGTAATGGCTCCCCTCCACAGCATGAGACAGGAGAAACACTGGTTACTCCAGAGGTACAGCTCTACAGTTAAACACCTGCTTGGCTGGTACTATTCCCAGACATTGCAGTACAAGTGTCTGCACTAGTGAGTTGTTGGAACAGCCTGTGGTATGAATCAGGCCTGTTCCAATGAGCATTTTCCCAAACAGCTTCCAGGAACAGTCCAGCAGGGTGTCTGCATACGGTCACTGTGTTTGGGAGGCTAAGATGAACAGACATGGGCTGATCCATGTTGCTTGGCTTCAGCACACAGGAATGTTCCCAACCACAGCTGATTTACCAGCACTGACATGGCCCTGGGAGCTTCTCTACAGGTGTTAGGTAAGAGGAACGGAATTAACTCTGACTGAAAATATTCTAATACATGACACAGAGTTTCACTGGAAATTAAATTTAGTAATTTGCTTAAGAGTTCTTATGGCTATGCCTAATAAAGAAAAAATTTTGCGCCTTTTTTCTTTCCTCCATTTTGGCACTGCTTGAATGACTGAGCCGTATTAAACAGGCCAAAGAAATCCACTCAGAACAATCCTTCCAAATTTCAGGTGAAGTATCTAACAAACATCACTTCATTGAGTGCTTTCTTATCTCCTTAGGTCCAGAAATTATATATATATATACACACACAATTTTTTAAAAATCATGATCCTTCTAGAATATGAACCACTTTGGAATCACAGCTCCCCAGGATGCATGAGATGAGGACCTGGCATGTACAGAACCTGATACAATACCCCAGAATCATAAGGAATTACTCAAAACCAACTGCTTATTCTTTGAGGTAGTAATGGTCCAATGATTTGTTCCACCTACTTCAAGTGACGCAACATACTGAAATAACAGCTTAAGATTATTCTTCACAATTTATATGTAGATTAAATGGTTCTCTACAGCTTAAAAATCATATCTAGTTCCTACTGAGTTAATTGAGAACATGCACTTTATGTTGAAAGGCAGCAGAAAAACGGGCTGAGAACAGTGAGCTGTATCTCAAAGGCCTTGCTGAAAAGTGTAACTCAGTCTTGGCACCAGAATGAGCAAGAAATTTATTTGAACAATTATTTAGAAATACCCCTTGTGCTGGCAAGATCTTACCATGTATGTGAAACAAATAGAGCTTCCATAATTCAAAATGCATTTACTTCAAAAATGAAATAAATGTCAACCAAAGAAATTGTGGGTATAAAAGTCAAGCACTGAACACAGCATGGTAAAACACAAAGGAACTGACAATCAGCTAAATGTCTGGAAGCACGTAAAAGAAACAGCTGATTTGGATCAAAATAATGTCTAGAAACAACACCTCTTATGTTCTCAAATGCTAGCAGATTTAATTTAACGTTGGCTTTGACAGCTGTCTTTCAGTATCTTGTAAAAATCTCAGTAACTATTCAAAATTGTTCAAACCTAACTAAAGTGCCCTCCCTTCCACCCCCATCTTCACAGCAGAATTGTTAAAGAATTTCTACTTTGACAAAACAACTCTCAGTTAGAAGCTCTGCTTTAATGAAGCATGCTGCCTCAAGTGAAATCACAAGTTTGTGTTAAAGTCACTATCTTTTCAAAGATTAAGTCTGCATTTATTTGTTACAAATTACATAGAGTAAAAACTGTTAATAAATAAAATTCATATGATGGAAAGAATTCTGTCTGGTACTTTCTTACAGAAAGAATTTTCTGTACACTTATTCTATCTCCAGTATGCTTCTTGTTCAGTCACATGCACAGAGAGATGCCAATGTTCCTGACACATTTCAACCATATTTAAAATTCTTTTTATGCTCTCATTCACTGTTTTTATTCTGCAGTAGAGCAAATGTTAAGTGGTTTGTGATTCCAAACCATCTTGTTCCTATTTTTCACTGAAAAACTATAAAGTCTTCCACACTTCTTTACATCTTTCACTTGCTGTAAAACAGGGTTACAGATACTGAAGCAGATACAAAGCAGAAGGGAAATGCTTTTGGGAGACCTTTAATGTTAGGTTCCAACACATGATAAAAATCAAGCCATTTATCACTTCAGACAGGAATCAAAGCCAACTCAGTCACAGATGAGCAGGGCCTACATGGAACTCAGCACTGCTTTCTAAATGCAGGCTGAGCTCCCCTTCAAGCAACACTGGAGAGAGGAAAAACTGAAGTCCAAGGTGTTTACTGTGACCAAAGACAGTTTTTTTTGCTTTTTTTTTTTGTTGTTTTTTTTACTATTTTAAACATTCAATGGGATATGAGAAATGCTCATCTGGTGTGGCAGCCTGACATTCTGAACAGATAGCGGCACACTGTCCATCATAAACTGTCACTGACAGAGGTAGTCACAAATCATAGTGAAGACAGTTTCAAACTGAGTTTTAAGGGGTTCCTTTCCATAGTTTAAAAAGAATGGCAGTATGGGACACTGATTCAAGAACACCTAACTTCACCAAACATTTACACAGCATTTCTTACCATATCTTTTTAAAATAAACCCTGACCTTTAACAATTCTGTCTGTCTCATACTGAGACAGAAATTAGTAATTATTTGAAACCATAGAAAATTTACAAATGGCTAATTAGAAAGTGCTCAGACAATATGCAAAGCAGTGCATATATCAGCTTTGCTGATATAACTGAAAACTTGTGAATTTGCACCTTGTCTATGTTACAGTCTGACTGGTATCAAGGATACATTTAACATATGGGTATGCGTTTTTCAACAACATCCACCTAAATACATAACATGCCAGTCTTAAAAGTAACATTTATCAATCCCTTACCACTCCAAAGACTGGGAAAAATCTCCATAGAGACAGGAGCTATAACAAACCCAGAAATCCTGTGAAACACAGAAATTCTATGAAATCTAGTTTTGAGACCCAAGTGCCAAACTGAACCATCTTCAAACATCTTTTCTTATAAGGAACAAAACTTCTAGTCACGCAATTAACATTTAAAAGGAAGTTGGTTCTTTTATGAATTTTGTTATTTTAGAGTGGACAGACTTCCCTTGAGTTGATCTAAACATGAATATTATACTGCTCTTCCATTCTTGCAAAACTTCCCAGACATGATGGCTGGGTGATATATGCCAAAGAGGAACTGGAAACAAATTCAAAGTCATTAAAGAATGCCTTTCCACTTCCCTCTACACCTTGGCCACTTCTTATATTACTTTCCTACACAAATGTCAGAAAAATATTAATATAGTGTGAAACTGTTTATAAGTAGAATACACAAGACACCTTCTGTAAATCATCAGAAAAGTACAGAGCAAACTAAGATACACTTAGCAGGACCCAAAGCCAGAAAAGGATCACTTTAAAATCTGATAAAATTATTTAGTGAATTCTATTTTCATGTTCCTGCAACAGATTAAATTTTCTGTAAACATTAACAAGTGTAGCAAATTAAGGTCTACTTGTCACACACATAGTATTTGGATTTAACTACTGGGTTTATTAATATTTAGATATATTTTCCATTGCATATCTGAGCCCTCTTTAAAATGAAAGAGCAAATTAAGTTTTACACATACCTGTAAGACACAAATATGCAGCTAAATACCGTTTTTCAAGGCCATCTTTATAGGTCTGAATCGCACCATAGATTGGAGGTAGAATGAAAATCAGGTTACTCACTGTGTTCCCTGTAGGACAGAAACATAAAGTAGAGATTTAGAATTGGGTATTATGTACTTTAACTAAATCTAACAAAATTACATTCACTCATTAGAGACAGTTTCAACAGTTTTCATCCAGACAGTAACTCAGCAAGACACCACCGCTCTCCATCCCTGGTCTAATGGAAGGTGTCCCTGCCCCCAGCAAGGGGCTTGGAACTAGATGGTCTTGAAGGTCCCTTCCAGCACAAAACCTTCTAGGGCTCTATCCTACATTCTACCCTATGCAAAGAAACGACATGTGTTGCAGAGACCAGAGAAAGCAATAAAAGCCAAGAGCCCAGCTCTCATACAGTGATTTAGATTTGGTTTGTTTTTCTTTTCCAAACTGTGCTGACCTAAGCAAAAGTGCAATTAAAATCCTGCAAAGTTTAAGTGAAACAAAAGGAAATGGTGCATCTCTCAACAGAAGGGATGCAGATTCAGCTTTTTAGCTTAACCACAAATCATAATTTTGAGAACAGAGGTTAGGTTATGGGAATTAAATGCCATACAATTTGGGAAAATGAGCAAATCTGTTAAAGAAGGCTTATATAGAGTAAACTGCACATTTTCACACACCATCAGTTAAATATGTATAAAACTGAAATCTAATTTGCAAATATCCAAATGAAATATAAAATTTATGAGGCTATGAAGACACCAAACCCTCTGCATATTTCTGCATTTTTTATTCAGCAGAAAATCCCAGAAGCATTTCACATTCTAGAACAAAGAACAAGAGTGAGCAGGTCCTTTCTGAATCAGACCCCTAATTCTAGGAGATATTTTTCAGGAATCCTACTTGCCGAGATCCATCCAAAAGAAAAGCAAAGCATACCTAACTATGTTCATATAACCCTAAGGCATTGCAGCACCTCTAAAAACAAAAATCCATACCTCACAGTTTTAAAGAAAATTCATACTCAAATGGGAAAAAGGTTATTTCAGAACGCATGTAGCAGAAATGTAGCTAGCTCCCTTGGTAGCTCTTTCATATTCTCACAAAGTAGATACAAATGCCACTTTGAGACAGTCTTCTCAACCAGTTAAAAATCTCATCTGATTTTTATCAGAACTTCTTTAAATCACTTCCTTACTGATTTGACATCATATCGTGCCCAAGCATGAATTTCACCAAGTAATAACAGTCAAATCAGATGTGCCAGAGACCTCACTCTTCTAGTCAGCTCTGAAGTTCCTCCATGTAAAAGAAGCCCAGCTGAAAACAAAACACCTTCTCCAAGGATATACAAATTTATACAAATATAAAGGCCTTTTTCATGTTTAAATTCTTCATGGAATCATTATCCTTTTACCACATTCCTACAGTGTTGCAATGGGTAGTGATTCCCTTTCAACAGAGACCACATTTGGAAGAAATTCACTCAAATGCTGTTGTGTGACACACTGACCATTGCCATGTCCTCCTGTAAATCATGCAAACACATCACCGAACCTTGAGAAGTAGAATAAAGGTTACATAGTCTGGATAGCGAAACTTCTGCTTTCTAAAGCAGTGCTCAACCATTTTCAAGAGAACTCAGTAGACATTATACAAATGTCACTGTTCAAGGTCACTTAGCTATGAAACTGTCAAAAGCCTGGCAAAAATTCAAATATGAAACTGCCAAACAAAAGAAATACCATGATGTTTATCCACAATTGGGAAGGCACAGGACTGTGGAAGAGAGTTGCAGTAGGATAACAAACTTCAGATATTTGTAAGAATGCAGAAAACAGATTCTCCTGTAGGAAAGGGAAGGGAAGGTTTCAACACTTCCTGTAAAGCTATAATTACGTTAAATTATTGAAAATTTACGAGCATTTAATCTGGGACCATCTTGCTGAGAGAGGAAATACCATAGACCTAATCTAGCTGTACATTCCTGCCACTCCTTTTCTGCACTTTTTGGCCCGTAATTTTCAGAACATTTGCAGCATGGATTAGGCAAGCCTATCTGCAAACATACTTATTGAAAGTTGTGTACATTTTTTTAAAAGAGGAAATGGGGGCAGGGGAACAATAAAGTTCTCTGGCATGCTGCTAGCAAAATTACTTTTTTCAAGAACAAAAACTCCAAGGCCTCTTGCAAACCCAAGGTCCCCAGGAATACATATTTCATAGAAGTCTAGCTAGTCTTTACAGGATTATCCTCACACAGAATAGCTTATAAATTCATTAAAAGGGATTTTACTAATTCTATCAAAAAATGGCAGTGGGATATGCACAGAGATTAACAAAGAATATCAAGAAAGAAGAAAAAGGTGGCACAATGCAGACCCATAACTCTAAAGTCATTTAACAAACAAGGATGTGAAACAAGTTTGGAAGGAAATAAATATGGAAGTAGAAAATGGGAAAACAAACTGTCAACAAAAAAAAATCTCATCTTTTTTCACTAAATTTCCTTTTTTTTAAATTGGGGGAACATAATGCATCAGAACACCAGGGGAAAACCAGAGAATGGAGAAATTGCAACTAAGGCAAGGGGCAGAAGATACGTAAAATAATTAAAGAAGAAATTATTGCTTACGCCTATAAGAAATAGGGTACATCAGCAATCTGATGAATGCACATGGACAGACCTGGGTTTAACTCTGTACTGCATTCTTCTATTTCACTACTGGATTCCTTGAATACTGGACTAGGGAGTGACTTAATTTTTCTTTAGTGTCCAAAGACTGCTTCTCAACATTTTATCTTCAACATGTCCATCAACAGAAAGGCAAGCCACATTATCTGAGGGAGAAATTAATGAACTTTCAGACTGAAATGACAAGAATAGGATTAAATATGATGGCCACAAACACACCTTTCAATGTGAATATGAATCCTTATTCCATATATAGAATTCATCTAATTGAAGAGGCAGAAAAGTGAATTTAGACTGCATGGTAACCGACCACAAACCATCACTGTATGCACCAAACTGCTTAAATTTATTTCCAGTAGAGACAGTGAAAATAGTTATGTCTTCATGCAAGTCAACAGTAGAATACACTGTTCTCTAGTTATTGATAGAACAAAAGAGAAAACTCATCAGGTGCAGAGAAGCTCCACTCAGATAGGAGTGATGAATGGGAGCCTACAGTTTCAGAAGGGACAAAAATTGCTCAGCTCACTGAACAAAACAATGGCTGGATAGAACAAAACTGTGCTCTGTAAAGACTTTGTGGGTCAATGCCAAAGACAAAAGGGAGCTGTTTGAACTGAAGGATAATACTGACAATGACTAAATAGATATAAACTAACCCTAAATAAATGCAGGCTAGAATAAAGAGGAAAGCTTCCCATTGGAGAGGAAATATTTACAACTGCTTCCCAACAGAAATGAGCAGCACGATGAACCTGCTTTCTGGGTGGAGCTCAGGAAGCTCCACAATCAGATAACACGATGTAGTAGCGTACTGGAGTGCTAAACCAGACCACATCCACAAAGATTATACATGGTACTAGGTACAGGGATAAATTAATGTCTAATTGTGACAATATGACTGACTGCACAAGTCTTTCAAGACTGTTTTAATGCAAACCATTGTTTCAAAGTAATGTTTTATTCATTGAGAGAACACCATAAGGTACCAGACCAAAATCAAATTTATGCAAAACATCTTTTCAACAAGCTTCTGTCTGTAGGAAGAAGAACTGTATGAGTGTTAAACTACATCTGCTTCCCGGTCTACAAATACAGCAGCAGAATCTGACAAGTGTTTTTCTAATGCACGTACATTCACAGTCATCTTCAGATCCTAAAAAATGTGTACATCATTAACACACAAAGACCTGTACACAAAGACTGATCACAAATATGAGGAAAAATAACTTAGAAGGGAAACAGTTTCTATGGGCAAACACAGGTACAATGTACAGCTTACTGTTGCACAGGCATTGTACACAGGCATTGGGAAGGACAAAAATCGGAAGTACCTTCCATAAAATTTCCATTTTTCCAAATATTCCACACTAGAAAGAAATTGTTACAATAAATTTGGATAAAGAGACAAAAAAAGTAAACTTGTAAATGAGTTATAAAATAACATGGTCATAAAGGAATAATAAACAGGATGCAAAAAGATAAGGAAAAACACTGGAAGTTAGAATTAAGATATTGTTTTCAGTGAGGAAGGAAAAGTGCTATCATAAAAAGAAGCTAAAATTATCATGTTCAGCTCCTGACAAAGTGATCAGTGTTATTTATCTTGTGTTAAGAGAGGCTTTCTCCTATGCTTGTACACAGAATGACAGCAAGATCTAACAAGCACAAGGATCTTTCCAAATTTTAAAATGTTCTTGCTTTCTCTGTCAAACAAATGAAGACTTTTCACTGTCTTATGGCTGTTACAAGACTCAAAACCAATAGAAATAAATGTTACTCTCAGAGAGGAAAGAAGAAAACACTTGCTGTTCAAAAAGTTTACTATATATAAAGAGCTCATTTAATATCAGGACTAACAAACACAACATTCACCACAGTGAGATTTTTCAGCCGTCAAATTTTTCATTATAGTAAGATTTTTGTATCCCAATGTGAAACAGAAGAAAGATATATATTTTAGAAAATAGACACCACTTTCCTAAGTTGTAATAGAGTCAAAGTATCCCTTTAAGTAAAACACACAAGTAAACAAACAAAGTTTTGAGGCTGAAAACATCCATTTCATTGTCTGCATATTATGGTGCTCTGCACAGTCAATTCCTGGATCATGCAGCTTTCTTTTTCCATCCCTGCAGGAAGAAATTAAAAATAATTATAAAAAAAAAAAGCCTGTCAGATGGCATCATGTAAAACTCGATTCATCTTTCTATCTGCTTTCAGATATAAGGAGCTCTATTTCATGGCTTTTGTTTCTGGAATCATCTCACACTGTTCTGGTGCAAACTACAGTTCATTATTAGAGAGTTTACTGAGTTGCAAGAAATTGCAAAGCAGTGCAATTCAGGCACATTTGAGAGCACAACCAACTACCATTACATATGCTCTCTTGTTGAGAACAGCCAACTACACAGAATCATCTGGTTTGGCCACTACCTTCAACCTCACACTGTTTTCGCTTACGGCTTATCACCAGGAGGGCAGAGCAGCAATTAGATTTTCACTTCCACCAGCCAGTTTTCATATATTCCACTTCAAAGTCTACAATAACTGCACTTCAGAGTGTCAGGAAATGAAAACTCCTGTTTCCATTTGATATTTCAGAAGGACCTCAAGGGGAGAAAACCAACTCATCCCAAAAGGAATTTTGCCAGTATGTAATTACTGGAATCCCTGCCTGCTAATGTCCATGATGGATCAATAAAAACTTCCTGTCACTCAGTGACAGGAACAAGACAGCGTTACCGCAGGCTGGAACACAGGACCAATGCTGACTTAAAAAATAAAATCATAAAAGAAAAATTTAAAAACGTGAGAGTGGGGTGTTTATTTTTAAGTTACAAGATCCATGTCTTACATTGTGTAATTCTCCTTTCCAAATACTAAGCTAATCTTGATTTTGTTTACTGGGACATTAATTGAAGTTATAACTTCTGCAATTCAGCTGCAACTTGTAGTGGCCACCACACTTCTAATAAAAAAAAATAGCAAAAATACTGAAGGATACAAATACCAAAGGAATTACTGAACTGTAAAAGCTGTGCATAAAAGCTTCCCGAGGAACTATAAAAATGAGTACACATAAATAACAACTCAGATCAATAGATCTTTACTGAGACTTCTAGATCTTCCTAGGTATTTAAAATAATGTCAGAAATCTGTAGAGAAAGTTCACATAGATCATAGGAATTATAAAATTAAAAGACAGATAAAACAGCACAGAAAAATGTAATGAAGTACATTACAAAGGAATGCTGCATTAATCTAGCTCTGTATAGAAGTTTTCATACTATTATGAGAAATATTGTAAGGCACCAATGAGAGGGAGGAAGTAGATACAACAACTAAGCATACTACAAAGGAAAAGAACAGCTACCTAAATCTCAGCCAGGCAGAAGCTACAAGAAAGTAATGTGGCATCCAAAGGATTTGCATGGGGGAAGGATTGAAAAGAAATATTATTTGCATTACTAAAGAAGAGCATTCTGATGAGCAATTGGCTGAACCAAGGAAAAGGGAAGTTTCAGTAAAACACCTAGAAATCTAGGATTTGGCAGAAGCAACATCTCCTAAAAGAAACATGAATCCTGGAAGAGTTTCAAACAGAATGGACAACACACTGCAAGATACATAAAGAAAGCAATGCACTGAGGGTGAAGAAAGGTGGCAAATGAGGTGGGAACACAGGCTCCTTCCCAAGGCCAGCACCAACTCAGATGCATACCACTGGTGTGAGCACACCGCGTTCCAGTTGCACATGTCTCAGCCCCAGCAGCAGCAGAGCTGCTTCCAGTAAGTCCAAGTGCTGGGACAAGGCCAAAAAAACTGAAGGCAACATTGCTGCTGCAGAGCTGGCCAGCTGGAAGGTTTAAGTGTTTAAAGTCAGCGTGCAGGGCAGGGCTTCTAGACCTTCTAGGCTACTTCTCCCTTGTCGGGCCTCCATTTCTCCAGGATATCCTTCTGAAGAAATAAACCATTTCAGTGATATATTGGATTGGGGAGGGTTAAAGAGGCAATTTTAGAAAAAAAAAAAAAAAAAATTATTAACAACACAATTTGATTTTTATTCCAGTGCATATTTATAAGTGGTTCCAACATGCTGTGTGAAGCGATACATTCTGATTTATGGTTTTACACTTTATATTCCAGCTGCACAATTCCTTCCCTTGGCATTCATCATACTAGTCCAGCTAATACTTTTAGATGGTTTCAGTCTGATTACACTATTTTATGTTACACTAGTGTCCTTCAAAACAATCAAAAGCTATTTAGAAGAGAAAGCTCTCGACACTGCTGGCTAACAAAACATACACAAGTAAGCGCAGTTCAAACCTGTAAAGTGTGGGTGTATTTTCTTATGCACAAGCCTCTTTGGTATGCACGTCCTACAAAAGCCCCTATTATAAACTGCTTCTGAATTGCCCTAGGTCACAATTAAGCTATCCTTTTCCTTACCCTCATCTCCACAAACTGCTTTGCTACTGTATAGTGAAGGCATTTCAAAAACTACAACTTAACAGAATACTATACTAACACTGACCTTGCTTCTTATGTAAATTATACTAAAATGAAATGAGAGAAAGCTAATACTTAACAAATTAGACAAATTAAAGCTCCACTTGTTCCTTCATAAGAAACAAATACCCTTGACGGTACCCTTGCAATCCCAGAAATACAACATTTATGCTTATAGTGCAAATTTAAATTTAAAACATTTATTGAGGGGCCAAAGAATTTTTTGCTCTTTCCCCTCAAATCTAAAACACACTGGTCACCTATTTAGTCTCCTTTACTGAAGGATCTAAGCAACCCCAGTCTTCTGGCTCAATATCCCTGCAAGACAGGCTGAACAAAGCTGCCTGAGTCACAAAGAAACCTGCATACAACTGAATTCAGGACACCAAAGTGCTCCTCTAGCCACTTGACCATCCTTAGCTCCCACAATAAAAATGAATGAGTTCACCACACCACTTCTCATAAGTAAAGCTTCAAAGCAGAAAGTACAGTCACAGTAGGAGCTGGGTACTTTCCAGAAACAATGTTTCTGTTACTAATTCTCATGTTTAGCATAATGAACTCCTCCTCCTGGAATTCTTAAAGGCTATCACAAGTGAAGAAAAAGTGTCTAAAGCCCCAGAACTTGCACTGATTTTTTTTTTTTTTACTTTTTTTTTTTAAATTTTATTTTTTTTGAGGGATCTGTCTCAAAACCTTTCATGAGTGAAGACTGAGATCAGCATGAACTGCTCTTCCCCAGAAAGCATTAAAAGGGCAGATTAAAACTGTGGAGGACCAGCTGTGAAGTTTAATAGATAATTATGAAAGCAATTCCAATGAAAATATTCTGAGGTGATTGGCCAGAATAAAGATCACTACAACACCTCAATTACAAAGCCAAGTACTGTGTCTCTTTTGAAGCCCTATTATCTTACTGTAATTGTATGTTTATCACACCAATACCTGTCACAAGTGCAGGGCATCATGGAACAGTAATAAATGGCTTTTGCATTTTGAACGTACCATTACATGAAAAATAACAGTATTTAGAAATGTAATAATAAAGATGTTAGAATCTATTTGTGGCCATTTTTTTGAGACTGAAGGAAGCAATTTAGAGAAATATGATAGTGCACACCTTCTTTACAGGACATTTTATTCTCAATCCAAGAAATGCACAATTAACCAGACTGCAAGGAATAAACTTGCATTACAGCCAGCTGCTATGCCATCCTGTCATATTTTAATATTGCTTTCCTAGGGTATGGGAAACCACATGGAAAAGAAAGCATAATTTCCCTAATAAACACGAATCTAAGATGATAGTGAGCACACCAATTACTTTGAAGTACACCTGGAAGGATTTTGAAAGCAAATCTAAAGTAAAAACAGTTGACATAGGCAGATCATTTGAAATACCAATCTAGAAAGCTCGCTAAAAGCAAGTGCTTACATCTGGAAAATGCAATCAAAGTCTAAAGAGATTAGGCTGAGATGATGTAAAGTTAGAATATTACATGCAATAAGCTTGCTGCTGAAGGGCAGATTTGCTTCTTTTATATCCTTCACTGGAAAACAAAATAAAACTTATTTTGAATGTTATTTTAAGGCAGGTTGATGATGTCGGACTGGAAGGAAATAACAGACATGGAGATTAATGTTCAGCCCAGGCTAAAACTAAGCAGTGACCAATATATTGCACTGATCATCCGTTTAATTTTCATCATTCTTAACTCCTTCCAGCCATTCTTCTCCTATGCTGGTGTCAGCATCCTGGCTTCCTGTTCAGTGTCCAATTAGACTGCACCAATTCCTCGCAGTCTAAGGGTCTGTCCAGATCCAAAAGCACAGCTTTTAGCAGCTGACAACTTTGAGTTACCAAGTACATCCAACCCAGCATCTGTCAGTCCTCACTATAATGAAAAAAACAACTTGATACCCAAGGAAGCTGTGGGTATCAGCCCAGAGGCTCTGGTAGGACCAGGCACTACCCAGTGACACAGGAAAGCTGAGCCTTAGGGGAGGAGCTCAACATGCTCTCTGAATGGTGAGCAGCAGAGAATAATGCCCAGGTATTTGTAGCTTTAGCTTGAGTAGCCCATCTTCAAAATCCAAATCCTCTCGCTTTCTTTCCTTTCTTACTATCAATATGGATTTCCCCTGGGTGTCCAGAACAATTAAAGCCTCTCCTATTTTGCCTGACTTGGATGGCAGGAAATTAAAGGTGAGATACTACGTGACAACTGTAGGAGAACACATGAGGATAATGAAACTGGTCAGTAATCACAGCCTGATTCAGACACACAGCAGACACTCAAATACTGATTGGTGACATTCACCCCCTTATCATCAGTATTAATAAAAAATTCTTTCTACAAATAACCATCTCTTTTCTTCTTCTTCTTTTTTTTTCCCCAGGGCTGTTTTAAATGAAAAACCTTAAGGCTACCCGGAACATGTGATGACAGGCAACTGATCACAAAAATGACCCGGAGTCATCATCTTCACTCTTAAGTATCTAACTTTAATCTCTTTTACATAGGTACTTCATTTCTCCAAAGTCTTCATAACCTTTTCCAGTTAATATAATAACCTCCAGCAAAAACTTTCAACAGCACCCAATTAATTCAATAATGCAGGACTCAAAGGTTGTCACTCCTAGTCTATAACTAACTCCAATTGTATTCTTTGGTCACTGTCCAATTGTCATTTTAAGATAACGCTCTTGTTTGTGCTTGAAAAATAAAAAGAAAAAGATTGGCAACCATCTATTAACCTTGGCAAAAGCTATTTATCTGGAGGGAAAATTAAGCTTTTCCACAGAGAAAGTAATATCAAACTCAGTATGTAAAGTATCTCACAGTCTAACCAATTAATGGAAGAGATATAAAATATATTGAAGGTTCAAGCTCTAAACACTATCCTTTTGTTATAAATATAAATTAATATAGTATCTGCACAATAATAGTTCATAAGGTAGGTGGCAGGAATTTGGGCAGAAATCTGTCTTACTTAGTAAGATACAAAATAGTTTAAAACCATATACAAATTAACCATGTTCCCAACACAAGGGGTGGCCCAAAGGCTGGCAGAGGACATCTTTCAGAGGAAATGCTTGAGACAATAGTAGAAAAAAAAATAAAAACAAAAGTCAAGTGGAAATCAGCATGGAAGAGCTTGGAAGGAAATGTGTTTAAGAAATGGAAATTGCTTTACAGTATTTCTCTGCAGGCCAGAATAGAGGGGGGAAAAAAAGGACATGAAAAATGAAATTCGGATAGACTCAAGAGTTTCAGAATTTCAGTACTGCACTGATGTTATGCATTGTGCAGAAGAATGTATTCTGAGGAGCCTTTCAGGATTATAAAACTTGGGTCTTGAAAGATTTAACAGCTACCAAAACTCTGAGTGAAAAGCAACTGTGTTATCACAGATCACAAAGGCATAGCAGTTTGTTTAAGTGAATGAAAACAACATCTGCTGTATGATTTCACTACCACAGTGCATTTCTCCGCTGCTTTACAAGGCATTGACACAATTCAATTGAACTGATTCTTAGAGAGACACTGCGTTCACCAGTAGCACAAACCATCAATGATCCTCTGGTTTTTACTCTGCTACATCTAAAGAAAGCCCTGAACTTCCACACTGCTACTGCTAGCGGCAGCTTATGGAGATAGCATTAAGCTGTTATGAACAGAAGTGTGTTGCCAACCTTTTTTCTACATTTTTGCTACTAAATTGAAAAAAATAAAGCAAAAAGTTTTCTCTGGTTTTCCAGGCAGTTTACTCAAACACTGTGGTCAGCACACTGTGTATAGTTTATTCTTTCTGCTTATACAGATCATTTTCACAACTGTGAAATACACTTGGCAAAAAAGAAAGGGAAAAAAAAAAAAAAAGACAAAGACATCAGTTTCCATTCATAAACAAAAATTTTACCTGGAGCAACTCTGAATTTATACATTTGAGGGTTTTTAAGTCTATAAGATTTAAAATCTAAAAAAATAAATAACATCTGTATCCTGTGGAAGAAATGTGGGGATATCAGTAGAAATACACCCTGCAGCTGCATGCAATAATCCCCAGAGTAGCTTGGCTGCTGCAGTCTGGGGTCAGCACCAGACCTGGAAGTCTCTGGCAGGACAGCAGCACTACAAACTCCATTCAAGAACAATCAAATCTGTAATGAGACTCACACAAACATGAAAACGTTTGCTGTGCAAGAAAGGATAAGTACTTGTAGAAGAAACACTCATTTTACCTGGAAGAAATTTAAACTCCTCTCTTGTGACTACAAAATCAGTTCATCAGTCATTTTAGCTTCCTGTTGCAGAAGACGCACTTGACTTCAAGGCAAGCCAGATTTACAGACCCTCTTTCTCAAAGACATACAAGTAATTTTTCACTTGTCCCTGGGTTTCCTCAATGAAGCTTAAAAAACCCATTTGAAGGGACCACAATAGAATGCTTTTCAGTCAGGAAGCAGGTCTTTGCCTGAACAAACAAATGGTGTTGACCAGGTAAAATGAAGAAAGAGATGTCATTTGTTCATCAAGTTAATACAGAAATACCTCTGTCCGAAGACTGAAAGTGTCCAGACTAATTTTAATGCTCAGTGCTCTAAGGTACTTCCTTGAGCTAATATTGCATCTGTTTCCCAGATGCTGGTTCTTGTTCAAATGCAAATCCTTACCCATCCATTCCTTATAACTGGAATCAGCAATTACTAAAAATCCAGCCTAGAGTAGTGGTATCATTATCTTACTGCAAATAATGAGCTCATTAAAGCACTGTATAAATCAAGAGCTTCTAGGGTCATGTCATGACCATTGAGTTGATACCCTGAAACCCTACTAGCTGGAATACCTACTAAATTCATACTAAATTCATACAAAACATACAGATATTCAGGTCACCCCTAACACCATGTCTTTCCTAATTCTGCTTGTCTCCTTTCCTGCCTGAGGAAGTCTAAATCTTGCCTTCTCAAATACAAAAGTCAAGCCTCAAACTAACATCCTGAAGTTTGCCCAGCTTAATCAGGCCACACTCTTGTCCCCTTCTCCAGTTTCTCTGATTAGAGAGAATTGCAATATTACCTGGACTTGGCTAAGGGAAAATACCTCCCTGTTCCCAAAACCAGCCAGAGATCCTTTAAGAGACACACACTCTGCACACACCATTTCAGGGTCACTCCAAGGACACTGCATTCAGAAAACATGTCCAAAGGAACAATGCAAAACCAAAATAAGAAACTGAAGCCCCAGGACACAGCTGGGAAATAGACACACTGCTGGACACTAATCTCAATTTTGAAATAAAGTTTGGAATTTCCTTCAGGAAAGTGCTGCAACGTGCAGGGCAGGTTGAGTCACCAGTTGGTGGAGAGGAAAAGAACTGAAGACAAATCTTGTTTGGCCGAGGAAGGGGCACAAAGGGTGCAGTCTCTCCACTGAGATTGTCAGAGCAAACAACTTCTACCTTCTGAACTCCAGACACACTGAAGTACGTACTCTGGCAGAGGATGATGGACCTGATTGTAAAGGAGATAATGATCCTGGAGATGCTGACTGCAGTGATCATTTAGAAATATCAGTTTTACAGTCACTGGTCACAGTGCACATGCAACCTATTTCTTCAAGGAAATTAATTTTTAGAAACAGAAAAAAAATATCATGGTTAGACACTCCATTTTTTTGAGCTAGCACAAAAACTCTGAAAATTTATAATTGCATTTTCAAGTACAAAGAAGGGTCTGTACCTGAAACCTTACATCTAAACAGTACCCAGCAAAATCACTGAGCCTCTACCCTGAGCTTCCCTATATGGACATATTCATATCAATTAATGGTAAATGACTGACACTGAGGCAGTGTCGCTCTGGTTTTTTTTCTATTGCAGCCTTCTCTAGAATTTCTTTCTTCCTGACACATTCTTTTGCTCTTCACAGTACTTCCTCAAAGACAGAATAACGAAGCACCTTTAATTCATGCAGCAGCTCAGCTTCTCTGCTAATGGACAGAAGAATGAGTGCAATTAATAAGGCAAGTGCAAAGAGCCCCCCAGCTAGAAGGCAAACTAAGGTATCAGCTTTGCCCTGATAACCATTTGCAAGTGGGTTCTCTTCTAGCATTATAATGTCATGTTTTGATACACATTTTGAATTAAAAGAACTCTTTGCATTTTATTAACCTTTCATGAGCCACAAACCTCTCCATGATCCTCGTGAGGTTGTCAAAGAAACAGCCAAGTGTGTGAGCACTCGCACGTATTGTGAGATAAAACAACAATACACTGCTGAGCTGTTGGGACTGGAGACAATTCCCAGACTTCCTTTGAACATCTTTGCATCGATAATTAAATCTTTCTTCTTTTTTTAAAAAAAAAAATCCTTCCCACTTATCTGTGAAAGGCACCAGAAAATAAAGAAAATGCATTACATAATAGCAGTTTCACACACACAAGACACAACAAACCCCGGACTGAAGACTTTTTGTCTTTCAATTATGGCAGCTTTTAATCTTTGACTAAAAGCTCATTAGAAGTAACTTAAAAGTCAGCAGTGTTCCTCTATAATAATTTATTTTATACTAATCTTCCGATTTCTAGCTACAAATATATATTCTACATATTCTATTATATAAATATATATAAATAAGTTCATATCATGCAGTTCATAGACCTGTCTGCCTCAGTTTGCACATAAGAAAAATGAAATTGTATAAATGTCAGTGCTCATTTGGAGTGGCAGATGTCCAACTGCCAGCTGTACAAGTACTGAATATGAAGCACTAATTATAGAGTAATCAAATGCTTTGTTAATCCATATTTAAGAATTTTACTGTCGCTTAATAACTACACACATATCAGTAGATAAACACACATGGTCCATTAGCACAGCATCTGCCAGGGTTTAAGCATATCCATAACATAATGGATAAATAAGAACTAATGATTGGAGAAATCAACTTTCCCAGGGCCTTCAACCCCATCTTTCAATGAAGGTTGGTGGGGAAACTGAAAATTGAACTGTCATGAGATAAAAGGTAGAGTTGCATCATGAATGGAAGATAAAAAGCAAGGAAGAATTAAAAATAATATATAAATCATTAGTGATGCAAAATGCATCGAAACAGTGTTACAAGACTATCTTTAGGCTTAAACCAAGAATGTACTTTTACAGCCTAGGAAAAGAAATAAATTAATGCAACAGTATTTGCCACTAATTCAAAATCAAATAGAAAGAAATAAAAAAAAAACATGACAGAAGAGACCATCTGGCTTATGATTTTGCTTCTGCTATATTACTCTTTGGAGAAGGGAACCCCTCTTTCAACTTCTTTTTGTCTGCAGCACAAAAAGCAAGCTAGAAGTGCTCATCCTAAAACGCACCACACAGCTGAGCACTGTTCTGCACACTCCACTTGACTTTACACTTGCCATCAATTAGTTTAATGCTTCCTTTACCTTTTTGTTTGCAGTGTCCCCCAAGCTGAGGGAGCTCCCTCAAGAAGCCAGATAAATTTCCAGAGGAAAGTTGTGATGTGGTTTTCTCCACTCAGGTCATTAAATTTACACACTCAAATCCCTTTCAGTCTTCAAGTCTCCAGGTCTGTGACTTTTTTTCTGTTAAACCACTCTTTAGAACTCATCTGTGTCATGTCATCTTTAAATCGCTCCATCTCAGCCAGGCAGGCAGTTGGGCTGATCACACCCAATTAAACTTGATGTTTCCTTCATCTGCCACTTTATCACTGAAAGAACTGCAGAGTTCTTGGAGGCAGACAGTTGGCTTTATTTTAGTTTTCTTACTCTCACATAGAGAGTACCTAGCCCATCAGTCTCTGGCTGCTTTCCAAAGCCTCTGGCAAAAAAAGGCAAAATGCAACAGGACACCCACGAGGAACAAGTGACAATCCATACGTGGCAGTACAAATTCAACATTAATGATATTATTCTAAGTTTAAGTAAATTTTGCATGTTTTTATGCTTTAAAGTAATGATCCCTATGGAAAATAGAGATCTGTGCATCTTTGGCAGCTGTCCTTTCAAGCAATGCCTAAAAAGAAACAACAGTATTTCTGTGTCACAGTTCACAATGTAGAGAATGCTTGGACGGCACTCTCTACCATCCAAGATGAGAGATAATGAGATATTTTACACTGAACAAGACAAGTAACAATAATCTTATCTCAGTCTCTTGTCTGAGGCAAAAATCAGAAGGCATTAAGGAAATGGAACAAAAATAGCCAGACACATGGGCAGATTCTCATTACACAGGTGGGATTTTTTCCTAAACAAGAGTCCCATAAGGAAATCCCAGTTACAAGAAGTCACTTACCAGATCTCTAATGAAAACAAAAACTAATGGATTTAACTCTGGTAATGATAATAATAATAATTAAAAATATTTTCTTATACGAAGATATCAGAACATGCTGAGACAAGACCAGAAGCCAAGAAAGAAACAATTTCACCAATTCCTTGAAAAGCCTGAAGCAATATTCTAGATGCCTACTGCTGCAAATGCCAGCATAAGGATATACTATCTCTAAAGCAGTCATGTTGTAGATGATGCGTATTACTCGTGGACAATGATAGTTCAAAGCAGCATAACTGGAAACATGACTCAAGTTTGATCCAAACTGGAACACAACATTCTGTTGATAAAAACAACAAATTCGCCCCCACGATTTTGCTGACTGAATGATAAGCCCTCATGTACCACACAGGGCTCCTTTGAATCTAAAGTATTTGTTTGAATTGGTACTACTCTACATGCTTTCAACTAAGGGGATATGTGAAGATTAGTTATATTCACTTATATTCTAAAAGAGAAATTCTTCTTACAGGGATGACTGAATGCAAGAAGGGTAAGGCTCCTGTCATACACATTCATGTCAAAACAGACCTCCAAAACTCAATGTTATGTGGGCTAAACTGGCCCAAAACACCAACCCTGCTAAAATTAGAGTAAGCTGTAACATTTGAATGGTAAGTGCTAAAAACCAGAATTTATATTTGCCCTTTTTCTATTTGCTTATGTGGGAGGATGGTGGGTTTATCTTTTACTGTTTTTCTCAATGAAGTGTACAAAGTTTGGACAATTCAGCTTTCAAGCACTGGGACCTGGAAAGGCTTAGCTCAAAAGAAGGAAAAAAAAACCCAATATGTCTACTACTTGCCCTTCAGCACACAGGAGTCAATCAGTGAGAAATCCTGAAAAAGGAATTACTACACCATACAATAGGTTTGATCAGTGAGGGATGTAAGACTCATTTTAAGGCTTAATAGAGTTAAGCTCACAAAACAATTCTTTTCAACTGGCTTTCCATTTCAATTGGTTTAATATTCTACAGACGGATGTAGAGCAGTTAGTCATCCACCTCCACAGGGGAGAAAAACTGACTAGATGCAGACTCAAAAAGGCAAGAAAAAATATTTTCATTATAAAAAAAAGTGAACTTTTGAATATATGTCATTGTGTTTGGGATACATCAAAGGAATGCAAGTGTGAAGAGCTACACCACCATCTTACTTCCCTTCCACATCTCTCACTACATACAATTGATAAAATGTCGTAATTTACACTAGTTCTTTAAGGAGTGAATGGCAAGGAACTGCATGTGGGCTTTTAGAACACAATGTAGCAATTTTGTACTAAAAGTAGCATGTTAAAACCAAATGCTAAACGGCACAAAAATGAAATTTGCACAACAAGCTTTCTGTTTGGTTCCTCAGCCTGCAACCTACTGGCTTTTGACCTGCCAGTATTCTTCGATTTTTGGGCCTCCAAAGTTTCTTATAAATTATTAATAACAAACACTTAATGCAAAAAAAATTCCATACAATCAGCTTTACCTGAGTGATACCAAGTCAGAAACTGATTTTCACTCTTCTGTGAGGTAAAACTTCAAATAATATCCCCACAATACTTATTGCCTCAGACCCTGAGAACACCATTACAGAACCACTGCTGAAGAAAATCTAACCCATCTTGGCATCTGGACTGAAATTAGCTGGTGTTAAGCTATCCATACACCACAGCAGGCTTACTTACTGTTTTGCATTTTACACTTAGACCATTTAAATGCTTTATCTTACAACAGAGGCCCTATATACAGTGCAATTGACAGACCAACAAACCGTGGTCCCAAACACCAAAATCATAAGGAGGGACCAGACCTTGTATAATTACTCCCTTTTTCTTCAGAACACAAGCCTTTCTGCCTCCCATTACTCTTATCCTCATCTTCCTTCTCCTGAATAATCCAAAAGTAGATTAAAAGTATCACTTAACAAGGCCAACAATGCAGGGATTATTTTAAAAATTTACATGCTAGTCAAATTTATTTTTACATTAGTGAAGCAACAGAACTTCCTCTTCCCTATGAGAATTATCTCACAAGGAAAACACAAAAATACACACTCTGCAAAAGTCTCATTCTATTTAAACTTCTAAGTTTGTCCCCTTTAAAGAGTATTTAATTTTGTTTCCTTTTCAGCCAACCTGCCTCTTCTCAGCCATAAATCTACACACCAACTTCCTTTTTCCTCTGAGCTTCTAAGCTGCTTATGCTGCCATTGTTCATTTCAGATCCTGTTCTCCTTCCTATTCCTACACTCTCAAGCCTCTTTCACAATTATTCATTTTGGATCCTCACCCATGTCAGTGTTTGCAACCAGAAGTCACAGCTTGGCATGGATACCCAGAACCCTCCATCTTCTGCATGCCAAGCTCTTCCAAACCGCTGCTGAAGCATCCCAGCTATGTGAAAGGCCTCTGCAGATTGCCCACTTCAATCACTTCAGGGTAGGTGAGCCTGGTCACTTTCGCACCCAGGGCCCCAACACTTCAAAGGCAGCTACCTACCTTATACGTGTGAAAGTTTTTTGTAGTACAAGGCGTCTGCCAAGCAGCAGCACATGATTATAACTACTACACCCTTTAAAGTCACTGCTCAGGATACAAAATATTTAGTTTTTCAACAAAACCTCCGTGACATATAGGGCTTGATCTTTTACCACTTGCAAGACACTCCTTTCTCAAGCACCTGATGAATGATGCCTTAGTTGAAGCCCGTTCTTTCTTTCCCTAGAACATGTTAAATCCTGACTGTTTCTGCCTAACAGAGTTTCGAGGTCAAACCACTGCTCTGCTCTCTTGCAGGGCTCTGAGCTATCCTAAAGGATAGCCACGTGCAACAGAGCGACTCTTCAAGCCTCGCTTAACTCCCACCACCTGCAGCAGAGCCACCTGATCGATGACGGTCATCATGAGGCACCAAAGACCACCTGGGGGAAGGTGTCTTCCCTGCGTGAAGACGTATCATGCATAGGAAGAGACCTTTTCTTTCCCTGATCGGTTTCATTTGGTTTGACCGCCCAGGCTGGGCAGATGGTTCCACCTCAAGGGGAGCGGAGCAGCAGACCCGAGCGGCTTCGCGGCGGGGCACCCCAAGGACGACTCCAGCGAAAACCCCTCTCTTCACCCATGCCTGTGGTACCACACAACCACCCCAGCTCCCGTGATAACCCCCAGGACCCACCTCACGGGCCACCCCATGCCAGCCACCCCCGCAGGGCCCCGGCACCCCCGCTCCAGCCCTGCCATCCCTATGGACACAGGCCGAAGGGACACGCTTGGGACGGGGGCCCAAACAACGCGCTGGGGAGAGAGGGTCTACACCTCCCCGTGCTCCCGACTCGGATTTTTGGGGGAACGAGGTAGAAGACACCCATTTCCACCCACCAGGGTTGGCTGAGGGGCAGCGGCACAGTCACCCCTCCGGAAAGAGGGGACAAGGAGAAGGAGGGATTCCCCCGCCGCGGGGAGAGAGCACGAAGGGCTGCGGAAAGGGAGAAGGAGGCGGCGGTGGGACGCGGCCCCCGGGGCCGGGGCAGGGACCGGGGCCGGAGAGGCCACTCACAGAACTCGGCGATGTAGTAGGAGACAGCGTAGTTTTCTTCGCACCACTCCAGGGTGGAGGTCGGCGGACCCCAGTAACCCTCCCGGTCGGCGGCCGGAGCCATCGCGGCGCCCGCTCCAGGCTAGAGCGGAGCCAGGGCACGGGGGCAGCGGAGGGAGAAGGGCGCCGGGCCCGGAGCGCGGCGGCAGCGGCGGGAGAGCGGGCGGGGCCGGCGCTGAGCCCGCCCGGCGGGGCGGAGCCACGGTCGCCATGGGGACGGGCTGCGGCCTGTCGGGCGGAGCGAACGGGGGTGGCGAAACATCTTGTGGTGAAAAACCTTGTGGTGAAAATATGTGGATATGGGGAACGTCTGTGGGGCAACACCAGCGCGGGGCGTGCTTGGCTGTCAGCGAACCCGCGCGGTGCTCCTATGAGGGTGAGGCGGGACGTGCAACATGACGGCGCTCTCCTCACCCGCTTTACAAGCCGGTCTGCGGGCAGTGAGGAGGTTTCTCCTTCCCTCAGCTTTCCACTCCGGTTTTCCCTAGAGACGTCGTGGAGGGTTTGTCAGGCGAGCGAGGCAGCGTGCTGCCTTCATGTTGTTGAAAAACAGCTTCACAGCATCGTAGAATCATTTGGGTTGGAAGGGACCTTAAGGGCCGTCCAGTTCCAACCCTCTGCCATGGGCAGGGACACCTTCCACCAGACCAGGCTGCTCAAAGCCCCATCCAGCCTGGCCTCGAACACCGCCAGGGATGGGGCATCCACAGCTTCTCTGGGCAGCCTGTGCCAGTGCCTCACCACCTTCGCATTGAAGAATTTCTTCCTGAAGGCAATGAAGAGGCAAGTGTTCCTCATACTCGTGGGCTGGGAGAAGGAAGGAGTTTTTTTTTATAGCACTGCCTGCTAAACGGGGGTTTTCCTCTCTGATGCCTTATTTAGTTTCCTCCATGCTTACTATGCGTACTATACTTACACCCATAATATGCAAAGTGCTTCTCAAGCAGAGTTGGTATCCAGAGGCAAGTATGATCTAAAAATGGAAAGACTTGAGACACAAGGGAAAAAAATAAAGTGTACCAGTAAAGGCCTGATAATACTGTGTGTGTTTTGTGTTTCAGAAGGCAATCCATAGACTTGAGGAGAAACTTTGGGCAGACCTTGGGGACTGCACACAGTGCTTACACCTTGCTGGCTGGCAGAATTTATTATACCTGCATATAAACACACAGACTTCTTTTTCCACATCTTATTTCTTCTCAACTTTCCTTCTGTAAGCTAAGAAATGATAATTTAAACACAGACCTTTCCTACTGTAAATACTGCTGTTTCAGAATGTATACATCTATCATGAAGACTATCTTGCCTTCTGAAGTTCAGTTTGTGTATAATTGCTTTCAGCACAAGATAGAAATGTATCTAACATATATTGCTACTCTTCATCATGGTGTAAAGCACTAAAATAAAATTTATTTTAGTGATGGCAATGACAATACAACTAAATTGTCAAAACATCATTAAAATCCCTGTAGATTTTTATATGCAGACCTGTCTTCCTATGTTTTTCAGACCTAGATTACTTCCACAGATTTAGACTTTCAGGATTGGGGTCTGGAAGAGTACCAGACGGATAAAGATACATAAAACTGGCTGTAAACAATCAGGAGGATTCTGGCCTGCTTGATGCACTTTAGCTTTTCAGACTTTTGCAGGTTTAGTTTATACAATAAGGAAGTTTGTAGGGCTCTCATGACAAACCATTTTAAGATTAGAGGTTCTTGACAGAAAAATAATTAAAACATTTGAAATTGCAGTTGGTCAGAAACTAAGGAGAGAACTATGAACTATTTTAAATACTAACTAATAGTTAAAAAGTAAAGAATAAATATTTACTCACCATGAGCAAAAATGGAAAAAATGTGGAAAAATGTAGGCAAGTTGGCTTTAAATAAATAATTTTAAAAATTGATGCTTTTTTCTTTTCTCATCATGTGCATGCTGGCTATGAGAAGATTTGCCACCAGGCTAAGAAAAGAAGTCAGACATGAAACTAGTTTTAAAACTGGTAACAAAGTGTTTTTGTGGTAGATACCAATAAGGTAGGTTGTCATCCATTCTGATTTCTGCAGAAATACAAGAAAAGTTCATAGCTAGGCCTTAATTTCAGTCTTTAAGGAATTTTTATTTGGCACGTTTCTGGGGTATCCTCCATCACAATATGCATTTACTTCTGACCTGTTCTGTGGCTTGGTTCTCTGCTTTTGAACTGTGACAAACCCTTCAGTCGCTGCACTCAGAAGGAAAGTATTGAAGAGGCAGCCACAAACTATTATAATAAATGTGTTTTTTTCCCCTGAAAATGTTTTGTAAAGGTAAATTTTACTCCACAAAACCAACTTTGACTGCTTCAGCTGTTACAAGAATGCATATTAAAATCAGTACTTTTCCTCTGTAACCTTGAGCTATGCCTAGTTCTGTCCATTAGTGCACTGGATATAACGTGACAGCCTGAAGTTCTTTGCATCTTTGCATCTAAATGTGGTCTATCTGATTAAAGGATCAAACCTACCTTTGTCCAGGTGTTAGGTTTTCTTTGTCTGATCTGTACAACCTATGGAGGGAACATCTTGCTTCTGAAACAGCAAAAACCAAACAGAGCTACTGAAATACTTATTTTCAATATTACTAAAAGTGTGCTTGTCATGCTGATGGAGTAGTTTCCTGTGGCCTCAGGTTGCCTGTGCCAAAGGATCCTATTTCCATACAATTTAATGTTGGCTTGAAACCTTATGGCTTAACTGATCAGTGGGTAATTGAATCATGTCGGTTTACACCACTAGAGGGATATGTCCTGTCACTTTACTGTATGGATCCAGCAGAATTTTGCTGGGCTATGGGAAAGGACTGCTGTTCAAAAATGGCACGTGTTCAGCTCCTTGTGATCAAGTAAACTCAGGGAATGACACCCGAGGAACACTTTTATCTCTGCTCTGTGCAAACACTTTATCATGGCTTGTTCTGCTGGTTGTTTTATTTCTGCATAAAATGAGACCTAATAAGCAGATTGTTTAGAACTCGTTACAGAGACTTATGTTGGGGAAGATTATACTTATTCCCTCTCATCAGTGGATGTGTGCAAAGGGGAAGATAAAATTGATATAAAATCTTGAAGATGTTTTCACTGCTTGGTTCTCATAATGTGAAAATAAGGATATCATTCACAAAAATAAAACTGAATTTTATCCTACATATTGCCTGTTCAAATTTTGCAGGTAACTATCCCTGTATAGTTTGGGTAGGAAGGGATCTTAAGGATCCTCTAGTTCCAACCCCCCACCATCACCATAGCACCCTCGCTATGTCTAGAACAGTTCCAGGGATGGACATTCACAGTTTAACCAGTTCCAGTGCCTCACCACCCAAACATGAAAGAGTTTCTTCCTGGTATCTAATCTGAGTCTGCCTTCTTCCAGTTCAAAACCATTTTGCTTTGTCCTAAGACTCCTTGCCCTTGTCGAAAGTCCCTCTCCAGCTCTCTTGGAGCCCCTTTAGGTAGTGGAAGGAGCAATAGTCTTCCTGGAGCCTTCTCCAGCCTGAACAATCCCAACTCTCTCCAGCCCTCTAAGCATCTTATGAACTTGTCCCTCTTCTAAGGCCCTTTTGTATTGGGGCACAGCATTTGCACCATCTTAGGTATGGAATCCTAAATCGTGACTCTCAGCTCTAAAGTCTTACTTAATATGATAAGGGTGGTATCTAAATACTGCAGCTCCAAATGTCATTATTGGCAGCTTTCTGAATTGCCTAGTCTATACTGGTTACAGGAAAAGGGCATCAACACCTCTAGATTCTGCAAGCCCAATCATGTGCAACATGTAATTCATCCCATTGATTTATATGCAAATAGCATAAGTAAGATGCTAAAAGTAGGATTATAAGAGGTTGAATCAGACTCTTTGTAATGTGCCCTGAAGTTTGAGGGCTCTTTATGGGCACTGGTGCCGAGATGATGGTAATTACACCTGGAGTAATATAATGGAAAATTATTGGCACCTGAATGAGTGAAAATGAGAAGTTGTTTCCTGACATGAGGAAGGATCTGGTCCAAGAAACTTTAATGGACTTTAACAGATCTGATTGCCTGCTCGTTGCTAGGTAAAACAGAAATGTCTGTGCTGGAGGTAAATTGAGTCAGGCATTTGTAAATTATCATCAAGGGAACTCATGTCCTAGAGCCATATAAATATTCATAATTTCCCCAGTGTGATATGGCTGTTCTTAGTCATATTCTCAAGGCTATTGTTGCATTTTGGCAACTGATTGCAGTGATGAATGACAGCATCATGGATTGCAGCTCTGTGGATGCTGTGAGGACTCAGTACTGATGGGCTCAGATAAGAATACAACCATCTGAATAGTGTTGTAAAGGATTGATGGAAACAGGGGCTCCTGAGTGCAGGTATTTAGGGAAGGAGGTGTGACTTGCCAGGGACAGAACATACCCTCATACAGAGGATGATTCAGTCCTATAACCGATACTCAAAGCAGATATTAGGGAGGTATTTTCTCCTCTCCACCCTTTTTCAGCAGAGCCTGTCTGCTCAGGTCTAGCAAGATGTATCCCAAACCCTTTAAAATCAAAAGCTGATCCAAAACAGGTCCTATTTTACCAAAATGAGGATGTTTGCTTTCTTGTAGCAGTGGATTAAGCTGAAGCTTTTCTGCACCTGGTGGTTACTGCTCTGCAAGCACACAGCCTGCGTAGGTGTCTCCAAGCACCTGCAGCTTTCAACCCACTGTAATAGTATGAAGTAAAATTCATGTCACTTTACACTAATTTTCAGCGTTGAAATTGGTAAGGGAAGAGATAAACCTGCTGTTCATCCATTCCCAAGGGAGAAGCACTTGTCACAGGAAGAATTGTGGAAGGAGAGCTCTTCTCCACTTATCAGAGCTTAATTCATCCTTATTTGTGAATCAGAGCCCTTACCAGCTGCAAAATGTCTATGGTAAAGGTACACTGGTTTAAGCTGAAACATCAAATGGAAATCTCAAGGGAAGGAAACTTTTCAAAAACACAAATGGCATGTGCCTCAATTTCATTGATTCTCAAAAGAGTCTGGGAATTGTTTGCCTTTGTGCTTTAGAATTCTTCTAGTGCTTTAAAACAGCAAAAGCGAATGCCATAACAGTTCATTGTTTACACTTGTAAACAGCTTTCTCTTTAGGAAAAAACATAGCAAGCTGTCTTTTCCTGCCTGCTAGTTTACATACACAGATCTCAGATGAACAGACTCACACAAAGTTTTAACAATATTTAAGTGTGTTAATTTCAGTTTGAGTCCTGCTTTGCAGGCTTAGTTCACTTTCTTAAATGCTGGCATCTTTTGTCATTGGAGATTCTTGTAGAGCAACAGCTGAAGACCAGGCAGATCTTCAGGTAAGATCACTGGAACTTCTCTACATCTAATGTCCTATCCCATATGGTGCTCAGGTGCTTTGTCTCCAAGGGCACTAAATGTCAATGATTTTATGAATGGAATTAAGCTTTGATGTCTGGCTTTTTTGGCTAGATGACATTAGGTAAGGTCATGAATCCCAGGTCCTTACTCTCTTCTGAAAAATAGCTCTGCTGTGGTTTGAGGTCAATGAAGCATCCATGGAAGGTGCATACCTAATTGGTTCTTGGATTTGATTTGACCTCAGCTGTCTGGAATTGAGGCATTTAAGGAAAGTAATCTCACTTTAAATCATAGAATTATGGAATCATTAAGATTGGAAAAAACCTCTAAAATTGCTGAGTCCAACTGTTAATCTACCACCACCATGCTCACCACTAAACCATGTCCCCCAGTGCCACATCCACAGGTTTTTTGAACACTTCCAGAGATGGTTATTACACCACTTCCCTGGGCAGCCTGTTGCTTTTGTATATTATACCATTCATTGGAGTGGCCTGTCCTTAGGACAAATTATAAATTCCCTGTTTGAAATCTGGGAGGAGAAATATCCTGGAGGACGAGAGCCATGAAACATGGCTTGAACAGGCAGCACTGAGTCCATTTGGGATACAAAATGACAGTAGCACTTTTTGGATGGTGAAAACAGGAGCAGCACTCCTCTCTTTTTGTTCCAATCCTAGCTCCCTTCACATGAATGGAGGCAAGAAGGAACATGGAGGAGAACACATCACTAATTCTATCTTGCAGCTTGCAGCTCCTTTTAGGGAAGAGAAGGGAGGGCACTGGCAGCTTGCAGTTAGGAATCTATACATAGATAGTATCATATTGCTGTGGTGCAGAGGTAAGAGAGTTGTTTTCCAACAAACATGTTTTCAGCCTTGCAGGAAAGATTTTGGGATGTTCGTGATTTATGTGACTTGACAGTGTTCAAAGCCATTGGGTGGATTAGGCAGGATTTCCTGGTGATAGTGGCTACCTTGTGCAGGCCGGCAGCCATCAGTAGCAAGCTTTGGGATGTCACCTTCAGTTTGCTAACCTGTCCTGCCAAGGTTCTTCAAGCTGAGGCCTTCTCCCATCTACATTCATCCTGCTAAAGTTTCTGGTACCATTGATTTCAAGTGTGAACTCCTGGTGTGTATCGGTCCTTCCCAGTCATACCAGTTTGACTGTATGACCACAGAATCATAGAATGGTTGGAAGGACCTTAAAGATCATCTTTTTCCAGCACCCCTGCCTTAGGAGGCAGGGTCACCTTCCACTAGATCAGGTTTCTCAATGCCCCTCTATACTGGCCTTGAACACTTCCAGGGGTAGGGCATCCACAGCTTCTCTGGGGAACCTGTTCCAGTGCCTCACCACCCACATATTAAAGAATTTCTTCTTACTATTCATTTAAGCCTACTCTTTTCCAGTTTTAAACCATCTCCCCTTATCCTATCACTGCATGCCCCTGTAAAAAGCCCAGCTTTCTTGTGATCAACTGGAGATTGGTCAAGGACAGTTCAGTAACCACCTACTGCAGGAATGGATGTCCCAATGATATAAGGGTTACTTAAAGCAAATTTTGAAGGAAAAATGTTTTCAGGAAGCAAGAAAATGGCTGGAAGACAGGCTAATCTGGTCTGTAGGGAGAAGGGCTGTAATTTTTTAATCCTAAACCAGCAGTAGGAATGGATTTGGAATAATTAGATGTTGCCAGTATCTCCCCTTTTCTTAAAACTTTCAGTGTAAGTAAGAAAGCACCCGTGAACCATTCATCACCTGTATTTTGTGTAATGAATCAGTTAGTGTCTGAACATAGAAGGTGATTTATCATACTCTATAAACCCTGTCCATCCAATTGTGTGCTGCTTGTCACTTGGTCTCATGGACAGCAAAAGCAATTTCCTCATATTGCTACTTGAAAAAATCTCAGGTACAAAAGGAGAAAACCACTAGGAACAAGCAGAGTCTCAGTGGTAATCAGATGCACATATATTAAAATGTCAAATGTTAAAAAAAAATTTAAATATTTGAAATATCTTCAGTTGTACTGCACCAACAGTGGGGAAGGCAGCTGCTATTCTTTTCCTTGATCTCTAGGAAAATGGCATATTTACCCCAAGCATATGCAAATTTTTCTATTTAGCCTGGAAATGAAGTGCATTCTGCTCATGTAGTGTTATATTTCTTTCATTTACTGCAGGAAGGAGGAGGAGGAAAGGAAAAATCAAGTCATTATTTATTTGACAAAATCCTTTGTTACTTTTCTGGGTATCAGTTAATTACCAGTGAGCTAATCAACTTACACCTCCACCAAACTCTTTTCTTTAACAAGTCGTTGAAAAAAAAGGCTGCTCAGACAATTCAAATTTACTTTATTAGCATAGCTTGGATATTCCAGACCTGTGAACTAAAGGGTTCATAAAATGAAACACAAAGAAATACAATAATACATTTCCACTTCTCACTTTCTTCTGGGGTGACTTGTGTCCTTCCATTTCCACAGTAAATTGTTGATGAGCTGCTTCAGTAGGACAGCTCATTACTAGACAGGGAAAAAAGAAATTTTATGGAGCTTTTCTACCAAGAACCCTACATTATTGTGGCATCAGCTACCAAGAAATGGAGCTGATGTCATAGAAGTGAATTATAGAATCACAGAATGATTTAGGGAGGAAAAGACCTGTTAAGATCACCAAACCCAACCACTAACTCAGTACTGCCAAGCCCACCAATAAACTGTGTCCCTAAGTGCCACATCCATATGTCTTTTAAATCCTTCTGGGGATAGTGACTCCATCACTTCCCTGTGATTGCCAAGCCTGTTCCAAAGCTTGACAATCATTTTGGTGAATAATTTTTTCTAGATACCCAGTCTAATCTGGAGAAGAAGACTAGCCTGCCTGAACAGGAAGCTTTCACTGGAACTCTGGGAAAAAAAGACAGTTTATGACCTTTGGAAGAAGGGGCAGGCTACTCAGGCAGAGTACAAGAATGCCATTAGGTCATGTAGAAAGGAAATTAGAGAAGCGAAAGCTCAGCTAGAATTCAATCTGGCCACTGCTGTGAAAGATAATAAAAAGTGCTTTTATAAACACATTGACAACAAAAGGAGGGCCAATGAAAATGTCCATTCTTTATTGGATGCAGGGAGGGACATTGTCACCAAGAATGAGGATAAGGCTGAGGTACCGAGTACCTTCTTCACCTCAGTCTTTAACAGAAAGGCAAATTATCTTTAGGACAGCTGGCCCTCTGACCTGGTAGATAGGGACAGGGAGCAGAAGAGACCCCAAATGACTCAAGGAAAAGGTTTGGGGAGAGTCCTCTTTAATACCTTTATTGATGTTCTGGATGAGGGGATCAAGGACAACCTCAGTAAGTTCACAGATGACAAGTTGGGTGGTAGTGTGGATCTGCTGGAGGGCAGGAGGGCTCTGTAGAGGCATCTGGACAGGCTGGATCCATGGATCCAGGCCAAGTGCTAAGTCCAGCCCCTGGATCACAAAAACCCCCACAGCAATGCTTGGGGCAGAGTGGCTGAAAAACTGCCCAGTGAGAAAGGACTTGCAGGTGCTGTTTAACAACCAGCTGACCGAGCATGACCCACCATGTGCCCGCATAGCCAAGAAGACCAATGGCATCTTGGACTGTATCAGAAATAGTGTGGCCAGCAGGAGCAGGGCAGTCATTGTCCCCTTTTACTTGTGTACACCTCAGATCCTGCATTCAATCCTGAACCCCTCAGGACAAGACACTGAGGTGCTGGAATGTGTCCAGAGAAGGACAATGAACCTTTGATCTAGAGAGTGCGTCATGTGAGGAGGGGCTGAGGGAGCTGGGAGTGTCCAGTCTGGAGAAAAGGAGATTCAGGGAAGACCTTATGCTCTCTACAACTACCTGAAAGAGGCTGTAGCCAGGTGGGAGTCAGTCCTTTCTCCCAGGCAGCTATGACAGGACAAGAGGGCATAGCCTTAAGCTGTGCTAGGGGAGGTTCATTTTGGACATCAGGAAGAATTTATTCACTGAAAGGGCTGTAAAGCATTGGAATGGGCTGCCCAGGGTACATGGCTGAGTTTCTTGAGTGTTCAAGAGACCACAGGATGTGGCACATAGATCTATGGTTTAGTGGATATGGTGATGCTTGCTCAAAGGTTGGACTCAATGATCTTTGAGGTCTTTTCCAATGTAAACGATTTTTTGATTCTATGACACACCAAAATTCATAGGTGTATCACATCAAAACTTCAGGAGAGAGTGAGTCCATCATGGCACACTTTTCTGAAAAGTTTCATCCAGAAGTGTGACATAATTTAATTGCCATATGAATTACCTGATTATAGCATATGAAGTTACATCACGGGCATGAATCATATACTGAATTCTGCCTGTGTTAAAGCATTATGACCACAATGGTAAGTCAATATGATGTAATACTGAATTCCTGTCTCAGGCAACTTCTCCTTGCACTGACGGCTGAGCATGGCAGCTCTGGACAGTCTGAATCACTCAGTGGTTGAGTTAAAATACCACAGTAGGTATGACCTAAAAGTTAGGCAATGCTTATGTATGGTTTAAACTTGACCCAATGTACTTAATACAAACCGTAGCACACCCTCCATGAACACTGTGTGATTTCTGTGATCTATATAAATATAGCTTGGTAGCTTCCTGGTAGAACCATGAGTGTGACTGTCTCAGGGAAATGGATACAGTGACTTCTTTGCAGGCTAGACTTCAAAAGCAAAGTCTAGTCTCATCACCTGTAAAATAAGAAAAGCACCCACAGAATAAGCTCTGCTCGTTCCAAGACTGGCCTTTCTCTGGGACTGTTGCTGAACAAGGGTGGGGGCTGAATTGTCTGCATCAGTTTTGCTACCCAAACCAGGTGCCTTGTTCACAAAGAGGTGCAACTGTCATAAGTTAGAGTAGTGCTGATGCTTGAATGAAAGAAGAATAAAATTCAGTGAGATTACAGCAAAGATTTGCTGGTCTCTCATGCCAGTCTTCCCAAAGAAAGCTGCAGTGCACTCAGAGTTCACTGTTGTGCATCAGTCCATTTGATCAAAGGCTAAACAGTGCTTCTGGATGAATTGAATTGTTTTTTTTTTAATGCTGTCAAATCAAAGATGCTCTCTGCTACCCAGAGCTCCTTATGTACCAGAGCGAACCAGAAACAGCTGAACACCTTTCTCCTTTACTCCTTACTCCTGTATTTAAAAGGAGCATTTCTACCCACTGCTTCCATTGTCAGGGACTGCACTATTCACATGATTGTCTCCAGTTTTGAAGCCATTGCTCTCTGAAGGCTTTGGAGGCCAGACTGCTAATCCCTTGACAAGCAAGTGTATTTCTTGACAGCATGATTGGTGTTGGCCCATGGCCCTTAATGGCTTGGCCCTCTGACAGCTGGCAGTGATTTTCTGACGGCTGGAGCCCCATCACATGTCCCCTGACAGCAGCAGAATAATATTCTCATGCCTGCGATAATGGCAAATGTGTTTGGAAAGCTCATGAATAAAATTCCCTTCTCTGTCTCTTTTTATAACTCTGATTTGCTTTTCTCTTGCCCTGTTTCTCCTTTTATTTTTTTTTAACCCTCACTCTACACTTGTTTCTCCCACTCTATTATTAGTTCTCATGTTATTGGACTGGCCAGGACAGACACTTCTAATTTCTTCCCTTCCCAAGGCTCAGTGCTCATTCTTTTGGTTGTTGAGCAATATTCCCCAGATATTGTTGGCAGGAGGCTGAGTCCTGTGTGAAACTGCCATGCAGAGCCCCTCAGCCCCTCTTGGTTTACTCCTACCAGCTTCTAACAATGCCGGTTCCGTCTTCCATCACCCTTGCTTGTCAGCTTTGCTATTTATTTTAAAAACATGCCTTTGACTCTGGTGTGTTTTCTCAGGAAGGTTTGGGCTTGGTTCCACAAGCCTGACATACCTCCTAATTCGAAAGTGCAGAGAGGAACGGGTACAGGGAGGCAGGGTAAGGCAAAACTGTGGTGTAAAACCTGGTTTTAATTTTTGCCTCAGCTCATGGACAGCTGGGTTTACCCTCAACTGAGCAGGAGGAGGTTGGAACTTAGAGCTCATCTACATGACCAAGCAGGACTCAAGGAAGCAGAGTCTGGGGATTTTCTTAGCGGGACTGACTTATCCCAGAGAGGCTGGTCATGAGATTGAGAGAGAGAGGAAGGAGATTGCTGCCAGAAGGCAGGAAACCTCCTGTTTCAGCAATCTGGGATGCAAGATTTATTCTCTAGGGGTTCTGAGAAGATAAAAAAATAGATTATCTTGCAGTTTGCAATGGCCCCTTCAAAAAGATAATGTGCTCCTAAATCATAGAATGCAGAATGGTTTGGGTTCGAATTGACCTTAAAGATCATCTTATTCCAACCCCCCAGACAAGGGCAGGAACACCTTCCATTAGACTAGGTTTCTCATAGCCCCAAATGAACAGACCTTTTTCAAAGGTGGGACAGCACTGCAACAACTGAAGAGGTACAACTGTGCATCACACCCCAACCTGGCCCCCCTCTATTTCATACCTGTCCTATGATTGCATTAATTTTAGCAATGCTCAACAGGTCTGGCTCCAAGCCTGAAGCAGTTTCTAAGCTGCACTTGCTGTCTGAAAAGAGGTCTCATATCATAGGATCATAGAAACATTTTGGTTGTGAAAGACCTCTAAGGTCATCAATTCCAACTGCTAATCCAGCACTGCTAATTCCATCAGCTCACCTGTATCTTTGTGCTTCTTTGTAGGGGCACTGCAAGTTCCTGCATAAAGTTCTTAAAAATGTAGTTAGGACTAGCTTCTGTTCTGGGCCATGTGGCTGTCTCAAGAACAATGCCCTGCAATTCCTCCTTTTGCTGCATGTGCTGTTGCTAACAAGGAGCTGCTACAGGAGATCTTTATTTCTATAGAATCTTTAACATTGGAAAATACTTCTAAGATCATCTAGTCAAACTGTTTACCCAGCACTAAACAATGTGTCCAAGTGCCACATCCACACATCTTTTAAATCCCTCCAGGGATGCCAACTCCACCACATCCCAGGGCATCCTGTTCTAATGTTTGACAACCCCTTCACTTAAGAAATTGTTCTTGATATCGAATCTAAACTTCTCCTGGAACAACTTGAGACCATTTACTCATATCCTGTTACTTGGTACCTGGGAAAATAAGTTCCTATTTTATGGGGTTTTTGTTTCAATGCCAGAACTCCAAGTATCTTATCCATATTGCAGGAGGATCCTGCAGCGTGAATAGGTTAGAGTAGGGCTGGTTCATCTTGGACATCAGGCTTTGAATTCGGGCATCTTCTGCATCTCAGGGCATCTTCCACATCCTGAGATGTCTTCTCCATCTCTAGAGCTTTCTTTTCTTGGGTGCTTCAGCAGCAAAATTGGACTCCAAACGTCCCTTCCAACCCCAGTAATTTTTTGTGATTTTGTGATTCCCTGATGAGGTGGTGGTTTCCACCCTGCATTCCTTCTGCTGTTCATTATCCCTTTCTGGTTTCAGGTCAATAAACTACTTGGAACTTTTCTTCCTTTTTCTTTTCCCTGAAAGAGGTATATTAGGTTCTTGATTTTTTTTTTTTTTAATTTTTTCTTTTCCCAAGCTAAGCTAGTTAGAAATGTGCTTAAAGCTTCAGACTAAGAATCCCCCTGTATTGAATAATCCCAACAGTTGGGACTCACCCCAATTCCAGCACTGCTTCCTCACCTTCCCACAGTGTTAGATTGATGGTAGCACAGAGGCAACGGAAAACAGTGAAAGGCTCAAGAGAAGCTGACTTGGTGACTCATATTTGATGAATGCCTCACAGACAGCTTTCTATGGGACTGCAGGCATTTAACTCCTTCAGCCTGCTTTGTCTCTAAGTCTGAGAGACTATGGTCCCAATCTTCTGCTTTGTGACAGCAGCACTTCCAGTGCCAAATGCTGTGCTTTGTTAATCCAAGTGTATCAAGAGACAACTGCCTTTTGCTATTTGCAGCACATAAAAATCAATATTCCATTTACATATCTCTGACTGTCATCTCAGTCACTTCTGCTCTGCTATTATATGCAGATAGTTTATCTCCTTCCAGCAATACACTATTTTCTGCATGAATATGAGAAATGCTCCAGCGTCGTGTCCCCGTCTAAATTATAGGCTCAAGGAAAGGATCTATGAAAGAAAGGATGGTACTAGTCCCCATGGACAAAGATATCCTTTCTAGTTCCACAGACCTCTCTTGTGACCAGTGATGGGACCAAAGGGAATGGCATCAAGTTATGTCAGGGGAGGTTTAGGTTGTATACTAGGAAAAGGTTCTTCACCCAGAGGGTGGTTGGGCACTGAGCAGGCTCCCCAGGAAAGTGGTCATGGTTCCAAGCCTGACAGAGTTCAAGAAGCATTTGGTTAATGCTCTCAGGCACACGCTGTGATCTTAGGGTTGTCCTGTATATGGCCAAGAGCTGGACTTGATGATCCTCGTGGTTTCCTTTCAACTCAGGATATTCCATGATTCTATGACTTTACAGAGAACCAAATTTTGTCCGCACATCAGCTGTAAAGTGTTTCAGTACCTTGTCCTGGAGGTGTGGTGGAACAGGTGAGATGCACAACTGGGGTCAAGATGGGGTCCAGCAGCCAACAATGCCCTATACAGATCTCTCCTATCTGATCTGCCCCAAAGGAGACTATTTCAGGACTTAAGAGCCAAGCTGTTGTTCAAGGCCACTATGGCCTGTGGGGTTGTGATTTTAAAAATAAGATACAGTTGAAACATGCATGGAAAGGCAACAAAGGAGTGAAAAGATGGTTGAGGTAATGGCTGAGAATGCCCTGTGGAGAATGAGCTCCTATGAAGCACCTAAAGGCCAACACAGCACGTGTAGACACCTAATTTAGATATCTAAATCCTGAACTCCCTTGTTCCGTTCCCCCATGGAGGCTCAAAGGAGACCTTGAGACTTTCAGCAGTCTGTTACTGCTCCCAGACCTGGCCATGGTGAAATCTCGGATCCCGCCCCAGCTCCTTCTTGGGGAAACTGCCAGCAGATGGTGCTCAAAGACCCCAAATTTAGCTTTTCTGCCCTATATCACTGGGCAGGGGCACCTTGGCACGAGCACCTAGTTAGTCAGGGCTTTCCCACTCTAGGCACTGCACCTTGAATCTTCTGTAGAGCCACATGATCAAGACGAAGTTTCAAAGTTAGATGTTCATTTTGATATCTTTCAGCTCCATCCATCCATCCATCCATCCATCCATCCATCCATCCATCCATCCATCCATCCATCCATCCATCCATCCATCCATCCCTCCATCCTCCAGGGCCTTTTGTATCAGCAGAAATTTTCCTTGACAGGGGGATGTCCAAGCTAAGAGAAACATACTAACTTCTTTCATCAGAGCTGATCTGTTCTGGAGAAGGTCAACTAGCTCTTTCCTCAAACTTACTCATAAAAATTTGTGGCTCACATCATATTAGAATAAAAATTCTTGTACTGCCTTGACCTGAGCACAGTGCTCTGATGAGACTCTGTTCCAGCTCAAAGATTTACCAGCAATCCTCAGGATGGGAAAAGCCACTTTCTTTGACTTAAAAAGACAAATTTCAAGGCAAAAAATAAAAGCATTTCAGCTGATTACAATATACCCTGGACTCAGGCAAAAAACAGCAGTGCTGGGGAGAGCAAGTTAGAGCTGTGCTCTGTAGTTTATGTGAGACGGTCGGTGTTTACAAAGCAAGGAGAAGAGTATAAGATGGTGCTTTTAAGCTGTCAGCTATTTATGTCCCTTGCTTGTTTAATTATGGAGTAAATATAAAGGTGGTAGAAACCAGAGCATGCAAGTACTTGATGACTTGGCACAAAAGCTGTGTAGAACCTTTAAATCTGTGCTGCTTCATGGTGATGGTTTGTGGGGAAGTGACAGCAAGAGGTGAAGGTTTGCCTGCAGTGCCTGAGGCATGGCTGCTTGGGTTGGACAGTAAATATTGTGACCTTGAAGCTTAGAATCATAGATTCATAGAGTGGTTTGGTCTGGAAGGGAACTGAAATACCATCTCATTTCAACCCTTCTGCCATTGGCAGGGACACCATTCTGCCAACTAGACCACAGAGTCCCATCCAACCTGACCTTGTGCACTCCCAGGGATGGAGCATCCACAAACTTCTCTGGGCAACCTGTGCCACTGCCTCACCATCCTCACTGTAAATAATTTCTTCTTTGTATCCAATCCAAATCTACCCACTTTGAGCTTCCTCTTCAGTAGTTACTATGAATACCCGAATTATTTGTTGCTCCAAGCTCCCATTTCAGTAAAAACTCTTCCTTGCTGGAAACTAGGCTGTTGTTGCTCACCTGAGAAAAAACAGACATTATGGTGTTTGCTCCAAAACTCACAACTGGTTTTGATGGCTAGATCTACAGAAATCACCTTCCCCACCAAAATGCATCTGTCTCTGAGAGAAACCACAGCAGAGTATTAGAAAGAAGACTCATGTCCTGCTGAAACTGTAAGAGGGACTTTAGGTTAGCAGGATGTAATTGCCCAAGCTGGAGTTTGGCTTTGTGAGTAGACCTAGACCTGACATCCTTTCACTCCAGAAAATTGCTGTGAACAATTTCAGGTTAATATGAGTCTCATTCCTGAGTCCCATCCTGGAGATGACAGCTCCCATGACAGCTGTGCTGTCCATTGTGGGAGCAATAAGATGCTGAAAATGGTGTTTAGGAAGCCCTGTGGTTGTGGCAATCCTGCACCTTTGCTTTTGGGAAGAGGCTGGGGTAAGAAACAAGCAATTTGATTGAAAAGGGAGAAATACGCTAGTAATGAGATAGTTGTCAACACTCCCTGTGGATAACCTCACAGCAGCAGAATTATTTATAGACGGAAGTGTCTGAGAATTTATTTTCTCTGACACCGTGGCCATGGCAGAGAATTATAGCTCTATGGGGTGGGTTTTCAAAACCACTCAATTAGGAGCAATGAGGTGCAAAATTACATGTGCAAAGAGATGGAAACGTAGATGTTTGAGATGAAAAGGGCCTTGCTGGCCTGCCAGCACATGTGGTTCCCAACAGGTCAGAAAGAGAGCTCTTTTCTAAGATGGAAAATTGTTCTTTTTTATGGATATCTTTGAACACATGACTGTGTGGAGCCAGTCATGATATGTGGAGCCTGAAAACTAGAGATGCTCAGGTTATTGTTTGCTGCTTTGGATGTCTTTCTGTATATAAATCACTGCCTACACAAAGAATTTGGTTTCCTTCTCTCCAGAGGAAGGAAAGAACTTGATTTAAAGTGGAGTTTCTGTTCTGATTCATTCCTTGGAGTAAGTGAAAAAGTAGCTTTTTCCAAAAGGGCATATCCATTTGAAGAGGTCATCAGACAGAGAGCTGAACAGAAACTTCTCACTGTAAATGCAGCCACCAAGCTCTCCTTATTTTTATTCTTAACACAAAAAGAAAAATAAGGAAAAAGAAAAAAGAAAAAAGAAAAAAGAAAAAAGAAAAAAGAAAAAAGAAAAAAGAAAAAAGAAAAAAGAAAAAAGAAAAAAAAAGAAAAAAGAAAAAAGAAAAAAGTACCATTGGACTGAAAATGAATGGTTCTCACCTTGGACAGGGAACATTTTGCTCAGGGAACATTTTATTTTACTACTAAAGATTTCTTTGTCAGAGTGGACTGGCATTTACTGACTCTTGGGCTTGTGAAGGATCCAGTCTTCCAGACCACACTCAGTCCCTGGGAAAAAATGGCCCTCCAGTTTTGTTTTTTCTGAATATCATGAACTTGGGTACTGAGAGGAGAGTGCTGTTCACTGCTTATTTCGGTTGTCCTCAAGGCTTGTGCAGGTCTTTATTCGGGATGTCTCTTGCTGAATTAAATTCAGGAGAAAGAAGGGAGGAAAACTGGTACCCAGTAAACCAGTTTGTAATAGAGACATTTCCTTCTGTGCTGCAGCAGGTGACACTATTTCATAGAAAAAAGGAGCAACCACTGATTAAAGGTCATTAAGTTAATTGTTATTAAGACTGGTTGTTATTAAGACTGAATGTCAGATGCAATGATTTGAATGGCAAAGGGCTCCACAAATGATCTGTTGGCTCATTGGGTCACCTAGAGCATAGACTTAGCTCCTTTCCTCTTTCCTGCTTCTTCCTCTGCTTTCTTAACACAATCTCCATCTTCTTCTATATACATACAATACAAGAGTCTCCTTTTCCTGCATCATTGTGCAGCTATGTGCAAGCCACATCCATCACTGGGTAGGATTAACTTTATTTTTCTTCACACATCTAAATGCAAACATCTCCCCTCCATTTGATTGAGCCACCCTCAGCTCCCATTTCTAGTCACAGAAAAGAAATGGCCACTGCTAATGTAATTTCCCAATACATTTTAGGTGCCTGCCTTAGGATAAGCCAGATGATGTATCATGGCTCTAAATAAAATGAGACAGCCCCTTGCTGACTTGGATTGCATATGCCAGTTATAAAGGACTGAGATACAGCCCCACTAAATCTTCACCAAGCTTCATGTGCTGAAGCAGCAGTAGGATTTTCTCCAAGTATCTAAGAATGTAGACAAAAATCAGTTTAGCACAACAATTAGTTACAAAGGTGTTGGGCAGTGTTTTGGTTCTCTCTGCAGGTCACACCCCTGTGTGGTATATGAGAAAAACAATTTAATTGTCATGTCTACTGATGTTTGTGAGTCCGTGGGACCTCCCTAAAAGGCTGGTGAAGAGTAGAAACAACAGACTTAGCCATCTTAATTATTGTACATGAGTCTGTAGCTCCATGAAGGAATTTGTCTGGTGCATGTCGAACACCTGTGTCAGAGATGTCCTCTTCTGGGTTGTCCTGACATATGCATCAAAGTCAGTTGATGACAGCAAACCCTGTCCTCCTTAGGATTCAGATCCCATGATGTTGGTTCTCCCTGTCATTGCAGGTAAATATCCAGGACACACAGATTTGTCTATCTGGAGAAGCATATGTGGGGTAGGATTGTGTCCTCCCCTCGTGACCTGTGTCTGCTGCTGAAAGGTGCTGTGGATCATATGCCATTCCTGAACCAGGGGCCAAGACACAGCGTGATCAGACACACCCCATCTAGGGAAAAGCTCTATCTGAGACAAGTGGCAATAAAAGGGCAGCAAAGACCTCACTGAAGACGATTCTGAATTTTAATCCCAAATTTTCCCCTTCCCTTAGTTTGCCATTCTTGCCTGATTCCCAGAGCAGAATCCAGGAAGGGCTTAGGGGCAGTGGGTAGGAAGCGCCATCCCCTCAGGGATGACCTAAGCTCCAGCCTCTGGGGTTGCACAGGTGTTGGTCCACGTACAGGTTGTGTGCCCATGGTCCTGCCACTGCTCCCATAAAATGTGCCTTGTTCAGCCATTGTGAATGTGGAGCATGTTGGTGTGAAGGGAGCGCCATTCATCAGGGGGCTTCAGTCTCTACTCACTGTGTGCTGGCTAGAGTGAATCAACACTAATAAGGCACATTTTGGTCATTTCCACTTTATATGCAGAATAATTATTTTCCACACTTGCAAAATATTCCCTAATGAAACTGATGTATTTCAGCAAAGTCTTGCAAGACCAAATCCTGTTCCTCTTTTACAGGGGCAGGGTGGCTTGTGAAATCCATTGTGACTGAGCTCTGCATGGCACAACAACATTTTTAAATGTCTCCCTTTTGTGGGTTTAATAGGCTGAAAAAATGGAAACCTTTGATGAAATCTAAGATAAAGAAAGATAAAGAAAATATAATAGATTGCAAAAAAGCAACCACCCAACCTAGTTCCTTTAAATGCCCTAGGACAGCGGAATATCAAATATGCAGGAGTACAAGATGAAACTCATTAATTCGCTTGAGTCAGAAATGCCTGCTCAGGAAAATACAAGCAGGAATCTGCTGGTTTTATGGTCTGAATTAAACTAGGGGTGACATTTCCTTGTGTTATCCCCTGCTTTGTAAACATCCCTGCTGCAGAGTCCTATTTCTTCTCAGCAATAGCTGTTGAACCAAATGGAGGTCAAGAGCCTATTGCTCCCAGCCTTAAAGGCAGTGGTGCTCTTTGAGGAGCCTTTGCTTTAAAGCTAAATGGTCTTGCTGCCAAGCTGTAACTGTCCTTGGAACAAGCTGTTACAGCAGCCTTGGAAATGGTCGGTGCTTGTTGCATGAGCAGATTACAACAAACCAGCTGAGCCACAGCAATTTCTTGGATGTATATTCATTGCCAGGCAAAAGCATTATTATTGGTCTCAGTTTAGCTCACGAGTGGAGAGGATGAGCCTAAACTAGATTACCCCTCATTATCTGCAGGCTGCTGATGAGCAGTATCTCAAGATAGTGTAATGTGACCTTGCGCTTGGGTCTTCAGGCATTAGGAGCATGACATCTGTGGCTGCTTGTTTATTTGGGTGTTGAAAGCTAAAGCAAAGAAGGAGTCTAAGTCCTCATGTAGAAGGTCCTAGCTCATGTGCTCTGAGACCAATAACTACTTTGTGGGAACCTTCATGGTAGACAGATACAGCAGCAAATTGGGGTGATCTCCTCACATGATGTAGGAGCTCATCCTTTTGTGCCTGGACACTTCTACTGCTCCTAGGGGGAAGTATAATTAATGAAAGCATTGATAAGAAAGAACCCAAAGTTGAAATGTGCAACGCTCAATCAATAGCATCAATAATGATATAAAATGCTTCTTCACCCCAAGGGCAGAGACCTTGGGCAGGTTGAGACCTTAAGCACTGGGACAGGACTGGGATAGGAGGTAAATGCAGTGACTGACAGCATTCTTACACTCTCAAATCAATGCCAATTGCAGACCACTGCTGCCTCTCCCTCAGCCTGTCTACAGGGACCATACCATGTACCTTTCCTTCTCTACATATTCACATTTGACATCCCACCTTTCAGCATGATTTTCTTTTTTCTCCTTTTTATTTGATGTGCAAGCACCAAAGGAAATAAAAAACAGAGAGAGAAGTTGAGTGAGACCTTAAGAGATATGGTAGTAAAATTGTGCTCAGAGCAGAAATACATCAGATTGGCTACGGAGCATTGCTTTCTTTTTATCACTCTGCTTATTAACTATATAGAATTTGGTATTAAGAAGAAAAATAAATCAAAACAAGCCTACAGGAACTGTGAGAGATAGAGGAAGGATGTTTGTTTAAGTTATTTTTCATCATGAAATGCTTTTAGCTCCAGTTCTTAGATAGAGAGCCAGCTTCCCATCTTACTTTCCAGTAATCAAGAGGAAAAAAAAAAACCAAAAACCTGGTAGTTTGCCAGACGTTCTTTACACACAGAATTATTATCTTTCTATCTTCCAGAGATAATACATTTGAGCTGGAGGAGTCATATCAGAACATGTATGTCTTTGTTGTAAGTCCAACTCAAAGGAACATTTTTTTTTTCTGTAATAAAATCTGACAGGATTAAGTGGCCTTGATTTTCTATTGCTGTGTTGTGGCTTGGTGCCTCATGTAGCATCATATGGCTGGATCTGCAGATGGGGTAAGTTGGTTAGTTTACCACCAAGGTAAAAGCTACAGCTGTTGGTTTAACTGGGGCTCTTGCTCTCATTAAACAAAGAATCTAGCCCATTGCTTTCAGTAAAGTTATCTTGAGGTGATGCAGCACATCATCAGTGTTAGAATCAAATTGCCTGACACAGGAGACAATTAGTGCAATAAACAATGCAGAGGTGTTGGGGGGAAAAAAGAAAAAAAAAAAAGTAGCCCAAGGAAAAACAACCAGATTCTTCAGATTCAGGCACACAAACAGAAATTCAGTGGTGCTACTAGAAAAGGTGGTATTGAACAGAGTCTGTCTTTACACTAAAAATGTGGCAACCCTGAATCTCCTGCCTGAGACCAATCCCTAGTCAGAAGCCTGAAAGAGACAAAACAAGCCTCTGCCTCCCTCACAAATTCTTTCCTTTGATTATTGTTTACTTGTTCTTATATCAAACACTCAACTTGGGTGTTTCTGCCTTGGTTGTCACCAGCACCAAGGAATGAGCTTTAAGTCTACCTTCTTGGGAGCTGGCTTCTCAGGAAACCTTCTTCAATAACAGGTTTTTCATGTCTTCTTAAAATGCCTTTCAGAAGCATCAAAGCACCCACTAATCATTGTTCCCTGCCTCACAAACACCTGGATTTGTATGCCTGTGTAAGGATAATCTCAGATTGGTTGACTCAGATAGACTATCAGAAGTCAGAAAACTCTTGCTTTAGTCAAGTGACTTTGACTGAATTGAGCAAGTGAACATTGCTTCCCACCTTGTGGTTTTCGTGTTTTTCCAAGGTCTTATTCATGTAATTCCAGTCTTAAGGTAATTCCTGAGAGATTCCCACAGCTCTCATCTTCCTGTACCACCTTAAATGAGCTCAAGGAATCACCCACTCACATCCTAGATGGGTGGGACCCCACAGTTTGATGCCTATATCTTGATAAGAACAGTGGCTGCTTCACCATATGAAACCTGGATTCTGGTACAAAATTGCTCTGAGTGTCTGCTCAAAAGCAAAGGAAAAGCTCCCCACATTTTCTCCATAAATTCTGGACTCCAGGACTCGATATCTGTAATGACCCCATATGCCATATGCCATAGCATCAAACTGTTTCCCTCAGCAGTAAGAGCAGAGATGGACACAAAAAAGAAACAAGCAAATTTAATCAAGCTTCACCTGCACTTTCTTATACTTAAAGCTGTGCTGTAAATCCCCAGGCCAAAAATGTCACACAAATCGCCTGAGTGCCCACCTGGCAGGATGGCTTGGAGATGCAGCCTGTGAGCCAGGAGAGCAGCTCATGGCCCTCACGCCCAACCCCTCCACAAACTGGACCTGGCAAGCAGAGAGGAATCAGAGCAGGTGGAATGTTTGCTGTATAACAGACACTTGTTAGATTAATCACAGGGACATAAGTGCTGATTAACTGCTCATACTAATCAGAATGTTGTATTTTGGCAATGCATATTTTTGTTTTGATTGGAGTTGTGGATTCTGGTGTGAAAGAAGGTCCTGAGAGAGTTAGAGAGGCTTCCCATTGTGACTACAAGAAAATTAGTTTAAAAGCTTTTTTATTAAAAGGGGAATTAGATTCTGACAACAAAATAACAAGCTGAGATCTCATGTTGTCCAGTGGTCTTAGAGGTTTACAGTTCTGGTCTTGATGTCACAGAAAGCAGTGTGTGTGTTTTTGTGTGTGTGTGTGTTCCTGGTTATTTAGCTGTGAATTTATAGCAGCTTTAAATCAATCACACTGATTCAACCTTAGATGCATTGTAGTGCATCTATGTAGATGTTCTGTAAGTTCTGTAGAACTATCAAATTCCCAGAGGTCCCCAGGCCCACGTTTGCCACCTGAAGATTCACATCAGTTTCCCAGTTCTTTGATGTTCCTAAGGGGTGGCTGTGTGTGTCTTCAGAAGGATTATTTAAATGCTACTGATAAACAACATTGGTTAATGAGATTCCTCTCTCATTCTCACAATCCTCATTCCATCAGAGATCTTATGAACTACAATTTGATCAAAGATCTGCTCCCATTTTTCCATGTTAATCAATTAACTAGTGCCAGGGCTTTCTCTGGGGCCTAGGGCACCATTCAATTATCTGTTGCTGTGTTACTAGATTGGTAGATTGGACTGTGGCTTAGCTCACATCTCTGCTCAGTTTCCGAGCAGGTTTCAAGGGATAACATAAAGTGGGGACCATTCCCAATAGGCAGATGAGGGCAGTGATATTCAACCCATCATGTGCTGACCATCAGGGAGCACAAGCAGAGATGCAGGGGCTGTAGCACCGTGTCTCTTTATCTCTCTTTCATGCTGGACAGCTCTTCCTAGGCCAGCCTTTTGCTATTTTCCTGGTGCTCCAAGCTGTCGCCCGGACACGGTTAGCACAGCACTGAGCCCTAACACAGCTCTGTGCAGGGGATAGGAGCAGGAACACAGCTATAATCCTTGAGGCCCTGAAGCATGGATGGAGAGGATCTGCCTCAAAATCCTTTCCCAAAGCTGGTAGGGAGATAGAAACATCTGCCCTGCCCAAGGATTATCAACAAAGTGTAAGTAAGACCCTTAGATTTTTGTTCCACATCTAAGTAGATTTATCATTTTATAATAACCACCTACTCTCTGAAAGACTGCTCTGATGGACGTGAATGATGGTGTGATAGATTGGCATTTAAGAAAACAAAAAGAAACACCTAAAGAAGTTAAAACTGCTGGAGGCTGATGGGAGTTTTTCTCCTGGCCAATAACTGGCCATTTCTGAGAACTGACAGTAGTTTTGGCCATTGAAAAGTGAGATCAACCTGTGAACACCACCTTAAGACCTAAGCCTGGGCATTTCTTTGTCTCTTTGTTTCCTGGCTGTGAAAGGTAACAGAGCTCTGGCTGGCCTCCCGTTCCCTGCCCAGGCCATGCGGCCCCGTGGGGCAGGGGCTGGGCTGGGCCCAGCGGCTCCCAGCCGGGAGATGGGGCCTGCGGGGCTTGCCCCGGGCTCTGGCTGGGCCAGACCGGTCCCTGGCTCGGCTGCAGTTTTTCTGCTGCTTCTGGGTTTCACCAGAAACTGCCGAATAAGGAGAGAGAAAGCCATTGACCTGTGGCGGGCTGAGACAGTGACCACATTTTCCAGAGCAGCCATGAAGAATCTTCCATCGCAGACAACTCCAGCTGCTGCTCTGGCAGAGATCACAGAACCATCTACAAAGCCTGGGCAAGATTTTAACCTTTTCATTACCCAGATGAGACTTGCAGATTAATCCTTTTTTTTTTCCCAGAAAGAGAGAGAAAGAGAGAGAGTGATCAACAGGTAAAGAGACAACATAAACTATCAAAAACAGTGAAGAAAGGAATTAAGATTCAGATGAAGAGAGAAATAAGGAGATGCTTTAATAAGCTGAAATATTCTTTTGCTAAAACCATAGAGATGGACAATAGTGTTCTGAAAAAACTCCTTTAATTCATGAAAGAGTATTTTTGGGAAAATAAAGTATTTCAAAGTGTGGATTTAAGCAAATGGTGAAGTAGTTGTGATTTTATGTGATGCCAAAATAGAAACGGAAAAGTGAGAGTTGTTGAAAATTTGTGGCCTTAAGAGGCAAACAGAAAACTTCTGTTTCCAGAGATACTCACAAAAACAGATGAAGAGAACTTTTCCCTTTGAATAACTCATCCTTAAAATGATACCCCTTGACCCATGACCCATAACACACCTCAGAGTGATGTAAAATGAGAGGAGAGAACTAATGACAGAGTTGTCCAGGCAGCTGCCATCAGAGAAATAGAAAACCATAGGAAAATGGTTTTCTTGTGAAAAACTCCATAGATTAGCAGAAGAGAACTTCTTTTTCTCTACAAAGACTGATGAAGAGACTATGGCAAAGTTAAGGCTGTTTTAACCACCAATGTTTTTTGTCTCTATGTTGTCATGTGAACAAGAGAATGGTTAAGTAGTAGGGAAAAAAGAGTTCTGGAAGTTTTATTCTGGTTTCTTATTCGTGTAATTTTGTTAATAAACTTTCTTTGTTCCTTTTAAGTTTTAAGCCTGTTTTGCTCGTGTTCTAATCCATATCTCACAGCAAGAAATAAGTACGTTTTCTAGTGATTTTTTAGCTAATGCTTTAAAACCATGACAGACGGTGTGAGCTGGTCCCATGTTCCTAGAAGGGGGCTGATAACACTTTTGTGTAGACGAGACCCAGTTTTCCAGACATTTCTGCCTGTTCTGCTCTGGCAGCCTGCTGTCTCACCAATGTGGCATCAGGGATTGTCCTCAGCCTATTGGGACAGGAGACAGCCAGACTCATCCAGTGCATAACTGTGGTTTCCATGTCCCTCTTCCCTCCTGCACCTCCAGAGCTCTGGCTGTTTTTGTCCATCTCTTGGCTGGTGTCAAGTCCCATGTAGGGATTTGGCCCTGATGCAATGATCATTGTCAGATAAAATTAATGGAGGTCATCTCATTTGAACAGAGGCTGGTCAGCAGAGCAGAGCAGCGTGACAAACTTTAATTAGATCGACAATGGTTGTCCTCCCTGGGGGAGTTGTTTGGTGGCTTGCTGAACAAATTCAGTGTAAGTGGCTGGCTGCCACCACGTGCTGGAGGGCAGCTCCCTTCTAACAAGTGTGGGGAGAAATTTGTGTGAAACAAATTGGGATGGGGTTTGGGGACTGCTTTCCTTCAAACACATGCTTCTGTGCTGTTCCCTCCTACAGCCATGTGTTTGCTCTCATTCTTCTCTCCCACTTACACTTTTCCCACCATACACAAATGAGACCCTTGCAGACCCTATTTCTGCTCCTGTCTTACAACTCTTGTGCCTTGCTCTATTCTGTTGCTTGCAGCCCCCTCCCTGCCCCCCCCCCCCCCCCCCCACCGCGCAGTTCAACTCCATCACATATTTGGGCTCTTTTCCTGCTAGGACAAAGTTTGATCAACAAAACACTTGCAAACAAGGTGGTTTATGGGGAAATTTCCCTTGTTCCAAGCTCTGCTGCAACAAACCTCTGGAGGGAGGCTGTGGGCTGGTGTGACCACCCAGATGCAGTAGTAGGTAGGTGAAGATGAGTGAGAGCCATAGGATCTTCGGGGGAGACCAAAAAGTGCCTTCTGCTATCACACAGTTGCAGTTGTTTTAACAGTCACTCCAATTACCTTGGACTATGGCCAAGTTCAGCAAAGCCATTCTTTCGAATATGTGTCCAGCCCAGAAGAAAGGAAGCTGTACAGTATGAATGAGCTGGTTTTGTACTTACAGTTCTCTCTGCTTCAGGCTCCTATGCTTTAATCATATGCTTTTGCCCCCTCTTTCTTCTGTAGACCTCTCAGAGATCATATTTTGGACAAAGACCTGAGCACAGTCTTACTGGGTCTTCAGTGTTCAATATTTTGACAGCTGGCAGCAGGGATCTTCCCGCAGCAAGATCTCTGAGCTTTGGTTGGTGTGAATGAGAAAGAAAAGAGAGAAGTGGCAAGCTCACATTCCCATGGCGCCGAGTCTTCTCTTCCACCTACACTGCAGAGCAGCAGCTCCTTATCCCATCAAACCCACAATCTCCTTCACAAGCTTCAAATGACATAGTTTTGTTTAACCTTCCCTTTCCAATTCTTAAACCACTTAATTTAGGCTTTATTTATACCAAGCAGTGGTTCCCACGGGGATGTTGCCAAGCAAGGAATTAATTTGTTTGGATGGAGATATGAGGGGTCAGCAGGCAAATTTAGAAAAAGCTCAAATGTTGAGTGGACCATCATAGCATCTGTCTGTACTAGACCTAACTGGATTTTTCTCTAGGAATTTTCTGGCATAAATGGGGCAACCTGGGAGAAAATAAATGGGAGAAGAGCAAGAATCTACTTATTCTCACATGCCTTTAACAGCAGACTTTCTTACAGCTCAAGTGTATCTGGCATTCAAAGCTCTGTGTGACCCTGCTCTACCCTCTTGTAGCAGATAGTTTCCATCAGGGCCTCAGCTTTTTACCATGTGACCTTACTGCTGCCCAACTATTCAAACTCATTTGGATGCTGTTTTAATGAGAAGAGGTGACAGATGATGCTGATGTGTGTCTCCTTTTCCAGGTGATAGGGGAAAGAGCAGAACTCAGTGTGACGAGTTGCAAATCAGCTCTCCTGGAGAATTTCAGTCCTAACCTTTAAGACACGTCTGACAGCACCTGCCCAGAGCATCAGTCTCTGAAACAGTCAATCATACAGTGAGATTCTGCACGGTTTCCCTTCAATTCTTAAATTGCTCTTTCTCCAGTCTGCCACCTTTGGTAGCTGCTGGCAAGGAGACCAATTAGGGAGAGAACAGATTGGCTTTGTTCATAGCTTTATTCCCATTTCCATCTTTGCCTGTGCCTTTTCTCCAAGGGGAAAACCAGGTATAACAGTGAAAATTCTGGAAACTATGTGGAATCAGAAGGACAATGGGAATAATTTCTTGTTGCACTTGCTCTGAAAGAAATTACTTCCATGAACAGCCCCATGCTGGGACTTGATCTATCTCTCTGGATCATCATGGAGCTGGTCACCATGGCTTCCCTCAATAGTCAGTGGAGTGAAAAAAAATACTTCTCTCGTATGATCCTCCCTCTTCAGATCTTCAACCCTGGATGAACTAATTCACACACAGCTGTCCTCCCCCTTGAGTCTGGGCTGCCAGCTTGAATGGGGATACCTACACAGGATAAAACAAATCCCTGCCTTCTGACCTTGCTTCTTGTCCCAGCTCTTTTGGTCCAACATGCTCATGATATAGAGACCCTCAACAGTGCAGGATGTCTTCACAAATAGCCTGGAATGGCTTTAAATCAGAAACACTTCTGTTCAGTGTAACTCAGCTTTGGGATTACTTGAGGTGTTGGATCAGGCTCAGAGGTGAACTTTGAGGACCTCTCTACTTTGTTCGGTTGGGAAAGTAGAGAAGGCTGCTTTCTAGGACCATCCTGGTTTGAGGGCATAACTCCGGTGGCTTTGCACTGTGCAGCTCTCACCAAGGCCCAGTGGCTTCTGGATAAAATTCTGTGTGCGAAGACAACTCAGATCCCTTCCTCCAATCCATTGCATTTGCCTTCACAAGGAGGAATGGTAATCAAACCCCAGGTCCCTAACCTATCCATAAAATACAAGACAAGGAAAAGCAGGCACAAGAACAAACACTTTCCTGCCAGAGTTCAAGAAGCATTTGGACAATGCTCTCAGGCACATGGTGTGATTCTTGATGTGTCCTGTGCAGGTCTGGGGGTTAGACTTGATGATCCTTGTGGGTTCCTTCCAAGACAGCATTTTATGAATGTGTGTTTCACTTAGGTGGTAGTGAGTCAGGCAACACAGCAAATGCCTCATTTAGATATTACCTATTATTAAATACCTATTAAGTTATTGACTGTGTCAGTCTTCAATAACTTCACCCCTTGCTTAGCAAGAACTGAGATAATACTTTGTATCTTCTTTCCTCTGGCTCACGGAGAATAACGTGATCTTCAAGGTCAACATAATTATCTCCTCCTTCTCATTAAAGGAATAGCAAAAGTATCAATTTAAAATTGTTAGCCTCCCCACCCCTTTCGTTGCAAATGGTTTATGAGGAAGTTAATGCCTCCCCTTTTCTCTCAAACACATTTCCAACTAGGAGCACCATACTGAGATCCATTCTGGACAAGGGTTGATTCCTATTTATTCTAAAAGGGGGGCATGGCAAGCTTGTAAACAAGGCAGACAGCTGTTTGTTTTAAAGGAATAAAATCCTTTTCTTGGCTGAAAGAAGAGAAACAGCTCCAACTTCAATTCCTCTGTTTACAGACCATGGGAAAGAACAAAAATCATCTGTATAGAGGAGGGTTTAATAGAGACTGGCTCAACTCCTGGACATGCAGGTGAGAGGACAATGGAGCGAGTTCCTTAATCTGATAGTTTCCCACCCACCAGTCAGTAATTTTGGCTCATTTGAATCTCCCTGGAGTTGAGTGTGGCTGTCTTCCCTCTGGTAAGGGTGAATGTCTTCTCTGGGAACAAAACCCAAGAAATCACACTTGGCCCCTGGCTATTTCAAGCCAGTGGAAGAGTCATGCTTAGCCAGGCTATGAAAAACACTCCATGGAGCCCCATTAAATGGGAAAATTTGGAAATTTCAGCCCTGTCTGATGATGCTGGATGCTGCCAAAAGTGACAATAGCCTTTAGTTTTACTAAAAGTTCTAGTTTTAGTTTTAGTGTTTGGAAACTACAGTGCTAATGTTGTGACAATGTAATTAGCTTTTATTTTCTTTCATGCCTTTTTAATGGTCTTTCCTAAGACCACAGCTACACACCACTTGAGATCAGCTGCCAGCACTCAGCAGACCCTGTATAAAACAATGTTATTCATTTGTACCTAATAGAATATGCATCTTGTTACTGGTTACCCCCTGGTAACCAGCTGTGGGTGCCACCAAATTCCTTTTCTGTGTATCCTAGGAAAATCCTTGTGGTAAGGAAGATGAAGAAGTAGCTTTAGCATCCTGTGGATTTTGTCTGGTGTTGTGATCATAGTGTGAGGATCTCAAGGACTGCGCACATAGCTAAGAAGCATAATTTCTACTGTGATTACCTTGCCAAGCTTTTAACAAATATGTCCAGGTGATGGAGGGATGAGCAGGGAACTTTTGCATTTAGTGAATAGTGCTCACACACTGCTGCCCAAATCATCACAAATACCTGTAGGATTAAAATCAAACACATGCAGGGCAAATGTAGCTGTTATAAAAAGGAAGAGGAAGGTGCCCAGAGAAGCTGTGGAAGCCCCATCCCCAGAAGTGTTCAAGGCCAGGCTGAATGAGGCTCTGAGTGACCTGGTCTAGTGGAAGGTATCCCTGCATATGGCAGAGGTGTTGAAACTAGATGGTCATTAATGTCTCTTCCAACCCAAACCATTCTATGATTCAGTGATTCTATGATACAGAGACTGGACAGAAAATCAGGGTAGAAGTGGTAAAGTGCTGCTCACACATTACTGCTGAGCTTCTGTTCCACAGGTATGAAAGAAGCAATTTCTAAAATCTCCCTAACTGTGGCTGACCAGAAGCTCTTGGTGAAAGTATAGCTATTAGCATGAAATATTTTAAAATTAAAAGAGTTAATTAAAAATAAAAGAGCTGTGTTTCTCTTTGTCTCAGCAATCTTGCTGAGGAACCCAAGACCTGCCATTCCCTCTGAGTGTTTGTATTCTGTCTGCAAGTGAATCAGTCTTGCCTTAATTTACTCACCTCCAACATCTTCCCATTACTGGTCCTTATAATTACAGGGTTGGTCTTGCATGGTGTCCATTGTGAATGAACAGGCAGGATCTTATTCCTGCTGCTGTTTGGTGTAGTGGGAAGTCTTATGGGTGCATGATGATCCTAGCTCTGTGCTTTCTGCCTTAGTTTCCCCAGTGGGAAAAGGAAGATACTGGAATAGGAGAACATGGGATATCAAGCACCTGAGGGTAAGAGCTTTTGTGAACTTCTTGGTCATGCTGGGTTTTCTCGGACTCCCTGAGTACACTGTACTTGTCCTGCACTAGGAACAAAGCCTTTGGCCAAAAGAAGAGGGAAATATGCTTTTCTAGTAGTGCTTTCCTTGGAATCAAAGAAGGATGCTCAGACAGGACATGTTTGTAATCACCTCCTGAGCCTCCATTACAGCCCTGCTCCATTTCTGAGGCTTTCTCCCAGCCCTCACAGTCCCTCTGTCCTTTCCCCACCCAGTTACTAGAAAAGGTTGGATCTCTCAGAGATGGTTCTCCCATGTCTCAGGCATGGAAATACTTCCATACTTACTAATTCCCTGTGAAGTGTCAATAACAGGTGGCTTGTTAGCACGGGGTGGGGGAAATTTATCTGTGTGTGGGGGCTGTACCTTGAAGGATAGGGGCCATAAAGCCCCATGATGGGGTGGTCTTCCCTTCAGCACCACTCAGTCTTTTGGGAGTAGAGATGGTACCCTTGGTAAGTCTGTGCAGTGCATGTCATGACAAAGTGCAACTGGAGGATCAGCTGTGGCCCTCCAGCCACAGACCCATCTGATGGCTGAAGAGCCATCCCTGACCCCATGTCCTTGGTGAGGCATGTGCCCTGGCCTGGCTTGGCACCATGGGCAGGGAACAGCCAGGTCTCTGCCCTCTGTTCCTGGTTTGAGTCTGGCAGGCATAAGCGGTTTGGGTCTGAGCTCCCCGGCGCCACAAGGAATGTTTTGATGTACAGACATGCTTGTTCAACACCGCCACAGCTCTGTGCTAATTAAATCCAAAGGGTAATCATTATTTCATTGAGTTTCCTCCAGCACTGTAATTCCATCTCTGCTATGGCAGAAAGCCCTGGACAGGGAGAGAGTAACTTCTTTTTTCTTTTTTTTCTTTTTTTTTTTTCTTTCTTTTCTTTTCTTTTTTCTTTTTTCTTTTCTTTCCTTTTTTCTTTTCTTTCCTTTTTTCTTTTCCTCTCCTCTCCTCTCCTCTCCTCTCCTCTCCTCTCCTCTCCTCTCCTCTCCTCTCCTCTCCTCTCCTCTCCTCTCCTCTCCTCTCCTCTCCTCTCCTCTCCTCTCCTCTCCTCTCCTCTCCTCTCCTCTCCTCTCCTCTCCTCTCCTCTCCTCTCCTCTCCTCTCCTCTCCTCTCCTCTCCTCTCCTCTCCTCTCCTCTCCTCTCCTCTCCTCTCCTCTCCTCTCCTCTCCTCTCCTCTCCTCTCCTCTCCTCTCCTCTCCTCTCCTCTCCTCTCCTCTCCTCTCCTCTCCTCTCCTCTCCTCTCCTCTCCTCTCCTCTCCTCTCCTCTCCTCTCCTCTCCTCTCCTCTCCTCTCCTCTCCTCTCCTCTCCTCTCCTCTCTTCTTTTCCCTTTCCCTTTCCCTTTCCCTTTCCCTTTCCCTTTCCCTTTCCCTTTCCCTTTCCCTTTCCCTTTCCCTTTCCCTTTCCCTTTCCCTTTCCCTTTCCCTTTCCCTTTCCCTTTCCCTTTCCCTTTCCCTTTCCCTTTCCCTTTCCCTTTCCCTTTCCCTTTCCCTTTCCCTTTCCCTTTCCCTTTCCCTTTCCCTTTCCCTTTCCCTCTCCCTCTCCCTCTCCTTCTCCAGCTTGCACAGAGATGTCTAGTGAAGAGGGGCCTCTGCACCACCAGTGCCCAGGGCTGAGAGACCTGAACTGAAATTGGATTTTGTGCTTCACTGACTGATATCAAAAAGATGTAAAAAAAAAAAATCCCTTCTGTTTGAAGCAAGAGGGGTCTTCCAGGGGGGTTTCGACAAGATGATTTTAAAAAAATCTACCAAATAGTAGAAACTGGTGAAAGTGACTTCATTGTGGCTTAATGCTGGGTAGTCACATTCTGTCCATAATGAAACATTTTGGCTTTAATTGGCATTGTTTAGCATGTCTTATCTTTACTTCCCCCCCCCCCTTTTTTTTTTTTTTTTTATTTTCCTCTCTGAGATATATCATTAAAAGAAACAAACAAATAGGGAAAAATACCAGTCTGGACTTCTGGCTACCACACATCATCTGAATTGGGATTTTTTTAACGTCTTCTCCAGTCAGACAGTGTAGAAGACCACACAGCAATCTGGTTTTGCAGGCAATTTCAGCCTCTCTGGAGTTTCCTTTGCCTTATGAAAATATCTGTCTCATGTGACTGCTTCAGTGTGGGCCTCCTCTGGCTCTTTGGAGTTCATCTCACCTGACCTCCAAGGTCTCACATATTAATGTCACCCTGTGTGGCAATCACCCCTGACTCCCTGTGGACTGTGTTTTGATGCTGTCCCTGACAAGTGGCAGGTGAGTCCTTTCTTTGCTCATATCCTCAGCAAGATTTTAATTTTTTTGGGGGTAGAGAACCCTTTCCAGCCTTTATCAGTTCAGCAGAGTCAGACTGCATCTCTTTGTTGCTGTTGCAATATATATACCAGGCAAAACCAACCCCTTCTAAGCAGTTCTGCAATTCGTATGAGGTTTGAAAAAATGTGGAGGCTTATCTGTCTTCCAGTAGGCTAATGGGAAAAGAGCCAGGAATTTCTGAGCTCCCTTCCCAGCATTGGCTGTATGCTCTCAGCTTTATGAACTGGGATCTCAGCCTGTGTTATGTATTTCCCCTTGATTTGCCTTACATGTCATGTACCAGATGAAGATGGCTCCCTGCACAGGGGAATTTATGCTTCCTGAATTCACAGACTGCACTGTCAAAAGGCACCACAAGGATCATCTTATCTGACCTTATGTATACAGAAAATAGACTTTTCCCAGAAACTGGATTAGAGCATCTCCTTTGGTAGATATCTAATCTTTATTTCAACATAGGAAGCCCTGGTGACTTGGCAGCCTCCCTGATAAGCTTTTCCAATATTTAATTACCTTCATAGCAAAAGTTGGTGTCCACTTCAAAGACCGAATTAATCTAGTTCTATCTTCCACCTATCATGTCTTGTTCCCATTATCAGCACGGCTGAAGAACCTCCCCTTCTCTGCCTCACTATCAGACAGTGTTTCCCTAAGTAAATACCCATATGTAGTGATCCCTTCCAGCCTTCTCTTTGATGAATAAGGTTATGTTCCTAAACCTTTATGTTGACATGTGCAGCTAATCTCTGTCCCTCTGTGAGTTCCCCAGCCCCTGGTGTGTGGCCAGCAGAATTGACCCATCACCTCCCAGCAGCCCTTGCCTGCTGTCTGCTAAGTCAAGGAGTCCTTTCTGTGAGACCTTTCTCTGTTTTGAATGCCCCAAGATCTTTGTCAGCCTCTTCTGGCACATCAGCATGGCTGGCACTCATCCATCCCCATCTCACTGCAGTTCAAGGCAGCCTCTCACCCTTTAGGGATGAAGTAGCCTCTGTCAGGGTATTTGTCTCCTAGATTGTTATCCTATCCACTCTCTCTCCCTATGTGGATGTACCTATATATCAGACCAGTACATTTCCCATCCCACAGACCTTTGAACTGCTCTTGCAAACCCCATCTGCTTCTCAATCCCCTTAAAGTCCTTCTGCACCTCCTTTCAGTGCCTCCCTCCCAGCCCATCTTCCTGAGCCTGCCTCTGGGCTTTGAACCTTTTAATCCTCCATGCCTTGACTTGCTTCTGTCTGTTTCTCCAAGGCTGTCCATATTCAGCCATCTCTGTTAAGACAAGGTTTACAACCCCATCCCTTTACAGGCACGTTTCAAGATCTGTCAAGGGGCCGGTTCTGACACCATTTAATGCATGTTTTGTTAATCTCATCTAATACAGTTGAGAAGAAAAAAGCAGACTAATACCTTGGAGGAACAGCAAGGTATGACATTGCCACAGCTGCCTTTATCAGCAGAGGCTTAGGGGCTGAAGTGTGATGAATGCTGACGAAGGTTTCCTTCTCTGCCATCTGACTGCTTATAGACATATGTCCAGATTGCAAGCTCATTGATAAAATCCCAAATTAACCACCCTATTGTTTTGCTAAGAACTGATGGTGCTTACTCTTCTGGTTGTCCCCTTCTACTCTGCCAATATTGCCATGACCTAAGCCCTGTGCCAGCCCATTCCTTTTCCCATGGCTCCCCAAGGATTGCTAGATTTCATGTTGGTGGCTCTTTGGGTCATCTCTTTATGGCTCCTGGCAGTGAGTTATCCAGGCCTATAGATCTGACAGGTGCCATTACAGCAGACACTTCCCCCTTGCTGCAGATTGTTAGCTCTCAGCTCCATCCACCTTGTCATGCTGCCTTCTTCCAAACAGCATCTAGAGAGGTCTGTAAGGGATTTCTGAGTGACTGCCTGTGATCCTGCTGAGCACATCCAGTGGTGACCCTAATCCTGACCTTACACTCCTTTTGTATGGATGAAATATTTTAAAAGATGCCTGTGAACTTCAGGCCTGGAGCTTTCAGAGCCTGAGACAGACTGCCTTGCCCTATCAAGGATCTACTGAATGAGCTCGATTTTAAAGCAATTTACACTCATGCTCACCTAAACTTTTCTGCCATAAAGAAGTTAACCTGATGCAACTCATTCCCTGTCCCCAGCAAAATCAGTCCTCCTTGGACAAGATCGATCAGAAGGAAAGGGCTTTTGCCTGTTGTTGGGATGGAAGAAATGTGGATGATCCTCTTCATTTCCCAGTGCCATTGCCTTTAGCTCTAATAGAAATGTTCTTCTCTGGTGCAGTGCTGTATCTTTTAATGGATGAATTTAGTGGCTGTGCTGCTTGTCTGGAGGTCTGGCTGACTTATGACTTATACAGATATTACAGAAGATTGATAGGCACTGCCTGACCAAATGATAGGCAAACAATCATATGAGATCTCATATGAGATCTGTGTGGCAAAAGCCACACAGGCTTTTGCTTTGGAAATGCTCGAGACTTGCCATGCTTTGTATTTTGCAGTGACTTGCATCCCTGATGAGGCTAACATTGCACCCTCCTCCTGGCAGCAAAGTGGCACCACCACCATGAGGAGGTGCAGTGTCGTGGGGTCCTAACAAAGTCATCTCAAGGACAGAAGAAGTCTCACTATTTATGAAAATAAATGATATCTAATAATTTCTTTTCCCCCCTGAATGCCTGCAACCTCTGAACAAGCAGTGACAACCTATGTCACCCTGATGTTCCTCTTAGCAGTTCAGTGTGGCAGCACCACTTCTGCTGCCACGGCTGTGAAGGGGATTGATCCAGAGGCTGCCACCCTAGCCAGACCCTAATTCGTTCCAGAATCCTGTCCCAGTACAGGGAGATCAGCAGAAGCTCTGTCTCTTGCCAGCACTATTTACCTGGTGATGGGGCAACTTGTGACCAAGGTCACCATCATGGGGCAATTTCTGTTCTTATCTCTTCCCAGCAGAACATCCCCTTTGTTTTCTGTGCATGCTGTCTGCTCCCTGTTTTACCTACAGCATGTGGCAGGTGCCTGGGAGAAGAGCAGATCCCCCAGTTAATTTCTGCAAAGCTGATAAAAACACTATCTGCTGCATCCCAGGCTGTGCCTGGGGCTGGAAGGTGGTTAATGAGGGAACCAGCCTTCGGCAGGGGCTCAGCAGTTGGCACATAGCTGAAAGTCAGCATAGTTCCTTGTCAGTCATTAATTTCGTCACCTCGTTACCACATCTTCGGGGGTAAAGATGAGGAGTCATCTGCTCAGGCTGAGGCTGGGGAAGATTCAGATTAGAGGCTGGGGAGTAGATTCAAATGAGACATAAGGAAACTTTTTTTGTTGTTGTTTATAAGGGTGTCGAGACAGTAGCACAAAGTGCCCAGAAAAGCTCTGGAAACCCCATCCCTGGAAATGTTCAAGGTCAGGCTGAATGGGGCTTTGAGCAACCTGGTCTAGTGGAAGGTGTCCCTGCCAGTGGTAGGGGGCTTGGAAGTAGATGATCTCTAAAGTCCATTCCAAACTCTTCTATCATTCTATGATTAAATTTTGAGTGAAGAGTTTCACAATCATCAGGGAAGATCTAGTATGTAGTGGATTTCCAGAGCCTGTCAGCCTTGGAGATTTTGTCCTTTCTTCCGACTGTTTCTGAGATTAGCTCAATCCCTGGGAAGAGCCATGCATCTTTTATTTAGGCTTTCAAATGTATCTTGAGAGTTTGAAGGAGGGAAGATAAGTGATAACGGCAAATATAATGAATTCATCCCTGCTTATGCCCAGCACCACCTTTGTAAGATGGAAGGAAAACTCCGTTCCTGGAAAAGCAAGTATTTTGCTCAGAAGTGTTTGAACCTCAGGGATCTTCGGATATATGAGAAGTTTGGAGTCTGAACAGCCCCTCTAGTCCCAAGTCTGTAGCCATCCCCATTGCTCAGGTGGTCAGACACACAATCTTGCACTTCCCAAGCTGAACCAAGAGCGTAGGGAGGTGTGATGAGGAGAGACCCAAGCTTTTGGGACAGAAGCCAGGCGGGTCCAGCTGCAGCCAGAGTGCCTTGGCTGGGTGTCAGAGGAGCTTAGTGCCAAAGCTAATAAGTCTGCCAAGAGCCAGGACTTCCTTGCCTGGCTGAAAAACTAGGCTAATGGTGCTTGGCTGGCTCCAGAGCTCTGCTGGAAACTGCATAGCTGCTCTGCCATGTGAAACTGCTGCTTCAGACTGGGCTACTAACTTCTCTTCTGCAGCAGATAATACAGGGATCTGTGGCACTGAAATAGACACGAGGACACAAGGATTGTTCTGGGGATTTTCTCCTCTGCTGTGGCTTGCAGAGAGAAAAAGACAATTGCCACCTCATTTCCATTATGCTGCTGGGACTGTTACCATAATTTCAGTATCCCTTTGGTGGCACTAGGATGTGATCCCTGCCAGCTGTGGGGCTTCCACTCTGCTTTGGGATACTAGAAAAATGCATACTTTATAGATCTGACTTTTAGCTTCAGGAAGGGGGAAGATGTAAGGGTGTGAGGCACTGGCACAGGTTGTCCTGAGAAGTTATGGACATCTCATGCTTGGAAATGTTCAAAACCAGCCTAGATGGGGCTCTGAGTACCCTGGTCTAATGCAGTTGTCCCTGTTCATGGCAGGGGAGTTGGAATTAGTTGAACTTTAAGGCCCCTTCCAACTCTAACCATTCTATGATTTTATGACTCTACCACTGCTTCCCTGGGGTGCTGAAACCCAGTAAACTGTATTTGCAGAGTCACCTCAGAAAAGCACTATTTTCCCCACAAAACAATGAACCCCAAACCCATGGTGAGCCTGGTAGTGTTCTTTCCCAGAACAGCATCTCTGTCCCTGTTATCACCAAGTGTCTTCACTTTTTCTGTGGAGCAGGGATTTGTGTGTGAATGTAGATTTCTACGTGCTGAGTAGCTGAGGAGCAGAAGTAAAGACAAGAATGTTCTTATGGGGAATGTTTTAGGCTGAAAAGGTGTCTCACTGGGGAATTCAAACCCAGCTGGGAAATAAATTACAAAGGCAGAAGCCCATTTGGCTTGTCAAAAGGCTTGTCACACCATTAGGACAGTCTTAAGGCAAGTAGGTAGGGACTTGATGGAGTCATTGTGGGCTCCTAAAATGACCAACGAAAAAGTACAACACTGGTGAGTTTTGGGGAAAACTTACTGAAACACAGTATTAATCATCTCATATTTTCTGTGACAATATCCTTTTTGGATATTGTTTGCAAGACCCCTGGGGCAGGATCCTTTCCAATGTAGACATGGTGTAGCATTTGCCTTGGGAGGTCGAGGATGCTGCCACAGGATATTTAACAAACAGTGGTAAAAATAGCATTGTGACATGATTGTCACCATGGATTGTCCAGGCATTTCTCATGGGATATCATAGGTATATGTTGCATGCCCTCCCCTTTTCCTGTTTATTCAAGAGGATTTTCACCTCTGCAGTCCCTGGCATGCAGGTCCCAGATGGCACTCTGACAAACAGACAGCTGCTGGGCAAGGGGGGCTTTGAAGGCAATCACTTCATTGAAAATTTAAATGAGAAAAATTCCATGAATGAATATTTCTGGGGAAGGTGAAGAATTTTTACACCAGTGATTAGGATTAGGAGCAAAATAGGGGAAAACCTTGCCCTTTGTGTTCCTGCGAAGGAGGCTGCAGGTAAGGACCAAACCAGAAGCTGTTTCCCGCAATGTATCTCACAGGAAAAGCTATGCCCTCTTCTAAAGTTTTTTACCTTTGACACAGACAGCAGATTAACAGGTCTGAGAATTACCACAGGCCTAAGGACGGCCCCTGTGGTCAGTGAGGGTTATCAATGCAGATGACACCTCTGGTGATGCAGAGCTTGTCTTTCAGGACACTGTCTAATCTAATAGACCAACAGCTCACAATCCCACACACATTTATCTTCACAGCAGACCAGCCAGGGCCAAATTTTAGGTTATAAGTAGGCAAGATGCTGAGGCGTACTTATGAGCCTTCAAAATACCTGTTTTGAACCTAAGATGGATACAGATATCACTCTTAGAGTCCAGTTACTATTGGGAGGAGGGACTTGGAGTGCTAATTTTGCAGACAACCATCCTCTTCTAGCTGTGCATTTTTTTAGTGACTGCATGGCCTGATGGGATGGTGTAGCTCACTGATCTGCCTGAAAGCTGGTGGTCTTTGACCTTTTTTATTATACTTTGATGGGCTACACAAATTCCAGTTTTTGTCTAATGTAGAGAAAGGTCAGGACAACCTCTTTCTAATGTCCTGCAGTCACAACATAACTTAAACCACCCATGCAAACATACCTCATAAAAATCGTCACTTGTGTATCCAGTCCAGCATGGTAGAGGGGCTTTAACCTAGTTTCTGGGTGAGCAACCCATAACCTGTTGCCCTTCCTAGGTTCTACATTGGCTGACCCCCCCCCCCACCCATGTCATATCAGGACAGGGATGTCACGTATTTCTGCCAGTCCCTTGACCACCTCTGGACCATTTATTTGCATTTAATCCCCTCTGAATTCAAGGGGCAGCTTGATTTCCCCAAAATACATCATCACATGCCACTTAGCAGCACCATGCTACCAACCTCATTGCTGGTAAAAAACCCACCACCTCGTGTGCCATGCTCCCATCAAAAACGGCTCTGGGAGGAAGAAGCCATGTATTTCCTTTAACCTACAATAAAGCAAAGCAGTTCAAAGAGCTGGAAAAGGAGGTTAACAATCTCTTTGAAATGTAGGTTCAAATTCCCAGCACGGCCCCAGTCAATTATCAGCAAGTGCTGTGACACTTCTACTACTAACGAGGAAGAGGAGGGAGGGGAGCATGTGGCACAGAGGTCCAGACGGGCAGCAGCGGGGGTTAAAGGACATCACCAGGGTGGTGAGAAAGGTACCAGGATTTTTTTCAGGCTGATTAACCCTTCTGCGGTGTGCCCAGAGTAGAGGCACTGGAGTAGGTGGAGCTGGGCAGGGTGGCAGCACATTCCCCTGCCCAAACCCCTTTGTGTCTGGCAGGGCTTTTTCGAGGGATGCACAGCGCCTGGCTGTTGCTTTCTCCCGGGTGTTCCTCTGTGGCAGCATGAACCACTTTTATTTTAATCCCATTAATGAAAGGCGGTGAGTGCAGGGGTGGGGATGGGGCAGGAGGGGGGTGGGTTTGTTTTGGCGGTGAGGATGGGTGCACACAGGCATACAAATGCTGGGAGACAAAGGCTGTGATTAAGGGCCAGTACTCCAACTCCCCACTTATTACAGGAAAGGATTTATCTGATGGCCTAGTTTCAGCTCCAATTTTCCACCTTTTAATCAGGTTCCCAGGTCTGCTTGTCCACTCAAAAAGGGAAGGAAGAGGAAATCTCAGGGTGATGAAGCAGGAATAATACTCTATAAACATGCATGGGTCAGAGGGTTTCACTGCCCCAAAACTTTCCTAGGAGGCAGATCCCAGGGCAGGCAGGATTATGCCCAGCCATGCAGCATTATTTTCTGGCATGGCAAGAGTGCATCCGTGCTTTCCCGCCTGACCAAGCCAGGGTTGTGTGAAACAAACGTGCTGGAAATAAAAACCTTCTGCAAAATGGAAAATGTACAGAGGAGCACCTATTTTTAAAATGGACAGCACCTACTGCTGTTATGAAGTCAGCCACATAATCAGTCAGGAAGGGACTTCTGTGGGCTGACAGCTGACAGCCAGGAGAAACGGTTCCAGCAGATTGATGAGAAGAAAATGAGAGTTTTTGGGTACTGGGAGGTGCATGTTCTTTAATAAAGAGAAGAATTTCTGTCCTGTGCTGCCCTGGGCACAAGGCAGATGGGGGGAAGTGACTCTCCCTGTCTTTCCCCATGTGCTGGAAAGGAGGGATGAGATGCTGATAACTCTCCAGCAGACAGAACACCGCAAGCAAATGCAAGCTCACTCACTTCTTCCTCCTCCCTTACCCAGCCTGGCCTTATTGCCGAGCCTCTGCTGAGGTTTTCCTGCTTCTAAAAATGTTGAGCCTGTAATTAAAACGCCCATCTTGCTTGCCAGGGCAAACATATCTGACTGTGGAGCTGAGCATGTTTGGTGGAGACATCCAAAGCTTGCATCTAACCAACCTGGCTGGCTTTCCTGGCAGGGATGGCTTTTCTGGCAGGGATGGCTTTTCTGGCACGGGTGGTTTTCCTGGCAGGGATGGCTGTTGATGCCTGACACCAGGCATCCTTCACATCGTGTTATCAAGCTGACAGGAAGCTTGAGTGAGGGCCTCCTCAACTCATCCAAGCCTGATGTGCCCTGATGTGCCCTTCCTCCTCTGTGGGGCATCAGTGCTGTTTCAGGTGTTTGTGCCCTGCTGGTAAAGAAGAGACTTAAATGGGCAATGTGGGGACTCACGTTGCTGGTAGAGGCTTGCCTGTTTCTTCCCATTCAGAGGACTTTGGAAAGGCTATTTAAATAAGAAATAGTAATCAAATCAATATTTTAATTAGCAATAATTGAAATAATAAATTAAGAATTTAATTAAATAATGAATAAAAAGCAGTGGCAAAATAAGATATTAAGGCAAGGGGGCAAAGGAGTAGCAGGAGGGACAAGATCTAACACAGTGCTGGAGCATCACATATGTGGGGCAATCACAAGGAGGTGGGAGACCTTCAGACCCATGATAGATCCCAGGATGTTGTCCTTCCCCAGGAGAGGAGTACATTCTCCACCACTTTGGCTGAGCCCACACCACAGGTCAGAAGTGATTCTAGCCCCAAGGGATGTGGTGCTGTAGCCTCATGGTCACAGCCTTGTGATGGATTCCAGAGGAGCAGTCATCTCTAATGGTTGTTGGTGGTGGCTTTTCCCTTACAGTCTAATAATTCTGTGAGCAAGATTTGGCCTTCCCTGGTGATCTCACACCCCAGGCTACTGTCTGGCTACCTTGTATGCCATCCTGAAGGACAGGGCATTCTGGGGAAACTTTATCTTTTGTGATAAAGAAACAACAGCCTCTTCCAGGCAGCCTGCAAGTGTGCCTGCCCGGGTGGAAGAGGCAGTTGTTCCTTCTGGCTTGGGAGGAACAGGAACATTGCAGCTTCCCAGGGGCAGTTTCCTCAGTGGGTCTCTGCACCATTTTATATACAGCACCAAGAAACCTTTAAAATCAAATTTTCTATTTAAGAGCAGGAAGACACCTCCAGAGAGGTTTCTATTTATTCTTTAGTGTAATGGCTCTGCATGGTCTTAACCCTCTGTGCAGGAGCCCCAGCTCCGCAGAGGAGGGTGCTGAGACTGGATTACTTGTGTCTCACTGCTAGAAGTGCTGTGGTCTGGCAGTGTTCAGCTTTCTGTGCTGTGGCATCACTTCTGCACCCCTTTGCTCCCTCCTACCCCCACAGAATCATAGAATCCTTAGGAATGAAAAAGACCTCTAAGATCATCAAGTTGAACCCTTAACCCAGCACTGCCAAGTCCACCTTTAAACCTTCTCCCTAAGCACCACATCTAACGTGTTCTTGAACACTTCTGTGGTCCTGTGGTGTATCCCCACATCACCCCACCTGCTGCAAATCCAGTCTTGCAACACTAGCAGACCATGTCCCAGATTGCTCAAATCCATGATCTCCACTTGCTCCACAAGCTTTGGAGCAGGTCCTGGAGCAGGGAATTTGCACCACATGCTTTCTGCTGCTTCGCAGCCATGTGTTCCTAATTTCCTTCAAGTCAACCAGGGAAGCTGTCAAGCCTTTCCATCACTGAAGAGCACAGTAAGCCAAGCACCATGGGACAAATCCTGCCCCCAGTCTGGAGTTGCAACACCCATGAGGGCGGTGGGGATCAGCAGAGCAAGGAGAGAAGCTGTGTTGCATTTCGGACCCAGCGACAGCTGCCACCTGCTCAGCACTAAAGCAATAAATCTGGGGGAGCTGGGTTTATTCTCCTCCAAATTACTTTATTATATTGTGAGTAATCACAAAGCCTTACAATGCTGCAGAGGTTCTTTAAAAAAACAGACTAACACAGCAACAGTATTTGCCAGCTTTTGCTAAGACTAGTTTAGCTAGCAGCTAGCATGAGATTACACAAGAAAATCTTGCAGTCTTCAATTGGATTGTCACATTGGGTTTTAAATTTACCACAGTGCTGCAAAGACAGTAACTTTGACAGGAGGTGATAACCGTAATGTTTCATCTATGTACAGGCTTAAAAAAGTAAACAGATTTATTTAAAAAAAATACATTTTCTGCCAGCAGAAAATAATTCTCTTAAAAAGGCAAGATCCAGTAAAACCCCCATATCTTTCTTCACAAACTGCCCCATCTTGCACTGCAGTTTGTTTCTGTTACCCTCCAGATCTCTGCCCATAGGCAGCCCCATTGCCTTTTTAAGAAAATCAACATGTTTCCTATGATTGTGAAGGCTGGTTAAACATTGCAAAGTCTCAGTATAGGGGGAAAAATCCCCAAAACTGATGGAAGGGTTAAAAATCCCACCCTAAGCTACCCAAACAAATTATTGAAATGGAGATAGATGGAAATGTGGGAGTACCAAATTTCAGTATCCAAAGTTAGGTGTTGACTCTGACTTTTACGGAGTCTGCGGGTTTGGACAACAGGGTTTCCACTTTCCAAGACTTTTAAGGATATGAGGACAAAACCTGAGCTTCTTCCAACACTCTCAAAGACAGTAGTGAGATGAGTTTGTATCTGCATCACCTTTACATGGATCTCCCTAAATCAAACATTAGAAGTGGCCCTGATGCAGGGCTGGGTTTAGAGACCAAACTGCAGATCAGCTTGGGCAGGACCCCCATCCACAACATCCCATCCCCCCAGACAGAGCATGACAGATGCGGACCAGACCTCAGCAGTCACCTCCATTGCTCCTACAAGCAAGACGAAGGCTTCACACATGGCATTGAGTCATGCTGTGCTGCCTTCTCCCACTTCCTCTTAGACTGGAGAAAAAGAGGGTCCAGAGGGGTTTTCTTTTGCCAGCATTTCAGCAATGGAGGGAAATAAATGAGTAAAACTTGGAGGACCAGGCTTTTAGTAAGATTTCTGTTTATCAGGTTCACTTGGCAACCAAAGAGCTGTGTGAGAAAAAGAAAAGCCACAACTCTGGAAAAAAACCCCAAAGATCTTTTCTCTGATAAGCAAAGTGCTCCAGGGCCACATGCATCAGTGTTAATTCTTCCCCTGGCACGTTCTCAGAAGTGTTTTGGCACTGCAAGTTGCCTCACATATGCCCAGATGAGCTGCAGATGTTGTGTTCAGATGGGGAATATCAGCCTGGAAACAACCTACTCTCATATCCTCTAGGACTTCATCTTGGTTTGATAAGGTCATCAAGAAAGAATCCCTGTCAGAGTTTCCTTCCAAGCTTCCCCAGAAAGGGAGGAGGGATTATTTTCCTTTTTTTTTTTTTTTGAGCTAGCCTACATGACCTCTTCCCTTTGCAACCTCCCTCATCGAAGGCTAGTTCCTGGGTGAGATGTGGCTGTTAGCAGACCCCTCTGCTGCACACCATCTCTGACCAATGGCTCACTGAGGCTGAAAAGACGGGAGGCTGCCAAAGCTGGACCAAAGTTAAGTAGACATGAAAAGGATCAAGGTGGAAAAACAAGGAGAAATGGGTGGGAAAATGTCTCAACTTACTCAGTGTTCATTGCACAGCTATGCAAATAACATGTAAAACCCAGCACACTGGGTGCACCCTGTATTCAGGTTTGTCTGGAAATGTTTCTTCAAGACTGAAAGTGCATGACAGAAAACAGGGTGCTGCTAATGAAGGCAGCATCCAGAAGGCACATTTTGGGGAGTAATAATTAAAAGAAGGATGATGCATGGGTTCGTAAGCAAGCAGCTACAGAGCTGGTACATTTCGGTGTGTGCTCTCCAGAGGTGTAGCTTTGCTCCTACAAATGTGTCTGAGGCATGAAGGGTTTGCTCCAGACAGACTGTTCTGCCCTGGGACCTGCAGAGCGACTTGTCCCTGCATATTTTTTTTGATACTTTGAAGGGCTACACGCATTCCAGTTTTTGTGGAAAACTGCTCTTGAGCCAACAGGATGAGTGAGGACCTCAATGCACCGGGTAAAATCTGGAGCCTGCAGATAACGCAGGCTGAGATTTGAGAGTTTATAAAATCCACAAACAGTCAACTATTGGCAAATACAAATATATAAATTATTGACAGTTTTACAAAAGGCACACTGCAAGCCATCTCAGTCCGACACCTGTACAAGTCCCATGGCCCCCCACCCTCCCTGCCCCTCTCCTTCTCCCCAGCTTTCATCACGAAACATAAGGTGCTGCTGCTACGGATCCATGGCTGTCATAGCAACTGAGGACTTCCTTTTTGGTCAGCCCAATTTGTCGGTGGTACTGTCCTTCTTTGATGGTCTTAAGACACTGAATGTCCTTCCCTAAGGTGATGCTTTTGATGGAAGGCAGGTATTTCAGCAAAGTCTTTGGCAAGGATGTTATGCCTGTCCCAGACAGGTTGAGCTCTTGTAGGGAGTTCAGACCAAAGATAACTTCAGCAGTCAGCGACTTCAAGTTGGGATTGTTGGATAAATCCAGAACCTGGAGAGCTTGGAGTTCCTTGAAGCTATGAGGAGATAGCTCTCTAAAACCATGCAGGCCACTGAGGGATAAATGAATCAAGTCTTTCAGCCCTGTGAAGTCTCCTTTCTCAACCTTAACCAGAGGGTTTCCATCGAGATTTAAATATCGGAGAGGAATGCCTTGGAGGTTTGGTACAAATGTTAGCCTGTTTCCAGAAAGATTTAAGTTCTGGATGTTTGGAATGCTCTTTTCATGGTGCCTTGTAATTGTGCTGAGCATATTATTGGATAGATCCACATTCAGGGATTTGCCTTGACCTTTTGAAGCAAAAATGTCCATAGCTATATCCAAAAGTTTGTTATTGCTCAAATCTATGTCACTTAGAGGAGAACTGGAGAAACAGTCCTCCGGAAGGACTTCCAGAGAGTTATGACTCAGATCCAAGGACTCCAGGTACCGAAGCCTGGAGAATGTTGTGGAGGAAATCTTGGCAATTTTGTTGTAGCTCAGGTCAAGACTCACCAGGGTGGTGTATCCAGGGCCAGTAAGCATCGATTCATTTATTGTTTCCAGTTTGTTTGATGATAGATCCAAGTAGGAGGTATCCAGAGGGATTGGGACAGGAACAATGTGTGAGCCTATTCCGCTGCAGTCCACCTTGGTCAAGCTAAAGCTGTCAAAGAGACCAAAGGTTTCCACTTCACAGTGGCAGCCAGGGAAGCAGGTTTTTGTGGTACCAAAACAAGGAAGGAGAAGCAGCAAATTGAACCAGGCCAGGAAATGCATTGTTCTCCTGGAAAACAAGACAATAGAAAAGCAGATTTAATTGCTGTAGAAATTACTTGATGAAGGATGTGTAACTGTTTGACTTACACAGTCTTGACCTTTCTCTTTACAAAGGGAGAGATTAAGCACACCCTTGAAAAGCATGGATATCCCAAAGACTTTTTCTCTCATGTTATGAATCCCAGTGGCAACTTAATGTAGAAAAAAATTGGGTCAGTAGTCTATACACACATAACCAAATAAAGACAAAATTGGAAACGAGCTGTAAGAACAGTTGGCTGCTTTAAAGCATGATCTATCAAACATATATGATTTTAAGTGGACCATGAAAGAAGCTAAGTGACAGCTCAAACACTGAGTCATTTTACAACCTGGCAAACTTCAGCACACAGATGTCCTTCATGTCAGGGCCTTCCTGTGAGATTTGGGAGCACTGGCTTCAGGGCCCTGCATTGTCAGGTTGGAGAAATAATTCAGGCTGTGGAGCCTTAGGGGTCTAAAGGCCTTACTGGGAGACAAGAAACCAAAATTCCATTCAGATTTCATACAGGCAACAGCATCCTCAAAACAACATCCAGGATTAACATCTGAAAAGGCCAGCTCCTTACTGCCCAAAAGGACATCACACCTCCCTTTCTTGGACTTCAGATGCAAATTTTAGAAGTTTGGATTTGTATCAGGTGGCTAAAAAAAACCCTCCTTGGCCTGGTGGCAGCTCCTACCAGAGCAGAGGAAACAAGGCTTGCTCAGCCTAACCCAGCCTTTGCTGCGGTGGGCCCAGCCACCAGCACAGTGAAGAGAGACAATTTGCTTCATATAGAGTCTTTGGGGAGCCTCTGCTAATTGCATTAAGTATTCTCTCTGATTGACAATGCCAGTAAGCAAGGATTTCTCTCCACTGCTTTGGTTTTGACCCTTCTCCCTCCAAGACATTTCTGTCTCTCCATCATCTCACACAAGAGAGGCAGAGAACTGATCTGTACCCTCCAGATTTGCTGAACCTCTTCAGAAGACATCCTAACAAATCACCCACACAACAGTGGGCAACAACAGCTTCATGATTTCAAGAGACAGCCAAAAGAATCTTTAGATCTGAGTCTCTGGAGAGGCTACATAGGAGCATGTCAGAATCCTGCAGGTCAGCAGAGGCAGCAAGGACTGTCCTCACTGGTTCTTATTGCAGTCATGCATTGCACTCCTTGTGCCTTACAAACAAGGTCTCCAGAAGGCTGGAAACAAAAAAATCTCACCAAACAAGACAAGCAGATCCATCAGCACTGGTCCTTGGCTATGCTGCTGGCCATAAACAGACACTCATGTGCCAACTGCTCATTTAACAAGAAAAAAGTAAAATTTACATGAATGTTTCCATCTCCACCTCAGTCTCCCTGGTCTCTTACCTTTCTCATCACTGTTTAAAGCACTTCATTAACTTCCTTGCAGTATCATCTTTCCCACTCACCCTTTGATCTGGCTGAGATTCCTTCCTCACAGCTCTTACACCTTCCCAAGACCATTTCCTAGAAATTCACACTTCCTCTCCCCTCACCCATCCCTTGTCATTAATTTCTCTCCCCTTTCAGCATTGTCTTTTTGACCCGACTCTCATTCCCAGGAGACTGACTGGGGACTACTTGTCAATGTAGAAAAAAAAGTGCAAAGTGGGGAAAAAAGTTGCAAAAATACTGTCCTGGTCACTGATGTGAGTTGTATGGCAGTGTCTCCCAGATCTGCAAATAGAGAGCAGAGACTGAGACTCTAGCCAGGTTGCCTGCAACTAAACCTTTGCTAATGGCCAGCTTGTAATCCTCTGGGGTCCATTATTCTATAGAAACAACAGAAAATTGGTAAGACAAGCCCTAGCCTCAGCCCATCTCAACTGTTTTTTGAGAAAACACATTTGTATGCAGAGGGGACATAGGGGGTAGGGCTCTTCTCTGCAGACACTTTTCCAGATATCCCTTTCCTAATGACATCAAGGCTGATCCCCTCTGGTTCTGTGCACACAGATATAGCTTGCTGCCTTCTGCAGTCCCTCCTAAAATAAATACTACTGTTTTTATTTTATCATGAAGCTGCATTTGGATTCCACTGAAATGTTCTATTACCAGGGGAAGTTACAGCAGTGGGGAACTCCTTGTAAACTAAAACTGCAAAACCTCAAATGTTAAATATCTCACGTACAGGGAAGTACCTACATTGGTATCAGCCCAATCTACTGGTATTTCTCCTCCCAAATCCTACCCAGTGGCTATTCCCACTTGATGTCTCTATATGGAAAGGACCTCCCAACTTCTCCTTCAAAAGCGCAGCTCATTTCCTCATAGAATTGTTTTAGCTCTGGTGGGAGCTGGATCATACACCAGGAAGTCCAAAGACACACCAGCGTGAAATTTTACTTTCTGAGCACTGCTAAAACCTTCATTTGCTCCTTCTGGGGCATCTGAACAAAAGTTCAAAGCCCTAATTTAACTGGGAACAGACTTCTGATAGGGCCTGTAGCAGTATGACAAGGGATAATGGTTTTAAACTAAAGCAGGGGTGATTCAGACTAGATCTAAGGAAGAAGTCTTCTGTGATGTAGATGCCCTACTCCTGGAAACATTCAAGTCCAGGATGGATGGGGCCCTGAGCAATCTGGACCAGTTGAAGATGTTCCTGATTATTGCAGGGACTTGGACTGGGTGGTTTTTAAAGGGTCTATACCAACCCAAGCTATTCTATGATTCTGTGAATTGAGAGAAGATTGAAAAATGGTGCAGGGCTTTGATATGCAGCTGCTCAAACCCTTTTGACATGGGAATTCCCCTTCTGATCAGCCTCAAAAATGATTGCCAGAAGTGGGCAGATACAGTGACTCTCACTACAACATCCATCACTTCAGCCAACAGTAAAGACAAAACATTACACAGCTGAAATGCAGTACACAAAGCTCAGCTGAAGTATTTGCACAGCATCTATTGCCTCTTCCATCCTCACAGCACTGCCACAGATTCTCCCTTACTGGCTCTGCAATTGCTTTGCAGATGGGATACAATCCATTAGTACCAGCTAGAAACTCCCTTATGGAGCAGCATGGAGCATCATAAGCTAACATGCCACTTGGTTAATAGCTTTGATAAAAGATAGGAGAAATAAAGTTACTGGTCATCTTCCAGTCCAAGAAAAAGACTCCTGCATTGCCAGATAATTGGCAAAGAACTTAGTCAGGTACAGGCATGCTTTATCATTGTGTGGAACAATTAATAGCTCTCTTTGAAATGGGGAAAGAAACACACCGCAGGCATTTACAGTTCTGTGTACAGTGTGTATTGGAAACTGCACCAAAATGCCTTTGGATTGCTGCCCACCAGCTGCTTTGTTGATAGAGACAGAAAGCCAAGGTATGCCATTGTAAAAGGAAGAGGAGTTATCCTCTTGCAGCACTGAGGAGTTTCACCTAGGGAAACACCACGAACAAGAAACTACCAGCACCATCACCTAAGATAGTGAGGGGAAAGCCATGGGGAGAAAGCAGCCCACCCTGGGGCTGGTTTAGCCATGTCCTCTTCATTTGAGGTATTGAGCTATTGAGGTATGGAGAGATCCCAGTGGTAAGTTTTGGCCATCTGGCAGCTCTAGGGGTTTTTTTAAACCCACAGATTGCAATAGGAGCTGCTGGGGGTGCAACATCTCCCCCCACGTTTCAGGTGCCTGCAGTGACTGCAGGGTTCTGGTCTTTGTATCTTGTTCATCCTTTCTGCAAGAGAAACCTAAGGAGAGCCTGTGGTGGTAAATGGAGCAGTGTCAGACCAAGCTCCTACAGGATGCCAGATCTCCTCTGATCCCACATCTCTCCTTTAGCCTGTGGCTGCCCTTATGCCTTCTCCCTACCATGCTCATCCTTTGCAATGCTGTGTGGCAGGACTCACACAGAAAACTCACACTGAGATTTGCCAGCCAAACATTAAAAGCAGAGTGTAGAGGAATGGCAGGCCTCAGATGATGGTCAGGGAGTGAGGTGGGAGAGAGGAAAGCTTTGTTATGGTGCTGTTGCAAATTCACACTTCTCACTGCACTTGATTTCTTCTCCTCTCCCTTAAAGACTTTTCTCATTAGGGAGATCAGCTGACACATCCCTCCCTGGATGAAAGCCCATTGCCTGGTCCCCCTCAGGAATGGGGATATTAAGAGGATGCTACCTAGGCTACCTCCAGTTGCCCTGACAACCACCAAGCTGGAATTCCCCATGGCAAAAAAATCAATTACTAATTAAAGAAATAATACAAGGGGAGGTGTTTTAAAGTTTGCTGTTTGATGGAGTCAGGAAACAGCTGCCCCATTCTTCATTCCCTCAGCCTCCTTCAACACGAACAAAGTATTGTCTGAAATGCAGCTGGGGTTGGGGCTAAAGGCCCAAATTCACCCAATGAAACTTGAGGTACATGGGTAAGAAGTGTGAAAAAAAACCCCCAAAACACCAGTTTGTCTCTACAGTGGGGTGAAGAGAAAGAAATTGCTCCAGAGGGGGATGAAACCAACCTAAGGCCATGCACATCCCTGGAGATATCCCTCTCTCCCTTGTCCATGACAGAGTAGGATGCCCAGTCTCCCTGGTTACTGCTTCCCACGCCACTCTTGGCTGCATCTTCCAAACCCTAGTCTCTCCCAATAACCAGGAGCATGTGGATAAACCAGTTTGGCTCACTGATTCAACAAAAACCCCTCTGATCTTCCTCTTTCCCCTTTCCTGGGTCAGTTTTCTGACAAATTCAGGTGACCATCCACAGGGTTACCAGCTCCCACACAGGAGTGGGGAAAACAGAATCTGTCTTTTCCACAGTAGCCCACAGTTAGGCCAGATCAGATATGACATGAATCTTGAAGGCAGTGTGGACAGATCCTAGTATTTTCCATGTTTCTTGCCAATATTAATTCTGGATCAGCAGCAAGTAGGGAAAATTTCAAATAAAAAAGGCAAAAAGGAAGAGCTGAAGTCCACCTGTCCCAAATACAGTTGTTGTTCTAGCAAAGGACAGAAGAGTTGGATTAGCAACAATATTTCAGGAGGAAAATTTTGGGATTGTCTTCTGTCTCTTTTATCAGCCAAGTAAAGAAAACCAAGTCTTTATAGTGAAGCTCACCAGGCCCACTTGGCTGCCAGCACTAATTGGGGTCAGGGGAAAAGGAACGTTACTGGAAAGTGAAACAAGTGCATAGGTTATGATAGAGGCCATAAATCCTCCAGACTGAAGAAAAAAAAAAGTTGGCTCTGGCTCTTTCTCTTTTTAAATATCTTGGAGGCTAAGTGGCAGCTGGGACAGCAGATCCAGAGCACCAGAACGCTCCAGAGCTGCTTCTCGACAACAAAATTGCATAAGAGACCTTTCCCCCCCCTTCTCCACCCATTAATTATTCTGTAAAATTAGAATAATTACCGACTAAAGTGCAGCACTAGCAGCAGCTACACTTTTCCAGTGTGGACTCTCCCGGCTGAGCCCAAATGACGCCACAGATACAATCGCGGTCGGGTCTCCAGATCCCAGATGCCAATTTGAGCAGGCAGCAAAACTAGCTCAAACCAGCCTGCAGCCAGAGACCATTAAATCCTTGCTGCAGACACACACCCTTCCCATAATAAAGAGACTGCTGCTGACAAGGTTACAATTTTTTGTTGTTGTTTTTTTTTCGTGTGAATCTATTGAAAGTAAAGGTCATTCAGGCTTTTGCTTTGCCTGCTTCAGACTGGCTCTTCCTAAAGAAGGGTTCGCCACACAAATGCTGCAAAGAACTCTCAATAAATATTATTAAATAATATTTAATACTTTATGAATAAATATTATCAAATATAAACTCACAAAAAAATGCTGGTGTAAATGGGAACAGTGTTTTCTGACCCGCTTGTTACATTTTGTTATTTGCTGGTTTGGGCAGCACTTTGCAAACAGTCCTGGTTTTATACTCAGTGTTTTGAGACTTCTGGGGTTTAGAGAGAGGAGAGCTAATGGAAATCCAAGAAGTATCTGGTTTTTATGTTTGATCCTGCATTTGTTAGATGGGCTTGAGAGAGTTCAGTGGAGTTACTCTAGGTGTAACTCTCTCAGCAGGATGAGAATCAGTCCCTTGGCTCTTCCAAATTGCACTTGATTTCATGGAGGCCTCCATCCAGAGACATTGCACAAGTCACCTTTAGGGGATAAGTTATCACTTTTCAGTTCACACTGATGGTTTTATCTGTGGGACTTGGAAAGCTGCTTAGAACAGCAGAGCTATCCCAAATTTTCCAACAGGATAAAAAGACAGGGATTTTCAGCCCTATTTCCCTCATCAGTGCCTGCAAGCGTTAGGATGAGGGGAAACTCACCCACTGGGGTGGTGACTTTAGCCCTTATGGTTTAATGTAAAGAGACACCAAGGGCTTGAGCAGGAGTGAAAAGACATCCTGCAGGTGCCTGAACACTTTTTGCTCCATGTTCCTACTCCCTGGGAAAAATCAGAACGAAATGCAAGGAATGCAAGAAGAAAAATAATAATAATAATGAAAGATTTTGCTATGAATTCTTTTATGCTTTAATTATTTTGCCTGGCAAAATCATGCAGCAGATCCTCATGGAAACTTTGCTAAAGCACACAGAAAATAAGGAGGTGGTTGATGATAGCCAACGTGACTTCAGTAAGGGCACATCCTGCTGAACAAATTTCACAGCTGTCTATGACACAGTTACAGTGCTGGGGGATGAGGGAAGAGTGACTGGCATTATCTACCTGGACATGTGCAGAGCATTTGACACTGATCCACGCCACATCTTAATCTCTACGGAGAAACATGAATCTGATGGTTGGATGGCTCAGTGGATAAGGAATTGGCTGGATGGTCACATTCAAAGAGTTAAAATCAACAGTTTGATGTTGAAGTGGAAACCAGTGAGGAGTGGAAAAATTGCATAAACAGAGACAAGACGCTACTTCCTGATCTGGACAAGAACCCCACTGCTCTGCATCAAGTCTGTCTTTGCAAGATTTGAATCTCACCAAATCTCAAATCCTGGTTGTGGACAGCCAGAAGGGGCAAAGAACAAAAAAAACAAGATGCCATTCCACGTTTTTCTATCTTGGTTATTTCCATTTGCTTTCCTCCTCTCTGGACAGAAATTGCTGAGCCAAGACTGCAGTGACTTTCTAGCATCCAACCATGTTCTCCATCCTTTAGGGAAGATTTTTGTAGATGTTACAGGGGATGGGATAGATAAGATTAGCAAAGACAAAGCTAAATTAAGCATCACAAGCATCAGAAGCATTTCACAACCCCAAAGTCAAGCAGCCCCTCAACCCACTACATGGGCTACAGAGAAGATGTGTGATCTAGAGGGAGCACCTTCAAACCCTACAACTCCACACTATGGATCTGTTTTCAAATATAGAATCATTTAAGTTGGGAAAGACCTTGAATATCATTGAATCTAGCTGTTAACCCAGCACTGCCAAGCCCACCACTAAACCATGTCCCCAAGTGCCACATTTGCACATCTTTTAAATGTCTGCAGGGACGGTGACTCTAACACTCCCCTGGACAGCCTTTTTCAATGGTTGACAACCCTTTCAGTGAAGAATTTTTTCCTAATTTGCAATATAAACATCCCCTAGTGCAACTTGAAGCTGTTTCCTCTTGTCCTATGACTTCTTTCTTGGGAAAAGACACTGCAATGCTTGCTTGGCTGAAAGTCTCTGCTCCATTTTTTTTAAATGTAAAAAGAATATCTTTTATTTAATAAAGAAATTGAAAGACCTATTAAAATAAACTTTGTTACAATTGTGACTGTTAATGTCACAATTCCCATCTGCTTTGCAAGAGGTCACAGATAATTTATCATCCTAGTGCTTAAAACAGCTAGTAGTTTATTCCACTTGTGCAATCTTCCCCCTCAGGCATCCCTCATTCCCCCTGGAGGAGGAACTCAAGGTGCAGGGTGGTGTATTTTGGGATCTGACAAAAGGAAAACATGTGCAGGCAGGTCTGCCAGCCCATACAGTAACTTCTAGCTCATTTACATACGCTGCTGAAATGCAATTTCTGCCGCACGTAAAAGCTTTGTGCCTTGAAAAGATACATTTTGTGAGGGAAGAGCAGCCCAACTCCAGGGAATTTTTCCTCAAGTGGGAAAATGTTGGTGCCACATCCAGCATAGGAAAATTAAGAATTAAATTACCGTGGCATCAGGATTTGCAGAAAATTCCCATTTCTCTGCTTAGCCCAGAAAGCTGTCAGCTTAATAGCAGTTTATTTCCAGGTGGAGGAATTAGTCTCCCGTGGCTTTTGAAAGCAATTTTGCTCTCCAGCCTCAAGTCAAACTGTGCTTGTGCCCAGAGGGGGCATTCCCAAAAGGAAATTGTTTGCCAGGCCTCCTGAGTGGCTGGGGGCAGGGGAAGGAAGGTGTTGGACTGGTGCAGCACCAGGAGGGATTCACAGGGTTTTCTGGGAGCAGACAGGATGTGAGTATCCCAGCCCCACCATTGCCTCCTGGCTATTCCAGCTGCAGAACCACTCAAACTGGGAGTGTTGGCAGCTGTAACTGGTTCCCAGCAGCCCGGGATGCATGGATTCAAACAGGTGCCTGCAAGGGATGTAAGAGCTCAGGACTTTCTCCTGCTCTAGAATCACTGCCAGCGTGACCACCCCGAATTCTTTTATCCCTAACAGCTCCTATTTCTCGTCCTCCCCGCTCTGCTTAACTGTGAGCATTTCCAGGAGCAGAAGGCCTCACTATCCTGGCACTCACTGAGTATAAGAGAGACTTCATCTCTGCCAGGAACACAAATATTTTCTTAACCATCTCAAACTCGGCCCAAATAGAATTTTTATCATAGCAACATGCCCCAGAATGGGAGGTCTCCATTATTTTGGCACAAACTCAGGAACAGACCAGCCCTTCAACATGGTGCTTCATAGCCAAAGGAGAGGTTTACACAGAGTTTTGTGCCAGTCCTAGTGCATTTTGCTGTGGAAAGACCTGGTGAAGCTACCTGCCCCATCACCTCCAGTGCCCAAAAACCAACTGTGAGGCACAAAGGGAGTACCCAGGCTTTATCCAAATCACAGCAATAACCTTGAGAGGATTAAACCCTCCTTCTTCCCTAACTAGTCTGTTATTGAAGGCGAAAATGATTCTAACAAGCTTCTCCTGGAGCCTCAGCCCTTGGCGACACACACCTGACAGCCAACCCCAGACAGTTCCTGCGCTTGCTCCTGCTAAGATGATACTTTTTCTCCACACTCCACCTCCCAGAGACATGATATAACTCCAGAGGAATGCACTCCAGGATGAACACCATATGCCAGCAAGGAATGTTAAGAGGTGCAGCACGGGGAGAGGAAACCTCCTACCCACAATGGATACCTGGTTTTAGCTGTTAGAAGGGCTGATCAGCCATGTCACTGTGCCCAGCTGGGAAATGCCACATACCATGCACATCCCTGGGATGGCATGTACCATGTTCCATGCCAGGGAAGAGCAGGTTTGCAAGGACCCACCAGCAGCTGTGCGGTCAATGAGGGAAAGGCACGATGCCTATGGATGTGTACCCCACATGCCTGATCTGGATTGCATCCAATCACCCCAGAGGACCTGCCTGAGCTGCAGAGACCATGCTGTGTGGGTAGACATGGGTGGGTTCCCCCAGAGAAGATGAGCTGGGCAGGGGGGAGGAAACAAGAGAGAGGAAGAAGGAGAAGGTGATACATCCCAGGCTGATGCCTCTGCTCTCCCTGGTGAGACACAACACACCAAGAGCAAACAACTCATCACAGCCTCATCATCCTGTATCTCTGTAAAGCCTGTATCTCTAAGGGCTTTACAGCTCTTTCTCCTTGAATCATAGAATCATTAAGGTTGGAAAAGACCTCTAAGAGAATCAAATCCATTACAACAGAGGTGGCTCAGATCAGGTCCAAGTACTGCCTCCAACAGCATGCCTTTGTCATGGTGCAGCCAGCACTGGAAAAAAATCATGAGAAAGCATAGGGAAAAGAAATTCAACCTGGCTGGGCAACATCTTCAGCCCTGGCAGAAGGATTTTAACAGGACCCCATGCAGCTTTAGCTCTCTGAAAGGCAGCAGCTGCCAATCTCCCTGCTCCTAACAGCCCTGTGGGGCTGCTGACTTCAGTGAGGAAGGGCAAAACGAGGGGTTAAGCTGGGTGCCCCTTGGCACTGCTCCAGCTGGCCCAGGAATTCTCTGTGGGCTTTTTATTTAGTTTTGTGGTTGGTCTTTTTTCCCATGCACAATAATCTCTGGGCCCCTTTGCCGTCTGTGGCTCTCAGCATGCAGCTGCAGACCCTCCACTGAGGAGATAATAAATACAATCCTGGCCATTATTGTTGCAAACAGCACAGCTGGAGGCTCCCATCTCATTCTCCTCATGGCCTTTCTTTGCTCCCCCTCTCCAATAATTCTTGCAACGTGATGCTGCAAATAATGAATGCCAGTGAAACTGCTTGGTGGAGCATCAGCTGGGGCTTCAGGAGCTGTCCCCACCCCAGTGAAGCACGTGAGACATTTACTAGACCCAGTGGGTCTCCTACAAGGTTTGGGAAGGGGGGATTTGGGCAGGAGAAGGGGTGTAGGTAGGGCTGATAAAGGGTTTACCAGCTGAGTGTCATGCCCACCATGATTCCCACTGCAGATGATGCTTCATTGCCCCCATGATGTGCAGTTATCTCCTCAGCTCTTTTCGTCCCCTCCTTGGCCTGGGATTCTCCAGTCCCTCTTGGCTGGTGGAGGATTTTGGAGAAAGATCATCTCAAGTGGGTTGGGAGAGCCATTTCCCCGGCAGGACCAATGTCTCAGCACTGATGGTGCCATGAGTCCCCATTTAAGTGCCTCAGTTTCCTTCCCAACACTTTAAGGATGACTAGCAGGAGGTCTGAGAAGTGTTCAGTCCTGTATGGGGATGGTGGTACCAACCCCAGGTTTAATTCCCACCAGTTTAACTGGGAAGGGAGCACAAGGCCTGTGGCTCTCACCCCACACAGAAGTCCTCAGCCAACACTGCCACTGTCATAACTGGTCCAGCCAAATGTTACCACTCCCTTTGGGCACCATGTCCAGCTCCTGCCTTCCTGAACACTCTAGGGACAGCAACCCTGCTTTTCCCTCTGCAAAATGGGCAGCCAGGCCAGGGGAGAGGGAAGGGGATGGATGAGACTGGACAGGTTCAGTTACCCTATGATCACATAATTCTTTGAATTGGAGATCGGTTGCCGGAGGTTGCAATGTTTTGGTCCTGGACAGATACAAACTGAGCTTTTGCAGTAAGATTAAAGTGCTTTGGAGAAAGGATCTCCCCCATCCTGCTCTGTGAAGTTTGCCCTCACCATGCCAACTGCTACAGACATATCGTTCTCAAGGATGGGAGGAAAACAGGCACTTTTGGAGTCAGGGACATGTCCTGCCCCACTTGGAGACAGGTGACACAAGCCCCATGCACATGTGTCACCTCAGACGTGAGGAATCACATCGGTTTGACCCATCAGTCACAACAGGAGTTTGAATCTCAATTTTTCCTGAGGAGGATTATCTTATTTGAATAAAAAAAAAAACAAAAAACTTCCTTGAAAATGTAGTCCCCATCCCTGAAAGTGCTCAAGGCCTGGTTGGACAGAGCTTTGAATAAGCTGGTCTGGTGGAAAGTGTCCCAGCCCACAGCCAGGGTGTTGAAACTGGATGATCTTTAAGGTCCAACCCAAACCATCCTGTAATTTCTCTCCCCACCCCTGGGTCTGAGCTGCTGGCAAGACTCAGGGGAAAGGAGAAGAGACTTTTTTTCAGACAGACTGCAAAACAAAGAATCAGGAAGGAGAAAGGGGAAGGAAAGGGAACCCCACAGATGCTGGCACTCAGACATTACACACAGCACATAGCTCTCTCTCTGCTATGGTGAAGATAAAGTGCTTTTTTCCAGTTTGCTGCTGCTCTGACAGGAGATTTCCAGCCTGGTTAATGCAACTCAGGAATGTCCCATGCTAAGGCAGCCAGGATGGTTTAATCTCTTGCAGTGTCTGCAAACAGACGGGAAGGCTGGGGAGATTCCCAGAGCACATATTTCCTTCCCCGCTGCTGCACACCATGAGTACAATAGAAACTCCTAGGAAATTTAAAAAATATACAAAAAAATATAAAAATTGAAATAAAAATTAAAGTCCCAGGATTTCCTTGTAATGAATGGCTGAGCCATTCATACATTTGCCTTGATAAGTCCAGGTGCCAAGTTTTAAGACAAGAAACAGCTTGCTTAAGCCAGCCTTTATCTCTTCCCAGCCCTCAACATCTCCGTGTTCAGAAGTTTCCTTTGATAGCCTGCCAAGGCAGCCAGCACTGTGGCTACCGTGCAGAGCCTGGGGGTGCAGGGGTCAGGAGGGCTGCCGGACAAGGATGCCTTGTCTCATCCCACCCTCCAGACTCTGCTTCTCCCCACCAACCAGCTAATGGAAAAGGAGAAGGAGGAGGAGGAGGAAGGAGGAGAGACTGAAAGAGGATAAAAGAAAAGCAGTTAGGGATGGAGGGAAAACTCTAAACCTCCGGAAGACGGTGTCTCACCTTTTATTCCCAGCTCGGTCTTGCACAGGGGTGACACACACTGCTTCTCACTGTGTGGCTGGGGGAGCGCAGGATGCTTTTCCCTCTATTAAAAAAAAAAAAAAAAAATTAAAAATCCACAAAAATCCCTAAAAACTTCTGCATGTTTTTTTTTCCCTTTTCTCCCAATTTCTTCTCATCCATTCAATGCTGGTTTATTCCTTGCACTTAGTTACAAATTCTTAGTTGTAAAGAATAGGGGTGCAGGAGACCCTCACTCCAACCCTGCAGCCTTTCCTGCCAGTCCAGCTTGTCATTAGAAATTAATGTCCCCTGGGATGTCTGTCACGTCCTCGTTCCCTCCAGGCATTTTGTTATTGCTCCCCACTGCCTCTGACAGCAGCTGCTCAAATTCATTCACAAACCAGCAGCGTCTGCCCTGCCCCAGGATGCCGCAAGGGAAAATCCGTCTGAGCGCTGCCACCCAGCCTCCTGCCTGCCCCGGTGTCAAACAGCGCTCACCCACTGCCTCCGGAGGAGCCAAGCGGCAGCTCCTCCTCGGCCCATTTATAACCCCCGCGGGAGCAGGCACCTCCCACGTCCTCTCCAGGCCAGGGGCTGGGACTGGCTCCTCGGGTCACGATGGGACGAGAGCCGTGCCCCGCGCCAGGGCGATGGCACACACTGACCCGCTTTGCCTGCGAGCGCCTGGCTGCCGACAGCGAGCCCCCGCCAAGTTTAGCCTGCAAATTCTCCCAGGGACGTGCCAGCTTCCTCCGGTGCTTCCAGCATCTAACGCATCCAGCGTGCTTCTTATTCCCGGAGAGATCGGCGAGACGGTCCAACCCTGCCTTTTCCCCCGGCGCCTCTTCTCCCGGTGTTCGCCCTGCCTCTCCCGGCTGCAATAGCCCGGCGCTGCCAGCGAGCTCCGGAGCGGCAATCAATGCGATATTTCAGCGCAACGCCAGCGATCGGCACCGGCCGCTCTCCGCAGAGCAATGGCACAGTGTCCACCCAGACAAGTTTCCTACTGTAACTTCAGTGAATGCTGTTATTCAGGAGAACGGCAGCTGATTTATCATGGCAGGCACACGGGGAAAGCTTTCCATTCGGGAGACCGGGGGCTGCTCGTCCCGCTGCCGCGGCGAGCGCCGTGAGCTCAGCAGGGTTCGCTGTGCGCTCCTTACAGCCGTGCTCCAGTGCCTCCCTGCCACGGAATTGCATTCACGAGCCGTGCTGGCCAGCGGAGGCGATGCCACTTCCCCGCGACAAAAGCCACTGGCTCCATCCCCACCGCGCCCCTCCCAGCCCTCCCAAATCCCAAGCAGGAGGAGTGAAGTTGACAGACCCTTTTGTTTCCAGAGAGCTTGGCACGTGTTGTGGTTTACTGAGCTAATAAATCTGCCGTGGGCTGCGCCTTTTAATGACTGCAGCATTAATAACAAGTTTCCTGGGAGCTGCTTAAAAGTTTACAGGGTGTGTGTAATATCAGGGGAACCCCGGGCTTTGACCTCCTGCTTCAGAAGTCACACCCAGCAGCTTCTTTCATTCTTCTTTTTTTTTCTTTTCTTTTTTTTTTTTTTTCAATGAGAGAGTGAATAAATCTTGTTCGGCTTCCTCTCCCCCCTTCCCAAACACACCTTCCCCGTCAGCTTAATCCACTTACAGATGGGAAATTCCCAGGCAGGAACGCCTTTGCCATGCTTTTATCAATGCAAACCGGGGGGAAAGGACCCCCCCACCGTCTGCACCTTTCAGCTTCTTCACCCCATCCAGTCGACCCCTCTAAGCTTTCCTTTCCTTCTCCTTTCTCTGCTTACCTTGAGTAAGCTGCAAAACCCTGCAAGCCTTCCAGCACCAGAAACCCACCAAAAAGCTTCTCTTCGCTCCGGAGAGTTGAGGGGAGGGCCCGGAGAGGAGGGAGAGGAGGAGGAGGGAGAGGAGGGGAGACAGGGAGCCCTGTGTGAAATCAAAGCCCCGAAGCCGGGCACGGGAGGCGGTGCGGAGCCTCCAGCTGCTGCTCGGATTACTCTGCAGCCGTGGCAATCCCGAGACCTCTACAAACCACCATTCCACTGGGGGAAGGAGAAGAGAAGATCCCTTCTCTTCTCCAGCTGGAGACGCTTCATTCCGGGAGGGGAGCCGGGCTGGGGGCTCGTACGCACTCCCCTCATCTCACAGTTTCCCCCCTGGAAAAACCAGAGGTGGGGAAAAAAAAGTAGTTTACCTCCACCTCAGCCCTCTGTCCTTCCCCCTACCCTGCACCCCCGGCCGCTGAAGCCCCTGGCGAGGAAAATCTCATCATACCAAAAAAAGTTTCCGCACTCTGGGGCTGGGGAGGGCTCCGCAGCAGGCGCACCCGGGGCTGGCCCTGCGCATCCCCGGGGAGACGGCAGGGAGGGCTCGGCCCATCGCGGTACAGCTTCCCCCCTCCCCAGAAATGAGCCCCACGCTTCTGCACACCCGGGGAAGTTTGGAGGGAGGCGCAGAGAGGGCATGCAGGGGCCAAGGAGGGGATGGAGGGCACGAGGAAGGGATGGGGGTCAGGGAGGGGATGCGGGGGTCAGGGAGGGGGTGAGGGCAGAGGGAGGGACTCACCGGGACCGGGGTCGGTCCCCAGCACCGGGCCGGTTCCCACGGCGGGGCGGCCGCGCAGCGCCGGTTCCCACGGCGGGAGCGGGCGCCGCCGGGAGCCGGCAGCAGCAGGGCTTGGGGCCGGCTGTCCCCTTCTTCTCTCCTCCTTCTCCCTCCTCCTTCCCGTCCGAGGCGTGCAGCTGGCCGGGCAAGCTGGCTGCCCCCTTCCCCGCAGGAGGAGGGAGGAGGGAGCTCAACAGATGGCTGCACACAAGGGAACATCTGGGAGGAGGAGGAGAAGGAGGAGGAGGAAGGAGGCAGGAGGCAGGACTTGCGCTAGACTGTGCCACTCCTGAGCTGGCAGACCCCCCTTAACAAGGGAAAAGGCGGGGGGAGGTGTCGAGCCGGCTTTGCACACACACACGGTCCCCCTCCCTGCTGCTTTGCATCCCCCCTGGCTAAAATTCCTTGTCGTTCCTTTGCTTTCTTGGGGATCACACCGGAGTTGCCCTTTCAGCACAACCTTGTTTCCAGCCCTGACTTCTGCAGGGCTTTATTTGCAGACATGAGTTCTATTCCTGAACACTGCCTTCATTCAGTTTTCCAGGCATTTAGTGCCAAGGCCAGCTCCAGCACCCCAGGGTGCAGGTGGGACCAGGCAGCACCAACGCTTGAGCAATGCCAGCAGGCAGGAGACCGGGGCTTACAGGTTGTGTGGTGTAACCCTCAAAATAGAATAAAGGAAAAAACCAAACAAAACCAGATATAATCCACAGTGTGAGGCACAGAGAGTCTGAACACCATCACTGGAGGATAGGCAGTGCCTCGGGCTGTGAATGAGCAGCCCTGCGTCAGAATTTCTTGCCTATTAGCTGTAGCGGCCCAGCGGTGGCTTTAGTCATGATGGTGGTACTGGAAAGGGGATCAGAAATCACAGATTCACAGAATATTCTGAGCTGGAAGGAACTCACAAGGATCATCAAGTCCAGCTCTAAGGTGAATTACTCATACAGGGATTGAATGCACAACCTTGGTGTTTTTAACACCAGGCTCAAACCAACTGAGCTTCTCTCAGGGTGTCACATGCCTCATGTCATGGTGCCACGACATTGGAAAAGGCAAAAGGGACTGCAAGAGTCCATGAATCACAGAGGACATATCCTGTGGCTTGCTGCAGCTTCTCATATTCAGCATCTTGCACCCCTTGGTACATTACTCACCTGTGCCAGGTCTTAAGATGTGTGGTTGCTTGTTTCTTAAAAAAGTTTAGGTTACGGAAGTATGATCAGGCTTCCTGTTGTTTGCTTTTAGTAGCACTGAAAATACCCCACTTGCCCCATATTGATGATCAGGATTTGCTCGGACCACAACCTCCAAGCAAGCCTGGTGCTGAGGTCTGTATTTAGCATCTCTTTGTGATGAAAAAGTGGTGAAAAGGGTGTTTGTTTTGGTTCTGCTCAGCTGCTTTCTCAAAGAACATCACTGCATGAAGATTTGCTGGGTGAGCTCCCTGCCCAGCAAATGCAGCTCTGGTCAGAGGGGCTGAGGCTCGAGGCAGAAGGTACTGGTGGCATCAGGAAGTTGTCATCGTTGTTCCTCTCCACCCTCCGCATTTCCGAGTATGGCTTATCCAGGATATGTGCTCACTCTGCCCCCATCTCAGGAGCTGCTTTTCGGGAATCACCATCAGACTTCAAGAGCTCTGCCAAGGAGCAGCCCTAGGGAGCCAGAGAGAGGAAATGTGTGCTCAGGACTTGGCTGAGCCAAATGCTTTTTGGGGAAAACCATGGGAAAACCCCCTAGTCTGGGTTGTGATTTTCCATGTAAACCTCACGGTGATATCTCCAGACATGAACTTGTAAGGATCTCTTGTAAGGATCCATTCAGTAGAGTCTTTACACTGTTCAGTTTTTGTAGCTCTGAGTAGGGAATTTATTAAGCTGGAAACTTTTCTTTAATTTTCCATTTTGTTCATTTTTTCTACGCCTTATTCTAGGCCTTTGCCATGTCAAAGCTGACGTCAGTAAAGCAAAAGGCCAGTTCAAAGGTGAAGAAATTGGGAATTAAATCCTTTGGCTCAGATCCAGCTAATATATAATATCTATATATTATATACATGTAGATATATTACACATATGTACACATACATATCTATATATATACACACATATAATATCTATATATATACACACATATACATACATACATATACATATACATACATACATATATATATATATATATATGCATAAAAGTTGTCCAGTTTGATGTAGTTGACCAAAGTCATGACAAAGGGCAGTTCTGGGTGATCTCGGAATAGGAATTAGATCTGCTGTGGAGCTACCACAAAATTAGTTATGCATCCATCTGATTCTTGGCTACTTTAAACAACTATACCAGTGTCTCACCAGCATCACAACAATTTCTTCCTAAATTCTAATCTAAACCTCCCCTGTCAGACAATTTGAAGCCACCCCCCTCTTGTCTTATTACTACAAGTCCTTGTCAAATGTCCCTCTCCAACTCTCTTGTAGCCCCTTTAGACACTGGAAAGTGCTCTAAGGTCTCCTTGGAGTCTTCTCTTCTCCAGGTTGAGCAAACTCAGCTCCCTCAGCCTGTCTCCACAACAGAGGTGCTCCAACCCTCTGAGCATCTTTGTGGCCCTCCAGAACCCTCCAGCAGATGAAAGAGTTAATTAACACCATTTTTAGAAGACCTTGAGTCTTAAGGTCATGTTTCCCATGATAACTATTTTTATTTCTTTGCCACATGAGAGTATATTTTTGTAAAGATAAAACAGGGTTTCCCCAGAACTGTGTAATCCTATGGACTGAACCTTCCCATGCAAAACCAGCTATGCTGTTTGCATAAATTTCCACATCTGTCTCAAACAGTTCACTGCCTGGGATGCCAGGGAAAGGTGAAAGATAGAAATGGAACTTCATTTTTCTCTCTCCAAATATCCCTCCTGTACTGCTGGTGCAGAGACCCTAGCAGGTCTGGGAACCATAGGTCATCTTCTCCCAGTTATGTTCTTCCAGGACCATGCTGAGCTTTCCTCAGATCTTCTGTTCCCAGAAAACACCACTCAGTTCTGTGTTTCTCAATGTTTGATAACATCATGGCTGGTTGGACTTGTTAAAATCCAGAGAATTCTTAAGCTAAAGAAAGATGTCTGAGTCACCGACTTTCTCCTGAATGAATCCTAATAGACATATCAGGGAAAAGAAGTTAAAGTAAGAATAAGGATGACATAAACTAGATTAGTAAGAAGAGCTAGAGTTGGAGTTTTGCCCCATGATCTCAGAGTCCCACCCTGAGATCTCATTTCCCTTCGTCTGAATATGCAATCACAGGAAAGGAGGTTTTTCACGCATTAAACTATTGGGAAAAGCCACAAAGCCAGATCAGTGGCTGTAAATCACCAACTCTGATCTTGTCCCTCACATAAGAGTACTCTTGCAGAGGAGGAAGCTTTCCCTTGCTGCTGTGCAAGGGACTGCTCATGAACTCTCTCCTTTGTGGTGGAGATGGAAGAAATGGCTTAGGAAGCTGTCCAAGCTCGATTGCCATTGATGTGATTTCTCAGAAGAAAGAACCCACAGCAGCAGCCATCAGGATCACTTGTGAAAGACTTCAGTTACTGCAAGAAGCTTAAATGAAACACTGATGACAGCAACAGCTAACAACATCACCAGTGGGAAAATATGAAACAAGCAGGTCTACCTGTCTGCTCTTGGAATGTTTCCCGTCCTTGTGGGAGTCCTGTAGTAATTAGAAGCAAAGATTTTTTGAACTCCTGTAACAAGTAAGACTTAAACAAACAACCACTTGCAGCTGTGGTTTTTTTACTTCATTCAGAGGAGTGTGGCAGACTTGGATACACAATGCACTTTAATGTATACAGCCTTGGTCAAAAATACAGGTTTTTCTGTAGGTCCATTCTCCCCCTTAGCCACTGGATCATGTCCTGTGGATGTGAGCTCCCTCATCAGTATCTAACTGCAGTCAACCTCCTTGGTCTGTATTGACCAATAGACTGGTATGGAAAATTGTCACCTCTTTGCTCACCATGTTGATTATATCTGTATTGATTGAGAGCCAGTAGGAAAAATACACATATTTGGGAAAAGAGGAAAGAATCCAGCTCCTCTTGGTGGAAGAGCTTCTTGCTGCTGGCAAGGGCCGATGTTCCTCTTACTCATTCTTCCTGCCTAGCCTCATGAATTTTGCTCCCCTTAGTGCCTGGAGGCTCAGCCTGACCAAGAGGTACAGAAGAGACCCTCTTCCTCACTGTTTATCACCTCTCCCTTACTGTCCCCTCACCCCAGTTGCTCCATAGTCTGGTGGATTTGACACTGTGTTGGCTAGTGGGGTCTATGGATTTCAAATCCCTTGAGCTGAGGAGACCTTTTTTGCATTTGGATTAAAATTTAGCATCAGAAAGACAGGTTAGCCTTCTTCCTCTCCCTCTCCCTCTCCCTCTCCCTCTCCCTCTCCCTCTCCCTCTCCCTCTCCCTCTCCCTCTCCCTCTCCCTCTCCCTCTCCCTCTCCCTCTCCCTCTCCCTCTCCCTCTTCCTCTCCCTCTCCCTCTCCCTTCCTTTGAACACTTTCAGGCATGGGAGAGTCACAGCTTCTCTGGGCAAACTGTGCCAGTTTCTCGCCATAGTAAAGAATTTAGTCCTAGTATCTATTCTAAACCTACCCTCTTTCGGTTTAAAATCATCCCCTCTTGTCCTGTCACTACATGCCCTTGTTCTAGATTTCTCTCTTCATGGACAGTGAAGGAGGCTTGGGCACTTATGATAGGTTTTTTCCCACTCTGGGGCTGAGCATCTTCTTTTCAGGTATTGTGGAGCCTAAATAGCTGACCCAAGAGAAGTGTGGGCTCTTGTCCATCTGCTTGTATTAGTTGCTCCTGGAAGTGGGTGGTTGTTTCCCAGCAAGCTGCTCACTGGAATTTTTGCTTCTTTTTTATAAATGTTGAGACTCTCATTGCAGATATTTACTTCACATTGACATGAAGTCAATATTTAGCTCTTCAATTAATAAATATTTAGGTTTGCTTAGTTCAAATCAGTGTATCCTGAGATTTTTCTACTATGATCCATGGTTAAGCTCTGTGGCCAACAAGTGGAAAAACCCTGTCATGCTTTCAAGACCTGTTTCTGCAATGGTATTGGTGGAATGAGTTCATTCTGCTACTGAAAGGTCACATCCTCATCTATGTCGAATGCTACCTGGAGTCATGAAGGCTCATAAGGTCACACAAGGAAGGAAAGAAAGCATGGGGATTTTTATATTTGTTTTTCTTCTCAGTTTTTTTTCAATTGATATCAAGAAATCAACCTGTAACTGTAAATTGAAGGGGTGTTTGCATCCTTCTAACACCCTGTCGGGATTTTCGCTCAGTTCTATGTCCTTAGATCCTAAATACTCAGAGGTTTCTTTGTCTCTATTCCCCATATAAAATGGATAGAATCAGAATAATTTTGAGAAGGTGGAAATCTTTGAATTCAAAGCCAGACTGCCTGGCACATATTTAACCCACCCATCCACAATGAAAGAGACTGAGTGGTGTATTCCGGTAATTTACACCCTACTCGATGCTGCAAGATGCTTTGGACATCCCATCCCCAAAGATGATATTGATGCATAGGTTGAGGTCCTTTATCCAGAAAAAAACAGAGACTTGAAAATTCCTTAGAATTCTGGTCTGCAAAATAAGGCTAATTTACATTGACAAGGTGAGAATCAGGGAGGAATAAGGTAAAAGCTGCGAACTGTGCATATAGACTACAGACACAGATCTTAAGATCCAAACTTAAAGAAAACCTTAGGCTGGAAGAGCCCTTTGGAGTTCTTTGATTCAAGACTCCAAAGTCTAGCTTTCATCCCAGAAAGCCCTTAAACACACATAATATTTTGAATTTGTTGAAGCTCCATTGACTTCACATCTACAGAGGATCATGGGTTTCACTAAACACCCAAGGCCTTTGTTAAAAGTGTGGGTACAAGTCCATTGCTGAAAACAAGCCCTGCAGCAACATGTATTGAGGAAAAAAAGGAAACAATAGACAAGATTTAGATGATTTTATATTTTAAATGCTGTTGTTGGAGAAAGATGTTGACAAACTTGTCTCACTGCATGAGCAATGAAACCTGGTTTCCTGGTCCCATGAACATTTGCATCCTGCAGTTCTCCCAGTGTCCCCCACAGTTTTGGTTAGGAAAGGGCAAACTACAGCCATGCTGGTAGGGCCCTGAGTACTGGCTGGTGGACCAATAGGTATTTTCTGGCTGATTAGTTGGCTGCTGCCTTGCAGGATGAAAAAGAAATTGCCTTTCCATTAAGGGACCCATTAAGATAGATTAATTTGCATTTAATTCTCCTTTAATTTGCCTTGAATTCTCCTTTTCCCTGGTTGATGATATTAACGAAACTTGTAGGAACTTCCTGCCCCCCAGAGAGTGGCAAAGACCATTTTCTGAAAGTGGATGATAATGACCAACATGCTTAAAAATGTTGATGTTTAAACGCTAGGCAAAAGACTGTGTAGGTATCATTTTGTTAACAAACCAGGCTAAAGGACCAAAATAACTCCAGTCCCAATAAAAGACAGCATTTTTTCTATTCTTCTACTTTTCTCTAGTCCCAGCTAAAATTATTATTATTATTTTTCTTTTAATTTGAAAAGAAAAATTCACCTGTGCACTGAAGCCTTCGAAGGAACTTTTTACCTCAAAACACAAAATCATTACTCGATGAAGTTAGCCTTTGAACAGCCAAATTTCAAAAGAAAATATTGATTTGGCACGCTTCAGCTTGTCAATTGAGAAGATTAAGCACTACAGAGTAGGAAATAAAGACAACAGGAGGCCAGATACTGTGAAAATCTTTCATCTGGTGGAATTGCCTTCTGAGGGAACCAAGGGATGCCCTTGTCACTGATACTTTTAAAGTTAGATTAAGACAAGAATGCAAACACCTACTGTCTAATATCTAGATCTTGCTTCTTGTAATCTTAAAGAAAATACTATGACTAGAGAGGGCACAGCTTAGTCTTGCCCCTTATCTGTCCGCTAATCACTCTTTTACTCCCCTGAAGCTACCTATACTGTCCATTGCCATGGTAACCGAGCATGGTATGTATCTCAGACAAGATGACATATGCATCTTTTCCTGCTTTAATAGATATTCTCTTTAGGCTGCAGTTTCCTCTCATCGTCCAGTTCCCCAAAGGACATATAAATGAGTTGGCATCTCCATGAGGGAAGAAGCTGCCGAGGGAAACTGTCATTCAAACCTCAGACCTTAAATCTGTGATGTGTTCCTCTGAGGTTTAATTACAGGTACTTTTAACTGAGTGGCAAGGAAATGCTTTTAAAGAAACAATGTTCATTGAGCTTAAAGTGTAATTACCCAATAGCTGAACTTGCCTAGAGAAATGGGAGTTATTGCATTCTTGGCTTTGCCAGGCAGGTCAATCATTAAAGTTTAACAAATGAAGCCAATATTTCATCTCAGCAAGTTTGTCCCAACGAGCATTGATCCATTGGCTGTTTGTTCATGCTCCAAAATGTATGCTCATCAATACCAGAAACCTTGTGAACCCAAGGATGGGATTGTAATGAAACAAGCAGACAGTTGTCAGCAGTGCTTAGAAGATTTACATCATCCTTAACTGAACTGAGGATGGGTTTAGATTAGATATTCGTTATATAAGAAAGTTGTTATGGTGGGGGTGGTGAGGCACTGACACAGGCTGCCCAGAGAAGACGTGGGTGACCCATTCCCTAAAAGTGTTTAAGGCCAAGATGCCATGGGGATTGGAGCAACCTGGTGCAGTGGAAGTTGTCCCCACATGGCAGGGGGGTTGAAGCAAGGTGATCTTAAATGTGCTTCCAACCCATCCCATTCTAGGATTCCATGGTATTATAAAGTGAGCTTCAGAGAAAGCCTGAGATTTAAAGATAAATTCAGAAGCTGGTCTTCCTCACAGAAGTATGTGTGGGGTGGCATTAGCTGCTACCAGAGCCTGTATCCAGCCTTGCAGTCCCTCATCAACAAGTAGACTTTATTTCTGCTGCAAGAGATAAGAGCAGCAGAAGGCTCCACTGACATGATAGCTGGATTAATAAGTCATGGTGCCTTCTGTGAAGAGCAGGAACAGGCACACACATCTTTTGATTGGAAGAGGATGCAGAGAGGGAAAGAACTTGCTGAAGCCCCTGACGTCTTCCTGACTTAACACCGACCTTGACAAGCATGACCTGAGGAAGTCCAGCAATGAGAAGCTAGTTTCATGGTGCAGCAAGCATGGTCCTCTTGTTTTCCCTCCTGGCCACTGAGCTCAGTGTGTTGCCTTCCTTTTGTTCATCCACTCCTCCTCAAGGGGTAAATGTGTAGGTTGAAGGTGTGAGTCTTGCTTGACTTCTCTTGCCAAACAGAAGCTGAATGAAGACACAATTGCTCTGCCTAAATTAATGGAGATGTAAACACTGGCGATGGAAGGATGAAAGCTGCCTCCGTAACACAAGATATAGTTACACACAACTGGATATGATGGGGGTAAAATGTTTTACCGCTGGAAATGTGATGTTTTGTCTCAGTGGCATTAAGCTAGCAAGGCATAAAGGCCCAGAAGGTTTTGTTGATTTTTTGACAATTACCATATTTCATATCTGTGGGTAAAACCCTACCTATTTGGTCAGTTTCATCTCCATCCTTCACTCCCTTTTCCTCTGCTGCCTGCAGCAGGAAATCACTCTACCCAAATTTCAAATCCCAAATTCCAAACACTAAGCTCCCTGGTTTTCTCTGAAGCATACTGATGACTCAGAGTGTTCCAGGGAGCTGCACAGCAAAGAGTGGACTCCACGGGAGAGAAAAGCTGCATTTCCCTTCTGGCAGTAGTGGAAGTGTCTGAGTTATCCCAGGATAAAAGCCGAGGAATATAAGGCAGCTCTGTTTTACTGGGAGGCACATTTCCAGGAAGCAGCACTGTGAATGACATATAAACACCTGAAGTGCAACTTTGCTATGCTGGTGGGGCTTGTGATTATTATTCCTGCTAATCTAAAACCACATTTGTCTGTGCCAGATGTGAAGAGGCTGTATTGCCACCAAAGCTGGGTATCTTGACAGATTATCTCTTCCCCTGAATAATACAATAATTTTCTGCTGGGTCTTCCTATAATCTTTTCCCCCTGAGTGCTTTAGTGAGGCTACTGGACTCTATTGTCCAAATTGTTAATATTTTAGGGATTATTTAGATGACTGAGTGGTTAACTGAGACCAGGGTTTCTTAAAGCTGTTCCAATTTTCTCTTTGGTCCTTCTCTTCTTTTGACCTGAGTCCTCTTTTTTTTTTTTTTTTTTTTCTTTATTAATCTAAAATGGCTCTACTCTGCATCTGCTTTTGCCCAAAGACATCCACAGTTCCTTCTGTTTGATACACACTTCTCTGAGGGCAGGGGATCCAGCTGCCCAGGGCAGTGCTGTAGGTGTCTAAGGCTGATACATCTCCATGAAGACAACTTAGTCTCTGAGTAAGTGATTTTCTGCATAGCAGCATTACCGAAGGAATATGTCTTTCAAAACCTCTTCTGGAGGAAGATCTCAGGTATGCATGCGCTGCCTGAGAAATACAAATTAATCTTTTAGTTCTCTTCCAATTTCTCTCTCCAATTGCTGTCTTTACTCCTGCAGCAGTCATTTCAGCGATTATTGCAAGCTTGTGTAATTGCTTGGTGTCATTTGCATAAGATAAGGATCTTGATGGTATAACACCCATTGTCATGAGATTCGTCTGAGTTTGGGTTGTTACTACACAATGTGGGAAGATGAGGAAAGCAGCTTTCTGACTTGAGGCCATTACTTAACTTCCTCCCTACTCTTACTGCTCCACAGAGCAACTGTAGTTACAATGATTTTAGCTGGAAAATGTCTAATTTTCTTACTTTCCATGGTGCGTCTCTCAAAATAAAGATTGTCAAAAGCACCTTTAATCACCATCCTTCCTCCTTTTGTACTCATAGCCAGAGCATGGATATTTAATCTAATTCTTCCCACGTTTCAGCATTTTTCACTGCTTGCTTCCTGTGCAATTTACTTTAACCACTCCTCAATTGCTTCCATTGGATTTTCCCCACTGCACTTTAATGTACGTCTTTATAATTTCACTGGTGGCAGTAATGTGCATTAGTTTTGAGCCCTCCTCTTTTCCTTAGTTGTAGGGTGATCTCTAACAGTCCTGTGGTGACATATGTTGCTAAAAAGGATGGAAGGGCTGCTGTATAATCCCTTCTATGTTGTCAGCTGAATTGATGCCTTTTTTTGTTTTATAAGCCAAACTCTCAGTCTGGGTCTGGGGTGGTTATACCCAGGTAGATCATAGAATCCTTTAGCTGGGAGAGACCTCTAAGGTGATTGATGCCAACTTAACCCGGCACTGCCAAGCTCACCACTAAACCATATCCCTAAAAGCCACATCTACACATCTTTTAAATCCCTCCAGGGATGGTTATAAGAGTGCTCAGCCAATTGCTCTTCCCATGGCTCTGCCTTCTCCCTTACATTTTGTCCCAGGCCATCAGGATTCCTCTTGGTGCTCTTAGCACAGGCACACTGTTGTTCCCATTGAACACAATCTTCTTCCATCTCAATTTCACACCTTATTTTCCTGGTGCTTCTCTATAACCTAAAGAGGTTTACTTGCCTTTGGAATTTTTTTTCTATGCTTTGTTTTGTGCTTTTGTTTCCACTTTCCCATAATCCTTGGCTCTGTTTGCATTTTCCCTCTAATGCTTTTGTTTTGATGTTTGTCCAGCTCCTCCTTGTTTGCTTAGGCCTCCCAAAAAGTTCCCTACTGTGTTCTCTATTGCTTCCTTAAATATTTCCCATCTGGTCTCTGCTGAGAATTCTTTATCATTCCACAGTAATGGCCTGAAATGCTCCCCAAGCATTACCTCCTCTGTCCCTCTCAAAGACTTGTCTTTTAACTGTGCAGGATCAAATTTAACTCCAGCGTCGCCCGTCTTTCCCTTGGGCTTTAATGCATTCGTCATCTTTTCAATAAGTAATTTATGATCGCTGCTGCCCTTCAGCATCGCTATAGACTTACACATCCAGCAGTGACTCTGTTGTGCCTTTTCCAGATAATCATGTGGTCCATCTGTTTCCGTGTGTAACCAGCTGGTGACCCTGTGCAAATCCATGAGGGACCCAAATGCCACCAGTGATCAGGCTATGCACCCCACATCAACTACTTCAGCTTCTTACCAGTCCAGCTCCTCCTATACGGCCCAGCATGTTCCTTTGTTTGTTTTTGTTTTCCTCCTCTATGTTTCCAACTTTCACCTTCACAACTGCTTCATAATCTGAGGCCTTATTTCCGACACCGTATTGATAGCATTTATATTTTCCCTTCCCTGCAACTTGTTTTGGTGCATAACAGCAAATCACAGCCAGGCAGAGATCTCTGCAGGCTGCAGTAAATATTACCGTGATGATCCTTTCAGGCATGAGTTTCCTGTTGTTCACAGCAATCCTTACACTTTTTTGCTCACAGAGGCAATATTACTCATCTGGGAAAAACAAACAAACAAACAAACAAAGCCAGAAATAAGTAGGATATCCAAATTACCTGTGTTTCCTGGGTGTCTGGTTTGGCAGCTGTGGATGTATCACTCAGCTGTGGTGCTTCCTGCTCTGGGGTGAGAGGGAGGTCCAGGTGCCCACCTCAGAATCCATGTGGTGTCTTCAGCCATTCACCAACCTCCATGACTGTTTCCATGTGTTTGGGTCATAAGTCAGATTAAATTGCAAAACTCTTCCTGCAATAAGTTATGGATATAATACCTGGTTATGCCTGTCTGGTATGTGTGAAAGCCTCACGATCCTTTGCAGGTCTTCTTGGCATGGGTACCAATGCCACCTTCATATCTTGCCTTCAACAAATGAAGTTTAGATTGTTTTGACTTAAAAATATGACTTTTCCTCTATTTACATACATCTTCAGATATGTTGAAGTGAATTTCTTTAGCAGATGATACAACTGTTTTGATTTGTTTTGTTTTGTTTGTTAGGGTTTTTTTTGCTTAAACAGATTTTATTTAGTAACATTACTAACATTTTATTTAGTAATATTTGATGTGACATTTCTGGGTCATTCCCATCCATCACCTAAATATGGAGACGCCAAGCATCTGTATCCTAGCACAGGAGCAACCTGTCTTCCTCTAGTTTTTTAAGATGTGTGGCAAAATGTTAATTTAAATATCCTGAGGTAGAAACCACACTGAACAAAGGGGCTATAAAATGAATTGAGTTTGAAATTAAGCTACCTACATTTAGGTTGTCTGCATTGGGTGTTTGCATATAAGATGTACATCTGAGCTCCCAAAGCAGGGAACAGAAATGCAGCTGCTGCCCAGGTACAGCCATCCAGTGCCATGTGAGATGCTGGCTGGGCTTTCCTGCTGTCCTGCAGCTGCCACTCCCTTAGGGCACAGGAGTGAACACATCTTGTGTCCTGTCACTTGGCACCACATGGATGTGTCAGACACCCAAAACCACCTCTAAAGGCTGTTGTTGTTTTCATTTTCACTAGCTCAGCCTCTAAGCAACACCGTCAATGTAGTCCAGATCCAGCTAACTGAACAAAGGTGCTGGGTTTTAGAGGCAACTGAATCCCTTTGCAACCCTATTGACTCTGCAGGCCAAACCTCCTCAGGTTGTGGTGCACTCTCAGTGCCCACAGAGGCATTTATGTGCCTCACCAAGGAACAACAGGGAGGTCAGCTGCCTCAAAGAATGATGTCATCAGCTTAAATTAACCTCCTTCTGTTACCATCCCAAAACATCAAGAATTTTGATTAAAAATGGACACTCACATTTTCAGTAGTTCATTGTAGAATTCTCCCAAAAACAACCAAACCCAAATCACCATTTCATTACTCTTAGTTTTGTCATTTAAACCACTGCAAAACCATATGAGATGTGGCCAGAATCTGGTCAGAATGTGGTCTTTGGTACTCCTTTTGTGTGGTGCAAACAAGTAAGTTCAGGGCAATTCCCACATCCATGGATATGTTCAAGTCCAGGCTGGATGGTGCTCTGAGCAACCTCTGCTAGGGACAGGTGTCCCTGCCCATGGTAGGTGGGTTGGAACTATGTGATCATGAAGAGCCATTTCCAAGTCAAACCATTCTATGATCTGAAGAATTCCAAAAGAATTTCACCAGGAATTTCCTTTTAGCCCCAGCTGGTATCTTGGCAGACAGATATTCCTTGGGATCCCAGACTGTAGGGTTCAGTGTGCACAGCAAACCACAGAGACCGGTGATGTCTGATGGCATTTCTGAACAACTGAAGCACACCTTAAAGCACTCTATGGAGGAAGGAGTTGAAATGTGACAAGCAGAGCATCTTCATCCATCTTTCACCGCATTCAGTGTAGAAAAATCAATGTGCAACTGGTGTTTCTCAAGAGAAGTACATCAAAAGCGAGTGTTGCGAATGTAAATTGGCTGTGATCTTTCTGCAATTAGAGTTAGTTCTCTTTTGTGAAGTGCTAGTGCCAATGTGTATATTGATTGCAAATCACCTTCCCTCCTTAACAGCTAAAATATTTCTGCCCTGCAACTAACCAGGACTGAAATAGGACAATGAAGGATGAAACCCTCTGTAGCTAATATTTTCTCTAAACCAACCATAGCTGAATTTCCAATGATTTGGGGATCCCAGAGCTGAAGTGATCTACCATGTTCATTTAAGTTTATGTGCTGCATCACTAAAGCAATAAAATTTCACTCGTTATGAAGTTCACAAACATGGCACTGACTATAGCAGAGCGTTTCTTCTAAGGCACTTCCACTCCTGACTCACAGCCTCTTACAGTAACAGTCAATACCTAAATAGAAATACACTTAGTTATGAGCGAAACTGATAGACTGTTCTCAAAGATACATTGCTTGGAGTCTGCATTTAGGAAAATCAATGATATTTATCAAAATGCCAAAGCTACTCTACAGGATGTAATGATCAGTAAAACCATGGTCAGACCAGGGAGATGCCAACACATGACTTCCTCTTCTGACAATTCTCTTGAGTGCTCTTTTCTGCTTATAATTTAGAGTGACTTGTGCTTCTGAGACATGTTCTGCATCCAAGATAGAGATCCAAAAGCATCCAAGATACAGATGCTTTTTTTGGCTTGGACTGCAAGATGGTACAGACCAGACCATGGTTTGCTTAGACTAGCTCTTCCCCAGGCCAAGTTTTCTCTGATAAAACTGAGCTTTTCTTCTGTATGGATTTACATCTTATGTCGGTATTTTAAACCTACACTTCCATTTTCCTGAGCTGCAGTTTACAGATGCTAAAACTGAGCTGTTACAACAGGTGCAGGAGATAACTGAAGGCCCTGATGGCATCATGACCGTTTGGACTCCCATATTCAAGCACTGGTAGCTCAGCACTAATTGATGCTGATGTGTGATGTCTGGGATGATGAGTAGAAGAAAGTTCATGTATTCCACAGGAAGTGACTTCAATGATGCTTTTCGCTTCTGCTTTCCTTCAAAATATGTTAAAAGTGATAAAGTTTAGCATCAAAAGTACAGGGTTTCAAAGAAGTTTGTGGGCATCTGGGTGCCTGTTTCCTAGTAAAACAGATGTTGATATACAAATTCCAAGGTTTGGAAAATACCAGCTCTTTGCAGAGATGCAAAGTAATTGGTCTGAAGTCCAAGGATTTCTTTCTCTGGGATTTGAGTATTTAACTCTCCCATCTCCACCTCAGAGCCCCTAGGACTGCTCCAAATATTTCTGTAAATTTTTTTTAAATTTTAATATCAAAACATGGGGACAAGCTTTATGCGAATTCAGCATATTACAGCTTGGGATTTCACTAGTAGCTAGAAGACTAAAATTTGTTGTATCCTGGGCAGCATCAAAAGAAGTGTGGCCAGCAGGTTGAGGGAGATGATTTTATCCCTCTGCTCTGCTCTGGGGTGCTGCATCCAGCTGTTGATCCTCCAATATAAGAAGGACCTGGACCTGCTGGAGTGAGTCCAAAGGATGCCATGAAGATGTTCAGAGAGCTGGAGTACCTCTCCTAGGGAGTCAGACTGAGAAATACAGAGTTGTTTAGCCTGGAGAAGAGATGGCTGTGGGGAGCTCTTAGAGACCCTCCCAATATCTAAAGGTACTACAAGAGAGCTGGAGAGGGACTTTTGACAAGGGGGAATGGCTTTAACCTCACATGGAGCAGGTTTAGATTAGATATTAGGAATAAATTCTTTTCTGTGAGAGTGGTGAGGCACTGGCATAAGTTTCTCAGAGACTCTGTGGCTGCCCCATCTCTGGAAATGTTTAAGGCCAACTTGGATGGAGCTCTGGTCTAGTGAAAGGTGCCCCTGATGGGGACTAGAGATACTTTTAAGGTCTCTTCCAACCCAAACAGTTCTGTGATTTAATGGAATAACTGTGAAGGCATGTAATGGAGATCCTCTCCCCATGTTATGCTGTTCCCAGTACATCACCCCTCTGCCTGTGGTGTCACCCCCAACTGCAGCATGAAGAGCACCAGGTGGTGTAATTTGAGAGGAGAAGCCTATGGCATGAAAAGACTGAGAGACCAGGACTTGCTTTTTGTTTGAATTTATTGCAGCCAGAGTTTTCCCTCTGTGGAAACTGCAACCCCTGCTCTAATTCCCTCCAGCCTTAGGGGTGGAGGTGGGATGAGGAAGATGGTGTACAGTTTTGGAAACAGCATATCATCTTTCTTGTAGTCACAGATTTTAACACCGAAGAGACATTAACTATCACCTTTATTGTCTTCCCTCAAGGCCCAGAAGTCCCATGCACTGAGGTGAGCTTGTTATCACCACTAGCATTGTTGTATTCCTCAATAAGTAGACATGGCAACGAAATAAGCATAAAATCTCAGCAGCAACTGAACAACAACTTTTTCGTCTCTCAACCTCCCCCCAAATGCTCATACAATTGAAAATGAAATTGCACCTCTGGGCTGAGCTGTAGCCGCTCTCCTCAGAGGCCCCTTCAATACAATTGGCAAGGAATGGGGTCTGGCAAGGCTTACTCAGCTCATGTTTGCAAAACGCTTTGGAAATGAAAACTGCTGTGCAGAACTGAGTCATGCAGTTGTGACTGTGGAAAAGTGGAGTGTGTGGAGCTTAGGGATACATCTGGATGTCTTGTGGAGAGCAACTGGGGCCTGTGGGTTAAGCGTAGAGTTCATATTAGCAGCCATAACCAGGACTGAGCACTGGGGACCTCGACACTATAGACTGCTCTTGGAAAAGTGAAGTTTTGTGTGGTTTTGCCAACAGAGCAGCCTGTTTGGGGCTGACAGGCATTGTGCTTTGGACATATATTCTGCTCCCCAGAACAATGGCAGAAGTGTGGCTGTGGCCTGTGGAGAGAAGCACTGCTGCTCTGAATTAATGCTAACCTCGCACAGAGTAGGGGTTTAATCTCATCAGTAAACCCAAGTATTTAGAGAAAGACAAACAAGATCACATAACGTTTCCACATCCAGGACAGTTCTCATCTCCCATATTGCTTCACTACCAGAGTAACTGATGCTTTTCCCATCTTCTGTTCCCACTGCTCTGTTGGTGATGACTCTCATCTAATGGGTGAGAAATTGGGACAAAAGGGTCATTTTCAGGCCCCTTTTTCTGATACTTCAGCTCAATAAGTGAGGAGCCAATCAGCCATTTCAGGACTCACAACAACCCATGTCTGGATGGGTAAATGGATGCTGTAGGTGCCTCTTTTGTGTATCTTCTCCATTTCTTCCAAAGGACCTGACCCCACATATGCTATAAGCCACTGGATTTGAATCTGCACTTTAGGGAACCTGGTAGTCTGTCTTTATGCTGCTTTTCTTCCAGTTATAGAGTTCTGCACTTATGTTTCTTTTTTTTTTTTTTTCCAAGGTGGTGGAGTGGGGAGAGAGAGGGGAGAAAGACCAACCAGGGACAAAAAAAGGCAGATTCTTCTGTTTAAACCCCTTTGCTTTCCCTTTGGTATTGTGAGCTGTTCCAAGCAAACTTCCATCTGCAATATCAATTTGGGTTGATCCTTCCCTTGGTCTGCAGGGAGAGGTCTCTGTTAGCCAAACAATTATTCTTGAAATAATAAAAACTTGCAGCTGGAACAAGGAGCCTGGCTGACACAGACAATAAATCCAAGGAAGGCATACAGAAAGAAGAGATCGCTTTGTCTTGCCACGCTCAGAAATCTCCCTGGCTGTGTGGCTGTGTGCTTTCACCCCTCTGCAGATCAAACCTTTCAAAATTAAGCCAGCTGCTGACATGGAACAAAGCAAGGGAATACAGAGGGAAAGCTTTACCTGCAATAACAGTGATGCCTTTAGCAAGAGAGGAAGGTGGGCAGCCTGCAGCTTGCAGCCCTCATGTAACAGCTTGTGTAAGGACTGAGGAATTGAAACAGAAACCAAAACAAAAATACCATCCTGTATTACTCTGCAGATATGGAGATCTCCTAAGTTTTGGCCTGAGTAATGCAGAGAATAATATCCCAGCAGATGCTGTTATAGCAGAACTGCATAAAACCAACAAGCTGGGATGCCTTCAGAATGCATTTAAGCCTAGAATTCCCTGAAATGTGGGCTTAAATCTGTTCCCTGCTCAGCAAACTGATATATGCAATGTGTGTGATCACCTGATCCCCAAATCCTTTTTATTCCCAAGGGCCTCAAAACCTTTGCAAGCATTAACATGACAAAAGACGACACATCAATACATATATAAAGTACAATACAGCATCTATCAGAATCCCTGTCAGATCCCTTCAGCTTTGGAGCACCAGCATGTGGCCAGGAAAGCCTTGTTGAGGTCTAGGAAAGGATGGGTGAGCCTAAGAGAATTAGGTATCTGATGTGTTTGACTGAGCTCAGGCTCTGACCTTCACAAAGAGAGCAGGGAGAGGGTCTTCTCTTAAATTTAATGATGGCCAAAGTCAGAATATATGCTGGTTAAGATTTTCATCCAAAGGTGAACTGAATCCTCATAATTAAAGGGTCCAACCCACCAGAAAAATTATTTTTTTAATCCACTACTCAACATTTTCCAAACATTTCCAAACATTTTCCAAAAAGGGGAAACAAGTTGCCCCTTCCCTCTCTTGACTCTCTTTGGAGACAGATGCCCCCAGATGGTTACACATTTTGAGACACAGGGATGCTTGCTGTCATGCTGTGTGTCTGAGGCAGCCAGTCTGCTTCAGGGTCTGTCAGAGGAGCCAAATTCCTTGGCCTGGCCCTCGACCACAAGTTCATCTCCACATACCAGGAACAGGAACACTGCTCCCAGCTTTTCACAGAGCCAGTGCTGCCACTAGACACCAAATCAAGAATAAATGACAAACATTCACACATATTTTGTTTTCGAGGCCAATGCAAACAAAGATATTTTGCTTTTGTAACCACAAAATTCTGCCATTTAGAAAGAATTCCTTGCGTCTCCTCTAACACTCACTGTTCTCTTCTCTTCTTACCCCCCTCCTGTGTTTCATGTTCTTACTGACCTTCCCTCATCACGTCCCAGAGCAAAAAGCAGGAAGAAAGCATATCCATACCCAATCCTGGCACCCTGGAGGCAAGTCAGATGTGTGTAGTGATATTTTGGGGACATGCATGAAGAAAAGCCCAGATGGCAGGGTTATATCTGATTCAATCCGGACGGTCCTGTCAAGAACTACCAGTGATGTAAAGCATCTCCTAAAACACTGTGTGCTGGAAGGGAAAAAGTGCTTTAGCTGTTCAACATTCTTCCTACTGCATCCCAATACTGACACCATTCCCACCATTGTTGTCCTCTGCCTTCTCACCCCTTTGCTCATATTTAGAAAGATCTGAAATGCTAAGAACTGCACTACCAAACGGCAATAGAGGAGAGATTATCTGGAATAGGAGGGCAGCTGTTAGAAGGTCTCCCTGTTGGTTCCCATCCCTTCTTGCTGCCCTTAGAGAGAGCTGGATCCTACTCTAAAACCGACCTCCAGAGCCAAGCATTGGTTACCAACAGAGCCTGGCCAGAGCCATCTCAGAGCCTCCTCATCTCTTTTTCCAAGTTCTGTGCAACCCTCTGCACATGCATTTTGGGTCGCATCTCTTTTCACTGATTCCTTCAAGTGCTATTTCTCAGTGAGAGAACGAAAACCAAACCAATGTTCTTCTTTCCTTACTAGACCCTGCCCTGACCCCTCTTATACACCAGTCCTTGTTCTTTCCTGTACTCACACATTGTGTGTTTTTCACCCCGGCACCTCTGTGTAAACTGATACCATTCCCAGCAAACTCTTTCTCTTGTTAATGGGTTTAGTTTGCTAAACTGAAATTTGAGAAATTCAGACCAGAAAGAAATAGAAAGAGCAGTGGAAATTCCCCAGGGAACAGAATCGAAGGGAGAAGTGGGAGGTTCTCAAACACAAAAGTAGAGACTTCCCACCAGACAGTTTCATCTGACCAGCAGCAAGGAGTTTGCTTTTGGATATTAGATAAAATCCTCCTGGAATCTGTATTAATCTAAGAATTCATATATATTTTCTGTAAAACATGAATGCACTCTTTAGGCTGATTATAGGAAAAAAAAACTATCAAGAAATTAACAAAATTAATGAACAAGCTCGGAACCTGACCACAGGAGGTGTTCTAATACCATCAATTCTTCCAAAAACTCTAGGACAGTCACTGGGAACATCTCCATTGCCACTGAGTTATGGGAAAGGATTCAGTTACTGCAAGAACAGCACAAATGATAGGTAGATACCGAGGTAGATGGATGAAGGCAGGGAGGGAGGAAAAGAGACAGAGCACAAGCAGTTGTGGTTTTATTTCTTCTAACTGCATTACCCAGATTCTGAACAAAACAAGATCAAAACCCTTCACTAATCTGTACAGCTCTACACGTGTAGAAGTGTTAAGACAAACACTGGAAAATTCTTATACCCGTGTCTTGCTTTTCTTTATAGAAAGTATTTGCAAATATTAAGTTCTTAAATCTGAGAAGAGCCATGGATTGTTCCTTCCATTCCAAAAGGAAATCTGCCTTGTTTGGGTGGTGAAACAGATTCAAGTACCCAAGCTGAAAACATACACCACCAAATGCTAGAGCAGGTATAGGGTTACCAGCCCACAGTCTCTGAAATAAGGACACAAATAAGTTAAATATGCCTCTTTGGTAAAACATTGAAAAGAAAGCACAGAGTTCTCTCTTGCCTCCTGTATTTTGGTAGCTTTTTACTTTTCATCATCAAGTCATGAAATCATAGAGTCTTCAATGTTTGGTGAAACAAGGAGGGGCATCAATAAAATTTCCACACTGGACTTCTAGAACTCAGACTTTGACCCGTTCAAGAGACTTATTTGGAAAATACCTTGGGAAGCGGCCCTTAAAAACAAAGGAGTCCAGGAAAGGTGGGCATGGTTCAAAACAGAAATCTTGAGGGCACAGGAACTGTCCCTGTGTGCTGAAAGATGAGCTGTCAAGGAAAACGACCAGCATGGATGGGCAAGGTGTATCACCTTTGGAAGGAGGGTCAGGTACCTCAGGAAATGCTTAAGGGAGTTTCTAGGTCATGTAGGAAAAGAATTAGATAGGCAAAAACCCAGTTAGAACTCAATCTGGCCACTTCCATAAAGAACAATAAAAAATATTTTTATAAATACATTAATGGCAAAAGAAAGGGCAAGAACAACCTCCATTCTCTATTAGATGAGTGAGGGAATTTAGTAACTGCAGATGAGGAGAAGGCAGAAGTACTTAATGCCTTCTTTGCCCCAGTCTTTAGTGGGAAGATGGCTTGTCCTCAGGACAACTGTCCTCCCGGGTTGGTAGATGGTGTCAGGGAGCAGAATGGTCCCCCTGATATCCAGGAGGAGGCAGTCAGAGAACTGCTGAACAGCTTGGATGTTTATAAATCTATGGGCCCAGATGGGATCCATCCCAGGGTGATTAGGAGCTGGCAGATGAGCTTTTGAAGCCACTCTCCATCATTTACCAACAATTCTGGCTCACTGGTGAGGTTCCAGATAACTGGAAGCTGGCCAATATGATGCCCATTCACAAAAAGGGTGGGAAGGAAGATCCTGGTAATTACAGGCCAGTCAGCCTGACCTCAGTACCCAGTAAGGTAATGCAGCAGTTTATATTGAGTGTCATCACGCAGCCCCTACAGGATGGCCAGGGGATCAGACCCAGCCAGAATGGGTTTAGGAGGGGTAGGTCGTGTTTGACCAACCTGATCTCCTTTTGTGACCAGGTGACCCGCCTGGTGGATACATGAAAGGATGTGGATGTTGTCTATTTGGACTTCAGCAGGGCCTTTGACACTGTCTCCCACAGCACACTCCTGGCAAAGCTGGCACCTCTTGGCTTGGACAGGAGCACTCTGTGCTGGGTTAGGAACTGACTGGATGGCCGAGCTCAGAGTGGTGGTGAATGGTGCTGCATCCAGCTGGGGGCCAGGCACCAGTGGTGTCCCTCAGGGGTTTGTGCTGGGGCCAGCTCTGTTCAGTATTTTTATTGATGACATGGATGAGGGAATTTTCTCCTTCATTAGTAAATTTGCAAATGACACCAAGTCAAAGCCTGCCTGTTCTCAGACCCTGGGACACAGGCCTTGAAGCCAAAGATGGGAAACATGCTCATCTTTGGATGGTTTGGGTGACAGTAGGTTGGTGTGTGAGCCCTTGTGTCATAGAACCATAGAATCATAGAAGCATAGAAGCATAGAATCATAGAATCATAGAATCATAGAATCATAGAAGCATAGAAGCATAGAATCATAGAATGGCCTGAGTTGGAAGGGACTTTCAAGATAATTTAGTCCTGAAACCCCTTCCATTTCCAGGGACACATTCCAATAGACCAGGTTGCTCAAAGTCCCGTTCATCTCAGCACTATTTAGAGCCAAACTTTTCTGCTGAGTGGGTAGGTGCCTCCTTCAACTACAGCAGTATCCTGTCATAGACACCTGTGGAAGTTTTGGGGCTCTCCAAACCATAGCAAACACCTCACCAGGGGTGCCCAGGCTGTTCTAAATCAGTAAATAGACACCTCTACTTCTGCTGGGGACACAACCATGGCTCTGAGTTAACTGAGAAAAGGCACAATGCACACAGTAGGAAAATATTCAGCTTGGTGGCTTTTGCTCAAGCAGAGAGCGTTTCTCTCATGCCAATAGCCTTTCAGAGCTGACTTCAGCAGGCACCTTCTGGCTGTACCTCAACAGGAGCTTCAGCTCAGGGAAAAACTCTCTAGAGGAATGAAGAAGGCATTCAGCCCCACCAGCAGCTGGTAAGTGTGAGCTTGGGTGCCTAATTCGGTTTTGAGAATCTTTGCTCCTCCTTTTTGTGCCTCTTTGCACAGGAGAAACCTGGCTATATGCTGACCACACTGGATGTCCTGCAAAGCTTTTCTCAAAAAAACACCCCTTCTGTCTCTCCTCAAATTATATCCTTGCAAGAGAGTGTCTGCTTGGATCAGAGAAGAGCAGTTGAGTCCAGGCTTAGAGTGAAAGTCAGAAAAAATGCTGCTTTTTTACAAGACTGATATTCTCTCATTATTCTCTCTGCCCCTTCCCACCCTTCATAGGACTGTTCGATATTGCAGCTTCCTGTTAATTATTCATCCCAGCCTGTATTTGCTTAGGTAAAGTTCACATCATGAACTGCCTCAACCCGCCTGATCTGGCCTCCCTGGGTTGTAAATTGGCAAGAGCTGAGACAGTGGTGACGAACGACGACCATAATAAACAGGCACTTCTTACTTTCTTATGTAAGTGGCTTCAGGACATTTTGCAATGGTTTCAAGCACACATGAACTTTGCTTCACTGTGCCTGGCCATGGTATCATCGTGTTCCAGAAGAGTTTATTAGGTCTAGACTTAAATTATGGGTGACATATGAGTGAAATAAAACACAAGTTAGTGAGGTTATGATTAAAGAACAATCTCAGGTCATGCAGATCCCTTTCTTCCTTGTAGGATGATGGGTTGTGTGGTGAGATGGGGCACAGGAGAAATGAAGGATGCATGGAAAGGGGTGACTAGAGAAGTCCTTTGGACCTTTCATGTATCCCTCTCCTGGGTACCCCAGATTTGGAATGGCAGAGTCACAGGAAGGAAGTGCCAGGACATGCAAATGAGGTTCAGTGTGGGTTTTGAGAGGTTTTGAGCTGAGCTCCAGTTATCCTAGTACTTTACACTGGGGTGCTCAACCTGATTTAACTTCATAGGAGTCGCATAAACTGTACTTGTTTGAACATTTTAAAGAGGAGTAACATAACCAGTTTCAAGAGATGCACATCAACAGAAAACCAGCACAGACAGAATGAATGAATCCAGCCCCTGAATCATCTGGGACTAATGCACTGGAGTGGGAAATATCTGCTTTGCATGAAGAAGGTCAAAAGGGGATACTAGTCAGGAAAGGAATTTGTGGTCACTGTAAAAATATCCTTGAAATGTCTGAACAGGCCTTAGTTAGGAGCAGAAGAGACAGCAGAGTTGAATCTGGATTGCATTCTGAGGGCAACCCAGTGCATATTAGATGCTTGGTGCTAACTGCTCTAAATAGTGCTGTATCCTGCTTGGAGGAGCAATTTGACATGCCAGGCACTTTGGTGTGATTGCACCATAGGTGATGACAGGAGTCCTTCATCATTGTCTGAGCTCGAAGGTAGAAGGTAATGGAGTGTCAGGACTGCGGGAAAGAGCATCCTCTGGAATTAGACATGGTCAACATGCTGTTGCTGCTGTAACCAGCGCTGCTGGAGGGCAGGGAGATTAAATTTCTGTAAGCTTCACTTCCCTTAAGGAAGGTTAAAGCCAGGTGGAGTTTGGTCTCTTCTCCCAGGTAACCGAGACAAGACCAGAAAAAGTGGCTTCAAGTTGTACCAGGACAGTTTATATTGGATAGTAGTAAAAAAATTCTCCCCAAGATGTTGCCAGATTTTGGAAAAGGCTACCCAGAGAAGTAGGGGAGTCACCATCCCTAAAAGTGTTCAAATGCGTGTAGATGTGGTAGCTGGGGACATGGTTTAGTGGTGGGTTTGGCAGTGCTGTTTAATGGTTGAACTTGATTGTCTTGGAGGTCTTTTCCTTCCTAAATTATTCTAAGATTCCAACCTGAAGGTTGCCCAGTTGGAGCTCCAGCCTACAGGCTGAAAATACCCATGTGCAAATCTTGGGATGGTACTGTACAGCAGATGAAGGCACAATGATGCAGGGTTCTCTCACTCCTGGCCCACTCATTCTTAATGCTGTTTGCTCAGCTCTGGCTTTTTCCACTCAGGAGGAATTTCCCTAAACTGAAAAATGATAGTGATGATGGTAGTGGGAAAAAAAAATTGCCTCTGTCCCCTCCTTTAAAAGGGACACACCTATATAATGAGGCAGGCAAATAAATCAAGGAGTTTATTGCCAATATAGTGGGAAAATATGCTGTTATTAAGCATCTCTAGATGACACAACATTTTGATTAAGTGACCTAATTTCCAGTGTGAAATACCTGACAACTAACTGCGTTAAGCAAATAGCCAGCGGATAAAACCTGGGGCTGACACTGAGCATTGCTCTGCTTCCATATTTTGGGGTGGATAGGTGGGTGTCCTATACATTCATGCTCTCCTCTGTCTTGCAGAGCCAGTTTTTGAGCTGGGATAACCTCTAACTGGATTATATCAGGGTATCCCCAGAAATGCTCCCATAAGTGAATAGCTGTTGAAGGGGAAGAGTGCCTGTTGCCCTTCTGGGACTTCTCATTCTGTGAGAATGAGAGCTTAACCCCAGGGTTAGATTACCTAGTGTGGTACATAGATGGATTCCATGGGTACCCCAAGAGCATCACTCTGTGCTTCTACTTTAGCCCAAAATGACTTCCCTGCTCCTTTACCCACGTTGCCTTTTGCTTCCAGACTTTAGCCATGGTACAGCACCATGTGTGGGGTACCATCTCCTGCTGAGATGAAGCCTTGTCTGTCAGTGGGACAGGGTCTTTCTCCCATCTCCTCACCCTAAATACAGCCTAATACACCCTAATACAGCCTAAATACACCCTAATACCCTGTATTGTCATAGCTGAGGAAAGTACATTTTAGAGAGGACTCAGATGTTCCCTCCTTCTGAGAGATACTAAAGGAGTCCAGAATTTTAACTGCTCTGCTCTCAACCCTGTGACTCTTCCAAAAATCTGCCTCCTTTCTCTGGAAGCTGTCCCAGCTCCAGACTCGGCAAACACTCCACATGTGTTAGTGAAAAGGGAAAAAATCCAACATGAACCAACAAGTGCAGAAACATCCAAGTCTCATATGAAACAAAAAGTGGCTTTACTAAGCTTAGCAAAGGCTCATATTTCCTCACAAAAGTTACAATTTTGATTTCTTTTTTTTGTTCAGCTTTCATTTCCTAACTTCCTCGGACATTTTGTGGGCTTTTATGGTAGGTGGGGTTGATGCATTGCTCTGTGTTGCTCTCTGCCCTGACGAAAGAGCCAGCTCTGGTCCTGCAGTCCCTGTCCCAGTAAAGGCCCTGTTGTCTCTAGAACACTTCAGGGAAAGTTTGCTGTGACTGCTTGGCTGGGCGCACGGCCAGCAAAGCCAGCCCCTCTGGGCTCATCAGGAGAGACCTTGTACTACATTTTCCACTATACTTATCTAATCTTGGCTTGAGTCCATCTAGTGTTTGTGCAGTAATTACCTCACTAGGCAAAACAGTTCCACTGCCTAATTATCTTCACTCTCAGGAAATTGTTCCTAATAGCCAGCTAAATTTAATCTACCCTTCCTTGCTCGATCCACCGCAGCTAAACCTGCACAGCCTTTCTCCCTCTGTTTACAGTCCCACACATGAAGTGATTGTATGGTGTTATCTGCTCTTATTTCTTTGGGCCAAACAAGCAAAATGACTTTCTAGAATTCGTATGAGTCACAACCATTGTTCTTAACTAATTTTCCTTGGGCTGGTTTGAATTTTTTTCTGCAATCTAGCAGACCATATCCAAAACTGAAGCGTGCTCAGCTCCCAAGTGCGTTGAGCTCATGAATCAGGTTACCACATAAGAGCTTTTCCTTACAAAAACAGGAATGAGAAACGAAGATAACTATTTTTTGAAACTTCACCAAGATCTTGAACCATAGAATCATGTCACAATCAAGCTGGCCCTCTACAATCAATGAGTCCAACTAATAACCCAGATCTGCCAAGCCCACCACTCCAAATGCTGCATCTACACCTCCAGACATGGTGATTCCATCAACAGCTCTGGTGCTTGAAAACCCTTTTGGGGACGACTTTTTTCCTAGTAGCCAATCTAAACCTCCCCTGGTGCAACTGGAGGCCATTTCCTCTTGTTCTATCACTTGTCACTTAGAAAACACACCACAACCCCCACCTGGCTGCACCCTCCTTTCAGTCAGCTGTAGAGAGAAATAAGGTCTCCCTCAGCCTCCCGTTCCCCAGGCTAAAGACCCCCAGCTCCCTCAGCTTTTCCTCATCAAACGTGTGCTCCAGATCCCTCCCCAGCTCTGTTGCCCTTCTCTGGACACCCTTCAACACTTCAATGTCTTTCTTGTCACAGGGGAACTCAAAAGTTTTCTTTAAAAATTGTTGCTGTCAATTTGCATCAATGGTTGATATATCCTTAATTTTCCAAGTAATGTCAAAATGAGGTCAATGTTTCCAGATGATCAAGAAACTGGATCCTTAAACAAAATATCATGTAGTTTGCTGAATGAGTTGGCACTTCAGATCTCCCACCAGCTTGAATTTAGAAATGTTTTTGGTGAGGTAGTATATGTCAGGGACATTTCTGTGTAACTTATCAACTTAAAGCCTTTCCCAAGAGCCTTGAAAACAGCAGCAGAGAAAATCCTAAATCACCAAGTCCCTAAGTTGGACTGAAGAAATTCATGTTATTTTAGGTCTGTGTGCTGGAGGTCAGTTTTATAGAGGAGCAAAGCTGAGAGTTAGGTGAAGCAAGGATCAAATGAGGTTCTCCTGTGGTGTGTGCTGTGTAGAGATTTAAAAGGTGTGTATTGGGGGAAGTTATCTGAGACATCAGGGAGATTCGTATTTGACAGCCATTGACTGAGGAGAGAATGGTGCATGGGGCTTGCTGGAGAACCGCCACATGAGAAAGGACAGAATCTCTTTTCCCAGCCCCTGTCCCCTGAGAGAGAAGATGCCTTTCCTTGCACCCCTTTGCCAGTACAGAGGACTAAGGAACCCCACCTTGAATTGTATCCGTCTTCTACTCGACAGAACAGCAGCAGGATCAGGATGTGGGGCTAGCCAAGTATCTCAGTGGGACTGCTTGGGAGGCAAGTTTCTGTTGCCTTCCCATACTGTCTGGTCCGGTGTGACCTCCCAAAGGTGTCCTTTGCCACAGCTCTGTCATGTAGAATCCACATACTCACAGATACACAGGCAGCATGCTTCCTAGAAGCTCTACGTACTTGCATTGATTTTTCACCGGCTCTTTTACAAGAAGTCTCTAATTGCCATTTTCCAGTTCACAGACACGTGCAACTGCCCCAGTGGAACCTCATGGTGGGAAGGAAAAGGGTTGTGTGTGAACTAAGGGGATTGCACCATCCCGGTAGAACCAGTTTCTCCAATGAGCCGCATCCCGCTGGGCTGTTAACACCACTGTGCTGCTGCCTTCCCATGGCTCTCACGTCTCTGCTATCCCCAAACCCTCTGGGAAGGGGGCTTTTCTTCTCCCTGGGAAAGCTTGTAGCGGATGGGGGAGCTCCCCATGCACCTTCTCCTGAGAAGTGGCAAGTCTGCTTTAGCAATGCACAGGCTTCCATGGAGGAGTTAACCCTTACCCTTACCTCCAAAGATTGCAGCTGCAGGGCACACACAGCTGGCATGTGCTGACAGCTAAGCCACACGCTAAGGAGGGTTTGCCCCCACTCTGCCTTTAGGTCTCCAAGTATTTGGCTTAGGGATTTCACCCCTGTTTCTGCAGGACCCAGTACAACTACAGTTTGTGCAGGGAGCTCATGCCTTCCCTCATTAAAGGTACTCCATAGCAGTAAAGAAGAGGATCAAGGCCATGAAGGGGGTGTTACCACCAACCTTCATGCTGAAGTGTTTTGAGAGATGATTGTAGATGAAAAGGGAAAGTGCCTGTGTAAACTCCTCCAACCCACAATGAGTCTTTGGTCTCAACAGCTGATGGAAAGACCATTACCCTCGTGACAGCAAACAATGTGTATGTCATATTGAAACCAGGGGAGGCAGGAAACAGAGAGCCCCATGGTGCTGTTGTTGAACAAAGCCATTTTTCAGAGGCAGGACTGGGCTTTAAAACAGAGCCCTGGCTTGTGAAAAAACTGACTCAGTGTTTGCTGAGATTTGTAGAGTCCCAGGGAAGAAGCCAGCTTTGGTAGGATTTTTTGTTATGGTAGGAGCCTCTAGTTAGTTTTCTGTAGCAAAACCATTCACAATGACAGACACACACAGGCACACACATGCACATACTCACACACACAAATCCTCATGACTTTTCCCTAATGGGCAGAAATTTAGTGATCAACATTTTGGCTCTTTTAAAACCCCTTTGAAGTCAGAAGCCGAGGTTTTGTAGTTATTTTTTCTAAAGCTCTCTGTAACTGCTGACATATGCTGCACATATGGTTTTAATATGATCAGACTTCCGATCTGGGTTTTTTTCCCTTTCAGACTTGACAAAGTACCTACTCACCAGCCACATATCCATGAGGAAGGGACTTTTAATAAGTTTCTCAGAAAGAAATATACTCCTGCAGATTCATTAAACAAATATTACTCTCTCATTTTGATTTCTTTTTACTCCCTTTGAAATATGTGGGAATTTGCCAAAAGCAGGGAAACTTTAGGTGGGACCATGCTTTCCTTCCCTGAATGCCCTCAGGAAAAATTACTCAGGGGTAATTACACATCTTTGCAGGTGCACTGGGAATTCACACATCACTTGGTCTAGTACAACAGCCTGCATCTGCAAGCATGGAGCTGTGTTACTATTTGTAGCATGGAAAATGGCTGGAGGGCTTGGTGGCAAATGAGATGCCCATGGGCAAGATGAGACTTGTAGCAGGGCTGGGAATTCAGCCCCATCTCCCAGAGATGATGTGTGGTCCCCTGCAGTCATGGAGATCAATGCAGATAGCACAGATCCTCTCTGGGGTTTCCTCTTAAATACCATTATTGGGGTTAAGGGCAAGTTGTGCACACCTTCAAGGTAGCAAGGACAGGTCAGGGCCTTCACATCTTGGAGACTACTGAAATCTGCATGAATCAATAGCCACAGGTAAAGATTCTCCTCACTCTTTTGGCAATTCTGAAGATCTCAGTTGGAATGTAATGACAGAACAGTCTACCCAGAGAATAGATCCTGCAGAACAGAGGCTGCTACTGGTGCCCAAAATGTATCAACATCTATGATCCTTATGAAAATTTGGCCATCTCATTTGTTTTCTGCACACCTCTGATCTCACACTTTTGTAAAATCATAGAATGGTTTGGTGCCTCACCACCCTTATAGTAAATAAATTGTTCCTAATATATAATCTAAATCTCTCATCTTTCACTTTGAAACCATTCCAGTATCTTTTAATTTTGTCCTATTAAAATCTTGTAGCTCTGTCATTTCTCATTCCCCTTAAAACGCTTAATCCTACTTTGAAGCCTTCCAGTCTTACCCTTGTAATAGCTATCCTTGAGTGATTCCTGTGCTCATTAGACAAGGGTAAAATCAGAAGAACTGGTGTATAAATGCTTCTTACCCTTTCCATCCCCCTGTGTAGCCAAACAGTCCTGAAGGAACCTGTTTCAGGAGCCTTATTTTACTGTATCTGCTCTAGCTTAGCACTGCTTTTTTTTCCAGTAGTGAACTTTGCATTTACCCACATTGATAAAAATGGTTGTGAACTTTCCTGACCCATTGCCTGTAGATTATGAAGTTCATGAGATGTACGATTAACCCCGGGCTGTGAAGTTTCTAGACTGAAGTCAGCTGATAAAAGCAGAATGCGAAATCACTGCTGTGCTTACTTTGCCAAGATAAAGTTTTACTATCAGTGAGTTTTTAAACGCTTGCAAAGTACTTATGTAAGAGAAGAATAAAGTTCATGCAAATACCTGGGTAGTCATGAGGGAAGGGGAAAAAAAACAGAGGTGTAGAGAATATTTTGATGTACAGAATGTACAGAATATTTTGACTAGTTTATAAAACTCTATGATAAGAAAATGCTGGCATCACACCCTCGGTTCTTTGGCAAACAAGTTTTTTATGACAGAAATAAATTAATGAGTAAGCAAGATTTACTCTTGAGATTTCCACTGAAAATACGTCTTGTACAATCATGCTACTTTATGCAACACCAGCTACTCTACCAGTCCAACAAGCATTTTTAAACTGGCTTGCCAGCACAATCTCAGCTTTCCTCTCCATGTACCACTTCCTATCTCTGGGAAATAAACACCTTTTTCCCTTCATTAATTTCACCTCTACCCTTGAGGTGCCCACAGGTAGAAGGTAGTCTAATTTGTATAATCTGACTAAATGCAAAACACTTTTTCTCAAAGTTTGCTGTTCTCACTTTAGCCATAGAGAAGCTGGTGCACCCAACATCTTGCTGTGTCAGCTATATCAGCTGGGTAATACAGCAATGCTCATGTTGCAAACCTGTTCCAGCTCAGCTGGTCTGGTGTTTCATGCCATTTGCGTGCCTTGAACTCTGTTAAGACAGCCTAGGTTAACCTCTGTAACCTTCAGCCCTTGCCTTTGTGACCTCAATTGTCAAGATGCTGAGTGGGATTTAGATGACAGGTCACCAACGTGTCCTACTGTGTGTGATAAGAGCAAAGAGATAGGCTTTAAAACATGAACTGTGGCACACTGGGGCTTGATGGGGTGAGGGACTCATGTCCTGTGAAGACAGGCTGAGGGGGTTGGGGTTATTTAGCCTGGAGAAGAGAAGGCTCAGAGAAGAACTTTCCAGTACCTAAAGGGGGCTTATATGAAAGATGGAGAGTGACTTTTACATGTTCAGAAAGTTGTAAGAAAAAGGGGAATGGTTTTAAACTGGAAGAGGGGAGATTTAGATTAGGTGTTAAGGGGAAGTTCTTTAGTGTGAGGGTGGTGAGGCACTGGCACAGGTTGCCCAGAGAGCTTGTGGCTGCCCCAAGGGTTCAAGGTCAGGTTGGAGGGGGTCCTGGTCAACCTGATCTAGCAACTGGCAACCCTGCCCATGGCAGGGGGATTAGAACTAGATGGTCCCTTCCAACCCAAACCATTCTACCATTGCATGGCTCTGTGATTTCCAGGTATTCCTTTCCAGTTCCAGGTTGGGTGACCCAGCTTGGGGCACACATGCTCTCACTGACACTCCTAGTCATTTTGCATGAATTCTTGGTGACATCTAGGCACACTGTGCCTTGGTGAGATCTGAGCAAATTAAAGGTTAATTTGTGATTGTCTCACTGAGCAACAGCCTACTCCTCACCTGAGAAGAGGTTAAGAAGCAGAGGGTTTTGGGTAATAAAAGGAGTTAATTCTGAACTAATTTCAAAATTTGGCTTTATCAGCTGCCTGTCACTTACAGCAGCCAGTTCACTTTGCTGAGAACCACTCATTACTTTCTACTGACTACAAAGTAATAAATTGCCAGGTCAATGACATGTCTGAGCATCAAACAATTGTATTGCAGAGATTCAGATGACAATAAAGTGGTTGTAAATATAGCATTTTGCTCAAGGCTGCAAAGCTCCAAGTGCTCCAAATCATGCTGGGTTTTTTCTGCTAGGCAGCTCTGCTGAAGAAGTGGTGAGACAAGGACTTTTTCCTCTGCAAAGGTCACTCTGGGAAGTCCTGTTTGTTTAACCATCAGTTGCCCTGTCAGGACAGTTCACCAAAAGTGTATCACTGGTGTTCTCTTCCTTTGGAAAGCCATGGGGAAATTCAGACAAACCTTCAATTTAAAAATGAATTACAGGTTTGCAATTGATGATGACAATATAGAGAGCTCTTTAACCACCAGCAATGAGCTTGTGGACCTGCAGAGTATCTTTTGCTGAAAAACACTTGTGTTTTTTGTAGGAAAATGAGACATATCAGAAGGAATATTTTGCAAAATAACCACATCCTGTTTTGAAGATATTTAAGCAAAGATGTAACGAAAAGGTAGCCTAAATGAAACATCAGATGATGCCCACACATGTTCTGATCCTTCAGGAGCCCACATCCGTGGACTCAGCAGCCTGAGGAGCACAGAAGGGATCTGCCTTCATGTCTGTATGAGGCAGATGTACAGTATAGGACCCAAACTCCCTTGGGGGCTGTGAAGAGCTGTCATCTCATGCCTTTCTGTAGCCACCAGCAGCAATAAGCTCCTGTGCAGTTTTGCTGCCTCACTGTATAAGGCTGATATTGGATGACACCCTTTCTGGTGTCTTCAGGACATGCCTAAATCCAGCTGTGGGGAGTTTCTCAGTATTATAGGAGAATTTGGGCTGCACCGAGCCCCAGGAGGTGCCAGTCCAACCTGATGCTCCAAGCAGGGGTGGATACAAGCCTGTGGAAATACATTATGACTGCCTTTTCAGGTGTTCATGGTTGGTATTAGCTTCACCCAAGCTGGCAGACAGAGATAGTCTGGTCTGAATCATCCCTGGCTGTCAAGAATATTTGGTTTCCAAAATGCATGCCCTGAATACGGCCCCAATGCACTCATGTCCTCAGGTCCTAAATCTCCTCAGATTCCAGTCAGGAGTCTGTGGGAATGTACCCACGGGCAGCCCCCAGCTTTCCCTTTTCTCAAGCATCAGTCATACAGCAGACAGGCTGCCCATGGAGCTGTGAAATGTGGAGATCCCAATCTGATTTATTACCAGGGATCTGCTCATTAAAGACGCATACTTTCCAGAAGTCCTCATGTAAACAAAGAACAGCTTCCACAGGCTCTTAGAGGAAAAATCATAATTTCCACTGCCCATGCAGTATTTCTCTGACAATATGCTTACAGTGTCTTTCAGCCCAGCAGCCAAGGTTACAGCAAATACCTTATTTCAGCCTTGCAAACTAACACCCCTGGTTTAACATTGCTTTAATGAATCTCAGTGAGGACTCAGAGGGGGAAAAAATGGAACAGAAAGGGACAAATATACACTATCTGTCTGACGACATTGTTAATTTTACACTGACGATGGCAAAGCCCTGAGGTGCCAGAGTGCTCTTTGCTGATGGTTGACAGAGACTTCATTCACAGCGCTAAAATTGTGGCCCTCTTGTAGTACTCAAGGTCCCTTGGTCTTCCTATGTAGAAATGCCCTTGAGGGCAGCATTTGCTTTCCCATGCTTTTGGTAGGTCAGGGGCTGAGGCATCAAAAATTGCTAGGACACACGTCATCAAACCCAGTGAGGTCAAAGGATTCATTGTGTGTGAAACCTTTGGTTAGAGAAGGATTTGCAAAATCAAACCCTGACTGACTGTGAATTGTGCTGGCTCAGAGTGGCCACATCCCTGGGATGTGAGAGAGTTATTTGTTGCAAGTACAGTGGGAAGAACTTGGAGCTGTATTAGGTTTTAACCCTGATGGCTGCTTGGCATGGTCAGATGAAATTTGTGCTAAAGGACTGACAACTTAAATGGCTCTTTTCCTAAAAATAAATTTAAAAAATAAAACCAGCTTGGATCTTGTATTATCTGCAAGAAAGAACTGACTGTGGTGCTCCTTTTATCCTCATGATCCTCTTCACTCATGATCATCTATATCCATTCCCATCCTCTGGCAGTTCCCATCCTTTGGGTGAGTGAGATCAGGCACTTTCTTAGTTCTTTACTGTGAAACACCAGGGAAATGAAAGCAAACCCTGGTTTCCTACCTGTTCACAGAAACACAGAACCATTAATGTTGGAAAATACTACTAAGATCATGGAGTCCAACCATTAACTGAACACTGCCAAGCCCACAACTAAACCATGTCCCCAAGTGTCACATCTGCATGCCTTTTAAATGTCTCCAGGAATAGTGACTCCACCACTGTCCTGGGCTGCCTGTTCCAGTGCTGCTCATCTCAGAGGAATTCCTTAGGCAGTGGTATATCCTGCCTTACTTATGAACTGAGCCCAATAAATTGTAATTGGCCTGAGCAGATTCTCAGAAAAAATATCAGTTTTAAATTTCCAAAAGAAGAAGTTCATGTGTTCCAACAGTTAACCACTTCTTTGTTATTTCTGTTTCTACCTTCAGGTTAGTACATCCATTCCTATTAGATCAGCAGACCTTGCTTGTGCACTCTCAAATGTCTTTCTCAATATAACTTCCAAGGATACGTCCTTAAGGAAAAACAGTAGCCAAGTGCATCTGGAGATGCTGGATGGGCAACATAACACCTTTGGCTCCCTTTCTTCATAGCTAAGTGCCTGCTCACTGGGGTTCACTCGGCTGTATTTCAACTTGAGTCTCACACCTTAGATTTCCCGGAAAAACGCTGTTGTTGTTCCAGCATCACTCTCTGAGGGACCTTTCCCTCATTGCTCTCCCTCTGTTCAAGTCATTAGCTGGAAACTTGGACTCAAGCCTATAAATGTGTGACCCTCCCTGCCACTGATTGCTGCCCTCTGAGTGAGAGATTAAAAAACAGGGAAAGGAGAACGTGACTGTGAGAGTGTTGTGGGAATGGTGGGAGTTCAGGAAGTGCTATATTCCTATAAAGAAAAGCCTGCACTCATGGGGAAGACTGAGCAAAACAAAGCATAGCCCAGCTCCAGAAAGGTCTTGAAAAAAACAGCAGAAAACCTTCTTTTTCATGCTAAGCCCTTCCTTGTTGGTTTTAACCAACACTGATAGCAATATAAAACCAATTCTCTTATTTAGTAACAGGGGTCTTATAATTGCACAGCCTCTTCATGCCTTTAAACAGGGAGCTCCTTTGACATATTCCTGCTGGCAGTGAGCACTTTCTTTCCATGTGAATGGCTCTTATTTCCCTTCCTTTTCCTCAGCCTCACTGTACTGTCACTTCATGCACAATATTTAACCCAGCTAACCTCCTTTTGGTACATCTATTTCCCATATTCAGAAAATTTCCCATTCTTTCCAAGGGCCCAGAGTTCTTCTACTTGGACTGCTTTTAGAACCAGTCTCTGTAATGGGATAGGGTGATGAAGGGAAGAGTTCCTCCAAATCAGCAATGTTGGTACAACTGTTCCTGCACAGCATCTGATAAAAACACTATGGTCAGGGAAATGGGCTGATTCAGCCTGAATGATTGGGATGGGAAAAGTCCCAATTTGCTTGGCTCAGCACAATATTTTGGGCCAGTGCCCTGCATGATTATTACTGCAATATCCTTCCAGATCAATCCCAGATATCAAGAGGAGCCCATCTTCCTGTTTACTGTGCATCTGAACAAGGCCAGGGAGCAATATGCAAGTATCTAAGGCATTTCAAAGCATTTAAGGAATTTCATGAATTCCAGCTACACTGGCAAAAGGCTTCCTCTCAGCATAATTGTCCAAGGAGACTGCTGTAGGACATATATTGTCTAAGGAGTCTGAGCTGACTGAATCAGGCCGTTGTGTCCTAATCCCCCAGAAGTCCACAGGGTAGCTGTAGCCTCCTGCAGAGGGAGGTGGTGGAATCACCAAGCCTGGAAAGGTTCAAAAATCATGGTAGATGTGCTTGGGGACACGGCTTAGTGATGGGATTGGCGGTCTTAGGTTGATAGTTGGACTCAGTGATCTTAGAGGTCTTTTCCAACCTAAATGATTATATGATTCTTGGCTTTCTCTCAGTAGGTAAGGCCGTTGAGAAAGTTGTCGGTGATAAAGGAAATGCTTGACTAGCAGTGACATGTCCGGCTTTCCAGGATCCTGGCAGATATGCTGGAAACAGAACCAAAGATTTGTGGGTGCACAGGGCACATTACTGCCCAAGGAACTGCACCAACCACTCTACACCGAATGCACTGAAGGCTTCAGAGAATTATGTCCTGCATCCAGCCTAGACACCTTCAGGTAGCTTGAGGGACATCACAGATGTCTGGGGAGGAACCAGCCACATGGAGGTGTGTCCTTGTTCTTTTGGGCTTTGACATCAGAGTGTCTGAATGCCCCACTGGGTGGCTGGAATGGCTGATCTGGTTATTTCCCCTCCACCTTAAGCACCATGGGATCACTCCAGCCAGCAACTCATGCAGTCCTTCCTGCTGATCATTTATTTTGCATAAACACATACAGATCAATCAACATGAAGGGAATTCATGGCTTATCCTGAATCCCATCCATAACATTTAGCAGCAACCATTGGTTTTCACAGATATTGATTGCTCCTAATACCCAAATTCCATGATTTTAACTTGAAAATTACATTGCACTGGAATCCAGACCTGCACTCTGGGATTCATTTCAGAACTTAAAGAACATGAAAATGTGGAAGCCAATATAAGTGACCTCCAAGGGCTTTCAGGATGAGTACCTCCTGGACTGCCTTTTGGTATTTGTGGCTCTCAAAGGAGAGGGGAAATCAGATGTTGTGATTTACTCCCACTCCTAATACCCTACACTTCAAGCATGCTACACTACTCTGTGGCTACCCTGTCCCTGGAAGTGTTCAAGACCAGGTTGCATGGGGCTTTAAATAGTCTGGTCTAGTGGAAGGTGTCCCTGATGTATCAAATCACTCTGATGGTCACTTTGGTGTTCCTGTGGTTTCTGGGCTTCACAGTAGGGTTGATCTGGTTTCCAAGTGAAAAATTCAACATCGCACTAGCTTCTTCCTATGAACTTCCCGTGTTCTGGGAAAACCATCAGGTTGTCTTGACAGTGGAAATATTCCTTTGCAAAAAGGCTCTCAGAGATAGTGGAGCATTTGAGGTGCTTGAGGAGCTCTTTCTTGCTTTTCTTCTCCCTTTTTAAGCTAGGTTTGTGAACTGACACTTCTGCTGTGAAAAAATAACATACAAAAAAGAAGTACCAGGATTTGGCTGAGAGCTGCTGCCACTGCTTGCGACCACAGGATGGAATATGTACATCAGTCAACTAAATAAACCCTAGAGGCCAAAAAAAGTTTTTTTAAAATGTTATAATATTCTTGGAAAGCGTAGTATTTGCATGGTCAGGGTCCAGAGAAGAGAGGAGAAGGAAAGGTGTCATGGATTAATAAGGAGCAAAAGGCTGTGCACTGGGACAGAAAAAGATACCACGAGCTTATGTCAAAGAAGGAGGCAGCAGTTCCCATCAAGTCACCTATTTGTTGTGCTGCTTTTTCCCACCAAGATGGGCTTCCTGGTGTGATGTCTTCTTGTGAAGATGTTCCTCTCATAGCCAGGAGTTTTTGGCTTTGATCTCTGTTTTGTTGTAGCCTCCCTAGAGGTCCTGCAAAGGTGGGAGGTGAGTGTACACAGAGCTTGGGAAGCCCCTACTCCACATGACACCCCTCACTCATTAACTTGGCTGAACTGTAGATTCAAAGGCACTTGCTGTGGAGCCAAACCTGGCTTCAACAGCTGTCACCCTTCCCCTGGATTCCATTCCCTTCCATGGGCTGCCTCTCACCTTCCTAAAGTGTTTGGTGCTTTTTTTGGTTGTTTTTTTTTTTTTTTGGTAAGATTATTTTAACTTGGATCAGTTTACAGATTTAACATAAGACCCCCAGCCTGTCACATGGAAATGATTCAAAGTAGTACCATGCAGCCAGCTGGGGAAAGTCCATTTGGGTGGGGAAGAGGTGGAGAGAAAGAAGTTACATCTGCTTCACCAACAAAAACAAAGATGAGGGAATGAGCTGGCCACTGAGAGAAGTCCTCCCCTCTTGGTGAGGGGCAAGGAAGATGAGGAATGGGATAATAAAGGGAAGCAACCCCTTTTTTCAACACGAATAGACTTGGCTTACTGCATGAGGTCAACCACAGCCCAAAGGTCTTTGAGAGGCTGACCTTGGGAAGAGATGAAGTCCTGATTAGTCATGGCCAGTGGCAACACCCACAAGCACTTTGCATTTGGTCCTGAAAGTGGCTTTATCCACTTTGTATTCCCTCCACACCACCAGGCTGTAGACCAAAGGAAGCTACAAGAGCCTGTGCTGGGAAATTCCCTTAATTTTGGTAGGAATGCATCATTTATCTCTTTCACCTTTTTAATTTTACACTTCTCTTGTTGATAGTGAGAGCAATCCAGAATGAAGGTGTCTTTGACATTTTGCATGTGTTTACTTAAATTCAGCGTTCCTATTTCTTTTGATTAATTCTGTTTGTGCTTGTTTTATTTGGTCGGTGATGGAGTGTAGGATCATGCATGTCTGAAAGACTCTGTAATTGCATTGCCTGTCTTCTGATAGTGCAATTAATCAGGCATATTAATCATCTCTGCTTTCCAATTATTGCCTCCCATGTAGATATATAGGCCTGAAAATTCAAGCTTGTATCTAGATCTTTACAGACTTATTCCTATTAATAACAGTTACAGATGTGGTGACTTCCTCCATAGCCTCTGGCCAAGAAGTGGCCTTTTGTGATGATTTATTTATGCTGGCTTAATTTGATTTTAAGAATTTGGTCATTTACATGGTTTAATTGATGGAAGTTATTTCCCTGATGCTTGAAGTCTTATATTTGATTTACTTCCTGAGAATGGCAGTCTGTCTGTAGGTGTTCTGGATGGACAGTGATTTGTGCATTTCTGTTATTGCTTTACTTTCTAATAGCCTACAAAAAGGCTGTTAAAAGTATTTAAGTTGCATATTAAGAGGAGTTTTGAGTAAGATATGGCTAGACTAATGTATGACCTACATGGATAGCAATACATGGGTGGATTATAAACCTGTCAAAAAGCACTTTGGCTTTTAGTTATGTTCTTTGGCAGGAAATTAATGCCATTCCTCCATGAGCTCTATTAACATATCCATGCTTCATCTGAAGGAATGGGTAAGATTTACCGTCCAGCATTTGTCCACAAGGATCCAAATTGAAGGAGACTCCCATTGCTGTGGTTCTGTTAGGTAGGAGAAGAGGCTCCTGAAGTGAGCAATGTCTATGAACTAAGGAGTTAACTGGGAATTCAGCATAGCAAAGGTGAAATTTTCCCAGATATTGTTTATGTGAGAAGTTTTGGTGTCTTTGGCATCTCAAATTCCTCCACAGTGTTGTCCTAACACACGAGGACTGCTACAACATACAGAGAATCCATTTTTGGTGTGGTACCTGGTCTTTTACAGTTCTGAAATGCATGGCTGGGAACCACCAGCATGAGCCTTTGAGTGAAGGTAATTCTTTTTGTCTCTGGCTTGGGAATTACAAGGTGAGGACTGGACTTACTGGGTGCTGGACTAGACTGCAGAAGGACCATAGAGTGTTTTCATAAGCAGGTGGTTTGGAACAGCAAAGTTTTCAGCCCAGGGAATTTCCAAACCACGGAGGGAATGACTCATGGTAGATAAAAGTGAAAATTACTGTAAACAGTTCATCACACTTATTATGCAAATGCTTGTGTTTATACTGACAAACTCAAGGAGACCACTCAGCTTAGTCTGGGTGCACCAGGTGTAACTACAAAGTGAAGCACCATCAGGGAAGTATCATCTCTCTTGGCTCAGGACCTCTACAGACATCCAATAAACCCTGTCTGGCCACAGGTAATGTAGTAAAAGGCTGTCCTCAAGGACAGAAACTTGGTTTGAAGCTTTTACAGAGAGGCTTGGCCATGGGAAGATCTATATTACAGCTGTCCCTGGGGTACAGAAGCTTTTTCACTCTTTGCTATCCATTTTATTGCCAACAGTTCTCATTTCCCTAATTTAATTAGCTAACGAAAGACCATTTACATTCATTAAATAAATCAGCATTCTGGTTCATTGTGAAGCTAATGATCCAGTCTGTAATTCACACAGTTACAAGGAACTTGACAAACAAAAGTAGCTGCTGCTAGCAAGCGTCTGCCCTGGTGAAATCCAGCTTTGCCAGCTCCATCCATTCAGCACTGGCCACATAGAGAGTCCAGTGCCCCCTGCTCTGTCCCTTTCATACCTGGATACTGTAGAGCTCAATGGAAAATGTGTGTGGCCCTTGTTTTTTCCTCTTTCAAAGGCATGAGGAGTCCTTGCTCTGTGTGGTATGCCTGTGTACCCACAGTGGGTAGGTGTTGTAGGGAGGGCTGCCTGAAAAAGCTTACTATTTAGCTAAAAATAAAGCATTTGGGGAATTTTGCAGCTTTGTAGGCTATTGGTTTGGTCCTGGGTACTGTGAAGGTGGGAGGTCTTAGCCAGTTTCCCGGAAGACAGAAACATCCGGTTCAGAATTATGGAATAGATAGTTTGGCTCCAAAGGGACCTTTAGAGGGTACCTAGTCCAACACCTCTAGAAGGAGCAGGGACATCTTTAACTGGATCGAGTTGCCCAAATTCCAATGCAACCTGGCCTGTAACATTTTCAGGGATAGGGCATCCACAACTTTTCTGGGTAACATGTGCCAGTGCTTTTCCACCCTTACAATAAGAAACTTCTTTCTAATATTCAATCTAAGTTGACACTCCTTCAGTTTAAAACCATTCCCTCTTATCACAACAGTCCCTGCTCAAAAGACTGTCCCTGTCTTTACTGGCCCCCTTCAAGCACTGAAAGGCCACAAGAAAGTCTCCCTGGTGCTTTCTCTTCTCCAATCTGAACAACCCCAACTCTCAGCTTGTCTCCAGCCCTCTGAGCATCTTTGTGGCCTCCTTTGGACTTGTTCCAACAGGAACACATCCTTCCCATGCTGAGAACCCCAGAGCTGGACACAGTACCCCAGGTGGGTTCTTAATGAGAGTGCAGTAGAGAGGGAAATCACCTTCCTGAACGTGTCGGACATAGGTGTTTGAAATGAATAAGAAGTGGACAACTAAAGATCCTTCATGGTGTAGGATCCAGAGAGGAATTCCAGAGTGAGCAAAAGGGTGCAGCTGCCCCTGCTGCATGGTGCAGAGCATGTGGTGGGCTTTGGCTCTACTTGAAGAGGATGGTGAAGGGACTGTGGAGCTTGCACTGGACATGGTGAAGAATTTAGGGGTCACACGGATGGAGAATCTCTTAAGGAGATGGGACTCATTTCCTCACCACTTTGGTAAAGCGAATTATTTCTCTGGAGAAACTACAAGAATCTGACCAGAGTCTCATATCTTTCACACCAGTAATGTTGGAGTCACTCCAAGTTCCCAGAATAATCCAAACTAATAGGCAATTCTGCTTCCATCTCCTTAAGACTAGGTGTCCAGAGATAGATGACCCTATATGAATCAATTCCTGCTCACAATTTCTTCAGGCACAGGACAGCTGTGCTTTGAAGTCTGAAATCCCAGCTTCATCCATCTGACGGAAGTGCCAAGATGTCAGAATGGAATTTGGCTTTCCAGTCACTGCTGGGAGTTCCAGTCACTGCTACAGCTCTCTAGACCTTGACTACACTGTCTCCCTGACACCCCTGTTCACTTTGCAGATTGGTCCAAGGCATTCAAACTCTGCCATATTTCTTAGGAACTTCTTTTGATGAGCTTGTTTTTGAGATAGTTTAGTCATGGATTTCTAAAGGAGGCATCTGAGCCAGGACCTTTTCCCAACTGACATAAACTACTTCAGCCTTCAGAGTTAATTTAATTAAAATTAATTAAAGTGAATTGTACTATAATCCTGTGACTCTACTGTAGTCTTGTCACCCTCTCTCTAAAGGCAAATAATTTCCAAATGATGAACTAGACAACAGAAAGCTGACAAAAATGTAAGGTTAGCTGCAGCATTGTTCTAAACCAGGGAAATCTGTATTAATTTTTTTTATATATTTTAAAACCAAAAGTCCTGGGAGTGTTTCCATTTTTTTTTCTTTTTTTTTTTTTTTTTTTTCTCACCATTGATAATAAAGCCTATCTATGTATATTAGTACACAGAATAATTGGAAAGGAGAATTAGACAGAAAGGTAGTGTAATAGCTATCTAGATATCCGTGGAAATGTACAATATCAGAATAGAAAATGCCCTTGTCTTTGGAAGCCACTAGTCAAAGTGTCAGAGGAAACTTTTCTAATGTATGGAAAGGAAAGGCAGCAGTGCAGCTTGACTCAAATTACCCTGGTGTATGTGTTCCAAATGGATTAGGTGTATGAACCTCTGGACATCTTTTTCCCTTATAAAGAGAATATGTAGACTATATGCTTATCTTTTGGTAAATGTGTAGACCTAGGGGACATGAATCATAGCCTGACATCTGTTGAAATAACTGACAGAGATTGCAGAAAACAAGGAGAATTCTCCAGGTGCATCAACCAAGCAAATGCCTCCAAGACCTGCTTGCAGAGACACAAAACCTTTTCCAGGAAGTTTTCTGCTGTCAGCTGTAGGACTTCAGTTTGTATGCTTAGGTCACAAGGAAGGCAAGCGGAGAGAAAGCGACCTCTTCAGAGGGCAATTCAGAGCAGCAACATGAGCTGGTTGACAATAGGTGTACTGGATAGGGCTGTCAGGGTAGGCAGTAATCACAGCTTGCTACAATGGGAACAGCATCTTCCTTATGTCCGCCCACCACCACGAATGTCAGGGCTGCCACCAAAACCAGCCAGGAATCTCGAACAGGAAACGGCATCTGGCATCCCACAAGCAAAGATGTAATCACCTCTCAGAAACAAAGCCAGCATTAGTACTTCTTTGTTGTCCTGGCTTCAAAATCAATTTGGGTTGAAAACAGAAGGCAAAGGAAAACTCTGGTTCCAAAACACACTGAAAACAATGAAGGCATTTTTGATTTACAAGATGTTAAAACATGAATCCTGACGTGAAATACGGTATGGTTTTGCCCAGTATGTCTTTGTTCTCGCTCTCCCCATGATATTGCATCACAGCAAAGCACACTCCTTGAAGTTTAATGGGAACAATGAGTTTCTTTTCCTGAGGTGGTAGGGCAAGATATTATTCTTACTTATTTGGATGAATGTTTGTGTTTTGTGAAGGACCTCCCAGTAAGTGTGTGGATTCTGCTGTTGCTTAGTTTAACAAATTGGACTTGGAAGAATTTGAAGCAAACTGATTTGGGTTTGAAATAAGGATGGTGCTGCAGCTGAAGTAAAGTCTCAGAAACAACTTGTAGCTGTTGATAAGGCATGGTAAAGGTGAAGGAGGTTTCTTTCCTCCTAACAAAGGCACAAACTCTCTGCTGGCACCTCTAGCTATGACTAAATAGCTAGCTAATATACAAGATAGCTTGGGGTACCCACTAGACAACCAGCTTGTCTGGGTGGGCTTCCAGTAAAGTAGAAGGGCAACATGTATTTTCCTGCTCTCTGTATTTGTGTGTTTTAATGAGGCAGGTGTTAACTGTAAAACACATGCTCAAGAAGGCACAGACATGGATGCACAGCAGTTTCTCCCTTGGCATGCTAAGCTTCCCTTCCCTTTGAGTTATTTGAAGCTTTAGGGCTTGAACTTAAAGCTAAGGACTAAGACCCCTGACCATCCACATTCATTCTGGGGTCAGAAATAGGATTTCATGAATCTCCTAAGATGTGACTGTAAACTGTGCCCTGCATGGCAGGTTTTGGGACAGGGAGACATTATCATGAGTGTTGCACACTCATCTCACCCATCTCCTTTTGAATCCGGCCCTATACACAACATTCCCTGGTAAATTCAGACCGAGTCCTTGTTTCCAAGGTTAATTACCATTCCTCCTTTAAAGGGAATTCCTTCACTGTTGACATCTATCATCCATGTGTCAATCTCCCTGTGTGAAGGTGTATTGTGCTGCATGCTCTGTGCAGAGCCAGAAGTGTCTCAGTGGCGTTTTCTGAAAGTGCTTTTGGGTAATTGTCCCTGGAGGGTCCCTTAAGCACATTCAGCATTATATAAAGCAGTATCACCTCTGCCTCATTAGCATTTTGCAGAGCTGTGCTCCCCTTCCTCTCCAACCTTTTCCATCTCTTCACTGAAAGACGGACTGAAAGAAAGTCCTTCCTCTCCTCAGATAGCTCCACCACTGCCTCATTCCTAGTAGGACCTAAATCAGAACTGCCTGTGTGCCTGCTGTGTGCTGTTATTTTTCATTGTGTTCTGTACCCTGCTCCTTTAGTGCCCTTCACTGGACTTGATACCACCCTGAGCCCCATGCAGCTCCTACCATCCATTTATCTCCACATTACCAAATGTTTTAAATAGTCAAGACTATTTCTACACTGATTTTAGGAGCTTTGAAAGATTTCCAGAGGCTCAAAGTGCACACCCTGTCTCCCTTTCCATGTGCATTGTTGCAAAATCTTCCTTAAAGCTGCAGCTTGGGAGTACCCAAGTGTGGCTTAAAGGTGCGCAGGTCTCAAGCTGTCTTTCCAAACTTTCTTCATATGTAGAACTCAAGGCATGCTGGTTCTCCCTCCTCTTCTGCTGAGTCCCTAAGGTAGGGAAGGGCTCTGCATCGGTACTGTGAGTGCTCCAGGCATTCCTGGGTGATGGGGAGGATGCAGGATATGTGATTTACCCTTTTTTCTGTGGAACAGCTGCATGAAAAGCCACTAATTGAGTCTTTAGCTTCAAGGTATGTTGTCTTTGATGGCTTTTCTTCTTTTCCTCCCTCCCTCTGCTGCTTCTCAATCCTGTAGTCAGGCCGCTGCATGCCATCCCTTCTTCCCTGCCAGCACAGCTGCTCTGCTGAGCGCTGGTTTGGGGAACAGATCCAACAAAGCAACAGAGCCAAACCAGATTTATTGGGGATAATAATTTGCTTTTCTAATTCTTTTTATCTTACCCTACTTAGCCATAGCTTTGTGGCATTACATCACGATATTGTAGGAACAAACGCTTGGGAGAGGGTAAGGGACAAGGACTGGGAGGCAATTGTTTAAGCTGAAGCTGCCACAAAAAAAAATGTATCAAGAAAGCACAGCATGAAATCTAAGGCCTCTAAGTGAAAAAAAACAGGGATAGTATCATGTTCCTTTAAATCCCTCATGGAATTTGACTTACTGGACAGAGATTCTTTCTGCAAGTAAAAAAAAACCAAAAACACAAACAAACAGCCCTTTATAAATTAGGAAATGCTTATTATCTCTGTCACCCTCTATTCATTTCTGTGCCTCGTCCTGTTAAAATTGGAGTCATGGGGACATACAGAGATGTAGACTACTGCAATAAATAAGTGCCCTGGAGCTCAATTTTGATTACAAATATTTTAGATCTGCATGGATTGAAAGCTTGGCAGCATCTGGAGCTCCTGCTGAGAGCTGTTCAAATATATCTTTAAAGAAAAAGCAAATCATGGCAAAAGCTGAAGCAAGGCTTTTCTCTGCTTTTGCTTCGGGTTTCTCAGTTGAGCACATCCCAATGACATTTCCTCAGGTGTTAGGATCAGTGCTTTGAAAAACTGCCAGGATTACATTTTGTTCTTGGCATCAGAAGCACCAACTCCACCGCCTGAAAGCAGCTCTTATCACCTAGTAAAATGGGTCTTGCACTCCAGGGCTTTTGGGGAAGAACGGCACAGAGGTGGGGTTTTTTTTTGTAAGTGGGAATCTGCTTTTCACATTAGTCTGTGAGGCAACTGAAAAATTTAGCAGTGAGACTTTCTGGAAAGCATTTTCACTTCTCCTTCATTGCCATGGTCCTGCCTGGGCTTTGTTCTGGAACCAAAAGCTTCTCAAATTCCTGAGACATGTGGGTTGAGATCTCAGAGGTGCTTGACTCTTTCTGGAAAGAGTCATGGTTTAGAGATGGGCTTGGCAGCTAGGTTAATGGTTACACTGGATGATCTTAGAGGTGTTTTCCAATGTAAATTTTTCTGATTCTATAATTTTGTGGTTAATGTAGAGCAATCGGTGCCTCCAGAAACTGATTTGACTCTCAGATCAAAATCACCTTTCAGGAGTGTCTCTGAGATGACCCGGGCTGTAACATGACCTTGAGCTATTCAGTTCCCCATGTGGGCACTTAGGTCTGGTATCAAATGTTGGGATATGCTCTCCAGACCCAGTGGTGCTGCTCTTTTGGAAGCCAGGGCAGAGAAATCACAGGGATTTCAAGTAGCAACAATCAGCTCACTGGGAACTGTTTGTGTCTATCACTTCTCATCCATTTACCTTCTTCACCTTCTTCATCTGATTTCCCTCTGGTCATTTGGACTCCCCCTGATCTCCAGGTCCTGACACATCCTGCACCAGCTCCTGCTTCTTGTTGTGTGCCATAAAGGGAAGCTCCTCTGGACCTTGGACCATCCAGTGTATGTAGTTACAGTGTCTGAGCCAGGCAGTCTCATGCTAGTTCTGAAAACAGTCATAGCTGCACTCTCAGACCACACCACAAACTGTTTGCCCTCAGGCAGAACTGGGATTTAAAATGCTTGAAGTGAACAGAAACCACAGAATATGAATATCAGGCAGTGCAAGACCCTGGAAAATCTGTCCATGTGTAGCACAAAGAAAGTAGGCAAGAGTCAAAAAGGTATCCTTCCTGAAGATAAAGAAGAGCCAATGTGATGGGGATATGTCCAAGCAGCAAGCAAGGAGGCAAGGCTCCTGTTGCCTGGAAACTGGGAGCTGAGTTGTGACTGTGAGCCTGGTGCTCACACTGGAATCACTAAAAGGCCAAACCCTTTTCTGTTCCTGCTCACTAATATGAGGCTGCAAAAACAGAAATGTGGCAAGCAAACATCTCTGGTTTCTTCTTCTGTTTTCAGGGCTGGCTTAATCCAGCATCAGCCTGATTGTGTTGCTCTGTGGTTTACTGTACTAGTCTGATCCTGTTCCCCATGGTTCATAGTAATTGCTAGAGACTTTTTGCATTTAATACCTCTTTTGAGACCACTTTTTGTCCTAAGTTAGGCTAAACAGCTTAGATTCTGAAACAAGCTATCTGGGTATCTCTAAAACAACCTAAAAACTGCAAGAGCAATTTTTTAATACAATTGTTTTAATGCTTCTCCTTAATTATAGGGTATAAGCAGACTTTCTATTCTGTATTAATGCAGTATCTTACCCAGTGAGGTCTTTGTTCATGGCTGGGATTTCCATGTCTTGCTAAAGAAATCTGCAACTTGACAGTCTGTTCTAAATCTGTCTTTAACCAGCAGAGTTCAGCTGCAGACCCTTCACAGAGTGTTCAGGAGCTCACTCAATCTCACTTATTTGAATGTAGAGGACCCTAAACCAAGGTATCTTTCCGTAAGCAAGGGCAAATGTGTGCCACTGCTCTGCTGGGAGACCTGGCAAATCCTTCACCTCTAAGTTTCCCAACCACAACTTTCAGGGGAACAGCTCCAGAGAGGTTCTGGTGCAACAGAGCATCCCTGGGACTGGCCCACGCTGCCAGTGTGGAATCAAAGCCTCTACCCATGGTACCTTCTGAACATCTGCTGCATTCAGCACAAAACCCATGCTGTAGTACAGACTGTGGGGGCTGGGAGCTTCCTTCCCCCTCTTCTCCAAGCCCTTCCACTTAATTTGTGTCATTTTGTTCAGATGCAGCTGGAAAGAATTAAAATGTCAGCCAGGCACAATTGCCTCCATTGAGATGAAAAGCTGCTGGAAGAAACAATGCTAACAAGCATGGCAAAGAGAAAAAGGGAAAGCCTAGTGCTGTTTAGCTGGTAATAATTAGCCCCACGAATGGAAAGAGGCAAGATCCAGTGTGGCTCCCGTTCAGTTCAGGGGAGGTCCAGTTAGGACTAGGTCAATGAGCACTGCTTAATTGCTGCTAATCCACTGCTGGATGGAGTCTGGTGTCCAAGATGTGCTCATCATGCAAAAGCATGTAGCAAAACAGTTGCAGAGAGCAAGAGCAGGCAGAGATGCTCCCAAGACTTGGTTGTTGAGTGAGGTCACCTGCTTGGATAGGGCTATAATCAGTGGTTGTGGGGGTGCCAGGATTAGGAGCTACTTTGGATATTCATATGTTATCAAAAAACAGAGTGGTAAAAGGAGAAGTTTTCAGATGTTTAAGCTACATGACTAAGTGAAGTCAGGACTTGTCCCACAGCAGCCCAAGATACTACAGGTAAAGAATGAGAGCCAAGGATATCACTGAAGCTCCACAACTCTTTGCTAGGAGAATAGATCTGATGTGTCATTTCTGGATCAGGAACATGCAGCAGCCTTGCCTCAAAGACTCAGTATTTTAGTCTGATGCCCTGAGTCTTCCTTCCTTCCTTCCTTCCCTCCTTCCCTCCTTCCCTCCTTCCCTCCTTCCCTCCTTCCTTCCCTCCTTCCTTCCTTCCTTCCTTCCTTCCTTCCTTCCTTCCTTCCTTCCTTCCTTCCTTCCTTCCTTCCTTCCTTCCTTCCTTCCTTCCTTCCTTCCTTCCTTCCTTCCTTCCTTCCTTCCTTCCTTCCTTCCTTCCTTCCTTCCTTCCTTCCTTCCTTCCTTCCTTCCTTCCTTCCTTCCTTCCTTCCTTCCTTCCTTCCTTCCTTCCTTCCTTCCTTCCTTCCTTCCTTCCTTCCTTCCTTCCTTCCTTCCTTCCTTCCTTCCTTCCTTCCTTCCTTCCTTCCTTCCTTCCTTCCTTCCTTCCTTCCTTCCTTCCTTCCTTCCTTCCTTCCTTCCTTCCTTCCTTCCTTCCTTCCTTCCTTCCTTCCTTCCTTCCTTCCTTCCTTCCTTCCTTCCTTCCTTCCTTCCTTCCTTCCTTCCTTCCTTCCTTCCTTCCTTCCTTCCTTCCTTCCTTCCTTCCTTCCTTCCTTCCTTCCTTCCTTCCTTCCTTCCTTCCCTCCTTCCCTCCTTCCCTCCTTCCCTCCTTCCCTCCTTCCCTCCCTCCCTCCCTCCTTCCCTCCCTCCCTCCCTCCTTCCCTCCCTCCTTCCCTCCTTCCCTCCCTCCTTCCCTCCTTCCCTCCCTCCTTCCCTCCCTCCCTCCCTCCCCTTCCCGACAATGTGAAAACAATCCAGATGTTCTTGTGCACATTGGGCATACAGTCTCAGTTTGTACCAGGAGCTATAGGCGATTCCACCCTTCCTGTTCTTTCTTATATATTCCCAATGTAGTTTCAGCATAGCACACACTTTACAAAACAATCTCCCTGGATGACAGACTGGGGTCAAGGCTTCTTCCATGCTGAGTGCTTTATTTATACCAGGATGGCATTGAGAAATAAAGGAATAGAGGGTATCGGGGAGGCAGTGACATCCAAATCACACTGAAAGGACTTGTGAACACTGGCCTACCTGGCTCTTTAAAATCCTTGACAATTTCATGTATTGCTCCACATCTTTCTTTTTTGCCTGCCCTAGGGTAGGTCAGTGTTTGACTCTTTCACTGCAATGTGGTGCTGGTGGCTGGGTTTGCATCCACCATCAGGTGAAATGTTTGATGTGCCTGGGAATTCCTCTGCTTTATTCAAGTTAAAGCAGTTGGCTTAATAAAGTTGGGTTCCCTCCTACAGGTTTTGCTTAAGCTCAGCCTTGAAATCTTTCAGGCAATATTTATCCCACACCAGTGCTGCATACACAGATTATTGCTTCTTTAAGTAGCAAGATGGGAAATGGACAAGACATCCTAAACAACAGAAAATGGGGGTGGGCAGAACACCCTGAAAATTGTTTTTAGGGTTGAATTTATGGCAGAGAGAGAAACAAAGCTTAAAGAAAATGCAAACACATTGTACATCATTGAAATCAAGGGATCCAAGGAATATATTTACGTTTTCCTGGGGAAAATTTAGGGTTTGCTCTGCAGCAAAAGGCAAAGCAGAGGAATGAAAGAGTATTGCTGACCAAGGGAACATGTCAGCAATGTGGAATCTGAAGTGTAGGTTTTTTTGTTAATAAAAAATCCATCATGGCAGGGTGAGTTCATCCTGCAATACTAACATAGGTTAATGATACCCTTCATTGCTTTTAGACATAGGAATCAGCCCTGCTCATGACAGTGGGGCTGGAACTAGATGATCTTTAAGGTACCTTCCAACCCAAACCATTCAGTGATTCTGTCCTTATCCAGCTCAGTATCTGTGCTAACTGTCATGATTTTTCACAGCAGTGCAAACACCAGGCAGAAGCAAGGTCCATCACTTTTGGCATCTGCTTGTGTGTGCCCTATCTTTTAGTGCAAGCAGCAGCACACCTCTCTGTTTGGTGGGACAGAGAGCTGTGAGCTGTCTTGGTGTATGTTTTCAAGGGAAAAGCAAAAGAAGATAAAGGGTACTCAGACAAAGCCAATTCTTACAGTCCAGTGGTCCAGTCAGACCATTGTTCCAGTTAATCCTGTCTTCTCAGATAGCAACTGCTCCCTGGGAAGATGAGACTCTTCCCAGGATGCAGCTGGTGAGCTGTGCAATATCCTCAACCATGTGAAAAATGGCTTTCTCACCCTCCCATGTAAACTTCTCGTGCTCTCTGAAGCATAATGTTATATTACCTGAATAATATTGTCTTCCGGCTTCTTTTGGCTAAGCCTTTTCTTCAAGCTCTGATTTCTCCAGTGAGGCATTGAAGTGAAAATCATTCCTTGCTGGACACTGCTGTAGGGACTTTCACAATCAATACTCTCTCCCTTTCCCCTATTTTATCTCTTCCTTTAGGGCTAAGAGGTAAACAAACTAGTGTATGGTTTACAAGTGTGATACTTGGTTGCAAAAGGGAACATTTCTCTTGTGCCTGGCAGCGTGACCCCTTGCCCAAATTTAGGAAGCGTCTGAAATAGGAAACAGGCATGTAAAAGATCTCATACAGAGAAAATCAAGGAAGATGCCACCTGACACTGTCCTGGTTCGAAAAGCATTGCAGTTTGCACAGACTCAGGAATGTTTTACTGTGGCTGTGTTGGATACAGGCAGCACATCTGCACAGCAGCACAGAGCTCCCCTGGACTCTCCTGCGTTCCAGGATGGGGTTGGAGCCCTCAGCAAACTGCAGGATGCTGCAGCTTCAAAACAGGAATGCTTAAAGACAGCAGTAGCTTCCTGAACCTGTTAGGAAATTGGTATGTGCAGTGACACCACTTTTACTGGTGAAGGATCTGGAGAACCTCTGCATCAGTCCTGGGACCCTAGCTGAAGAAATCATGTTTGACAACTGCTAAGCCACCATCTGAGCTTGAATAACAACCTCTGAGGTTTAGTGATACCAATGCAATAGTCCTTATGAAAAGCAATTATTTACACCAGATGCGATAAACTCTATGCTGGAGAAATTTGATCTTCAAATAGGATTTAGGTTCCTTATTTCTAGCTTGGTTCTCATTTGTATCTTATAAAAAAAAACTCCCCTCACTTCTTTCTCTGTGGGTAGATGAAAGAATATCCTGGAGGTGGTGTGAACCCATGAGCCTTTGTCTCCCTAGAGTTCATTCAAAGTTAGCTGTGTCCTGCCAACCTTACAGGAGAGTCTGCTCAGGGTGTTGTCACTTCTTAAAGCAGGTTTTGTCCTGGTTTCAGGCACTTTTTAACACAACTTGTGGCTCTGTCCTGGGGTTTGCCTCAGGGCTGTTGCAATATCCAGATACCTTCAGAGAAAGGCCTACAAATGCAATTGATGCTACCCAAGCCTGGCAGAAGAGACAGGAACATCTGTGCATGACTTTGCCTCCCTAGAAGGCCATGGCATCTCATCCTCTGGCAGCTCAAAGCCCCGGCCTGCCAGGAAGAGGCTGCTGCTACAGGACAGTGCCTTGGCTCTGCAGCTGTGCTCCTTCAGAGCACATCTTCCCCTCTTTCTTGATGCTGTTCCTGGTCCCAGCCTTGGTGAATCCCTGGAGGGTCCTTGGGAGGAGGAATCAGCACGCCCTGTACCCCAGGCTCTGTGAGGAGGCCTTTGCCTTTGCCGTCAAGGCGGGCAGTCCCTTCTCCAGCCCTGCCACATTTCCCCAGGGTGCCTCATTAAGCCTGCTGCTCCCTCAGCCCCATGGAGCTCATTTCTGTTTTAATGCATGGGCTGACAGGCCTGGAAATATCAAACTCAGCAGCTTCATGCCCTGCTCAGATCTGAGGCACTGTGTTTTGGAGCTAATTAGCTGGATTTCAAATCAGAAGGGCAAGCGAGTGCTGTCTCTGACAGCCCTGTTTCATCAGGACCTCCCAGGAAGATTGTTTTAAAGTTTTTTTCTCTTCCCAGGCATGAAATGAAGTCACAGGAAACATCTCTTTTTTATGTTTGGGTGGTTTTTTTGGTTGTATTTTTTGTTGTTTTTGTTTTGTTTGGTTGGTTTTTGTTTTGGTTTTTGTTTTGGCTTGGTTTGGTTTGGTTTTTTGGTGAAGGGAGGGGAAGAAGGCATTAAATAATTCTATTTTCCTTTGCCTCACCCAGTGCACTTCATATCTGCTTTTAGACAAGTAAAAATAATTTTACACCTATCAACCACTGTTTTAAGTATCACTGAGGAAAGACAAGCTTGTTTTCCTCTAAATGTCCATACACTACTACTACTACTTTCTAGCCCTTTAAAGTCTTCAGTGCAAGAGCTGCCTTGAAATAAGGCTGTGCTGTTCTCTGCATGCTATGAGATAATTCTCCTCTGCCTGCTGCTCTGCCTCTGGGAGGCCACCATGGTGCTCAGTGCAGGACCACAGGTTTCAGGACTGGAAGAGGGGATTCTGAGCATCAAAATGGGTTTTCCAAATTATATCCCATGTTCCCTATCCTGAGCCTTAAACTTCCACTACAGACAGGGCATAGCCAAAGTCAGGAGCTGAATTCACAGCTTTTGGTTCCTTGTAAGTTGCCACAATAAGATCAGTTGTGGATTTGTGCTGCCCAGATTTTTACTGTTGGAACAAACCTATGTTTTAAAAGCAGCTGCTTAACACTTTTCACAGACCAAGCATTCACTGAGGGAGAATAGAAATCTCTTCCCCTCCATAACCTGCCCTGATTCCCCTAAGAGGTTCTTGTGTGGATTTGAGCCCACCTGGACTGATTGTTCCTGCTCTAACTGATTCAACCACTCTTTTGCCTCCATCTCTGGACCCTTAATCACCTCAGTGGTGGAGGCTGTGCTCCTACACAATACATTGCTATGGGCAATTGGCAATCTTCGGAGCTGCTACAATAAATTCCCACCTGAGCCCCCTGGCACCAATTCAGCCAGGCACTTGCTTCTTTATTTTCCTTCTCCACACCCCCAATTAAAAGAAATAAGTCATTAAATTGTCTTTATATTTGTGTTGGTGGGCCCGTCAAATGCTTTCACAAGAGCAGCTCTTACAAAACCTGAGACAAAGAGTCCCACATGAACTGGCTGCCCTCTGTCACTTCACTACAAAGTCCCGCATTGTACGTGAAGCCTTAATAAAGGAAACCTAGTGAAACACCAAAGGGGCCCCCAGAAATATGGGATCTGAGGTGGGGGAAGTGTGGTGGAGTGGGTTTTCAATTCCCTGAAGTATAAAGTAGGAGGAGTTATTTAACTGGGCGGAGGCTGGGGTTCTCTTCCAGAAAAAGCTGTCTGAGCTAGCTCAGGACAAGGATTTCCAACACCACCTCATGCTGGGGGCCTGATGTCTCCACTTCTGCAGAGTAAAGCAGTTCCCCATCATGTGTCTGCAGAACAGAGGTGCAGCTCTATGGGACCTGTGGGAGAAGACTTCCTGCTAAAAGCTTTGACATGTCCTACATATGATGCCTTATGAATCCCTTGCAGTCCTCCAATGGAAGGTGGAAGGATGTTTTATTCCCCATTTGACTGAAATCAGAGAATGAAGAGATGAAAGGATACCAGAAAGAAAACTTTTACCTTCTTCTCCTGATTTAGATGTTAATTAGTGGCTCTGGGTGTATCTATGTGATGTGTAGAAACAGGGATGAAGTCACTGCCCATGCAGAGTGCTGTGGACACAAGAAGGACCAGATCAGAGCAGGACTTGGGCTCTACAGCTGGATCATCCCTGATATTTTTCTCTCATGCTATGGCACTGTATGTGTGGGTTTTGGCTCAGGGCTGCCCAAAAACCGATGGATCAGAATCACAGTGTCATCAAGGTTGGAAAAGACACAGAAGATCATTGAGTCTGACCACCAACAGACACTTCCAGGACAACCACTATCCCATGTTCCTAAGCACCACATTTGCATGCTCCTTGAGGCACTGATAATCTGGTGATGAGGAGGGTGCATCCGCGGTGACTTCAGAACTGCAATCTCTGTTGAAGGTCTGATGGGAATGCAGAAAGATACACGGACAAAACACGGTCAGCTGAGGATGTGACTCAGAAGGCAGCCCATAAATCACCTTTATGTGTTTAAGGTATACAGCCCTACTCCTGAGCTGCAAACTCCTTCAGCCTCATGAGTCAGACCTTATTGCCCTGTTGGAGAGTGCTGTGGCTAGAAGCAAATGTCAAGCTGGAAAGGTCTCACGTGCAATGGGCCTGTTCCTGAGCAAATGAGCTCTGAAGAGCTGTGAAGTTCTACTGAGATCAGCAGGGAGAGGTTCAAATCTCCTCTTCAGATTTACACTAAAACCTGTCTCTGTGAAGCACTTAGGTGCTGTGGAAGGTTTGAGGTGATCAGTGAAAAGTGCTGAAAGTGAATCACCTTCATTTTCAGGAAGCAGTGATTAAACCCAAGATATTCCTTCACCAGAAGTGAAGGAAACTTCTACTTTGTTTAGGTGGTGGTTGTGTGAGGAAGAGGAGGGACTGGCAGGACTTGCCTTTACCCACTTTTCATTGCTTTTCATAACAGGAATGAGCCTCAGGCACTTACTGCCCTTGTGTACTGGAGAATCAGGCCTCTGCCTGTGGAGGAGAAACAAATGTACAACTAGACAGGTACATGTCTGCTCTCATGGACCTTATGCTGAAAAGATCCTGGATCCTGGTGCCCTTCCCTGGCTGCTAACCATCCTCAAAAACTATCCCCATAGGGAAGCTGGGCCAAGGCGTGGTTTGCTGTATAGTCACGCAGCATGATGCTATCCAGTATCTCTGCCAGAAGGCAAGAATTTAATGACTTCTTGCATTATCCCTGCTTTATGAATTACCAGAGTGCTGTGTTTGCGTAGCTGTCATGTAAAAAATATGTGCCTGCCCCACCCTAGCAGGGAGATTTGTCTTATAGTGAGCTCCCAGCTCTGAACCAAGTCTGTTGAATCAGCCCTGCAGGGACACAGCCAAACCAAGCAGCTACTCCTGCACAGTTTATGGATATTGTTGTAGTCCAAATCCTACTTCTAGAAATTGTCAGGACTGGTTGTATTGGAGGGCAATGCATCAGCCAATGCAGAGTGCACATTGTGCATGGGAAGCTGAGCTCATCACATTGGACAGCATTTCACATAATAACATTTGCATTGAGACCAGTCAGCATCATGCTCTGGCCAGGAAAACTGGATCCTCCTCCTTCTGGCATGCAGATGTTTTTAACAGCTGCAACATTTTGCAGCCTTTAAAGCCTGCAACCTGTATCACTCAATGACCAAGTTTGCAAAGATAACAGAGAAAATAAACTTTTTGCTTTAAATGTATTTTCAGTGGCTGACTAAAATGTTGGAAGATGGTCACAGGGTGAAGGGGACAGGTCCTGTGAGTCACAGGTCAAGTCTGACAGAAAAGTAGTTTTGCTTACAAGGAGCTGTTGGTTTTTGCTCTCTCTTGCCCCTGTTTTATAGTTGCAGAAACAGACTGAGAACAGACTCAGACCTGGTCTGTTTAACAAGCCCAGTTTAAATTCAAGTGTACAAATGTGATCAGATCTCTTATAATCAGATTGGTTTTTGCTGGCAGAGGTTTCCTGAGGAGCTTTTGGTTTGTGGTACCTGGCAGTTAAAACCAGGTGAAAGCTGCTGAAGGACTGGACATTCCTCATCCAAACTGTAGAACACACAAAGCACTATAATCCATCATATGTGTTTGAAGCCAGTAGGCAAGTTCTGCACTGCTTTATGTCCTTGCCTATTGCCTCTAGGCAGTCACTGTGCTGTCCAGAACTTTTCATCTGAGTGCATTCCAGGTGTCCTGAGGAACAGGGCTGTGCTTCACCCAGGTGATGCACTGTCTGCTCAGGAAGAACTTTGTAACCAGCCACTCAATGCAAAACAAAGCCCAGTACCAAATAATTCAGGTGCTGTATCCTGAGGGTCTTGGTTTTGATTCAGCTGGATCCTAGGACTAAGGCTGTGGTGAGTAGCCAGACCTTGTCCCAGAGTATTCAGTCAGACTACTGTCCATCACTTGAATTTATTTGAAGATTACCATCTGCAGTCATGACTATTTAAAGATTGTATCTATTTAAAACACACAAACACACACACACACACACACACACACGAAAGGGAGCTAGAAATAGTAGGGGCTGTGAGGAATGGGGGCTGAGCTTGAATTCTTCCCTGTCTGAACACATGGCAACTTGGATGCTTTCCATGGATGGTCCACAGCCACTGTTCCTTGACTGCCAGTAGCAGGAAAAGCAACATCTCCCACACATGGTGACAGCCCCTCTGCCATTACTCTTTGGCCCTTTGGTTTATTTCCAGGTTGTTATCACACTCTGTATAGCTGGCTCCTACTTCTAACCCCACAGACGTATTTGCCGCTTCCAGAGTGCCTAGAGAGCCAGATATGTTTGAAGTGTGGCATCTGTGAGGACAAATGAAGAGAAAGTCTGACACAAAAGAGAGATGCAGAGGGCAGACAGGGCACAAGGTATCTTAGGACCATCACTGAACTGATACTGAAGGAATATTTCCCTCTATATGATGCCATCTGTCAATCCTGCCTCATGGAGTTCACGGTCTGGCCATGGTGACAGGAGAACTACCCTGGGATGAGCCCCAGGGTCTTTTTGTAATATTCTTCTCTCTGTGTCCTGGCTTGTCTCTTCAGGCTCAATTTCTCCTCTCAACATTTGTGCCGCTTCTGGAGACAGCAATTGTTGTGGCCCAGTAGGATGAACCTCCCTTGGGAATGCGGACCGCCTTCTCATTCCAGGTACTGCTGGTCTTTCTGCAAGCACCAGCCTCCCCTGTGGGATGTGCTTCCCCAGGAGCTGCCTGACTCCCAGCCTGAGCAGCTGCAACCCACAGGCTCTGCACCAAGCGGAGACCCGGCAACCGGCATCCGGCACTCCATGAAAATGCTGGCTGCTGCCTGAACTTCTCCCTGCCCGTTATAGCACGACAGCTGTGAAATGCATTACTCACACACGGCTATAATTAGGGCCTGCCACTGCCTTCCGATGGCATCTGAACCAAAAGGGCCAGTGAAAGTTGAACAGGATCTCTTGAGCCACCAGATGAAAGAGTCATGCTCCATAGACCCCAGTCATTCAGTTTTAATAAATCAGCTTCATCCTAATTGTGGCAATCGATGCAAGGAATCCTGAATCCAAAGAGACCATAGCTGAGCTGTTGTTTGAAGCAAGGCATTCCCATAATTTCAGGAGGCTTTGTGTCCAGGAGTTATATGGGATCCTAAATGACAGAAGTAGGTCTTTATTGCTGAGTTTTGGGATGATAATTTGTGCCTTCCTTCCTGACATGGAAAACTCATTTGCATCTTGACTAACACCAGCTGTTTGCTACTGTTGATGAGTTTCAGTCATTTGTAAGTTTTGTCAACAGCATCCCATTCTATACATAGTGCATTTTCCAACATGAGCACCAAGAGCCTTTCCAGCCACCACAGTACCAGAAAATCTATAGAAAGAGAAAACACAATAAAAAAAAAACCAAAAAACCAGTTATTCTAAATAAAACCTACTTAAAATTGTGTATTCAGGGAGCTCTGCACGCTTTTTGGGAAAGCAGGCAGAGCTTGTTGAAAACATTCTGTGTTCATAGTTGGGGCATCTCCCTTGCATCTCCTGATGGCCTCAGCCCCCAGTTTTGCAAGAACATTTGTATGTGCTTTAAGCACACAAGCAGCCCCAACAGAGGGTCTTTGTTGAGCTAAGATAACAGACAACAGATGGAGACAGACAGTAGTGCAAAAGATGATATTTCAAACTTGGTGGTCTTTTCTGATGAGGATGTCTACATTTTTGGGAGGATCAGGAGAAGGCCAACATTAATTCAGAGTGAATAATGAGGAAGAAGAGGCAGGAAAATGCCAGCACAGAAGAGAGATGGTTAAAATGAACTCTCATCGAGATCACAGAGCAAGAAGCAGTAGGAGCCAAACCAGAAATTTTTTTCTTTATGCTCCCTGCACACCTCATCTATGCACTATTATTTGCTTCTATTTTCCTTCTTTGCTGCCATTTTCCATTTATTGCTGCAGTTTTACAGAAGCAAAGAATAAAGCCATGCTGTGCTTTGGGTATTTTTTTTTATTATTTTATTTTATTTTATTATTTTATTTTATTTCTATTCCACTTTGCAAATAGACTATGTTAACTTCACAGCCTTGGATTATTCCCATTTCTGGCTCTGTTATTTCCAGAGATAGGATATCCATCATTCTTGGAAGTATATGCAAGCTGACATTTTCTGTTAGACCAAAATATAATTAGATTTGCACACACCAGACACAAGGTTATCGACCACAAAAACAAAAAGACATTGCACGAACAGGGAAGAACATCTGGGAGACACACCAATCCATCTAGGGGCCAGCAGAAACAAAACCTGAATAATAGATAGGCTAACACAACACTACCAATGTCCTGTCTGATTAAATCTACTTCATCAAACATCACCAAGGACAAAAATGTCCCCTTTGCCCATAGCTGGATGCATGATGAGTAAGTAAAAAATAAATTACTTCTTACACATTGCTGAGTTGCTTTAAGTCCTCTGTGTTTTGCAGTAAGTGCTCACAAGGCACCCCTGTACCCTGGGCATCAAACTGGTTTGCAAGTAACCCGGATTTAGGGATGCTAATTTGTTAGATATTGCCTCAAAATGGGAAATTTGCAGGCAAACTCTATTTTCCAGTCTGCCATGCTGCCTGCCAGTGGACCGAGGCAATGCTGAATGTTGGGAGAACCTAGGACATTCTGCTCACGTGCATCCTGGAAGCCATGGATTCATGTTTGCCTTGATATTTCCATGTTTAACGTTTGTGCAGTCACTAAATTTGGTTCCTCTAAGAGTGTCAGGCTGCCTCTGATAAAACAGCATGAATTCACCCAGTGGGTCTGTGATCATTGATGTTGCACCCACTGTGTGGTCCCTCCCTCAGGCAGAGGTGGGCTTGGTTTGGGAGAAACACACTGCTGTCAGTGCAAATCACCAGGGAAAAAAATCAACCTCAAACTAGGTCAGATTAAAAGGGCAGAAAGTGAGTTATAAAAGGCAGTCAGAAATTGACCAAGGACTTTACTAGCATGCTTTTACTTTCCTGGGGAGCCAAGGAGGGATCTCTCTCTCTGCCTGCAACTTGGTGACTGACAGAGACTATGTTCATGTTCAGCACATCTTGGACAAGATGAACTGGCAGGTAAATTGGGAGTATTGGGTGAGACAATAATTCAATTTCTCTCATCAGTTCAGTTAATGGCTTTCATTTAGAGGGTTAATGGAGGATCATTACACTTCATTAAGCTGCCACAGGTAGACACAGACCGATGGCAAACCAGTTTCCTCAAAGCACTCTACTAAAACTGTCTACCTGGGGACAAATCCCTAAACCTGGCTGTCAAAGAAACCTGTCAGGCACATGGATAAGAGTCTGGGAAAGTCCCAGGAGCTGGTTCCAATGAGCTTGGATCCTAGTGAGCCTGCAAGAAGTCTGCAGCATACAAAGGTTGACGATGACTGCTTAGGACCAGACATGCTGCAAGGTAAGGGTGGACAGAAACTCAACCCAGAAGCTCTCATATCCCACTGCAGAGAACTGTGAGCCTGAAAATCCTTTGATGCTGAGTGTGTGAGGCTGTAGGGAGCAGGAAAGCCCCCTCTGTGGGTCCATGTCTACTATCCCTTCTGTGTCCCAGGAGATGGTCAAGAGCCCTTAAATCCAAGACGTTCCTCTGGTCTGTGTTTTAGGTGTTTAAACAATCTCAGAAAATTAGAAACTCTGCTGATCAGAGTCCCTGGACCCTCTTAAAGCACTTAGTGTCTTAGTGGAGTGGACAAAAAAATGGATTTAAAAGACCTGCATTCACACTCATTTCTACTATGGGTTGAGTTTGGAAAAAGCGCATCTGCTTTGCATGAAGGATGGACAAAGAAGTACAGTGCACCTCTGCTCCTCTGCTTTGACATGTGGGAGATGGCCTGGGGCTAGTTGTACTATGGGAATAGTGTAACTGGCTATAGAAAAAGAATCACAGCTTCAACTTTTGTGCCTGGTCCCTTGGCTTCCCTCCTGCAGTTCCCTCATCGTAGCCCAGGGCTAGTACAGACTATATGGCAGAGGCACCACATATTTTCCTCAAAGGATCTCTTAGGAAACTGCCTGGGAGATAAGTTTTACCCAAGCTTTTCAAAACTCTCTGAAAAGGAAATTTTAAAAGGCTGGTGTTCTATTTTCACCATCACATTGAACAAAGTTTCTTGCGTGGAAAGGATTTTCTTTGAGTTGCTTTTCCCTGTGCTACTCAGTAAAATTGCATCAGGCACTTTTGAATGGCTCCACCTTTTCCAACATGAGGTCACATTTCCTGGATGGGACTTGTCATTGCTGAATTATCCTGGAGGACAGAACTGTTGAATGCCTCCAGAAGGCCTTGGGAGGGTCTGTTGGGGGAGGGCTGTATCAACACACTAAATAATGGATGTCTTGTGTGGGCATGAAAATCCGGGGCCAGAGCTATGCCAGGGTTAATGATGGAAGATTCAGGCTGAGGTTGCAGATGGAAGTGCCAGGACAGCCCAGTTCAGATGTCTCATAGCTCTTCGTGACCTCACAGCTTCTTGGAGAGATTTGACAAAAATCTCTTGGACACTCCTAAGAAATGAGAGATGCTGTGGACACAAATAAAGGGCAATCTGAGCTGCTGAACTGGGCTGTGAGGACACAGAGCAACAGAAGCCATAACAAGGGGGTGATCTGTGCAGGATGGATGATCAGAGATTGCTGTTAGGAATCATTTTCCCTATGGACACCCCTCTGCCATGTGACCTCCATTTCTTCTATCCATGACCTGATGCATGGAGACAGGAGAGCAGCAACACAACATAAGAGAGAGAGGGGGAGAGAGAGAGAGAGAGAGAGAGAGAGAGAGAGAGAGAGAGTGAGAGAGAGAGAGAGAGAGAGAGAGAGAGAGAGAGATGCAATAGGAATATC